>NC_136766.1:12014492-12745117 GCF_947034865.1 Barbatula barbatula | reverse complement strand
GAGTCGATAGCTCAATCTAATATTTCAGATCCGTCCTGATCTGTCATTGGCAGTCAATGCAGGCTCCTGGCAATTTCTTACTGTTTATCCAGCACAAATATTTTAATAAATGATTCACTGTCATTTTTGGTTGGTGAATAATTTAGCACACACTCAACTGGTGACATTAGGAACAAACTTTCAGGCATGTACCGCTGCAGATGGAGTTGCCGTCCCTACAGTGGGAATATTTAGCAAATTTGTGGATTCCAAAAGATGGATATTTACTTTTAGCACAGCATAATTACATCACTGTCTCTTTAAAAAAAAGATTTTTATTTTATTTTGCAAGTCAGCATGTTTTGAGGTGGGGATGTGGGATACACACAGTACCGGCCAGAGGCTGTTAATCTGGTGCACTGCTGAACATTTTCATCTGTTCCAAACTCAAGCAGTCAAACTTGAGTCCACTGTGTTCACTGTCTTGTGCGACATTCATCATCTAATTCAGCTCCAGCGTTGCGTCTTTGCTGAATAGATTCATTAATCAATCTGCATAAAAACACATTGGTCCTTATTCGCTAACATAAAAATACTGGCCAAATACAAAAGAGTATTAGTAAGTATTAAATGTAAAAAAGTATGTGTCGATAGAAAGCCCATTTACACCATGAATGATAACTGTAATTATACCTATAAAGTTTTACATAAAATTCTAAATGTAAGAGAATAAGAGTCAACATCAGAAGTACAATTAAGAGTCAATACCAGCTTGTTGAGGCTGACGTCACGCACAACCGTATATGAAAGGCCAAATACAGTGTTAGTTGGTTGGGGAGAAGTAACGGAATGTGCAATCTCTGAGGGGTTTTCTATCTAACTATTTAGATGTTTTGGAAATGCTAATAAAAAAGCCTAATTGGAAATGGACATGCAAAGATAATCTCAGAATTATATATTTTTTTTTTCAGGATTTTATCTTGAGGATACCTTAGTTCAAATGTGCGTTAAGGTGATGAAAACAGTTTATTGTCATAATAATAATATTCTGAATATTTTTGCATGTAAACGAATAAAACACAGCACTCAACATTTGCCATGTATAACAATCATCCGTTAACCGTATTTCATCGGTTCTTCTGCGTCTCTTCGCAACATTTGTGAAAACAACACAAATATATCTCTGAAGTGTCTATCACGTTCCCTTCAATGTATAGCCTAATGGAAAAAATGTGACGCGAATAAATATTATTAGATACAATTAACAGATTAACAAAACGAAAGGGAAGAACGCTGCTGAGTTTGGTTCAGCACTCCACAAATAAATTCAAGGAAAGGAGATGACAGAGCGCATCATGTGAGTTTTGTTTATTTTGCAAAATGTTCTGATTTTAGTGCAAGTTTTTTCATGACTAAAAGTAGCTAACTTAGATACTGCAGTATCTAATGGCGTCCTCATAGTCATATATGTTTGACCATAAATCATCACAGATCATCACACTTCTGCCGTTGTAAGTAACAGAAAGTTAAAGTAGGTTTTAGAGCGATTTCTTTCCAGATGATGAACTGTAAAAAACTGCCAGCCAATCAAAATCCATTTGAGTTTAAACAGCTTGCACATTTGCAAAATGTGAAACTGCAGCATGTGACCCAAAAATCAACATGACGTTGTGATTGTTAATGTGGACACTAATGTATTAATATTGTTAAATGTATCTTTATAGTTATTGTTCTTGGTGTGAACTGGCCTTTACTGATGTATTCCACCGAAAATTGAGTCTTAAAAATGTGCAAAATAGTGTGTCTTGTCTTTTTGCAGGTTTCCCTTAATGAATATGTGATAAGGGTGAGGTATTCATACACTGTACATGGATAGGATTCAGTCAATGCAAATGAATCAGGAGCACCTAAAAATTCCTTCAAGCAACATACCTGTACATGTATAAAGAATTTATAATTGCACATGCAAATTCATATCAGTAAAGCATGTTATATAACGTTCTTCAAACAGTTCAAGAGTGTCGCACCTGTACCGATCTGCTGTAACAACAGCTCATCAAAGATAATGGGCACTCAGTAAATACAATTGGTAAAAAAGGATCATGTTTGAAATCACTGGTATTAAGTTAAAGGCACAAGTGTGACGATTGCCAACAGTTAACATTAAGTGCAATTATCATGCATAAAAGCTTTCTTTAAATATTGGTGTTCCAAAGACACACTGGCCCTAATTTGATTATATAAAAATACTGTACAAATACAACAGAAAACAAGTAGAATTATTTGGAAACCTGTTGGGTCAAAAAGGGACAAACTGGGCAGGCAGGTAAAAATTTACTTATTTGACTTAACAATGAGTTACAACAACCCAGCAGTGGGTTCATTTACAACACATCCCCTTTTGACCCAACAAAGGTTAAAAATAACCCCAAATATTTTTTAGAATGCATTGATATCTAAACTGACACTAACTTTGATTTGCAAATAGATATCTACGACAAAAATATATTGTATTAGTAACATTTCAGTATGTAAATTAAAGAGATTAATACTGACATTGGTTAATTCTGACCTTACAAAATGTATGTTGTAATGTACATACAGTGGAGCAAAAAGTGGTTAAAAGTAGTATGTATCTATGTATGTATATATATATCAGCACAGACCTTTAAAGAGCGAGAGATGTTGACTCATGTAATGACTTTTCTATATGTATGTGTGTGTGTCATATTTGTACTTTTTAATATCCCAAATGTTCATGTAATTTCAACAGCAGCACAACCTTACTGCATAATAGTTTTCTTATCTGATGCCATCCCTAGGCTGATTTAAAAATTGAATTTAGGCTGCTATATTTATTTCATTTTATTCAGGTGTGAGGATGGTGGATCAGGAAAGACAGGAGAAAGCAACAGGTAGGTCTAACATTAGGTGGAAGTGTAGAGGGAGCTTGATACGAACTTGATACTTGATACCAACAGATCAATTTCTTAATATTATTAATATGGAAAAGGTAGGGGTGTAATTGTTCACAAAAATCAGGGTTCAGTTCGATACGGATCGGTACGTTTTAGATACGGCAAAAAAAAGAAATGGCAGAGAAATTTCCATGAATACATTTTTAAATATTTGTGTTCATATACCATATAATTATGGTAGGCTTACAGTAATTGTCTGATATACTTTTAAAATAAACCTTTATTGTTTCAAGCCCATACATTATGATGTCCGGCAGACTTTTTTATTTAGCTAGTAAACCAAGCTAGTCATTATGAAGGACATTTCTTTGGCTGTAACATTAATCAGCTTTACAGACTTGGACAAAAACTGTTACACACTAGACCAAACAAGGGCCAGCAGCAGTGGCGTAGCAACTCCGGTCTGAGCCCATATGCAAGCCTGGGCCCCATCCATCCGTTAACGACAGCTTTGCGCATTACTGGACATCGGTTGTTTAATCAGAATTGTTAAATGTTGACGCGTGTCAGTCGCGCCCAAATAGTAACTGCAGACCCCCAGGGAGCGCAAACTCCCAAGTGCCAAAAAGAGGATAGAAAACAAAGCAGCCAGGATTTTTCACGTTAGTTTTACACGCAACATGAACGGCCCTAACATTTTGCCTAATCTATATGATAAAACAGTTGTACCACTGTAGATAAAAGCTTTGCAATGCAAAGGCTTCTTATAAATGTTTTGAACACCAAGTAAATCCAGGTCCTCTGCTGTTTTATGTAAATGTATGACAAAGACAACTGCATAGAGCCTCTGACCTTTACTCTGAATATTATCTATTTTCGTAAGCAAAATGACTGACTATAAAGCGTCAGTCGCATTGTATTGGTTCTCTCTCTCTCTGGTTTGGGAAAAGTCAGATTTTAGAGCTGCAATATTTAATCCTCCTTAATGAGGGGGTGTGATATTAATCATGAAGCAAAAGGCTAATAATGAAAAAAGCATCCTGATTAATGAAGAATTACTGTATCTCACTAAGCCCTGCCACCTCGGCACCCAGCTTTTTCATTTAAGCTATCTGATGCTCAAACAGAAAAGGGAGTAGAGGATTTAAAATATTTGCCTATGCTCAGATAAGGCGCCTTTGTGCCTCAGTCAACATTGTCATTGCGACAAAAGGGACACACTGAGCCGGAACTACACACCTCCAGCTAAACGCCACAGTCAAGTCTTATATTCGATCTGCCGCCACTGCTGATGAGAGTTTAGGCAACCCTTACATTTTCCATTTACCCCGCACAATAGACTTTAAACAGCCATGGCTTTATAAGACATTGTAATGTTCAAAGCAAGTTTCGAGGAGCGGGACAAAAGTAGATCGGAGGATACAAGCACTCAGGGGGCGAAGCGTAGCGGTGGAAATAAGCGCCGTTTTTACCGACATCACCTTTGTGCCATGATCACGTGATCTCAGGTTAGGTTGACATAACCCAGAGGGCCCTCTTTTCAATCTGGATGGCAGACCCATTGCTGGCGTTCTGTCCAATGGTCAGAATCACTTTACTACGGTCATTACTGCTCTGCTGATGGAGCTCCAGCTCTGCCTGTTGAACAGGAAGTAACTACTGCGAGCCACAATAGCACAGCCTGAAATGTCAGACTCTATTCTCTGTTCACCTCTGCCTATACAAATGAACAAATTATTCAGATTTATTAGATTTGACCACATTTACCATCATCCATCACAGCTCATTGGCCATCAATTCCCTGACCACACACGCCAGTCTCTCGCTATCTCTCCATTTTATGACTTCCTCATCATGTCTGGCTGCCACGCGGATATTGCCATGCAATTATCGGGATTTGCGTGGTCCTGTGTGGTATTGTTTTTTTAGGTCTCTAGGTGAGGAGAGAGATTAAGATTCAATGTGATTGCTTGAGTAATCTCCACAGTATGGTTGCGCTTGGCTGCCCCGCAGGGTGGGGAGGGGCTAATTGAAAAAGGACAGTTGTCTTTCTGGTGTATTGAGTGCTTGCCCTCACGTGTTGAGGGAAGAGTGTTAAATAATTTAAAGAAACCGCTCACACAAACATGAAAATTCTGTCACCAATTACTCACCTTCAAACTGTAAGGTTGGAAAAAATAACAGGAATTTATTGCTGTGCCACAACCCCTCTTTCTTCCCAAAAGGCACCATTTGCTCTTCTAAAGATCACAGGGGTGCTGAGATAGTGATCAACCACTATTGCCCGAGATGTTTGTTTATTTTGGGTCCAGTACAGTGGGGGATTAAAGGTGGCCCTATTTGAATGTATCATATTAGTCTAGTCACATGGTCAAAGAAAGGATAAAAAGGAAATGTAACATTAGCTCTGGGCTTTTCTCTTGTCTCCAAGCTGGAAGCTCATCTCTGGGAGCTCTGGCTCTACTTCTTCTAGTATACTTTATTTATTTTCTATAATCTCAGGTAATATCACATTTGGAAACTGTTAGTTGTATTATTTACAATGTTAGGCATTTACTTTGTAATACCATCTAACGTTTCTTTAGTCATTTCGGCATCCCTATAGCCTGAAGCACTATATACCCTTACCAAATCTGTGTAAATGTCTTTGTTCTGATTAGATTAGATTAAACTTTATTGTCATTACACATATACAAGTACAGTGTAACGAAATGTAGTTTAGGTCTAACCAGAAGTGCAATTAGCAAGTGCAGTATCTACAGTTAGAATAAATACAGAATACAATATTGAGAAAATATTATACAGAGAAAGATATTTGGAAGGATGCTTAAAACAAAACAGTTCTTGGCCACTACTGACTACCATAGTAGGAAAATTAGTTACATTAGTACATTTAATTGTACTGTTGAAAACAAAAGAAGATATTTAGAAGAATGTAGGAAAGCAAACAGAATGTAGGAAAGCAAACAGTTCTGGGGCACTTTTGACTAACATTGTTATTTTTCTACTATGGTTGTCAATGGTGGCCGATAACTGTTTGGTGACAAGCATTCTTCCAAATATATTTTTCTGTGTTCATCAGAACAAATAGATTTGGAACAACTAAAGTGATAACAGAATATTTATTTTCGGGTGAACTGGCCCTTTGAGAGATAAAATAGGTTTTCCTCTCAGATTGAGTCTCATAAATGTTGACCTTTGTCTTGCTATTTTAATTGTAATTACAATTCCTGCTATACATTTTTATGTATTTTTAAAATGATTCAACAAACTCATTGGTTACCCTCGAAGCAATGGTGAGAAATGAAAAGGCTTAAAAATTGAAACAGAATTTGAAGCAATGATCAAATAGTGCGGTTACATAATGACTTGGATATCTAACTATAATAAGAATTTTGATGTACTTCTTAATGTAGTTAAAGCTCCCAAATGAAATTTACAAAATAGCAGACAATATAAACATGTAACAACCCTTTATGACTCACTAGTGAATTCATATTCACTGCTTTAAATATAGGATTAAGAAAGTCACTCTGTGTTTTTCTATCACAAGTTGGCTTATGTAGCTGTGCATGTAACTACATATAGTTGAAGGGTAAAACAGTGAGGATTATGAAAAGCAGTAAATGGACCGTGGAAAATTAAAACAGTATACTGATGACGGTAGCAACTGATGGCACTGCATCCAACATAAGACCAGCCCACTGAAGTAAAGAGCTGCAGAGCAAGCTGTGTGATGTTAGATCTACACTTTCAATTCATTCCCTGCTCGCACAGGGCACTGATAATGTTTTGACAGATCTGCTGAAGAATAGCAACTTATATATACTCACTTTTTACATGCTCATTTTATTTCCCATCTTCACCAATGGCAGGTGTTTCCTCCATCTCTCCCTTCTTTGTTCCTTTCTCTCCCGTCCGTTCAGAAAGACGTGCCCAGCTCTAATTCGTTCAATCTATCAATCCTTTCCTTTCTGTCGCCAGAATAGGGCAATTTACAGAGGGAGGGCAGGCTGCGGGGGTAACGAGGCATGCCTTCTGTTTTAAATCAGGCCCTTGTATATGCCTATTGGGCAGAAATAGACAGTAAGTGAGAAGGGAGAGAGTGAGTCAGGGAGGGCAGGAACAAGATGAAAAAGATAGAGTGAGGGAGAATGAGAAGGAAAAAAATTTGAGTGAATGGGTTCAATCGGTCACCTTTAATTCACCATCTAATTTGCATGCGTTCGCTATTTGATGCCGTGGCAAGCCACAGCAGACTAAAGGATCCGGCTCAGAGGAGAAGCGTCTGGAGGGAGATATGGAGTGAAATAACAGGCTTGATCCAAACAATGGCACGTGCGACCAGACAGCACACTAATCTGTCCCTGCTGGAAACTATTTATTAACCCATCTTGAACCATTCATGCGCTGTGAATGGCTGGATGAGTCAAATAACCAACATGTTGGAAACCCGCTTCAATAGTAAGAGCATTAGATAAATGCACGGGTACTAAAAATATAAAAATAACAACACAAAAACTGTTTCCCAAATATCCAAATTATGTTTTCTCAAAACTTGCCTTGCATCGCGACAAACATCTGGGCACATATGTTCTGCCAGATGTTACCCATGTTGCCTATGCAGAATTCTGCATTATGTTGTGTTATTTACACTCAACTCATCTGGTTCTTCTCTCTCTAATTTAACTGCTAATATTTTCAGATTCCTGACTCCTTAAGCTGCAGAGGTAATTTATGATAATTAAAAGTGACCTGTATATACAAATCATATGGTATTATTAATGTCATTTTTTGTTCCCCGGGCATGTACTGTATGGCAGAACTCATGACAGGAAAACAAATGAAGGCAGCCACCATTGATGAACTTTGTTAATTATTAGCCTTGTCAGTAAGCGAGTAAAATTAAGGAGTAGGAAGAGAGAGATCGAGGGGAGGAGGTAGGAGGAGAACAGCCATACCGTCTTGCAAAATGAGAAAGATGTCTTTATTGACACAGCTATGTTTATAGTTCAGAGCGAGGCTTGTAAATCAATTTGAACGCTCACACTAACAACGTTTGATTAATTTAATTTGATTCCATTGTGCTGATCATAATTCAGGATGCAACCAGATGGCAAAAGAGAGGTAGGCAGGGAAGCTGTTCTAAAAAGGGTGGGGAAATTGACAATTACTTTTATTGGCTGTCAAAACTCTTCATTGATCTTTGCCTTTTCCAAGTAAACCTGAAATGATCAGGAACAGCTGTTAAAATGGAAATGTTAATGTCAAAGGCGTTGATTTACTCAGATCCCAAATGAAGGTGGACTAAAAAATGAGCTTGCACAAGAAACAAATTCTGGGTCCCCAAAGTAGGTTATGTGTTCTGAGAAAAAGCTGTTTATTAAGGATTTCGCAAAGATTTGCAGATTGTCTGCAACCACTTATTTGTTTGGTGAAAATTTGTCACAGCTCACTTGCTGCTCTAACCACAGTTCAATACAACTTTAAGCACATCAGTAATCTATCATTTTCTATTAATAAACCAACAATATTTTAATCACATACAGAACTCGTCAACTCACTACGCGAAGTACTTCTACCACCAATCATAGCATCTACCTCAGCTTGTCCCATGGCCAAACCCACAATATATTCGGGTGAGGTATCGGAATGTAAAGGATTCCTGTTACAATGCCAATTGTATTTTGAAATTCTTCCGGAGACCGCACTAAGATCGCATTTATCATTTCACTACTAGTCGGATGAGCTCGTCGGTGGGCAGAATCCCTATGGAGCTCTAAAAGTCCGGTAACTCGATCCCTGGAGTCTTTTGTTTCATATTTCATGTGTTTGGTGTGAGTACTTCCTCCCTGTACATGATGAACTGTTCAGATTACGCTAAACCGGTCAAACAATCCACGAGTACACCATGCTCTTCCGCACTCTCGCGGCATCCAGCGGCTGGAACGAGATTGCCCTACTCACTTCATATTGCCGGGGACTATGTCCTAAACTCTAACAACGACTCTGTGGGCCTAGAAGGTTTCATGCTAAAAGCCCAACACACTTCCCAACATCTATTCGCTGTCACCCCAAAGGAAGAATCTCTCTTTGACAACTCACCTAAGAGTGATTTCCCCGTACCAGAAGCCATGCAAACTGATCGATATCATCTCACAACCATGGAACGCCAACGACGTCACTCAATCACTAGAGCACTATATACAGTAAATACACTTACCACACTCATTCATCGGCTGATCTCCGTGTTGTTCAGGAGATTCCCTCATGCTATCAGATGTACTGCATGAATAAAGAGATTCTCACTTCACTAACCTCTTCCGTGTTCCGTCCTTGGTGAACTGTGACAATGCTGTGGACACAGCTGTAGTGCATATTCTATACATGTATTGATAAATGTAATTACTACAAGTAAATCCTACTCAAAATCACTGGTATTTAATAATGGACAACTACATATACAGATTTGTTGACCGGAACACCCAAGAAAATATTTAAAATCATCCCTAGAATTTACAAATATAACACTTGCAACTTTAAAATGTTGTTCTTAAAGGTCTAGAATGGGATTTATTGCGGCCACTAGCGGTGAGGTTGAGAATTTAAACCACTCTTTCAGTCCAAACAAGACGGTATGTTGTCGGCTAAGACAGTGTGTCTTTTCATGTTTACGCAGGGAAGCGATCATGCAGGCATTAGAAAGACTGTAGAATGTTTTATATATTACATAAAATAAAGGGTCTGTGGATTTAAAGTATAAAAAGTAGGATTAAAGCCGACAGGACCCAGGACCTGCGTTAATATTATAAAGACTTTCCAGCAGGGACCCGTAAGGACCCGTGGTACTAAAGCTTTTAGCAGAGATACTCATAGATATATATGAAGGTACTTTCCAGCAGAGAGACGTTGGAGAGAAAGATCCTCTAAAAATCAGACTGATAGAATCTTCATATTATGTTCACCATTCTCACCCGCATGTAAACCTAAAATCAATAATTATCTCTGTGCCAGAGCTGAAAAGGGACAGATGGATTCTGTCTTCTATCAATAACTGTATTTCCATTATATTTCCTCATTATAATGAATTTAAAAATGTACATAAACTTGTCAGTGGTGGTTGTCTAAAATGTTTCTTTCACCATACATTTATTATTAAATCAGAATCACAGAATCATAAAAAACCTGTGTGTGTGCGCTTGTGTGTGTGTGATACGTTTATTTCAATAATCTTACCCGTTTTCCATCACTTGTTACTCTAAACAGAATCACAAGATAAAAAAACAGCTAATTTTATCGTCTATCGCCATTTATGTTTTATTATATAATTGGTGGTTACGTGCAGAGTAATTTTCTTTAGCTGTGGGCTGTGTTTCCGCACTACTGCTCTGCTCAGATGAATCTGAGGGCTGTGATCAGATCTGATCTCCATATCAAAATGACAAAAATATCATAGGTCTATCCTAATAATATCATACTCTGAACAAATAAAGAACATATGATTGTATTCTGTTCGAATAAAAACGTAAAGGAAAGTAAATAAATAACGTGACCTGATATGATCACAAAAAACAATAGGCTAATAATAGACAAACGTGCAAAATACGTACAAAAAACCAGGAGGTTGCTTTGATTCGGATCAGTATGTGAGTAACATTGTTTTTTCTGTTTGTTAGAACCAAGCTATGTTGTGGTTGTTGTTGTAATATTAGCTGTTTAAAGGAGCAGTTTGAGCGTCATTGTTTGTTTGGAACCAGTGTGCTGTTTGTATATACTCGTGTCGTTTCTCTTATTTGATTCATTTGCATTATTATTTGCATGGTCTAAGCTATGATAAATCTAAGAATGTAATGCTTGCATTGCACAGCATGTTTGAGGGCAGAGCAGTAAATAGCAATGCAGTTAAAGGCGTTTGATCTGACAGCAAGATACCAGCTAGGAGTAAGTTAGTAGATGTTTTTCCCCCCTTTGTAAAGTAAGGGACAACCGAACTAGAGGGAGAGGAAATGCGCTTTGTGGAGCTATTTGTCTGTAGGGCTAATGAAACAAAACATGGCGACACAACATTGCCAAATCAATGTATGTAGGGCTGCTCTGCATGTAGATTGAAATAGCTTAATACAGACAATAGCTTAATAAACAGGTAATACAAACATCAATCAAAAATACAATCAAAAATAGTTTAGTATGTCATATTGCATTTCTGTCAAATAGATCCTCCTAAAATCCCCCACTTTTTTCAACCGAAGAGAAAACTGAATGTCAGATTTCAATCGTTGCGAAGGGTTCAACCAAGCCTGACAAATCACCCAGGATGAGAAACCACCGGCTTAAAAAGGAAAGACTAAATGATTTAAAAAGGAAGACATAAATCAGTAGTTTTACTGTGCTGTGTATTTTGAAATATGAACTGAACTAAATATGAATTCAGGCCAAGTAATATTTTATACAAAAATTTGATTTTAAATTAAACAACTGCTTTCTAAAAGAGAAACACGAAAAATATGAAACTCATTTGAAAAAATGTTTCTAAATCAATGCATATCAGTTATCCAGAGGTACTGGGTATGTAAATGTATTTTTAGCCTTCATGAAAATAATAAATATAAATGGGTTGTATGCATGTGTGTACATGTTTATTTATATGCATACTTGGACCCCTTCTGCCCGAATGTGAAGTTTAAGCTGTGCTAGTGGCCTCTAGGGGTTTGCATAGCAAACTCTTCCTCTGTTTGGATCACTTGTGCAGCCCAGGGATTTACATAATGTTAAAATGTATTCAGTGCAGGCAGACCATAACTGATCACACTAAATGGATCAAAGAAAATCAATAAGGACAAAATACGTTAAATATCATGCTATGTGGTTGACATAAGCCACATAAGGTGATCTTAAAAATGCAAATCATGTGTAAGCGGAAAAATGCTATAAAAGGAATATAAACTTCTTATGTTAGACCTATAATTTTACCAGATTGCCTTGTATGGGACTGAAAACTGTTGGAAACCCCCGCTTAAGACAATGCATGCACAAAGGCTTTATCATCTGCATTTTATCATATAAAACCATAATTTCTCATCCCTCCAATTGACTCTCCGGCTAAAGAAATAAAGGTTTTGCATTGTGCATTATGGTGACAATGACTTTGGCAGGGAAGAATGAGACATACTGGATCAGGCTTTAATGGCAAGGGGCAAGCTTGGCAGATCTGCATAGTACAGTTAATGTGTATCAAGTGCAGGTAACAAGGTAACAAGATGCTAGAACATTGCACATCAGTGCACAAATGCTAGCTCTGGATGAGAGAACTGGATGTGACCGAACGAAAAAACCACTGTGGTGGTAAAACTTTGCTCCATGTGAAACTTGGTGGATAGCTGTTCATGTTCAGAAAACGTAAAACACTAATATTCATCCATAAAAAATGACCAAAAGTGGGAAACCATAGCTTTCGAGATGTTTATGCGTGGGAGGAAACAAAATCCATACATAAAATGTAATTTCATTGGTTTCAAGAAGCAAATTCCATAAAATAAAATTCAATAAAAACACCCCTGAAACAGTAATAAATCAACCCACCTCTCTGTTATATTACTGTAAGCAGAGATAATATTTACATTTGGCAGAGTATTGTGCTAGCAATGCATTGTCATGGATTCGATCTCCAGGGAACACATCTACATGAATGCAATTTGCATGTCGCTTTGGTAAAATAATATGCCAAATACATAAATGTGCATAGCCGTGGGAACGTATTTTGAGCAGGGGTTGCTGTATTTTTTATTTTTGCCAGGGCTGAAGCAGGGTTAGTATTTTCGTTGGCAATGCCTTTGCCAGCTGCGGGGTTGCGCATAATTAAAATGATTCCCGCAAATCTAGCTTTAATAATGCGGGAAATTCCAGCATAGTTTTTATTTGTATTACCTCTGATCCAATAATGAAAAAAACCCACTAACGCGAACACTTTTATTTTGTATTACAAAACGGCGCCCTCCAACGGCGCCCCCCATCCCCCTATAAGGTCAAGTTAATTTTAAATTCTATTCAGGTAAGCACACTCCCACCAATGGACAGAGAGCGTGAGTCAGAAAATATGTCGCACCAACCACCTGAAAAGCAAGCAGATTAAAATATTTTTTTAAATATATAAAATATATATCAGAATATAAAATAAATGCCCTGATAAAACATTAGATGTTCTTTTTTATACATATTCAACTGGGCTTAATCGACTGAATATTCTTTATTTAAAAAAATTATTTGCCGCACCTCTGCCGCAAAGAAGATATAGAGACTGCACACATTTCTTCATTTGATCGTTTCTACATCAACTGCTTTATTCAAGAGATGACTTTTAGGTTTTATTTTACTTACTTCTGTTTGGGACTTTTACTATTGCGCTGTCAGACATAAACAAAACGCGAGGTAAAGGCGTTTACAAATAGCTCGAAATTTGAGTAATGGCAAAAAACTACCTCTGCCGAGCAGTTTTTGCTTACGCCGTTTATGAGCTTTCCCTGATAAAAGAAAACCGGTTTACGCATTTACATGACCTTACTTGTTATCAGTTTACTAAGCATAATCTGTGTAGGACTGTCCATGTAAATGCACTAATTGTCAGTGTTGTCGTTATCACGCTGTGCACTCGCAATGATATCGTCACACACCAGAAGTGAGTCAAAAAACGTATTTACTGATTAAAATCCAAAAGCCACATGTTTTTCAACCAATACAGAATAAATATAGTTAAAAATGTCCCATACTTCATCAGGAGTCTGAACTTCAGCTTGCGACGCTCATGCTGATTTTACACGGCCGGCATGCAATACCTGTAATGCGAGTTGTAGATGTGACGCGGTACGATTATATGATACAGCAAACAAAACAAACACATAAATAAATGTTACAGGGTATGTATGCCTATAGTCAAAGCACAATCTGCTATATGAAACTAGAAGCGCGGCAGCAGCTAAACAAACCTATAATAGATCAAGGGCAACCAATTACGTGATTAAACACAACTGCACACGGCACGGCGAAAGCACATAGAAATCAACCCATACACATACTAACTGTACAATCTCAAATAAAGAAAAATATAATATTATTACATTACTGCTGGCCTGAATGCAAAACTCAGAACGTGGCCTTTTATTCAGGGTTGATGCTGATGAAGTCCCGCATTAGGGAATTAATGTCAAACTCTCCAGTACAAAAAGTCTGAAATTTGTTTTAGCGCCATTTGGACAAGACCGCTTGTGAGTGACACTGGACCTTCACTAACAAATGTCATGACGTCATGTTGCTTTTCTTTTGCAGTCAAGTTATTCATGTTTTTGTTTAATTTGAGTAAATAAACAAATTGATAAAATGTATTTTATTTCTTTATTGATAAATATATTTTGAAACTATTTTAGTTTTTCTAATGCTCGATGCCAGGGGGTGCTGCAGCAGTCCAGCACCCCTACTTCCTGTGGCTATGTTAAAGTAAATGCAGTATATGAGTGGCAAGCCTTGTAGTCTGCCAAGGGGAAAAAAACAGTAGAGGGGGAAACATAAGGCAGATTATCTAAGGACAAAGAGAGGGTTGAATCAATATAACCATTGACCACATCTCATTTGTAGATCTTTATGGCTTACGTAATTGCAGCTAATAGATGGAGTTGCCACACTAACAGGTTATTTAAAAAGCAAATGTTCCATTCATCTCACTATGATTTGCTTGTCCAGTGGTCTCAATTACCTGAGCTGTCAGTATATCCAGGCCTGTGTAAACTCCCAGTCCACTCAGCACTATATAAATTGACTCAGTTGAACAATAATTACTCAAAAAAAGTTCCTCAAATGGTACGGACAGCAAATTATTTCATCTCTCTGCACTGGAGGAAGGCTAATTTACGGCCTGGCTCTAACCGTACTGCGTGACAGCACACAACTCACACATTTTACCTATTTTCTTTTGTACAAGAATGCCCATTCAATTAACCCAAGCATGGCGTTCTGAGGCTGCAAGGGAGGTTTGCAAAATGGGTAAGTGGAAGGTTTTTAGGGTCAGTGGTTAGTGAGGATCTAAAGTGTGGTGACATGGCTGATGCCCATGAAAAATGAATGCGACGTTTTGACGGTGTAAACATCTTATGTGGCACTTTTGCTGAATTGTGTGATTAATCATCAGGATTTGTGTGGGGGAAGAGAAAACCTTTAGAGAGAAAAATGCTATAGTTTTGCTGTGAGAGAGTAAGAGAGAGAGAGAGAGAGAGAGAGAGAGAGGGCAAGGTGACTATGAACAACATTTCTTGGGGGAAATTACAACCAAATCTAAAATTTGTTCAGTCTTATGTTTATCGTACAAACCGTTGGTTTTGACAATTTAAGTAATCAATGAAGCATATGGGATCTCAGTAAATTCCATCGTTCTTGTAATTCTCTTACCTTAAGTCACTTTACAAAACACCTTTTATAGTCCTTTCTATTAGTCCGAAGACATTAACACACAATTCCCCTAACGTTTCTATTAGTCCAGAGTCTCGAGGGGAACTGCACGAAGAATGAATTGTGCAACTCATTTCTTTGAACACTCTACCCGCATTGTTTAAGCACTCGGTACACTATATGAAAATCAGTTTCAAACATTAAATCTGCACAATGTCTGATCCTCTGGCTTGGTTCTGAGTGCTGGATAGTGTAGGATGCAGCATATTACCACGATCCGACATATCATGAAGAGACTACACAGTATTTCTCCAAGCACTGTAAAAATAAAAGGATTAAGAGGTCAGGCATCTAGAAAAACTTTTAGTTCTCTGAGAAACTGACTATTTGCAATGACTGCTAACTATCAGTGCATTCTCTTGTAACCCAAAGAGTACTAAAATATTTCATGCATCATTTAGATCTGCAATATTGTTGAAGATGTTAGAGTAAGGAAGCACCTCATACTGCCTGCAGTCTGTCACATTCTTAACACAAAAAACTATAGTTAAAAGGCTTATAGAATCGTGAAACAAAGTAATTAGGTGTATTCATTACCATAGTAAAGTGTGTGTAATGAGGCATTATGTTGTTTTAACAGTCTCTAAACAACTGCAAGTCTTGTCAGAGGTTACCTGTAAATTCACAAGTACTGAGAGAGACGCAGAGGAAGGCCAGTAAAATGCAGCATGGCTCTCCTCGTCAACACAAATAGAGACAGAAAACATCCAGCTAATGGATAGAATAGTGTGTACTGTAGATAAACCTGTACATCAGGAGTTTTTACTTGAAATCAGGGTCCTATCTGGAGTTCTGCATTTTTTTCAAGCTTCTTTGAATTTTCTTTAGTTGTAAAGATCCCAACTTCCGGTTGATTAGTGACTGTTAAAACAACACAACAGCTCATTATACAAACTTTACTAGGGTAACGATTACACTGAAGTGCCTTTTTTAAACCACTTCTATAATCGACATGGGATGCAACACGGCATAACATGATATGACAAAGGAACCCATTAGAACCCATTATAATTTTATATTTTGTACACAATGGATGCAGCATGACATAACAAACCCATTTAGAACAAGGCATTTGTCGTGGTGTGTCGCATCGCTCAGTTTGGTGTAGACAGGGTGTAAGCCCTTTAACAATATTTTTTTATAATATAAAAAGCAATTTGACTGGCAGTATGGTGCTCCTTCATGCTGACTTAATTTACTATATGTTTCATTGACTCCAACATTAGCCTGCGAGTTGTCTCTGTTGGTGACAAGAGATCCGGGTTGATAATTATTAGTTTCACACTCCTAATCACTTAGCTTCATTGTTGCTGTCCAATAAAAACACAATTAATGCACAAGGGCTCAATGAAGCTGGTCTGTGGGCTGTTGTGAGAGAAACGAGTGAGAAAAGATAAATATGAAGATCACGTCTAAGGCAGAGCTTTTCAGGCCCCAAGCACAAAAAGGAAATAAAAATGAGTACACACCTGGATGAAACTGGTTTGGAGATAAGGAATATGACCCAGCATGTTTATTGACTCTACTGCAATTGAGTTCTGAAGAGTGGCACCTGGTTCTGGTGCAAATCTCACTCCTAGGCTGGTATACACACTCACACACACACACACACACACACATATATATATATATAGCTTTCCTTTAGCTCAGTGGAAAGAGTATTGCGTTAACAACGCCAGGTTGTGAGTTCGATCCCAGGGGATTGCAGATACCTATGTAGGATAATGCAATGTATGTCGCTTTGGATAAAAGTGTCTGCCAAATGCCTAAATGTAATGTAAATGTAAATATAAAGAGGGAGAGAGAGAGAATGTGTACTGTCGTCAGGAGAACAATCAAACCACCATCCTTACACAAAACAAACAGAAATAAATACATATTGATATTTCTACTGTCAAAATGCAGGTACAGTACAACAATAACAAAATATGAATCGAATGTTTTTATATGTACTGTACATAACTGTACTGTACACAAAGCGTCTGCCAAATGAAAAATGAATAAATGTAAATGTAACTGTAACATTACATAATTAAAGTTACCCATATGTTTTCGATTTTACTAAATAATACTGCATTATAAATTTTGAAAAGCTTCAAAGTGCATTTCCTTTTTTAGTATTTATGGTATATCTCACTAACTGAACTACCTTTTATAAAAAAGGCAAATGTTTGGTTAAACTACACTCTAAAAAGTCCTGTAAAAATATGGTACAATATACTATATTAATATGGGCATCGGCTATTTGTACTTGATTAATATGAAGGATTTTTCCGTATTAATGTTTTACAGTTGTTTTACCTGTATTTTACATTTTGCACATGCATTAAATTACATTTTAGCATTAATGGAAATGTCTGAAAAATAAAGGAAAATGTACTGGTAATCTTCTGTCAGTACTTTGCCAGCTTTTTATGGGTTTTTTTTTACAGCGTAGAGCAAACAAACATGTTGAGTAATTCATAAGTGATGTTATCTGTTAACGTTTAACCAAGATACTTTTTTAAATTGCCGTCGTACCATATACAGTAATTCAATAATTGTTATTGTTGTATGTAGTGGCAAAAACATGCATTACCTACATTGCCACAAGGGATTATGGGTTGCCATTAGTCAGCGAGATTCCATTCGTTGTTACAATCAGACCCACTCCATCATCTTGGACTTACCAACATATCCACAAGCTGCTTTTGCAGCCTTCTTTTGGAAAACGGTTCCATACTGTGAAGAAGCAGCACACTAGCACTAGATTCTAGAACCTTTTCATCTCACTAAAGTGAAAACAGCTCAACAGCTAAAATGTGGATCTGTTTATAGTACTATTGTACTTACAGTATACATATTTACCCAAATTATACCAGTACCATAAGAAATATATAATACTTCTTCTTCTGTCTTGATTGTGTTGTGATGTAATGGCATTACACAGTTTGTTTCTAATCAACTTTGTTTAAAACAGGAAGGTAAGGTTAAAGTTGTTTAAACAGGAAGGTAAAAACAACATTGTGTCAAAGTTGTTTTTTATGTCCTGACATTCTGCATTCTCTCTCAATTTGCTGTGAAACACATGTATTCTAAATCACTTAAGTTTACCACACTGCTATTAATATTATTATGGAGGGAAATCTAAGCCACCAGTTTACTTTCAAATATTTGAGGTGTGTTTCTGTGACATTTTTTGTTTATAAGCCAACAAACCTGGCAGTATCCTTATTCGTTTTCAAGAGCAACAAAACTACACAAATACAAAAACTAGGTGAGCAAATTTATCAGCCTCAAATCTCCACTTGTCAGAGGAATTGGCCAGCAGCTGATGTTGCCCGGGGTGCTTCTCGCATGCAATGAAAATAAATATGGATATTTCCCATGATGGGACGACTCCATGCTGAGATTACTGGGCCATTTTCAACCTGTGGCAGAGCCTTCTGAAGTAAAATCTCAAACTGTCCTTTCTGTCTGAAGGTTTTTTGTGTGTCTTTGTAACTCTCTTACTTCTCCACTCTTTACTTACCTGATTTAAACTGCTTGTAAATCTTAAAATGTCATCAGTAGAATACTAATTCTTTGACAAGTATTGACATGGACTCTAATGTCAAAAGTCCACAGAAAGTTTTTTTTTCATTAGACTCAGTCAAAGGCCATATTAACTTGCATCCAGGGAAGTGAGCGCTGCCCCATGAATCATGCAGCATTAATTTAATTACCAAAAATTTAATCAGATTGCCTTTTGTTGTGCAGAAAATCAAATTAGGTGCCCAGTAACACTCTGTGTATTGTTACATCAATAACACAGCGTTTGTTGGTTTATCTGTTTTTGGGATAATAGTGTAAACACAATCGTGAGTGTAAAAACACAAACAAATAAAAGCTATGCTTTCAAGTAGGATGTTGAAAGCAATGTAAATGTATGATTGCATTCGTTGCGGATAGCCACATGCATTATTCAGCAAGCATTCTTCCTCAAGCACTTAACTTTGCTGTCCAATGAAAACAATGTCCTACTTTTCACCCTAGGCTAAGGACATGAGGGACTGATTGTTGCCTGGGTCTGCCTCCCCGATGCTGCGTTTGAAGAAATGCCAGAAATCAAGTCTCACTGGGTGGCCCAGACAGCTATGGGTGGAGATACAACAGCATCTTCTGCTGACTGGATAGTCTGGGATTTACACAATATGCCAAGGACTCCACCAAATAAGAGTTGATGAATATGAATGATTTGCTTAAAATATGCTGCCTGGCAGTGAGAAGACTTATTCTGAGCTCATAAGGAGAAGCTAAATGAAAAATGAAAGAAGAAGCTTCATTATAGGGTAACCTATTCCTTTAATTTAGCATAGACAGCATGCTTTCAATGTTCTTGAGCCCCTCCCCCACACACCACATTTTCAATTGGGCTCCTACAAAACTTTTGAACCAGCTATTTTTGACCTAGTTTGGATTTTACTGGCAGTACAGGGTTTCCCTCTTCTTGGTGAGTGTTATGTCAAACACAGTGCACATTTAAAAATAATTTGATTTTTCATCAATTTGATCATGCTATATGAAGCCAATCACTACAACTCAAATACTTGAAAATCGTGAAAAAGAATATCTGAAAGGGTTGGTTCATCAGTGTTTCATGCATTCTGACTCATTTACAATGTTAAGCGTGCTGGCTTCTCATGCATGACATGGTAAACTTGTCAAAAAACTAGTTGGGCGCATTACGTAGTATTTCTGTGCTACAGACATTCCCCCGAGGTTGGTATACATTTCTGAAAGTATTTTTTCGAGCACGAAATTCTGTTATGTAACAACTTTTCTTAGTCCTTTATTGAACAGTTCTCCTGGAAAAGCACGCCCACGCATCAGCCCCCGAGAGTGAGATGAAAGAGGGTGATCACACATCAACAATTCCCTGCTCATTCTCCTTCACAACTCATTCCTGGTGGAACATTCTTCCTAATGCGGTCCAGTCAACCACCTCTCTCATATCCTTAAAAAAAACTTAAAACACACCTCTTCTGTGAATACTTGACAGACAAATGAAGAAAAAAAAGTACACTGACCCTCTTCTCTCAACTTATAGTGGTCTAGCTTTTGTTGAAACTAGTAACTTTGTATTAGCACCTAATGTACTATTGCTCTTTTATGACATATCGCTTATGTCCCCGAACTCTTTGTAAGTTGCTTTAGATAAAAGAGTCTGCTAAATGTAAATGTAAACAATGGAGAGCTGGAAAAAGAGCACGCCCATCAATCTGCTCCTGCGTTCGTAAAGTTCAGCTGTGTTTGTTTGTCAACGGCATTTCAGTGAAGAATGCTATATAAAGGTGGATATAATGTTGGATTTGCAGATCGTTTGAAACTGATGGATGGAGTGGTCCAAGCGCTGAAAGATGCCTTTCATGAAACCGCACGAGGTAAGAGAAACTGAGTCATATGTCTGTGTTTTGTTGGCAACCAGTGAATACGTGGATAAGGTACACCACATGCACCGTTCAGGAGGTCGCCTGTTTTTGGAAATAATCGTACAGCTGTATCTTTCTTTTATAAATGTGATCAAACTAAAAAGTCTTTGAAGACACAAAGTATGCCATAATACTTCATAGGTACTCATTAATATGAGATTGGCTGTGTGTGTTACAGCCGCTTCAAGAATAAAAATGAATATAGAAGCTTCATTATTGGGAAACCTGTTGCTTTAATTCAGTATAGATTGCATGCTTTTCATTTTCTCAAGCCAGAATATGATACATCAAAGATCAGTTGTCCAGTTGTCCAACACAGCGTCCCATACCAAACAGACAGACACAGGACTCCTATAATGATCAATTGTACATCGGAACTTCACTCTTATCGTCAATCATTCAACATGGGCTTCTTGACTGCACGCCTGCCTGAAAGCAATAGCTAAAAGCGTAGATGAACAGAACCTGATTTGGTTATTCTTGCATGCACTGAGCCACATAACGTTACTGAAGCTGATTTACTACCATGCTCCTGTTAAATTACTGCTTACTTCTGTATGTAAACTGGTGTCTCAGTGAAGGTACCAGAGGTAGGCATGTGTCAGCTCAGTGAATCATAAATTAACTTTTCATTTCCTTTTTACAACCCCATGTATAATTCAGTGCTTTATTATTCATGATGCATAACATAATGCATGATGCATTCCATAACTTATTGTCATCATTTATGACTTTTGTTGAGCATTTGGGGCTGACTGCAGGCTGTTTCTCTCAAAGCAATAGCACTGCTGCCAGTTTCTAGGAATTTTGAACCACCTAGTTTACTTGGTAGAGCCTTGGTTGATACTGATAAGAACGAAGAGCTTAAATGTGAGTTGCTTTGGAAAAAGCCTTTTTTTAGATGTGTAAAATGGAAAAATGTTCCATTGCTTTGTTTACAGCTAGTCACATTACGGCACATTGTAGAGCTCACTCTTCTGGATAATGGCAGTAGAACCATTTCTGCATTAGTGCGATTGAATCTGTTACATATCCAGCTCTTAATAGCTTGCGCACATTTGAGCCCATTAAAGTCTGCTAAAATCTGAGTCTTAATTGAGGACTATTTTAAACAGTAATTCTAACAAAAGGATTAAATGCTATGTGCTCCGCTGTGTTGCCTCTATCTGGTCAGTAATCCAGATTTCCTTCACAGTACATTACATCCACTGGTTGTCAGTAAATATTCTGATGACTTAAATAATTTATAAATATGCAGGAGTGTCCAAAAGTCTATGGCTGCGAGCCAAACATTTCTTTAGCATTTTACAAATGTAATATTACTTAGTTTTTTTATGACCATAATAATGTGATCAAAATGTTGAATAAAAATACACAAATTACACGCTTTTATAAGGTATTTGAAACACTGACATTTTCTCTGACTTTTGGACCCTACATTTTTAATTTATATAATCTTGAAAATATGTCTATAAATCCACCCTACTGTGACACTTTCGCACCCTTTATTTCCTGTTTCATCTTAACAAGCGTCAAATGATGACCTATTTTCTCTAATATGCGCAAAATGTCAGGGTGACATACGCTGTGTGGGTGTGTACTAAAAACTCATTACTATAATTGTGCTATAATTGTATAGTAGCCATACAGCGACAACCATGTGCACTCTCACTTTCTGTCCCTCCAGCCTTATGTTCTCCAAATGGGTTGTACAGAATGTAACTCAAGTCTTGAATGCATGAAAACATCCTTCTCCAAACAAACAACAAATTAGGATGGAAATGTACGTATAGCACTATATAAAACAGACTTGAATAGATGTAAGACGAATCCAACCTCTTTATAGTATGGTGTGATTTGGTACTCAAAGTACATTTAAAGGTGCTGTGTGTAATTTTTTGGAGGATCTTTTGACATAAATGCAACGTTATATACATTACTTTGGTGTATATTCATTATGACCTTACATAAATAAAACGTTATGTCTTTATTACCTAAGAATGAGCTATTTCTATCTACACACACTTGCATGTAATTCGGCATGTTGGTTCTACAGTATTTCTGAATGGACAAACTGCTCTACCGAGCGCGTTTTGTAAATATGTTATCTCCTTCAGCATAGAAGCGAAAATGTGACGACATCTTAGATCTGTGTTAGAACTAATTGTCAAGTAGATTTATGTGCAAACGTCCAGCTTATAAACAAAAGCACATACATTTCCAAGATTTGAGTGAATTTATTGTTTAATTGAACCCCCCATTGTTTCACAGTGCACGGTGTGTCAAAACACACCGGAGTTCATTCAAATTAGATGTTTCAAAGGTTAGAAATCATTGTGTTGTTAATTATCCGTTGTAATGTTGCATAGGGCTTCATGCAGAGTGTGGTATTGCACCAGGAAGGAATCAAGGGTGAGGTCGACTTATTCCGAACCACTACGTTGTATTATGTTTATAATTAACCTTTCCTCTAGGGAAAAAACGATGAGCAATTACATTTAAATTTTATTCATTTAGCAGACGCTTTTATCCAATGCGACTTACAAAGAGTTCAGGGAGAAATAAGCGATATGTCATACAGGAGCAATAATACAACAGGTGCTAATACAAAGTTACTAGTTTCAACAAAAGCTAGACAACTACCTGTTAAGAGAACAGGTGTACATTACATTTATTTTTCATATTTTTCATTTGTCTGTCAAGTATTCACAGAAGAGAAGTTGTTTCTTGAAGATTGTGAGAGATGCTGTTGACCGGACCGAGTTAGGAAGAATGTGCCACCAGGAAGGAGAATGATAGGGAAAACTATTTACGGCCCTTATGAGAAGGCAATACAAGGCGTCACTCGTTTGCAGGGATAAATTAATAAAGCAATTAATACTGCTTTTAAAACTTAAAACATATTTTCTGCTCGGGTACTCAGTGGTGTGCCAATAATTACAATTAAAGAGCTCATTCAATAATACAAACAACTCAGCTTTACATACACATGTGAGCACACACACACACACACACACACACACACACACACACACACACACAGTGTTGTTTGGATGATTTGTTTGGCTGCAGTTGACTGATTGCAGGAGACATGCTGAAAAGCTCTTAGCGTTTGACAAACTAACAAAACATTTTTAATTAAGGCCATGGCATTTCCACATTAAAGCCACATTCAGGTATATAAAGTCTTTTTAACTTAAGGCCTCTGTTTTATGTGCTTGAAGTTGACTAGTTGCTGACGCAGAGAAGCTTATTCATGCATTTATGACCTCAAGACTTGACTACTGTAATGCGCTACTTAGTGGTTGTCCTGCATCATCAATAAACAAACTACAGTTAGTTCAGAACGCAGCTGCCAGAGTTCTAACCAGGACCAGAAAATATGATCACATAACCCCAATTTTATCAACCCTTCACTGGCTACCCATTAAGTATCGTATTGACTTTAAAGTTCTTTTAATCACTTATAAAGCCTTAAAGCAGGGCTCTTCAATAGGCGGCCCGCGGGCCACATCCGGCCCGCAAATGATTTTTTTTGGCCCGCTTGATGCAATAAAAGTGTATTCAGTTTCATTTGGGTTGGCATGACATCACCGCACGAAAACACACGAAGCACTCTGATCTCACATAGCTCTCGCGGTACTCCATCAGCCAATCACAATGCTGGCGCGAAAATGCAAACGGCGCAGGTTCATTGACAGCTAGTGACAAGGGTTGACAGCGATATCATGGCGATTGTAAAAAAGAGAAAGGTAGACACAGAATATTTAAAAGCGAATGGACTTAACAGTTTTGTTTTATTTTGCCTGACCACCACAATGCAAAGCCAACGTGTTTATAATGCACAAGACCGTGGCGGTCTGCAAGAATGATAACTTGAAACGGCATTTCGGGGCATTGCGCAGAAATTTCAAATGCAGTTATCCGGAACATTCTGAAAGCCTGTAACCGCAGCATTCTTACGTGTGGCTTGGAACCTGGCAAAGGCCAAAAAACCGTTCACTGACGCCGAATTAATTAAAACCTGTGCAACTGACATGGTGGATAAACTTCTAAATCACGACGCGAAAATAAAGAAAATGGTAACGGAGCAGGTTCCATTATCTGATTGCACAGCAACAAGAAGAGTGGAGCCATTGGCGGGTGAGTGCCTGTCTAATCTGTTATAAGACATAAAGAAAGCAGAAGCTATATCACTCGCAATAGACTCGTCTCGCGAACTTAACCGACATTGCACAGCGGTGTTTGTCCGATTTTTTTATGGGAAGGATTTCCGTGAAGAGCTGCTTTGTTTGCTGCCGATGCATGGCCGCACAACCGGTGAAATACTTTTTAACGAACTAACGGAGTTCTTTAAAAAGGCATGATAAGCACTAGCTTCATAAATCGGTGTTGAAAAATGAAAGAGACGATGGATGCAGTCACGAGGCTGGTAAACTTTATTCGCGAGAGCTCGAGTCTGCCACATCGTCGTTTCCGAGCTCGTCGTGTGCTGAAAAAAGTTTGTGAATATATTGTTACTGTTTGATCAAAACTGAGGAAATAGAACTAATAAAAAACATATTTATATTGTGATGATTTTTTTAAAACAAATAAACAACTGTAAAATAAATAAATAATAATAATAATGACAATAATATTAATAATAGCAGAACAAACATTGTAGTTATCAAATTATAGTCGGTGGCCCTTGACTTGCTATTGTTAGTAGAATTTGGCCCTTGGTGAAAACTAATTGAGGAACCCTGCCTTAAAGGGTTTAGCCCCTACCTACCTAACAGAGCTTCTATCATACTACAACCCATCACGCTCTCTAAGATCTCAAAACGCAGGACTTTTGATAATACCTAGAATAACTAAATCCACCAAAGGGGGTCGAGCTTTCTCATATGTAGCACCTAAACTCTGGAATAACCTTCCTGATATTATTCGAGGATCAGACACACTCGCCCAATTTAAATCTAGATTAAAAACGCATCTTTTCAGCCAAGCATTCACTTAATGCAAATATGCTAAATAAACCACCAGGAGATGCTGACATTAGATATTATTTATTAGAATAATTGGATTTATTATATAAAACACCATGTAGTGTGTTTTACCCTTTCTTGGGTTTTTCGTTTTTCCCCTGTAAAGCTGCTTTGGAACAATGCAAATTGTGAAAGGCGCTATATAAATAAAATTGAATTGAATTGAATTGAATAGTTCAATGATTGTCCTGAGTATCTTTAATAGCACTTCAACACATCACTAGAGATACGGAATTAAGCACACCCAGTGGTACACATGTTATTAAATACTGTACACATAACAGTTACCTCTCATCTTATCATTTGATTGGCCAAATGGTATTTAGTAGATACCATTTATTTGCCAAAGTAGAGCAGTTTGTCCATTTAGGGCTTCCGTTGAAAGCAACATGGCAAATTCTATGCAAGGGGACCCGTGGTGTATATAGATAGAAATAGTTCATTCTAAGCTAATAAAAACATAACGCTTCATTATGTAATATACACCTCTGACATAGTTATGTATATTATATTGCATTTTGGTCAATAGATCCTCCAAAAAATGACACACTGAACATTTAAATTACTTCAATCGACAATCAATCATTATGGCACTGTATATCAGTACAGAAGTGATATCAATGCAGTATCAGGCTGATATAAGCCATGCTGATATTTAGTACACCAGCACACTTGCATTTTAAAAAGCTTTGTATGAATTTAGGTTGGTAAATTGGCTAACCAAATCCCTTGTGCGCTCACTGATGTAATATCTTTCTGAAAAACAGTCAGCATTACCGAATTTAAGTCCTCATTTTGCCCATAGAAATTAGGTTTTGGCAATCCACAATAATCCACTGATATCTGGTGAATTTCGGCAAGGGCCCAAACAGACCAATAGCATGCTTTTGTTAGTCACTTTGGATAAAAGTCTTCTAATTGCTTTAATGTAAAGTTATTCAGATTGTGACCTTAAACAACAGCCAAGGTCAAGATCTTAAGACAAAGACAAGCAGTGGTCTTGTATATAGCTACCCACAATACGATCCTTCTTTGCAGAAATTGAGATCTCCACAGAGGTGATGACACGGTTCACCTATAATGTATGCCTTTATCTTTTAATAGTCTCCACCTCTATACACTTTCCCAGTCATGATAACGCTATCTGATGCTCTGCACAAAGCTCATCACTCATAGATTGCTTCATTGGCATCTCTGACAGGTGTAACTGGGCTCACTACGAATAAGGAACTGGAGGAGTTCATGCACCACAGGCTTTTTGGGTCAGGAGACTAATCGTATACACGCCGCATGTTGGTGTGGTTAATGGAGAATAAATAGAGGGTGTGCAGGAGAAGAGCATGTATCTAGGTTCTCAGGCAATATTTCGGGGGCACGCCTGCTAATGGGAAGCTCTCTGTCAGCTGACATAAATTGAACATGTCTTATTATCTCTCCCATAAGCTGTGAATGAAAAATAACTGGCTCTGGAGAGACAAGATAAACAGCCTTCATTTGTGCTTCTGCCACATTGTGCTGAAGGCTGTGAAATTCGGTATCAAATGCAGAAGCACGCCTCAGGCTCCCGTGACACCCCTTTTCATATCCATCCACTGGCTACCAGTTGAAGCCTGTATGAGATTCAAGTCACTAATGCTCACCTACAGGACCATCACTGTGTGACATATCACTTTATTTCTCCCTGAACTCTCTGTAAGTCACTTAGGAAAAAAGTGTTTGCTAAATGACTAAATGTAAATTCACAGACACACATGCATTAAATACCACACTCACACATCTCGGACATGATGTTTTAAGCATATGCATCACAGAAACTGATCAACACAAACACTAAACAGTAAATAAAGTCTTCTTTCTGAGGTAAAGTGTATGAATTTCTGTTGAACTAGCAGCGTCTGATGACTGTTGTCAAGCAAGTTTTCAACGCTACCTCATCTGCAATTGAACCAACGTTGTGTTTGTATGGCCCTGTCTTTCACTCAAACAAACTGAGTGCTCAGAAAAAATATTACAAAATGTTTTTTATTGTAAGTCACATCGAATAAAAGCGTCTGCCAAATGTATAAATGCAAACGTTCAGATAGATTCCAATTGCAATTCCATTTGGTGCCTTTAGTGGCACACAAACTTTGGGGTGAAGCGATACATTCTTCAGCTGTGATGTAAATAAAAATCTTATATATACACAACATACAAAATCATATCCAGCATCGTTGTGCCAAAGTGAGGAAGCGCCATTTCTGACTCTAAATACACCATAAGGGCCTGGCAAAAAGCACAAAAAGATGTGACATCAGGCAATTCACAAACCATCATAGGCTCTTCACTTTCTCACCACCTACTCAACTCCCTCAGCCCTTCTTTTGCCTTCTCTACTATGCAGCTGAGCGGTTCTCTTCTGCCAGAAGTGATGGACCCTTATTTCAACAGCTTTGACTGTGTGTCCTAGAAGAGGTTGCTCAAAAACATTTATACTCCTCTCTCCCAGTTTTTCTTTGAACAGAGGTGTGTGTTCTGTATGTCCACGTTCATCTGTGCTTGCACTGTGAGAATGAAGCCTAAGGAACTCTGTTTCCGAAAGAGTTTTATAAAAAGAAAAATACCCAGACAGCAATACAAGCATGTTTTTAGTAAGCCAACAGCCTGGGGGGTTGATGTTTGAGAGATTATATCAAACCCGCACGGACCACTGCAACTGTTCTTACTCACTGTGTTAAGCAGAGGTTTGAGCGGGAGAGAAGAGAGAGAGTCTCCCAGCCCTAAGGATCAAACAAGATATTAGTTTAAATCCTACAGCTTTAGTTTTTAAAGTAAGTTATCTCAAGAACAAGGGCTTACACAGTTTATCTATGTTTGTGTCTCTTTCACATAAAACATGACTACCCGCTGTGCTTTGAAAGGCACAGACAGATCTATATGCAAAGAAAGGGAAAAAAAATCTTTTCATTGCTTGAACTAGCCATAAACAAATGCACAGAAAGTGTTGTTTGTATGATAAACATGTAGTTCAGCACAGAACTGCAGAAAAAGCTTCTGGAGGAAAAATACCATCCACTTTTTTCACGACTTGCGGCTAAATCCCAGCTAAACCTATTCTCCCTTTTGCAGGGCTCTCAAGTCTCACGCATTTCAGCCTGTTCACAGTCACATGCGACACCTGGTATTTCTCACATTGAGAATAAGGGATAACTCGTCCCGCTTTAAACAATTAATGGACGAGGCAAATTAAATGTGAAAATGAACAAAGCGTGTCCGTTGCAGCATTACGTTCACATCTGATAACATAGAACGTAGATGCATGAATGTAATAACCAAACAGAAGTTTAGATAAGTCACCGACCTAAGAGTTTTGTTGTGGCTTGTTCGCAGAGAGCAGCGTCATTCTTTTAATACTGTCAAATACCAAAAGAGACCAAATAACAGGAAGAAAAGGGCCGTGCACAGAACATTTGAGGCTCATGTGTTGAGGGAAAATGGTCACATCTTAATGACAAATTAATTCAAACAAAATAATTGTCTCAAACGCTTTCGATTTACTCACTGTTAATAACAGAGAGTCTAACAGGTGGGAAAAATGTGCTTTAAAGTATAATCTTACGCATCAAAGCAACCGCTTAAAATAACGCCTAAATCATTTAAAGGTGTTTACATGCATAAGAGCATGATTGTATAATGTAATGCTAGAAGAAGGATGTCAGAAAATCACGATAAATATTTTTGAAGTGTTATTCTGAAATTTTATGCCATCTGGGAAAACCACATGGTGAAATTTTACATATTACAACTTTTGATTACAGATAAAAAAGCTGGTTTCAAGCCCCTTCCATAACAAAGTTTTTACAGCGTTAACATAAATTAGCCATGCAACCTTACAATACGATACGATTGATGTAATATTAAGTTATAACTGAAGTGTTTAATCAATCATATAAGAAAAAAGCTATCCAGAAAGCGAAATGTCACATTTTACCAAGGTGACCAGGATCACTCGGTGGCTTTGTGTCAAACTCAAATGCAGTTAAAGGAAGCCTGAGGAAGAAAGTATACTAAGCCTCTAGTTCAGATTAGTTTAGTGCCTTTTAAGTTTTACCAAATCTGCAAGTTGCTGCTTTCCATTCAGGCTTTATTAGATTTGTAACTAATGAGGACTGTTGGACAATATGGCTTACAAGAACTACACCATACACTTGTCCACTCTGTGAATCCTTCATTCCAAAAATAGATTACATATATCCTTGAACAATTTGAAGGATATTGAATTAATTGTAATTAAACTCTGCAACATTTATCTTGAATGCAGTCTGTAGATATAATTGTCCTTTACTTGCACACATACGTGCAGAGCCTCAAAGGGTTTCCCATCATGCTCTCCGGCGATTCAACTATATCAGCAGGAATAGGGGACCTCTGCAAATGAGCTCCTATATGAGAAAATTAAAGGAGGTCATGCTTCTATTAAATCTTACACTTCAATCTACAATGAATTTATTAAGTCTAACATAAGCCTCTGTGCCTGGAGGATATGGGCAGTATGGGGAGTTTCCTGAAGATGCTAAATCCAGCATTAAACTTCATCAAAGTTGCTTCTGAAACTGAAAATATTTTTTTCCCTATAATTTCATCAGCATTCATGTAAAAGCTGGCACGCACATGCGCACACATCATGCCAAAGGGTAGAGAAGCATACTAATTCCACACAAAGATATCAAGGAACAATTCTTAACAAAAGTTTGCAGCTACACAAATGAATCATTATTTTTAATCTACATTTGTGTGAATCAAGAACTATAAATCCTCCTCGTGCATTTGAACTGAGTTCAGGACTATTGCCTCGGATAATAATGTTAGGATTACAAATAACTGCCTCAATTAAAGGATATACCAGAAGAGGGGTTGCCCACTGAAGCATGGCTGAGCCTGGTCACTACCTGGATGGAAGACCTCCTGGGAAAGCTAAATTGCTGTTGAAAGACGTGTTAGTGAGACCAGAAGGGAGTGCTCACCCTGTAGTCTGTATGGGTCCTAATGCCCCGGTATAGTGATGGGGACACTATACTGAAAAAAGCACCGTCCTTCAGATGAGACTTAAAACTGAGGTCCTGTCTCCCTGTTGTCATTAATGATCCCATTTCACTTCTTGAAAAGAGTAGGGGTGTAACCTAGATCTCCTGGCAAGATAACCTCCACTGGCCCTTGTCAAAGATGGCCTCCTAACAATCCCCTCCCTCTGAATTGGCTTTAGTTCTCTCCTCTCTACCTATACCTGGTCTGTGGTGAGTGCACTGGCGCCATTGTACTGTGGGTGCCGTCGCATCATCCAGGTGGATGCTGCACACTGGTGGTGGTTGAGGAGAGACCCTCCTCACATGATTGTGAAGCGCGTTGGGTGTACAGCAATGCACATAAGCACTATATAAAAGGTTTCATTCATTCATTCATATGGAACATTACAGCTATGTACTAAAATGATCTCACTCACCCTTAGAGCAACATCAGGAAAATGAGAGTGTTAAAATGGGTGTGATTATCCTCCCTTTTCAAAAAACACAGTAAGCTAATAACGTTATTTTGTTTATGCTAGTGCAAACCAGGCCAACATTATTATCTACCACTGACATATTTTTGTGACCCACAGGACCTTACAAAAAAGTTCTTTTGGGGCTGCATAGCTAGATAAACATGCATTTTTGGTGCTAAGGTGTTCTGGTCTTAATATAGGCTATAATGAATCACAACTCATTATTGAATCTTACAGATGATCCATCTTTGCTTTATGACTTATATATGGACATTCAGTACAATGTTTGAGATGACATTTCTCAATGCCATGGTGGAAAATTAGAAGTGATACATTTCCCATTTCCGTTCCTGTTTTACTGTATTATCTGAGCGTGACAGTATAAAAGGACTGGACCTGGATATTTTTGTTTATTTAGTAGGGGTGTAACGATATGCGTCTTCGTACCATATTTTTAAAAGTTTTTTTAAATATGCTATATAATATATAAACACTTATAAATCTAAATCTAAATTGAAAATGTATGTTTATTTGCAAACAGTTATATACTTAAGTTATTCCATTAAAACAGCGACATCTGCACACAGACACAATGCTATGTTGTCATGAGAACATGCCAGCTGAAGATAATGAGGAAATTAAGTCCCTCCCTTTGCCAAAGTCATTCCTAATGTCTACTTAATGGCACGCACATGCAGTCCACGCCAAAGTCTAAACTCCAAGGGCTCTGTCCTGCGAAGAGAGTAGGGCATAGGAATAATGACTTTATTTGAAATTTTACCCGTGACTGTTCACCCCTACTATTTAGAGACATAAAGAAAATAACAAATAGATCGATTTACTGTAAATTTATAATTCAGGGGTAATGAGTTATTGATAAATTATCATTCAAAAGGTAAATGACATGACAATATTTTGATGTATGTGGAGATACACAGAGAGCATGTGAGGATTACAACAATGGCTTGTGAAAAACGTTGTGGATTTCACATCTGTACATTAGATATGAAGCACCCTGTGATACTGTTACTACTCCAGTCAGAAAACGTGCTACTCTGTATCCATTTCTGTGTACCGTCACCATGAATTAATACACTACCAAACAATATTTTTCTAGGGGATGGAATAAAAAAAAATCTCAAGTCTATTTATATTGTCATTATTAATAAGGGAAAGATGCTATGCAAGTCTATGTTTAGGGGTTATGCTGTAAATTTAGCTTTGTATGGCATACAAAAACAGTCACATCCATTTTCATAAAAGGTAATGCAGTAAAGCAGGAACGAGCCCGCTGATCCAACATTGAGGAACAAAAGAGCTCAGAGAAATAACTCTGCACAAAGACACACTCAATCACTCAAGGTGATTTCATGATTTGTCTGCAGTCCCCCAAAAAGAACCAAATGAGTCATGCATGCACAACTAGATTTTATCCCTTACCATTCGTTTGCAGCAGCAAAAAAATTTCAAAGGGCTTGACATTGAATACTAGCGCTCTTAAGACTCAAAATAAAGAAAGAGAGCCAAAAAGGGCTACTGTGACTTCATAATTATGTGCATAATAGACTTGGCTGCTGAAAAAGCATCACAAAAATATCAATTCATCTTTTTGATTCCTCTGATTACCAAACCTATCATTTAGTTTCAGCAAATGAAAAAGTACAAAACGTTTTGAAGAGCCTTTCTTCAGTTATATGAATCCTTTATATGTGCGGATGAACTCCAAAATGGTACAATTTAGACCTCACATTTTATTTTACCTTTAGTTCAGCACATCCAGAAGGATGAATAAAATGAAGAAAATAATTGATTAAACCCTAATGTACTCTGGAAACGGCTGTTCAAAATGTTCAAAACACAACAAGCTATTGTGTGCATTACATCATTTTCTTTCTCCCACGCCTCCACCACACTGCTTAAGCACACAAGCATTGCTTTTATTCTCTTCACCTCCCTCCAAATTACTGCATAAGAAATCCAAATACGCCTTGGGGACAAGTTCCCAACAGACTGCATCAAAAAAGGTTGGCACTTTAAACACAATTTCTTGTTTGTTTAACTACAGGCTATGCAGCAAACCGAAGCCTCCTTCCATCCCTTGCCTTGATCAGTCTGATTCATTATAAATGCTCTAAAGCAGAACATAAACTCTTCCCCCAGGTGACAGATAGCATGTTTTCAGGTTGTTTGTGCCAAGGGTGGATTTCCTTAAATTGACAGTGAACAGAACTCTGGGCTCTGCTAGTGCCATCCAAAGCTATTGTTCACACAGACTGACCCGTTTTAAAAAGTCAATACATTTATAAAGTTGTAGTTCCCTTTCTGTCGGTCTCTCAATGTTGTGACGAGACAGAATGGAGTTTGAACTTGAGAACCTATCATCTTTGATTGTACTTTTAAAAGGCCAATGAACTTGGCAAATGGCATGGCATGCCAAGAAGATTGCACGCATATTCATTCACATTTTTTTCTTCGGAACCGGTGAGGCATTCTTCTGCTGAGCATTCTTCATCTCTGGAAGAGAATTCTACAGGACTCTACGACGCAGAGCAGCGGACTCGTCCTCTTGTGTTCAGCTCCCCCTAGACATTTCCGTAGCAGAACTAGGTGTCTAAAGAGCAAATTTCTAAAAGAGCTGAAATTTCCTAAAGTGTGCACATGTAGCCAGGCAAGTCTCGCCGCTGTAATCTTGGATGCGGCCTCCTCGTCCTCGGACATGACGGGCACAATAGCTAGACACGCCACAATCAGACTGATGCCTTACTACACCACTGGAGGTGATTCGTGGTAGCACTCACTTGTGACACGCCCAGGTCAGTCAGTGTCGCTCCGCTGGAAGTCACGACAGGGCTCAGTGCCAGGGCGTTTCATAAAGGGTCCCCATTCTGTGGCGACACAACGTCGAGAGACTGACAGAAAGGGAACGTCTCAGTTATGACTGTAACCTTGGCCTTAAATTATAATTAGGGATATCATCAGTAAATCAAGGAGATTATAGTAAAGAATTAAATTTCAAGAGATGAAAGTGGTATCTTATTAAAAGGACACTATATAAAAATGCTAGTGATACACAGAACATTTGGCTGCCGACAAGTTTTGACCGAAATGGCGAATTGAATCAAAAAAAATTTGCCGAAATATCTTGCGCCCCCGCCTCACATCTCAGTGTTCATGCTCACAGACTCACTGCCCTTATTATAGTCCATGTGAACCTGAAGTTGTGATCGTTTATACTTCCGTATTTTGATGCATTTCTGAGTGAAATGGAATTTCTAATGATAAAAATAGTGGATGTGGCTTTCGTCTTTCTCTGCAATTTAATTTGATGTATAACACAGCCGTTGCATTTTGAAATGGAACTGGCAGCAGACTGACAGTTGAAGTCATTACAGGAAGGAAGGGCATTTTCAGATTTGGGCAAAAAATTGCATACCAATTTAGAATAGAGAATGGCCAACATTGATAAACTATTTGTAATAAACGCTGCAATATTTAATGACAAAATAGGCATTATAGCCTACTTTAAAATGACTGTGCACCATATATAAACTTCTTGTCAGTGGCGTAACTTTGAAAAGTGGTAAGGACAGAGGTGACAAAAACAATACTTTAAGAATTTGTTTCTGTAATAACTCATTGGGAATATTTATCATATAATGTGGGCGGTCCGTCCATTACTCAGCTTTTTACTTCAGCTCACACAGTATGTGGTTCCCAAACTGTCATTCAGGGAAGGTCACGTGGCTGTTGTGGTAGATTAAACTTAAAAACTGTTCATTCCTATGACTACAAATGTCACTTTTTCATTGGTTTATACGTTTTTGTGCTTGGACACTGGATGCACAAGCAAGTCTCGCGAGTGCGGATGATGCACACATTTCTATACTGGCCGCATTTTTTTATTTCTTCCAAAAAGTGGTGGGGACATGTCCCATCAAAAAATTATGCCCATGCTCCGTGTATAAGCAAGAGCTCATCTGAGTTTGACTATAACGTGATAATTGATAATTTATTAGATAATTGATAAAGAAATATATATATGATTGTGTTGCAATGACCAAGGAAGAATAATATATTTAGCATTGTTTTAAAATATGTTCGATTTCATTTTTGTGGTTTTAGTTTTTGTAATCATACAATTATATACAAACTATTAAAAAGTTTTTAAAAGTCATTTTCGGTTCCGTTAGTGCTGGGCGATATATATTGCGATTCACACTAATAATTATTCATGTCTAAAACGATTCTGAAATCGTTTTATGCGCAGCAGTTCTTGGACAGAGAAACGGCCTGTGTGTGTAAACTGTTCTTCTTCTGTGTCCCATATTCTGTGTTTCTGCACGAGGAGGCCCTCTGGTTTTTGGATGTTTAAGCATTTAAGCATAATCAATTGAGGAAACTGAGCATAGGAATTGCACAATATATCGCCCCAGCCCTAGTAGAGGTGCACGATTCTGGATCAATTTAGAAATACAATTCTTTTGTTTCAAATTCGATTATTTTACGATTTTGAATGACGACGAAAAGTAATACATCATTTGCTAGAGGTTCTGACAAAAAATCATTTATTTAGGTATGTAAAATTATTACATATTTCATGGTTTACCTACAGTAACTACAGTGAGAATTTAATTACCACAAATACCATAGGTAAAAGTTGTTATTGTTCTGGGTTTTATTTTAAATGCAACAATTTAAAAACATTAATGAATTTAAGTAACTTGTAGATTAACTATTTTTACAGTAAAACTCATAAGGTGACACTTGCAATTAAAGGTCTTTAGAAATATTTACTAAATTGCCTGACATCTACAGACTGCTTGAAGGGGTCTTTAAAGAAAGACACACATTATAAAAATAACAACACAGTATTATCACATAATACAGTTTAAAATAACCTGGAAACATGAAATGCTGGGCAACTTGATGAAAAGCTTTAATGGCGCAGCATTTCTATTAGCGTTAATAGAGTGATAAGCGCCACATATTCTCATGACGTGTTTTTATCATAATGACAGATATAAGCGTGCACTCTTTTGAGATTTGTCCATGCTACAAATTGCAATCGTTAGTTTGTTGGTCTGTTATTTGTGTTTAAGATTAATTCGAATTAATACTCAAATTATCCAATATAAATTACAAACACTACTCAAAAAACGGAGGAAAACGCCAACCAATAAAGCTATGGACGCTCGAACAAGATCCTCTGCAAGAATGACAAAGAGACTGACCGTGACGTAATCGGGGTTTATAAAGCTTTCGATGTATCACCGGTCAAGGTCACGTGTGACTGAATTTAATACGTGATTCTTCTTTACTGACCGTCTCTGGTGGTCTGGAACACTGAAATGAAAATGATAATAGTGTGTTGTTGAAAAGACTGTTTGTGACGTCATTTCATACTTAATGATTATAACTGCTTCTGCGGCAGCACCAACAAGGATTAATGCATTATGATTTTAGTCAGAAGTGTATGTCAATAGACACATGAGAATCGTTGATTTTCATTAATGAGGTTGTGTGGGTGTTAGAATCGAGATTGTGATCTTTTAATGATTAACTGTGCTGCTCTAAGCCCTAGGTTTCGGTTTTCGGCCAAGTGCATCCTGAATTTTCGGTAGGGACCCAGAATTTACATTCCGGTGAGATACAGTTTCTGTCAATAACTGACTTAGTAAATGTGATTGTTATACAAATGTCTTCCAATAAATAAAAGTAGGATGCCACGTAAATGTATACATATGGTGCAATTTTCATAAGTGCATTACCATGCCGATTAAAATTAAACTATTATAAGAACAGGATCGTTTCATAGCACAGCTGGGAGGAGGCCTCGGGGAAGACCCAGGACTAGGTGGAGGGATTATATCTCCAACATGGCCTGGGAACGCCTCGGGATCCCCCAGTCAAAGCTGGTTAAGGTGGCTCGGGAAAGGGAAGTTTTGGGCCCCCTGCTGGAGTTGCTCCCCCCGTGACCCGTCACCGGATAAGCGGACGAAGAAGAAGACGTTTCTAAGAGGGCTAAAGAAGATCTTCACATTAAGATGAAAAAGAGGAGTGGGTTCACACCTTCTTGTAATAAGCACACAGTGAAATTCAGGGCAGAGGCCTTAGCATTTGTTTGGCTTGCAAAACCAAGCATTGCCTGATTACCATTCATCAGGGGTTCGGTGTCTTGCTTACTAATTAATATTTTACGGTGTGGTGGTTTCTAATTTTATTGATTTAACATTACTACACAACATTACTTCTGTTTATTGTGTGGCTCTACGATGTTCAAGGCCAATGCACTGCATGTATGAGCAGTTTGCAAAAACTATAACATTTAATTGAACAGGTAAAAACAAAAGACTAACTTAATTTCTGCTCTTCTGCATTACACTGAAGTCTTTTATCCATCATAACTCTTCCATAGATGATAACAAATTGCTAAAATATTTATATGAAAATAAATATTTATTTATGAGTGTTTGTAAAATAAAATTTTAAACATGTTAGAAAAACTTTTTTGTGTCTTGTAAGTCCACACAAATATTGTTGTATTAATTGTTTTCAGTATAATTGAAAACCCCACTTAATATAAGTTATTGTACTACTAATTTAACATTCTATATTAAATCTGTACTATATTAATTATATACTATTATTTAATATAAAAACAAAGATGGAATCCACACATGCACAAAAAGCGAACCATAAATATATGTAAGACGTTCCACAAAACGAAATGGAATTCACAAATAAATAAAAGGAGATTTGCAAATAGAAATATTTACAAATTAATTTTAATGGCATTTATTTGTAGATCGCTTTCTTCAAACTGTGGATCTAAAATGTGTGAATACCTAAGAAATGAGAATGGCCTCTTCTTTATACTACTCAGTAATGATTGGTTGTGTTTATATGCATTGTCCATATGTTAGTAACAAATGACCGAAGCGTCTATGACTTGATAAAATCCATTCATTTGTACAATTAGCTTCAATTCATTTTTATTTGGCAAGTTTATATTTTGCTTCATACTTTTTTCATAATAGAGAAACGTTTTTTTGCCTCCCTTGCTTTCTTAATGCCCCCATTGTTTTTTATTTGCCAATACATAAATCAAATAAACAGTATTTTAAAGCTGTCGTGTATGTCAATAAAAGCCAGCAATATATGCTACATAATTATAACTCAACAATATTGATTTATTTAGCACCAGTAAAAATGGAGATGTATTTTGTAACACGCTATACTGAGAGCAGTGCCACAGCCCTTATTATTAACTAGAGTAAATTGATTAACTGCAGTTGTATACCCATATTTACTATGGTAAGGTTTGAAAACACAAATACTAAAAAAAAAAAAATTTACTAGGCCTACATCATTTACTTTTGGGGTTGCTGTGTGAATTTGAGAATATATATTGTGTGCACAAGATCATAGTCAAAGAATCAACATCCTTTGTTGTGGCAAAGAATATAAAGAAAAAAAACAGTTTAAATACAGCAGAGATCATTCCAGAATGGGATAAACCGAGCCATTTTAGACCGCCAGTAGCCGCCATGCTTGCTCCCTGAATCTTAGTGCAGAGCAAAACCTGAAAATTAGAATGTTTGGTCAACGTAGCGGAAGTTAGCTGATTAGAAATCTTTCAAAATCCACAAATGCACAGAAAGTTTTTTGTGGAACGTCTAACATATATTTTTGGTTCACTTTTTATGCATATTTGGATTTAAACAATGTTTGTGAAACTCTCTACATTTATTTGCGGATCATAGTTTATTTATTCAGAATGATGCAACAATCATGACCCCATACAGATGCCCTTACATGTAATTAGCTATGTTCTTTCAGCCGTTGTGTTGTTTCGAAAGGGAGGAGGAAGGGTGGAGTGAGCGGTTGGTTGCAATTCGCAACCTTGGTGCCAGATATAACGGACTGGACCTTTAAATCTTACAATTTGTTAGGAGAATAAACACTTTTACATCCAGATTTCAATTAAACCAAATACTTAAGTACTGACAAAAAAAGTAATTGTCTGAATCTCTGGATCCAAGTAGATTTAAAGTAAGTGTTTATGTGAGTATGTTTCTGCCTGGATATTGTGCATTGTGTTTCTTGCTGATGAGTTCCATACGGTCAGTGCCAAAACACTCACTGCCACATCTGGGACACTACAGCTGCATGTTTGTTGTCGTATGCTTTATTGCCCTCAAATTATGTTGCATCTGTCCAACAGCTATGGGATGTGAACTACAAATGACCTGGACAATCTCCATATGAGGATTTCAGTTCAAGAAACCGTTCTCGACTCCAAAGCAGATATTCCATTACACCCACTTTTTACCAAGTATAATGTGATGTAGTGTACGCCAGGCCACATTTTTGAGAACTGTGCCTCGTAAACAGTGGTGTAGTCCTAACAAGTAGTACACTACACTATACAACCCTAACCCGACCTCAAATGGCCAAAAAAAGGGGTCAGTGTGTTTGTTTTAGTAACATATTACAATTATTTCACTATAATTCTTCACTTATGCTTTAAATATGAAAAAAATAAGTTGGTGGAAAAAGATAGGAAAAACAGGTCTATGCCAGTACTGTTGACCACAATACAATATTTTTTACAAAGCATCACATCTTTTTAAACACATCACATATAAAAGATCACGAAAAAACATATTTTACAGAATATATATATATATATATATATATATATATATATATATATATATATATATTTATACAAGATTTTACAGAATACAGATGTAACTTTGTCATCACGGCGATCTCTGTGTCAATACAAGTTAATCATTTAAGGGGAAGATCTTAATGTTGTAGTAAAAAAACAGACTTTTAAATATCCAATAAACATAAGAGCAGGTTTAAAACGACTATAAGGGAATGAGGATACAGAGAAAATGTAAAGATTCTGATTAGAGCGATTTAAAGGCTATGCAAGTGTTTGTTTCATTTTATTGCGTGTCATTTGAAGAAAGCTAGTATTTAAAGTTGTGACAGATATCAAAGATTTGCGATGCACTGCGAAATCATTAAAGGATAAAGTAGCGCAAGAGAATCTGTGAATTTAATGTAAATCTCTCTTTGAGCCGCAGGCCCGAAACAGATGAGAGGAACCATTGCCGCTGAGCGCTTTTTAAACCAGCTTTGACAAAAGTGAGCTGTTTTATCAATTTTACCTGACGGCTTCAGCAGGACTCTTTCAGTCACTGACAGGACGAACTCATCGCTGGCACATTGCCAACACGGAAGATGATGCGCTTGACGTGATTGTTGGACCACACACGAACACACAGTAAAAACCACAACAAAAAATTTATATTGGTCTTAAAGATACAATAAAATGAAAAAAAAGCTGAATTTCTCTGCATTCAAAGTCGCCTCATTAAAGATATATATTTTTCAGACACATTTATTTATGTATAAGGATGCAAATCGCCATCAATCTCTATAAATTATTTTTACTCTTACCCACAAATGAGTTACAAATGAGTATAGAGGATTTTCACAGGTTTTCACGACGCGTCATCAATCTGGGAGTCGGCCATGTTGGAGACCCTGATCCTAAACAATGATATTGAACCGAATGGAACTCGCACATTTTGATGGTGAAAAAAATATACTTCTTTAGAAATAACTGAAAATTAACCTCTTACATGCAAGTCAATCACACCTGAGAATCGCTATAATCATATGCTTTAACATCACGAGCAGTATAATTCATTATTTTCTACTCTGAACTTCACGCACCAGTCAGTAGTATTTAACATTTTATGTAGTTCACCGATAATCTTTTCTTTATGGATTTAACTACTCAATCCAAATAAAATACAGATTTTTTCGATTCATGCATTCTGACTTCTTTACACTGTTAAACTTGCTGGCTTCTCATGCTTAATATGGTCAATGTAACGAGTTGTTAATATTTATGTGCTTAATACACTCCCCCAGGACTCCAACTTGTTTCGGGAAGTTATTTATAAGTCTGGATCCCTGTTTCAGGGTGTTCACGGCATTGATGGATGTTATATAAACGTCAGCAACAGATGCTATTTACACTAAGTTTAAATAGTAGGAAGTTCTGTTTACACTAAGTGAAAATAGCAGCATTGCTTAGTGATATGCTATTTACATTTTACATAAAAATAGCTGTAGGGCCTATTTTCTTTGGATTAAGTTAGATGCTTTTTACTTATAAATATTCTTATTTTTGTGCATTAAACATTATGCAATAATAACAGACAGTAAATCATTATATTTATAAAAGATTATGGCAACTTATTGAGATATAAAAGCCCTATACCTAACCCTAACCTTACTCTAAACCTAAAGTTTATGAATAATGAATTTTAAGTCTTGAATATTACATTTCATTGAAAACAAATGCCTAAATGATCTGTAAAGTAATAAAAAAAGGTTAAGGAAGGTTTACAGCGGTATGAGAACCTTGGACACCCATGCCGCGCTTTAGAGACTTTACACTTTATGCCACTCGAGTCGCTGTCCGAAATGACGTCAATTTTACACTTTCTCTATTCCAATCACGGAGCTAGTGTATATAGTCTCTGCCAACAAGGCGGGCAATTTGTACTCAGTGTAAATAGACACTACGTATACGAACAGTGTACAGTATATAAGGCTGGATTTCGAGATCATTTGAAACTGATAGATGGCGTGGTCCCAGTGCTAAAAAATGCCAGACATGAACCCCACATGGTTAATTTAATTAAGTCATATGTCTGTGTTTTCTTGGCAATCGGCGTGTAGGCCTAAGTGCATAATGTAAAAAACATGAAGAGATTAATGTGATGATGTGTTGTGTGCTCGTGTTATAGTTCTGCCAGCGTCCAACAGCTCGTGTTTTATCTGGAAATAGTCGTACAGCTGTATCTTTCTTTAATAAATGTGATCAAACTAAACACTCTTAGAGGATGCAACGTATAGGTACTCAAGATTAATATAAGATTGGCAGAAACTGCGTGTGATACCTATCTGATCTATTTACTTGCACTTCCAGTTGTTGTTCTAGATCCTCTCCAGGCTAGCTGGATAAAACACCTCACTGTTTACAAAAACATCACGAGAACCTAATTAAAGGTCTAGAAGTAACATGTAAACACCAGGACTACATGTGAAATAAACATGTCAATCAAAATGTCGTTGTTGTTCTTTATTAAAGCCCTTTAATGAGTATACTAATGTAATTTCACACCTGCAAGGGAGTGTTACGGCCTTAGGTACTCGAAGGTAATTGTGCTTATATACAACATGTTTGTGAGTAAGTAATTTGAACTGAATACGACTGAATATGACAAATCCCATGTAAGTAAGTTTAAAAGATAAAAAATGTCTGCTTAGAACTACCAACAGTGGTTCGGGCTGTTTGAGAAATTACAGGAGAAACAAGGAGGTAGGTGGGATATGAGAGAGTGACAAAGAGAGAGAGGGCGACTGACCATGTAATTACCTGAATCTGCTGTGACACTTCTGCTGAGGAAATCAATAACTGTCGAGTATTGTTTTAATGGTTACTGTGGCTTTGTGATGTTCTTGTCCATATCAGGAGCACTCTTGTATCGCCTCTTGTACAAATACTGGGGTTGGACAAAATAATATGAACACCCTTTATTATAGAGGTTGATATTAATTGTGTGGGCTGTAAAAAAACGAATGTGGTGTTTTTCTTTTGTTGCTGTTTAGTGTCTAGGTTGCATGGCAAAACAAGTTTTTCAACAAATTGTGCAAGAACAAGTTGTGTTCAGCAGCAGTTTGTGCAAGAAATTGACTGCAATTGACTTGTCAAATTTCTAAAGATGACTTATTCTAAGAGCCAATTTAGCAGGAGCGTAACCTTTAGAGCGTGACAATTTCGTATTTTAAAAACAAATCTCCAGATTCTTTAGAAAAGAGCACCACTCTAAAGTGACTGAAAGATATTCTGATAGATGAGTGTTTATTGGAGACTATTCAAAAGTTCCACACATCTTTAGCTGAAAGGTTTATTGAAGGCGAATGGTGGCCTAACAACTTATTAATAAAGCAAAATTACATATTTTCCACGATATTCACATTCTTTTGTCCAACCAATGTATACGGTATATGCAAAGACATGTATTCTAATACAATGATGTCACGGAACAATAATTTTAACTTTCCACTATTTAAAAATACTTTTATCATTCATCTATGAAAATATGTGACATGTAAACATATTATTGCTTAGAAAATTGTGCTTTATTCCAAACTCCATCCTGTGATTTAATGGGATAGTTGTGTGTGGGAAGGCCGGTGACATTTATGACCTAATTCCAATCTTGGCCTGGGGTGAGGCGCTAAGGCACTGTAAAAACAACTCTTGTGACGGAAACCTGACAACACTGGCTTTACCGCAGCTGGAGGGGCCCGGCGATGTCATAACAATAAAAACATCTAAACAAGCAGGTGCACAAAAGACAACCCGTGCCAACAGAAGCTCTCCTAGCAAAGTGACAAGGGATGAATGCAGGTGGTGTATTTTTGTCAGTCAGTCAGCTGTGGAATATCGCTGACTTCTGAGGCAGGTGAATGAAAAGGCTCATCTTAATCCTCTTGCACTCACTCGTGCCGTTTATGATTGACCTCATTTGTGAAATCTCATAGGTGAGAATGATGAAGCCCCTTTAGTAAGATGAAGAAAATGAGATATCACAGTTTGTGCAAATAAATGCAAGGACGATGGAGAGGGATGATCGAAAGAAGATAGAAAGACTGGTATGTTCTTCAATATTTGCATTTAGGTATACAGTATGTTCTGTGCATAAAACATCATGGTTGACGAAATTTTAAGATTGAACATGTGGCAATGCAGTGTAAATAGGCTTAATTGTTTGTTTGTGACAACTGTGCTACACACTTGGCATTGTGTATCAGTAAAGATTTAATTTATGCTGCTTTTCAAGATGTGCGTTTTGATGTTCATCCTCGGTTTATGGAGTGGGTGTGCTTAATGTGTGGAAGGGGCATCTAGGCCCGCTGGGATTATGTCAGCCCTGCCGATTCTGTGCAATGCAAGAATGCTGGCATCACTCCCCCATAATCCTCAGCTGCAGGCAAGACCATGATTCACCCTTGGCTGCTGCCAGCCACTCAGGCTAATATGCGACACTGCAGTGTTTGCGTGTGGGTGGACGGGTGGTAGGTGGGATGGAAGCAGGCTGCTTTTGTGTTCTGTTTACATTATTTTACAGAGGCAGCTGTGTATGTGTGAGAGTGTGATTGTACTGCTGTCAGTGTTGCAATATAAGTATTCTTATATAAACTGTTTTATACACATGTGTCTATTCAGGAAACTCACGAAATAAGTGGAAAATGGCTATGTACAGTAATAAGTTATCATGTGTAAGTGTGAAACTGTTATCAAGTTTTTTAGTACGGGTATGTCTAGTGGGAAGACACTTATTAGAAATGACAAAAAGAAGCGGCAGATTTATTCGCTTTGACAGATTAGAGTATACGTATACAGTACAGAAAAATGAACCTGACAATGTTAAAGAATTTGTTATCTCACAGTAGTTTTACATGATCAGTTTAAGTGAAGTTACACCACAGGAATGTGGGAATGTAGGTGTTGTGGTAGCCCTGTGGCTTAGGAAAAACAGTAGCTTGCTTTATTATGTTTTAAGTCATTATGATTAGTAGAATTACATGTAACTACTACCACCTTCATAATAAATTTGCATTAAGTGATGGGTTTAGGTTTTTGATTTATAAAAGTGTTAAGAAAGTGTCTATGGTAGCTCAATGGTTTCCAAAGTTGGTAACTTGGCCCTAGCTATCAGTGTCTTTAATGTTGTGTAGTAAACATAAACTGCCTGAATTATTTGACCACTGGTTGATCTAGTTCAGTTTAGTTGATAGGTCCAGATTTACAGCTTGCAGCAGTGCAAAAACCTATTTTGGTGAAAAAAATTTACTGTCTGCCCACATGTCTCCACCGTGTCTCCACCGTCACCTCTAGCTAACACTGATGGATCTCAAGGAGGCTTTTAAGAGAGCCCTCCTAGACGCCCAGGTGTCTTCCTCTGGCCTCTTTGGTTAAGTCGTGGATTCAGTCATTGAGCGTTTTGCGCAGGAGCAGAAGTGCTCACCTGCGATGAGTCAGGTGCTTCCCAGACGCACCATCGATCCACGTCTGGGCGCTCAGCCCAGAGACCGGCCAAGCAGCCCGCAGCGCACCGCAGCTTGCCCCAAACTCTAGGAGGTGTGCCCAAGAAGCGCTACGGCCCCAGGAGGGACCATCGCTTGCGCATCATTCATTTGACTTAATGCTTGTTCTTGACGCTACGCTGATTGGCTCAGGCGGGTTCGCTCACACTTGTCCTGTGATTATGTTGGGAGAGCGCGGGGTTCCTCTCTTTGCTGCTCTCACAGCATGATTTTATATGGTTCCCCAGCATTTCACGCAATGTTGAGAGACCTCTTTCGAAAGGGAATGTCTCTGGTGGCCACGCCCCTAAGTGCCGTCTTAAATGACATTGGAGTGTTCCATTTTTATTGGACCGAACATTGGGTTGGTCATTATGGGAATGGGATATTGTGGCTGTGTTTTTAAATGTGCACCTTGTAAGTAAATCACCCACAGGCCCAAAATGTTTCAAAAGCAGCTTTAAAGAAAAATAAATTTGTACTATTTAAATAGACTTTACAAAGTCAAGGCAAATACATGAACAGATGCGAACTCGTGGCAGGCGATCCGAATGATGCGAATCATGCGTCGTTACCGTCTTTGGTGGCAAAATAAAGAATTGCAACTCTGGCAAGAAATTCTAGCTCATTGACACCTACTGGATGATGGGTCCGGACGCATGAAGACACTTCTCATCGCGTGATGTTATTCACTTCACTTATTTTTCCCACGGGAAATAAACAGCCGGGAACACGATTGTTCGTGTTTGGTGTGAACACAGCATTACAGTTGACAGGTTTAATTCCAATGTGTTTTTGAACCCCCTAAAATTAAATGAATTGCCTGTCACAGTTAGAAATTAATGTTGCAAATAAAGCAGATGAGTTTGTTTTACTGTTGCTCTTCAAAAAGATAAATGGTCTGCTAGTGAAACGTAATTTCCCTAAACGTAACAAGTAACATTAACCCCCTTGCAGAATGCTCGCTGAGATGATGGACCTCTTTTTGTTAAAAGACCTGTCGTTCTGTGTGTGAAAACAGCAGACAGGTTCATCCTGTCTGTCCTTCTGAGCGGAGCTGTTGTTCTGCTTGTGTGCCTGCATCAGACAGAGGAGTGCGTCCGCGGGTTGCCAGCGGGGGAGCAGGTTACTCTGTGGGCGTCACAGAGGATGAGGTGCAACCTGCTGTGTCTCCACCAGCAGATGTCAAAGCCGGTATGTTATTGCGGCTGTTTCTCATGGGGTTGACCTATAATTCACACCATCTCTGTACTGTGAAATCCACTGCTTCTGACAGCTTTGATTTTAAAGAGGGCCTTTAATTAGCAATGATGACGAGCTCGAAAATGCCTGTTGATTGCACAACAGCAAACATCTTTTTATCCATTTGCCTTTTCTTTCATTAAATAATTTCTCCTTCGGGAAACAAGGGCTAAGAGAGATATTTGCTTGTGGTCACATGATGGTCCGTCAATTATTTTATCAGACAGGTTCCTCCTTGGCAATACTACAGGAGATGTATACTGTGAAATCAATCCCGGTGGTGTGGAACGCACATTCTCATTGGTCTCTTTTGAAAATGTGACACCCTGTTCGGATCCTTAATGCTCTGGATAGATCTGTTTTTCTCCTTCAACAGCAGATAATTGAATTGGATTTGTCAGATGAGCTGATACAGTAACAGCGTCCATGGTTATTGATCCTTTAGCAATAGGCTGGACCAGAACCGATATTGCTGCCAGGTGAAGTGTGAAAAAAACGGTTCTCTCTTCTCAGAGAATGGATGGGTATTTATTTGTGGTCTTAAAAGGGCTATCAGCAATTCAATCCAGATGTCAGATTAAACTAACACAGCGTGAGGAAGACATTTCACAAGACGTTTCAAACACTAGGGGCGATCTTGTTATGCAGCATCTTTTGACCTATAATCTAATGAGGCATTTAGAGATCGCTTAAAGTGGGGTGTTAAGGTCTAATGTGTAATATTTGGGGATCTATTGTCAGAAATGTAACATAATATACATAAATATGTCTTCAGAGGTGTATAAAGACGTTACATAATGAAACGTTATGTTTTTATTACTTAAAAATTAGCTCCTTCTATCTTCATATACACCACGGGTCCCCTTGCATGGAATTTGTCATACTTTTTCTGAAGTAGCATTGAACGGGCTCTGTGTTTCGTAAATGCGTTATCTCCTTTGGCAAAGAAGCGAAAACGAACTTCTTTCTCCTGTATCAGCCACTGTAGTGCTTCGAAGCGGGAGAGGGAGTGAGACGTTGGTTGTAATTCGCAACCTCACCACTAGATGCCAGTAAATTTCATACACTAACCCTTTAATTTTAACATAAATATAGGTTCATGTAGAGCTTGATCATACTGTCCTGTCAATTATTGTGCATATTTAAACAGCCATCTACCAGCTGCTCTATTTATCAGTTGCACTATTCTATACGAAGAAACTGTATCAGTTATGAGCTGCACCCATGTCCTCTTTTGGAGATTTTCGCCATTTTGGTCACGTACAGGAGCTTAACATTTATCAATCCGACAGAAGCAACAGCGCTGGCTTCAGCATCTGCGCTCAATCGGGAGCTGAAACCCCCGCGTCCCTGAAACAAGACTTTCAGACTCATTCTATGCTAGTATGCGCCGTCATTTAGGCAAAGCATTTGTCACAGACTTTCGTTTAGACCCCGCGACCAAACAAGGGGTAGAGATCTGAACCCATGAACTGGGTTTTTGACTTAAAAGTGGCCCAGACCAATCCCTGTATGTCAAAAACTACTGTGAGAACAGACGCTTTCAAATGGCTCTTGAGATAAGTTGGTTTAGTCTGCGCAGTCAAACACACCTCTTGGCAATTGGCATACAGGTAGCATCATTTAAAGTGAATAACTTTTATGTTACAGTTCAATTTCAGGGTGCAACGACTAACAACACTCTTAAAGAAAATATATTTTCCTCTGAATAAACCAAAACTAATAATCAAAAAATATTTTAAATAATTTAATATAGATTTGGAAATAAATAGAGTAGTATATTAGTTAAAATAATATAAACAATATTTAAAATAATACATAAAGAATATCCACTTTTCAAATATTAAGATGCACTTAAATTAATGTATAATGTAATATATTGCATTATATATTTTCGTTTCATAATGGAAGGAATTTCGTAATGGATAATAAATCTGTATTATAGGCAGTTTAACATCTTGCTTCATTTTTCTTTTATTTTTATTTTGTGCTCTATGTTCTCTATAAAATTACTTTAAATGTATGAATTTGTACGTATAGAACATGTTTGTGTGTTGTGCACCCTGTGCCCCCGTAAAAAAAAGCCCAGCAGAGGCAGAGAGAGATTGTAAGTTTAGGTTGTAAAATAGGACAGTGTTTAGTGAGGAGTGCAAGTACTCAAGGCCGAAGTCTGGAGTGCAGCCCGACATGCTGATAGGAACAAAGCCTGGTGCTGTAACCTCTGCTGTTACCCTAATCCATCTTAGTAATGCTAAGTGCCAGGGCAGAAAGCTGGGTGTACTATTTTTAAAATGTCTTTGATAATACTCGTCAGGGCAGCCTGAACCCCCATCCCTTTGGTGTCAGGATACAAAGAGATCAGAGAATAGGTCACATATAAGCCAATATCATTTAGCAGCTATCGCACTCTTCTATGAGGGGGACAGAAAAGCCAACACCTATGTGTTTGAAAAAACTCAGGTCTTCAAATATGTTGCACTTGGAATGCATAACCATCAAAATGTTTAAATAATCAGTTTAATTAAATTAGAACATAAGATTAAGCTGAATAATAATGATACTTATATACTAATCATGCTAATCAAATTTATTCTATATGCTGAAGTGCTTTTCCCATTCATATGAAGTGATGTTCATAAAGCAAGTACTTCATAATACCCACAGGAATATTTAACAGGCAATTTGAACAAGTGTTAAGCAAGTATCTAAATGTGATCTGAAGTAACTAGTTTACTGCACCTTACACACATCACTTTACAATGGCTGCCGTTTTCAAACCTTTATTTGTGACATTTTTAAAATAATTACTGGATGTATGTCAGTCGCCACATTAAAAGAAGATTGACATGATACACATGTCGCACTAAAACTAACTATTGTATTTGTTGTAATCATTTGTGTAAACTGCTGTGCTTCAGTCAGAGTGAGAGCCAGATGAGGTTCATTGACTGCTCGTAGCCTGTTTGGATTCAGCTCAGTGTTTTCTTGTATACATTGCCTCATAAACATCTTGACACGTCATGCTTGATCACCTACAACAGCGCTCATGCCATTGAAATTCTACAGGCTGAAGTGACAGCAAATACCGTCTGCTGAATAATGCACCTTATGATAATTCTGTCCAACCTCAAACTTCATTGTCATGAAAGACATAGTTGGCATGTGTGAATGTTATTAAAGTTCTGAAACATTAGAGATTGTAGAGATGCACCAATACTAAATTTTTCCACAGAAATTGATCTATCTATCCATCTATCTGCAGATACAAAAACTGATTCTAAACATTTCTTGACTTCCCAAATGACTTTAATTCATATGATGACAAACTGGTGATGTTTCTTAACATTTTCTACATATACAGAAATTGAGTAAAACTGCACTTACAGTATCTTTTTAATAAGGCCCTTAAAACCAGGTTGATCGTGAAGTCTTTTACTGTCTTGGGTTGTGTAACAGCTCTTCAGAGGAAGGCTGTGGGATCATTCAGGAATAAGAAGGAGGACAAATGCACGTGGGAATGTGCCTAGTCACAGCGCTGTCACAAAGAGCATGGTGATAAATGAACTCGGGAGCTTAATGTAATGGTGGCAAAGCCATGGTGACGTGTAATGTGTGGCCCCAAGGTGCATACTTGAAGATGCATTTTGATGTGGTATTGTGCACACAAACAAACATTTGCTCTTAACTGTATCTGTATAAATACAAGGAAAGAAAACAGTGTCATGTAGGGTTGGGGCAAAGCTTGGCGTAACAGTATGACTGAAGAGCGTTTTGTTCTGGGTTTGGTCTTCAAGGTAATTAAAACAGTAATTCTACCATCCATAAGCGCATGACAAAAACGTAGAATTCCAAAAAATACATTGAATAAATATACAGGGAGTAATCACAGAAGCAGGTAAACCAAACCAAACTTTACATTCAAATTATAGCAGAATTCACATTTACATTTAATCATTTAGCAGACGCTTTTATCCAAAACGACTTACAGATGAGGAAACATTGGAAGCAATTATAACAACATAGGCAACAAAATACATAAGTGCATCAAACTAGTCCATTAAAACCTAGTACAGTATAAAAAGCTAAGAATAGTGAGGTTAGTAAATTTTTTTTTTTATAAAGAAGGAAAGGGAAGAGAATTAGGAAAAATCAATCAGCGACATGTTGACGGAAAAGATGCGTTTTTAGGCGTTTTTTAAAGATGGCAACTGAGTCTGCTGATCTTGTAGCAGCTGGTAGATCATGCCACCAATGTGGAACAGTTCCAAAGAAGGTACGGGAGAGTGACTTTTTTCCTTTTTGGGATGGTACCACTAGTCGTTGTTCCTTTGCAGACCGCAGTGATCTGGCAGGAACATAGATCTGCATTAGCGAGTGGAGATACGATGGTGCAGATCCGGTGTTGGTCTTGTAGGCCAGGAGCAAGCTTTGAACTCTATGCGGGCGGCAACAGGGAGCCAGTGTAACCTGATGAAGAGCCGAGTTACATGCGCTCTCTTCGGTTCATTGAAGACCACTCTTGCCGCCGCATTCTGGATCATCTGGAGAGGTTTGATTGTGCAAGCAGGAAGTCCAGCCAGAAGCGCATTGCAATAATCCAGTTTGGACAGGACAAGAGCCTGGACTAGGACTTGCGTAGAGTGCTCCGAAAGGAAAGGTATAATTTTCCTAATGTTGTAGAGGATGAATCTACAGGACCGGGTGGTGCTGGCAACATGACTTGTGAGGTTAAGCCGATCATCGCTTACCACTCCCAGGTTTCTGGCTGTGCTGGACGGTGTAATCGTTGATGAGCCTAGTTGAATGGCAAGGTTGTGGTGAATCTTTGGGTTGGCCGGGATCACAAGCAGTTCCGTTTTTGCAAGGTTTAGCTGCAGGTGATTTTCCAAAGCGAGATGTCACTCAGGCATGCCGCGATGCGAGCAAACCGAATTTAGGAACACAGGGCTTAAATACACGGGGACACTTAATCAAGGGAAACTGAATCAGGTGCAGTTATAAAAAGGGAACAAACAATGTGTATTTTTGTTGTGCCTTGGAATCTACAGTTAGCAAACTAAGGCTGTTCAATAAGAAATCACAATGTTCAAAATGTTAAACACATAAATCTTTGATGCAAAACATAGGTATTTTGTGTTTGTGATCCCAATGGAGTCCCAATGGAGAAAATCACATGCTGGCCTCCATCCACACTTCGCACACTTCATGCATAAAACCAATTATTTCATAGATTTTGTATCCCCATATTGTGAAATAGAGTCACGTATGTTCATGCAGGAAATTGGATTCAAATAAAAAACAATTCCCCCCTTTTGTGCCCCCCCACTTCTCAAAACGAAGTTACAGCCTTGTCACAGAATGAATACGCCCTTCACTGAATGAACGAGTCAAAATAAGACTGAATGAAAGGATACACGTCGTTCATTTATTTGATTTATTTATTTAATTAGTTTATTTGTCAGGGATGTTTTGTACCAAAGTTAGCAAAAGCTAAAACTTCACGGTCTAATATTCTTTGTGTTGCAACAATACATATCCAGTAGCTACTTTTTTTGAAAATACAAGTAATGACCTGGATACATTTTGTTCCAATGTAAAGAAAGTTGTCAAAACAGTTAAATCATTGTATGGAGCATTTAATTACATCAATTAAATTAGTTTACTAGTTAGATTTTAGAAGATAAATATAATGTAGATTTTGTCGACTGGAATCTAAAATGATGATCAGACCTGCAGTACAGAATGTTTAGTTAAGCCTGAAAATGTAAAAAATATGTACAAGTTACTGAAATTGGTAATGTTTTGAATTTGAATTTTATTTTGTTCAAAATTTTGCGATCATATCATGAACCCAACACTGAGGTCTGTACCGAATTGTCAGTAGAGTATATCGTCACACCCTAATAAAAAGTATTGCTTGTAATCTCTTGTAACCAAATTAAATTGAGTAGATCTAATCAAATATTTTTAAAGTGCATAATTGTGTGGTGAAAATCTTTATATGACAGCTCTAATCACAACATAAGAGATGCTTTATCTTGAGGTTTATTTTGTAATTGGTGAGTTGTTTAAGTGATTTATGAAAAACAGTTAAGATATTAAGGAGGTATCATTTGTGTTTCTTCTTTCCAATAGGTTTTTGTTCTATTTGTGTTGTCTTCATCACACAAACAACCAGAAGAGTTTTCCAATCGCTTGTGGATGAGATGAGCCCATGGCATGCTACATAATCCCCTTTGTGTTATTTACATGATCCTAGTGGTCTCTTTGTTGCAAGAAATTGGAGATGGAAAAGGCTACAAAGGAACTTTCGATTTTCTTGATCCATGTAAATCGTGTGAATCAATCAGCATATCCTTCATTGGCCTTGCGGCAGCCTATCTTATCAACCGGTCACTCATAATTCTGAGTGCAGTTGAATTGCTATCGAAAAGTCTGTCTCTCTCCTCCTCCATTATATTTGCATTTTCAATATGGATGGTTTAAGAGATCAAGGCTGCAGAGAAGGATTTCAGCAATTGAATCCTGCTGCCGTGATTACCGTTGGGCCATTACAGATAGCAGGGTAAGAATAGGGATTTAGTGAGAGCGTCACTCTTTCTCAGTGATTCGGCCTGGGTTAGGAAAGTGTAAATTTCTTCATTTTTGTTGACAGCATGTGGTAAGCACAATGGCTGACGATGTTGTGTTTCAGACATCGAAATGCCTGTGCTTTAAAATAGGGACCCTGATTTGATCAGTTTAAAGCCCACGTCTTACATCCGCAATCACTGAACAAAAGGATATGGGTGGACTTGATAAATGATGAATGAATAAAAAAGAGAGATAAAGGAAAAATAATTAAGGATAAAGGATAAAAATTCAAATGCTACGTTTATACATTATAAATTTAAGGCTATATATTGAAAATATTATTTAAACCCATGATACGGGATTTTCAAAGATCCCCAAAAAAATTCCTTATAAGTATTTGAGCAGTTTTTGAATCACTCCAAAGAAGTCTTCAATGTGCAGTAAATTCATGGTTAGTCATTTGTGGAAATATTTTGAAACCGGTTAGATAATGTCAAAATCCTTCAATTTAGTCATGCTGTACTTTTTATGTATATGGGCTGAATAACGAATGAAGTATGCTTGATTGATTTCTTACATGTTTAATGAAACTGTTAACTAACATATCCCTGTGGTATTTGCAAATCCTTCTCTTGTGAATGCTTGATGAATTACCATTTCCTGTCTATAGAAGGATGTTGGTGTAGGTATACTGTCTCTGTTTAGACTGATCTCGTAAAAAACTAATTTCAGGGGATGGGAAGTGAGTTCTTCTCATTCTTTCCAAAGTTTCTACTCCAGAGAAGATTTCAGTTTGTACGATTCAGTGAAGCCAGAATAACAATAAATACAATATGCAAATCTTTTATATTTCCAAACGTATTTCCTCCGCCTAAACTACAGGTTACAACCACAACATTATAAACAAGCTAAAATTATATAAATTAATCTTAGACAAAAATCACTAAAACATAAAACATTTACATTCCAAGTCATACAATATGTAATTTAAGAATAAACATTCATTCTTCGCTCAAGCCAGAGAAAAAGCGAGAGAGATCCAAGGGCATTTGCCATACTTGAAAGAAAACCGTGACTAAAGTAAAATGTTAAAATAATGTATTAATCAGCGCACGGAAGACTTTTTTAAATATAGATTAAAATTTCACTTTAACCTACAAATTTCCTTTTCAACATGGTTTTGTTCCCACTTTATTTCCAAATCATATCAAGACACGTTATATTGTATTTAGCTTTGAAAAGCTATTTAGATCATTTCAAGTTCAGTCATTAGTTCACTAGCCATTTCAATTTGAAATATTATATTAATCAAGAAACACTTCTGAAAAGCTGAAAGTGGATGACTGTTGCAGCCAGGTTTCTCAGTATAAAAATACTTTTAAGGGTGCTTAATGCTGCAATTCAGCCATCATTTTTATTGTAAGCTGTTAATTATCTTAAATGCTCTTAATCTTGCACTCAAACTACATTCACTAAAAGACTCAGGTGTAGCCAGGTGGTGCTTAATAGACTGAAAGAGGGAGCTCTGTAATAAAGTGTGCGATGTCACCAAGTATATTTAGTGTAAAATCCTTCTAAAGCATGGGGTATGGCTGAAATTGAATCTCTTCATGTCACTTTCTTGCTTGTGATATTGTTTAATCAAAACACATGGTAGTATTGCATTTTGTGTCTTATAATCATATTTAGTTTCTGTTGTGGTTGAATCGCATATTGCATTTAGCTAAGAAATCGCACCATCATTTTTATTCATTTAATCATTTGTTTAGATGATAATCTAAAGAAATAATTAATGTTCAACCTCAGCACACACTCTCAGGTCACTCTCTCACTGCCACCCATCTGTGATGCTGAAACCTGGACCAGAGCAGTAAATTAATTCTAGCTTGAGCAACAGTCCTGATAATGACAGCTATTATAAGCATTATGAAACATTATGGACCTATTCACCTGGATACCCCGAAGGGTCACACAGTGGAACTGTTTATGGTCTGCAAAAAGGACACAAACATGCTTCTAAGCATAATATCCAGACTGTTCTGTGTATATTTATATTATATACAGTACAGCAGAGCAGAGCATCACATGGTCAAAAAGGGCAGAGCATTAAAGCCACATCACAAAACACACAGTAGAATTTAAATTCATAAAAAAATCCAACCCCGGAAAGCACCACCTTTTCATCTTCCGAGAGGGAGCAGAGGTCAATTCCACATAGATGCAGTGAAGTAGAAAGTTCCTGGAGATCTGGGAATTCCTAACCCAAGTCAGGCTTAAGTGCACGTAGATGTGATGAAGCCCAGTGCACAAAAGTCTCTTCCCCTGCCAGCCGCGATAAAGTAATCCCATCTCATTTATATCGCCTCAATTCTATACTTGCTTTGATTTGCTTTTTCTCGCTGTTCATTCACCTAGATTCTTCTCATCTGATTTGCTCATGATCTTTACCTTGCTGGAATTGCTATGTGACTGCACTTTGTGACTTCTTCCTTATTTTAAAGTGAACTGCAATCAGCAGGTAAAATGGGAGGGTCTCTGACAAGCCATGCATCGAAGTAAAAGGCTTGGGTTTGTAAGTGTTTGCCTCTCATTTCTCTTTCATGTATTTGAAGCACACCTTTTTAGGCTATGCACATTTTAAATTCTTGCAAGATGCTCTACCAGTTGAGCTAAAAGAACATGCAATGCTTTTCATTTGGTAATTGAGCAGCATCCTTATTCTGCCCTGCATGCCTTTGCAAGCGTCATGTATTGAGGTCAAGCATGGAATGGCAACTTTGAACAATAAACAAGATTGTTAATTTCCTCCCTCTATGCTAGAAAAGGAATCGTCGTGGCAAGCTGTTAACACTTGCTGGGGGTTATAAACACCACAGGTGGTTTTCCATAAAACAAATATAATTAAATGATGGGAATGAGGCACCTTTCAGTACCATTAAGCTGTTTGTTTTAAGAAAATGTAACCATGTAGCCTAATATTTTATTCCACAGTAGAGGTCAGGGTAAAAATTATGGCCAAAGTTAGTCCGGTTATGTACTTTCAGAAAACACAAATGCTTTCCTTTTCCAGTGGCTTGAAATTTCCCACCCTTCATCAGCCCATTCTCTGATGGTCCGCTAGGCCACAGTTACGCCTTTAGATATTTGAGTACAAAAAACTGATAAGTCTTAATTTTCTCTTCATTAATACATATTTAAAAAGTCTCAACTGTAGGGACTTGTACTGTATAGGAAAAGATGAGCAAACATATACAATTGTAATTTTATTGACGGATTCAAATAGTTGTCAGAATCAAACATGCAATATAAATACCAAGAAAAAAACATGACTTTGCATGTGGAATGTAGTTTATTCATTTTAAGAAAATAATTTTGGATGTCAATTGCTTTTCTGTAAAAAGACAGAGCGAGGTCTCATATTCTGAAGATTTTTTCCCTACTGGGGGTGCTGACAAAGTCTGTTTACTGAAGGTGGTCATAGCTAGGCACATTTAAAGGGTGTTAGGAGCTAAACAGCCTGCAGTGAATATGACCCAGTCGAGATTATAAAGCAATAAAGGCACTTCTTGGAAAAATATGACGTTATTGTGCTAGAGACCAGAGCAGCTGACAGCGAGCTATGCCGCTCCTCACTCCTTTCATTTAGGTCTTTGGTACAGAACGCTGTAGACAAACCACAACACAAAAACATACAATAGACATGAATGGAAAATAGGCACCATTGTAGGACGTTATGCAAGACTGTATTGAATCTTTTATTGATCTTATTTGCTGTTATTTTTTAATTGTACTTTTGGCTACAGTAAGTTCCAAAGATTCATGTTTTTGCACTGTATGGATATTAAGACTCTGGGCACATACAGCCCATTGAACATTTAACAATAAATTCTTACAGAACACACTTTTCACACTCTCAGTGGTTGTTTTAATTTGCCCACTTACAACACAGTGAACATACATGCAATCATTAGTCAACTTTTTTCTGAAAGTTTTTATTACATCTCTATGTATAGTTTCATAGCATTCTGTTATAAATCAGCTAGGATTTTCTATATCCAAAATGTACACAAATACTTTTTACACGTTTTGAATTTGACAATTACAGCTTAATTTTGACTCGTTGCTTTTGTCCTGAGGCAGTCTGTTTTTGCTAAGTGAGTGCTTTTTGAGATATAGCAAATATTTGGTTGTTCTTTTTTTAACTTACAAGGTCACATTTGCTACTGTAACTGTTGCTCTGAGATCTGTCAGGGCGTTACTAGTATTGTAGGGAATGCTATGATGCTATTTTTATTTATTTGTTTGCAAATTAAGAAATTTGAGCTAAACCTGTATGAGTAAAGTTAATTTAGTTTAGTGATTTAGCCAGACACGTAAGTGAAGTTGAAGATTCTGTATCCTGTTCTGTTCTGTTTGTTATTCCATATGCAATCCAGCCATCGGCTAAACAGAGGCACATGGCTCACGGTTGGCTCCCAGCTGTTCTGAATCTAGTCTCTTCAGCTATGGATTTAAAAGACCAGCTTGAAGAACAGTTGATTCAGTGTTATTCCAATATTTACAATGGGACATGTGTTTATCATAGATGTGTTTTTATACTCAATGTTTCTTACTCTGTGTAAGATGCTTGCTGCAATCAGCAAATTTTGTGATTTGAATAGATTAGAGTGGAGTTTGCTGCACAGAGAAAATAAATGTAGAGCGAATGCTGCAATAATAAGATAAAGCCTTCGTCCGCAAATCACTTACACTTATTTTTTTGTCCTTTTGTATGGGTATTAGAGTAATTCTTGTTGAAATCCGGTACTTTTTAACCGACGTTTAATAATTTCTTGGAGCTGTACTTACAGCACCACATAACATAAAATAGGAACAATTCAGTGTTTTTATAAAATCATAAGTTACATTATACTGAGCTTGTGGGTAGCTCAATCTTACTGTTTACTGCTAATGTTGTTGTAGACTTTGTATTTTGTGACATACACGTTAGTTTGATTAAACAAAGTAAATGAAAAGTGCAAAGGAGAAGTTTGAAACATTTATCTTAATCTATTTAACTTTTAGCAATTTAAACTCAGAGTTTGTATGAATTGGATTTGCAGCAATTTTCATTTACCATTAAAACAGTTTTTACCATTAAAAACTTGTTTATTGCTTGTTTTTCCCCATTGCGTAAGTCGAATAGATTGAAGCTTCCCACTTTGATATCCTTCCCAGTGCCGTTCTTTCTCAAATAGGCATATTGATTGGCGTATTCACAACTGAAATTGAGAGTGTAACACTTCATGATCTGTATTTTTAGAAGAGTACAAAATGACAACTATTACAATAAGACAAGATTTCTCAAGACGTAGAGGAAGTGCACACAGAATATGTAAGATAGAAATGCCAAGAGAGGGCTTTTGTTGTTATAAAGAAAAGTAATTTCTATCATTCACTATATTGTACCCATGTTCACCATTCATATTGTCACTTTCAATAAATATCTACTCATTTCCTGGTAAGTTTGACATGTTTTTAAGAATTTTCTGTATCAGCATCATATGTTTAGAAGACTTTTATAGTGTTTGTAATATTTGGAGAGATATGTTTTTAGGAGCGGATTCACTTGACTTTTTGTCTTGCATAATTGCCTTGGCAGGAGATGTTGCTATTGACGGCACTTAGTCAATCCACTTAAAAATGCATCTGCAATTAGCTGTTTTTTAATTGGTTCTGGTCTTCCATTGATTCTATGTCCTTCCAAACTTCCTTTAATTGAATGAGGTCACCTTATGAGTAAAAAGATAATAATGTTTGTATCCCCAAGCTAAAGAAATATAATAGAAATGCCTGCACATTTCCATACTGGGGGCCTTTTGATAATTATGATGATGATGATTTAAAAAGACAAGATTGCTCTGGTGGGATTTTAGTGATTTTTTATATTACAGGAGATATTTGCATTGCTGCACTTTCATGTGCAATAAACCCATGTCGAAATGATTTATTAATTTCTCATGGAAAATCACAGCTTATAGCATTTGTTTGTTGAGTATAGTTAAGTGAGACACTCCACTCCATTGGCACAATATTTAAGTTCTGCTTTGTTGTTGATGTTTTGTGGTATCAGTTGCATTTGATATGATCTCTAGCCTTGGATGATGAATAGGACCTGCATATATTGAGGACAGTGTTATTGATTCAATACAATCAGTTGATATCGTCTTTAAAACAGTCATGCATTTTGCATTCTGTAATTGCATTCTTAATACAGATTATGAATACATCAAGTGACTGGCATTAAACGCTTTATGTGTTTTTGATTAAGTGTGTGTTGTGTAGCCGAGGCCTGTGCGTGAGTGAATATGAGCGTCCTCTCGTATCACGGAGGAAATTGGGAGCATGAGAGGACAAGCGACCGGACTGTCATTGAGTGAGGACCAGGCCTGGATTTTATGTTGTGGTTTGTGTGTGTTTATTTACGTTTGATATTATTTATTAAAAGTTATTTTATGTTCGCCGGTTCCCGTCTCCTTCCTTCCCTTTTATAGAACCGTGTTACAGTGTGTGTGTGTGTGTGTGTGTGAGAGAGTGTACATTTTCATATTACATAAGCTTTAGTGTAATGATATGATAATAAACATATTTAAAGCAATGTGATCAGTGTAATGTTTGCACTATGGTAATACCAAGATGGCAGACGGCATAATTTGAGCTCTTAAGACCACATTCCCCTGTGACAGGAGGAAAACAGAAGGAACAAATGGGACGGGGCGAGGTGTTGGTATGCATTTAAGAGTAGAAAAAAGCAAGATGCTGCCAAAAATAGAATAAATGGCCCCTGAATGATGGTCTCATTACAGTTGTCTGCTCTCTTCACTCAGACGACTCTCAGCATTTCAACTTTTCAACATCATTTACTTAGTCTCTTTGTTTCATTTTACTAATTTAAGCCCACCATGTTTTTTTTGTACAGCTTAGTATATCATATTTTAGGTATATTACAATAACACTTGATTTATTGTTGATATAATTTAATCCAACCATGAATTCCATTGATTTGCTGAAGATATGCAGTATTCAATGAATTTATGAATTTTGAAAGTGGGGGTGTGTTCGGCAGAAACAAATTAAATGTTTGATGCTGCACATATGCTGGGATATGCTGGTTTAATTAAAAAAAGTCCAATCTTGGTCGCTAGCATATATTCTCACGAAATAAAAAATTCTTGTACACTCTTAAAAGTATAATTCAATTCAATGTTATTTATATAGTGCTTTTTTATTTTTTTACATACTATTCTAATAAAACAATGTTAATGGGATTTAAAGAACCCTATGCTAATCTAAAATCAGCAGCCAACATGGCACAGTGGTGATTTATTCATAATAAATAAATGGAGAAAATCCCCAGAGAGAAACCAGACTCAGCTGGGAGGGCTAGTTCTCCTCTGATGCACACAAAAAACACACAAAAAAATGCCTAACTCTCTCCACACTAGACATGGCTGTAAAGTCTTTTGTGTTTTCTTTGCTGTTTGTTGTTGTATTTTTAGAGAAAATCTAGAATCTCACTTTCACGGATACTTTACATGCTGGTGGCCTAGATTACTCTACTTCTTCTACTTTACTGACTGTACTGCACTCACAACAAAAGAGCCTCCCAATCATGTTTCTCAAAGGTGTTATTTTTTCAGTCAAAAGCAAACAAGACATCTGGACCAGCAGGTGCCTCTGTTCAAGCATTCACTCCAGATCAATTATAGAACACTGAAGGTGCATGAGCCAGCCATACAAACAGTCTTGCAGGAGCTATGAAACAGCATGATCAATTCATAAGACACATATGGGATGTTTGTATTTAGCTTGTATAATAGTTTATAATGACATTAACTGCTCCTTTGCCCTTGGAACTAAATATCAGAGGGGTGCCTCATTAATGCAAATAATATTTCTGCTGTGTATGTTCTTTCTTCATTAAAAAAGAAAATAGAAAGAACTGGCTTAGGATAACTGTACCGTTTATATGTTCTTTTAAGGCCATTCCACATTGAGTCTGAAATTTGCCTCCAAAATTTCCATACGTAAAAAAAATGTATACGACATCACATTGTGTCAATCACTGCCTCCGATATTTTGGTCCATCATAAAAAATATTCAGACTGTGTTCGATTTTCATCCCCAGCAAGCATTTTGAGAGGCCTCTTGACAATTCAGAGACACCGTACAAATGTGCGCCGAATATGAAAAAAACGACTGTATGTGCAAAGACATTTAAATTATCTTTCCTTTTTTGACAAAGAGTGTACAGTTAGGGCCGTACACAGGATTTTGGACATACCGAGGTCCAAAAACTGAATTTGTCACAAACAAAAATTTATCTTTCTTACTTGTTATGATTTCTGAAGATACTTGTTGAATGTGCACATGTCATTAACTTATCTCAGAAACTTTACCTGCTGGTGTCCTCATTCTAATTACCATCTGGTCTTGTTACTCTCCGTCTTTTCATGTTTATCAGTAATAAAAGTAAACACATCGTCAATAAATATTTTGATACAAATACTACCGGTTGAAAATGCAACATGTCTTTCATAAACAATCATAATGTATTTGGGTTTTTATTACACAATATTACATAAAGGAAAGAAGTTTCCATTTTTGAGTGAACTGTCCCTTTAACTTTTCTGTGTAGCTGCAGAAGTTGCAGACACTTAAGTTTTTATTAAACATAGGTCAATTAAAAATAATATAGAAACTAAATAATGCGAATTTGATTAAAAGTAATGCATTTGAATTATTTGCAAATGATACAGTTCTGCTAGACCTGTCTGCAGCGTTTGACACGGTCAATTACCAGATACTGCTAGCAACCCTGTCATTCTTAGGAATATCTGGCTCCCCTCTCCACTGGTTCCAATCCTACCTCTCCGGCAGATCATTCAAGGTGTCATGGAGGCGCTCGATGTCCACTGCTCACCATATGATCACTGGGGTCCCTCAGGGATCGGTGCTTGGACTGCTGCTTTTTTCCATCTACATGACATCCTTAGGACCCATCATACGGGCACATGGCTTCTCGTATTATGCTGATGACACTCAGATCTACTTTCACCCAGACGATACCACTGTAGCAGTTCGAATAACAGCCTGCCTAGATGACATCTCAGCTTAGATGAAAGCGCATCACCTGCAGCTGAACCCGGGCAAGACAGAACTTCTCGTGTTTCAGGCACAGCTGCGTTCAGCAAACGAGCTGCGCCTTGTAATGCCTTCTCATAAGGCCACTAAATCCCTTTCCTGCTCATTCTCCTTCACAACTCCTTCCTGGTGGAACATTCTTCCCAATGCGGTCCGGTCAACCACATCTCTCACAACCTTGAAACACACCTCTTCGGCGAATACTTGACAGACAAATGAAGGGAAAAAAACATACACTAACCCTCTTCTCTCAAAGGTAGTGGTGCTTTTGTTGAAACTAGAAACTTTGTATTAGCACCTATTGTACTATTGCTCTTTGCACATCGCTTATTGCTTCCCGAACTCTTTGAAAGTCACTTTGGATAAAAGCGTCTTCTAAATGACTTAATGTAAATATAAATAGAGTTGTTGTTTTAATAGGCTAACAACAACCTATAAACACTGGGTCTGGTAATGTTTTTTGTCGCATCAAACTGACATTAAACACGTAAATTATGTTTTCGGCATTTTGTAGTTTGGATTTCTGGATATTCCATCGGTAGTTTACTTAGGTTTGTTGTTTAAATCTTGACACGTGTTAAGCACGCTCAAAACGAGAATATAAACTCCCTGGCATTTTGAAAAGATGGAGAAAGCGTTATGCACGCATTTTGTAGACAGGACATGTAAATGGCCGCTAACATTTCTATAATACATTAAACAGTTAGCTACTTACATCTTGCTACCCTTGCCTTCATTTGATGCTCAAGAGCGCTGTTAAACAGCTGAGGAAGATCAGATCTGAGATCAGTTATCTAGACGTTTTCTACTACATTGTCATTTTTTTCACGACAAAACTGCCTAGGTCCAGACCACGGGGACCTCAATGGTGGGTACAGCCATGTGTACAGTATGACCCCCATCACTGCCCAGATAGCACAATCCATCCGGCTTAAGGCTATTTGCTGTCTGCATTTATATCTGCAAGACATCTACAATACATAGTTTGCTCATCTGCCATACGTCTCGGACACGTCAGAACATCTGTAATAAGTCTGCTAAAGATCTGGAGATCTGGAAACATCCGTTGTGTAAAAACATCTGCTAAACATCTTAGAAAGAGCAGCTTTAGAGCCATTCTAAATCATAAACATCTTACAGACATTTCAGAGATGTATTGCAGATGAGCAAACTATTTATTGCAAATGTCTTGCAGATGTAAATGCAGATGTCAAATAGATGTAAGCCAGATAGATTGTGTCATGATATGTTGTAAATTGTGTGTATTTAGTGTGACACTGTCTTCAGTGCTTAAAAGAGAATACATTAAATCATATTAAGTCAAATCTTATTATCTTAAGTCTACACTTTTTAACACAGTCAATACAGTGATATTTTATTACTGTCGAGATTAAGTGGGTTTATCTCCTGCCCTAACCATGACTGTGTGAAGGACATTGCTTCCTGGAGTGGCCCACCATTTCTGCCAATCATTTGCTTTTCAGCATTATCACCTCGGTAATGAACTTCCTTTATCCTTCTTTCTTTCTCTTCCCTTTTCTTTGTTTCCCCATCTGCAAACCTTTATCCATGATAGCTGTGTGGAGAGCCAGCAGAGCGTTTCAGAGGTTCAATCTCACAGATGAACAACGACAGGAAGTCAAGCAGAACATTAGATGAAAGACAAATAATAAAGAAGAGAGAGAGAGAGACTGTGTATGTGCATGTGAGAGAGAGGTAGAGCAAACCCAGAACCTGGCCCAGTTTTACCTCCTACTGTCAGAGCCTCTAGATTTCCACTGGTACCTTTAGTGACACCTTTTGATCCATTAATCCATCCAGAGACCCATAGCATGTCAATACTCAGGTTCTTTGCCCCCTCATAGGAACAACACCATAAAGTGCGATTCCCTTTCCTGTCTTAATGGTTTAGGGTATTAATTCTAATCTGACATTTCAAAGAGACAGAAGACTATTACAAGCTTGACACTAATGAGCTGCACATCTATGAAATGAGGGCCGCCACTGCCAACTTCATTATCAAACTAAAGTGCTGGAGGAGAGGTAGAGACCCACCAGAGAAGGGAGATTCATAAACCTATGATGAGGCTTTCATCTGATCTTGCTAGTCAGGTTCACAACGAATATAACCAAAACAGTGTCATACAAATAACCAAAACAATAGTGACTGACACAATTTTGTCTTAATTTTTACACAAACAATATTTCTGACTGCCCATGGACCAATATATGATTATATATTATACCGTATATAATTTTGTCATATACCTCCACAGCCATTTTGTTTAGTCCACTATGAAATAATTATACTGCCACCCACAGGGATGGTGATTATGGTGGGGTAAATAGAATGAAAAATAGAAATCTAAAGTGATCTAAGAGTCATTTTTTCTAAACATTGATATATGTAACAATGTTATTACTATAATAATAAATAACTATATATCAGTACATTAGCTACAGTAAGACACTTCAGTGCATTAACCTTTCAAAATATTGTTTTATACATTTTGTAGTGTCATTTTTCTTTAAGGATGCACTCCTACTTTGCTATCTTTGACAAATTTATGAACTCATAATAGATGGTATATTTGAAAAGACCTATGCTTTGACACCATTTCTATGAATAGACAAGTCAATGGTACATATCACTTCCATTAAGGTTGGCTTTATGTTCTCTCAGCTACCAAAGTCTTCGATGAAGTATCTGAACTCTGTTCAGCACTCCCAGAGGGCGCTGCTATAACCCGTTACTATTTCTCCTGTATGGCTCAATGAAAGATGGACATTTTAGTACTCAACAATTAATTTTCTCTAGTCTAGACATTGATTCATTCCCCCATGCACTTATGCAGTGCAATGGCATTAAAAGCTTTACTGTATTTGACCCATGCTTTGTGTTTTTTATTGCCATTTTATCAAGTTTATTTGCGTTCATCCCACCATAACCTAAAAATAAAATAAAGCTTCAAACCTGCTCAAAATAGCAGTTATTTATAGAAACGATTTTCCCTCTAAATCATATCAGATGTTAAAGGATATGGTGCAACGGTGTGTCATGTATTCTGACTTATTTTTGTACCACCTATTTAAGCTAAACTGCGACCGTTCAGTGCGTGAAATGTCCACAGTTCCACACTTCATATTTTCGGTTGAAAAAGTGCATCCTCCAGGTACTTGTACTCCAGGTAAAGTGCACGTATATGCAGTATATATGTATATATATACATTATATATATATATATATATAAAAAATTGCATGTAACTGAGATTAATGTTAGGCATTATAACAAATATTAAAAAGCAAATTTAAATGACCAGTTAATAGCCTTTGTGCTAATTTATAGACTGATCATGTTTCGAAGCTGTGAGGCCTAGCTTCAATCCTAGTCTGACTCCTTCAACAGTTAAATGAAAAACAAATGTTGACAGAGCAAACGACTGGGTGAAGACTGAGAGGCATTTCAAATGTTGATATGTGCTTTAGTGTATTGGTCATCAAGTATTTTGTTTAATGTTCCATAAACATTATGTGGATAATCAGTTTGATCCCACATAACATTTAATGGCAAATTCAAGCCCGATTTGCAAGTCATTGATCTCACCGACAGGACGGGCTGTGATCAGGGGCAAAACAGCACCCATATTGTGCGATCAGTGCTCGCCAATCATTATGTGTGAACTTGTAAACGACGAATCAAAGAGGCTCCCTGGCACATTGCTGATGCCTCACAGACACCAGACAAATATCTAGCATGATAAATATCTGGAGCTGTTGTCCGAATCAACATTATGTGACATCTTTGTGTCACGATGAGCTACAGCCAATGACAGTAAGCCATGGGTTAAGGTCACAGGAAGAAAAAAACGTTCACAGTCTTTGTTGAGGCATCAGCAGCAGGAGCAACATGGCTTCAAAAAAGTGTGGACACAAGACATGCAGCTAAATCCAATTGAAGTGTCAAGTCAAGTCAGCATTATTTATATAGCGCTTTTTACAATTGTCATTGTTACAAAGCAGCTGTACAAGAAAACATTGACTATAAGCAAAACATACACTCACATAAAGGATTATTAGGAACACCATACTAATCCCAAATCCAAATATGCTCTATGGGGTTAAGATCTGGTGACTGTGGGGGCCATTTTAGTACAGTGAACTCATTGTCATGTTCAAGAAACCAATTTGAAATGATTCGAGCTTTGTGACATGGTGCATTATCCTGCTGGAAGTAGCCATCAAAGGATGGGTACATGGTGGTCATAAAGAGATGGACATGGTCAGAAACAATGCTCAGGTAGGCTGTGGCATTTTACCGATTCCCAATTGGCACAAAGGGGCCTAAAGTGTGCCAAGAAAACATCCCCCACACGATTACACCACCATCAGCCTGCACAGTGATAACAAGGCATGATGGATCCATGTTATAATTCTGTTTATGCCATCTGAATGTCTCAACAGAAATCGAGACTCATCAGACCAGGCAACATATTTCCAGTCTTCAACTGTCCAATTTTGGTAAGCTCGTGCAAATTGTAGCCTCTTTTTCCTATTTGTAGTGGAGTGGAGTGGTACCCGGTGGGGTCTTCTGCTGTTGTAGCCCATCCGCCTCAAGGTTGTGCGTGTTGTGGGTTCACAAATGCTTTGCTGCATACCTCAGTTGTAACGAGTGGATTTTCAGTCATAGTTGCTCTTCTATCAGCTTGAATCAGTTGGCCCATTCTCCTCCGACCTCTAGCATCAACAAGGCATTTTCGCCCACAGGACTGCTGCATACTGGATGTTTTTCCCTTTTCACAGCATTCTTCGTAAACCTTAGAAATGGTTGTGCGTGAAAATCCCAGTAACTGAGTTTGTGAAATACTCAGACCGGCCCGTCTGGCACCAACAACCATGCCACGCTCAAAATTCCTTAAATCACATTTCTTTCCCATTCTGACATTCAGTTTGGAGTTCAGGGGATTGACTTGACCAGGACCACACCCCTAAATGCATTGAAGCAACTGCCATGTGATTGGTCGATTAGATAATGGCATTAATGAGAAATTGAACAGGTATTCCTAATAATCCTTTAGGTGAGTGTAAAAGGTTATGAAAGTCAAAACACAGGTCAAATATCAGACATACTATAAATTCCCATATGCACTGTTAATTAAATAAAACTATAAAATTCTAGCAGCCCCCCCCGGCCAGGCAAAACAGTGCAAAACAGTATGCAAACTGTGGCGAAGAACCCAAAACTCTATTGGAGGAGAAAAAAATAGGCCTAACCAGAGGATGTCAGTTCCCCTCTGGCAAAAGCTGCAGCCTCTGCACAAGCTTGAGAGTGGGCCAACATTTTTTTTGATTAATCATTTTGTAGAGTCGCCACGTCCTTTGTCCAGGTCTATCATCACAGGATTTGTCAGGTCTGGGCATGGACTTCGTTCTGCCCGCTCTAGTAACCTTGGAACAATGAGACAATACTGGCTGAGAGTAGAGTACTGTTCTGCACTCTTTGATGCAACAAATGCATCAGTTGTTATTGGAAGTGTTCTGGTTGATCTAACTATTGCAGCCTAAACCTATATATAATATATATATTTTGATAGTGTAGTGTATGCAAGATTAAAAAGATGTGTCTTTAGTCTAGATTTAAACTGACCTTTTTTCTGAGCTCCATTTTTTAATAAACTATTCCCGTTTCGTATCCCGCAACTTGGCATGAGTGACACCGTAAAGGACGATTAATTACAGTATCTTAATGTCATGATTCTCGTGGTGAGACACTGAGAGAGGACCCAGGTGCAGACAGCGGGTAAGGGGTTAACAAATAATTTAATAAATAATAAAACAAAGACCCATGAGGGGGTAACAGAACAAAACATGGATACAATAACATGACTAAGACTAACTACACAAGACTTAACATAAACTCAAAACAAGCACTACAAATACACTGAACTAGACTTGACAAGACACATGGACTCACCACAACACCACAATGAACCAGCACAAGACAGAAGACACAAGGGCATTAAATAAGGGAGAAAATCAAGAGGGAAACAGGTGAAGGGCATTAATCAATAACGAGGGTACCGAGAGGATGGGAACAAAGACGAGACAGGAGAGAGAGTATGGAAGGCCATAAGAACAATAATTGCCTCTCTCCACACAAAACATGAGATTCTGTCATGATCCTGCCACTAAACCAAGAGAAACATGACATGATGCGGCAGAATCATGATACTTAATAGTGTTTATATATGAATGACTGACAAGTCACATGAAAATTGTGATAAAAATCAAGGTTATTGCATAAGATTATTATTTGAACATTTCCTCCATGTATAGGTGTTGTATTGCTTAAAAGTTAATATACTGTAAACTTGTTTTCTTTGCTGTATTTGAGGTCTAAAAAATACAGAATATATTTTTGTTATTTTGACCCGTTTCTCCCATTTTAATATTTTGCAAATCAATGCAAATATTGTTTTAATTTCTCAGAAATGTTGTAAGTCGTTCACAGAATAAAACAAAAATAACAATTTTTAATTTAACACACACCTATAATGATTAAATTCAGAAAAAAATGAAAAAAGTCTTTGAAATGGTCTCTTTAGTTTTCCAGCTGTTGTATATTTTATACAAACTTGATATACTATATTATTAACTGTTAAATAACTGGATTAGTTAAGTGTTCGCCATTTACATTAATTCAGTAATTACATTAGCAGACACCTTTATCCAAAGCGACTTACAAAGAGTTCAGGGAGCACTAAGCGATATGTCATAAAAGAGCAATAATACAATAGGTGCCAATACAAAGTTACTAGTTTCAACAAAAGCTAGAACAATACCCGTCAAGAGAAGAGATTTTTGTGGAAGGTTGTGAGAGAGGTGGTTGACCTGACCGTGTTAGAAAGAATGTTCCACCAGGAAGGAGTTGTGAAGGAGAAGGAGTTCTATATCTCTTCTGTGTATACAATACAGATTTCAGACCTATAGGTTTGTATTTAAAAGCATCTCTCGTTCTGTGTGTATATTTCACTCAGCGAGTGTTTTTTGTTTTTGCTTCCTCTCCCCCATATTCACAAAATTCCTACTTTCAACAAAACACAATAGTTTCATGAGTAAAAATACGTTTCATTGTTGAACCTAAAAGCATCTTTTGTGTGTGTCTGTGTTGCATGTAGATGAATCTCTAAATGGGAAGAAACTAGTTTAACACCAGCTGTTTTCCAAACAATCCTGTTGATTTGTACAGTAGCCGCCCACCGGGTCTTTGCTTGTTGTTGGTGCACTGAACACTGTTATTACCTAGCCGTGTCTGCAGAGAACTCCTGGCCTTGGATTTGTGTTGCATGGCGACCACACTGGAGACTTTAAACACAAAAATCTTTTTCATCAGGTAAATGACACAGATACTCTGTTAATTATCCATCTGGTTTCTGTTCAACAGTCTCTTATCTAAATGTAAAAGATGCCCCTCTAAAAATAACGCTACCAATTTTCACCCCATGACGCTCAAACCAGGCCCACAATCACAACCCAATATGTTTCATCAGTTACCTATAGAGAAAAGAGAAGCAGGGGGTCTTTCAATAGTTCATCTGGTGTGAACACAAGAGTACATACTGGGATTGGCTGTACATGAACGATTTGTAACAAAGTCAAACATTCCAGGTAAAAGATATTGTACAAAAAAGGCAAACGCACTTGAATGTAAAATAGGCTATAATAAAAGTGTAACTATTTGTTTTCTGTACCTCAATTCATGGCAATGACATAGTTCATATCATAGGTTTGATTTCCAGGAAAAGTAAGTGCTAATGAATTGTTCCAATACATTTAAGAATAAATAACAGCACTTAATAAATGCATATACTGTATCTACATTACAATTTGCCACTAATTTTACAATTATAAAAATATATATGACTACCCTCCCTGATAATCTGAAAGATCATCATATCTTGATGCACGATTGCATTTTCTGAAGTGCTTGAAGTGGGGGAAAAGGTTCCAGTACTCTGGTATTGAAATCTTATCTTTTATCATTTTTATTGTTTAACCGTTGGCATTATGTTTGCCTTCTCACATCTCACGATAGTCATTAACGCCCGCCTGCAGACTATCTTCTTCAATTTGATTGCCTGAACGTTCTGTCTTATTTCGTTTATTTGGCTGAACTGCTGGTTGGCCTCTGTCATTTGATTGGCTGGAATTCTGCAGACCCTGTTTGATTGATCAGACCCTAGACTGCAATCTTTGGCCAAAAAAGCGTAACAGCTAATGCTAACGGTGTGGCTCTTGCGAATCACCCATAAACATGATGTTTTGACTCGGAGTGTTAACAACATGTGAATAGTGTAGGTACGCAAGAAAAAGTGAAGGTAGGCCTAAGATTAAAATAGAGAAGTGTACCACGTACCGGGCCACTTTAAGCTCTGATTGTCTGTGCAGTTTTTTAGCACACATACTAATAGTGTAATAATGCACCACAGAGGTTCATCATCCAATAGCAATCCAGCACATTATGACGCTGGAGGTTTTTGTCATTGTCATTGTTAATGATATGTCTGATCATTAAAATGTTCTCCCCCTTGGCAATGCACCCATGTATTAATATGATGATCACTGACTTCTAATTACCCAAATGCTCCATGCTGCAGTCATTGGATATGTATTATTCAGTCCGAATGTGTCTTTTAATATGCACAGAAGTAAAAGATCACCAGTCTACAATGGAGGAAGACCCGTCTACTTGTTTATGAGAGAGAATGGTCAAATGTGCATGCTCAGTAGTACACACAGAAAATGTAACCAAAAGGGCACCAGGATGTATGCGTTCATTCATCAAAGTTGTGCAACGGCATTAAATTAGCATTGTACAATATCATGAACTCTGCTTTTTAAGTAATGGATGAATCTGTGAATTGTACCGTACAGTCTAAAGTGGAAGTATTTTTCAACTCCTGCCAATAGTTATATTGAGACATTAGGAAACAACATGTTTAAATCTTTCAGATAGACAAACATTTTTTTTATGTTTTTTAAATCAAATGAATTTACATATGATACATTGGATTATTGATATAGTATAAATGAACTGTACAAAATACATTGTTTTCTATTATTGCATGAAATCTATATTATATATTTTATAAAAAAATCTACATTTCTAAACCCTTGTAATTGTTAAGGTTATTTTTTCACATTTAAGTTATGTCTGTTGACCACTTTGTGAACTCTTTCCCTCTTTTTTTTGGACAATAAAGACATACTCAAAACATCCCTCGAAACACACACAAATGGATGCGTCTTCTAAAAGTGACCCAAATCTATCAGCCTCTTGCTTCACTCATTCAGACGGATGCTGTACCGCTCACTCAACTTCCTCAGCAGACTTTGTCCGTTTTGTCAGCCATCCTAAGTATTTTGCATAGAGACTGCCAAAAGCTTTCAGTTCTGCCTACAGTCAAACTCTGTGTGCTCTGGTTCAATTTGTATTCAAATGAATTAATGCCGTCACACATTTCTGGATTACAAATGTCAAATATTTTATAAAAGTGGAGCTTGTGCTTGTTAACATACAGAAAGCTCAACCACTGAGTGTAGCTCTTCAAACTGAAAATATTCTACGGTAAAATGGATTTTTATTCAAATCAAGCCTGTGAAAAAAATGGAATTGCACAGAGGCTTTTGCATGTATGTGTATACTTTGCTATATCTGACAAAGCATATATTTGACTGTTTATTTTGTGTCTGAAATTAATTTTGAATAACCTGTTGACCGTTTCATCTTTGCTCTGCAGATCATTTCAAAACCTTCTCGGCAGAGCAGTCAGCATTGAGGCAGACAAGTACATCTTGCTGCATTAACATGACTGCAGCAATTTCAGCTCATTGTGTCAGAAATAATTTGACAATTGTAGTACATTGTGAATGGATCTGTCTGAACTCATAAACAGTCATTCGGTAGTCAGGCACTTTTTATTTTAACCTGTTTTTCTTTGTGGGTTATCTACAATTGATAAAAATGAATGTTGACTTGAGGCTGCGAGTCACTAAAATTATGCCTAACACATCCTTTTTGTGTTCCACAAAGTATTGCACTTAGCATGCACAGGACAAATTCTTATTCTTTAACATTCACAGCCATTGTTTTTATTTTCTCTGTATTTAACAAATTCCCTTTGTTGTTTGGTCACAAATGCATACTAATTGATTGAGTTTATTATACTTGCTGCTTGAAGGTCCCCCAGACCTTCATCAAGCAAATTGTCCAATGTCAAACCGAAAGGACACCCTGATCTTCTAGTTTTTGTTATGATGTGCTGCCAGATGTTTAGGCGACTCCCCTTGGAAAGCCAAATTAATTTGAGTGTAAGGAAGAGACACATGTCAGGGCCAGAATCGGCAAGCAGGTGTGCTTGCAGATGGATTGCGAGGTTACCTCTCGTGTCTGCCCTGATTAACGGGAAACTCTTTCTCTTAACTTGTGCTGAGGCTGCAGTGGCACACTAAGTAGCACAGTCTTTCCTGTGGACGTGGGGCGCCAGCGGGTCGCATAGCTGTTCTTTTAAACACATTCTCAGCTGACGTTATGGCTAAATGGTAAAGCCGCTCTCAAAATACATTTTGAAGTGAAAGTGGGTATAGCATGTTTGTTGTTTTAGTTGATAGTTCTGAAAGTTTTTCACAGTTAGAAAAACATACAGTATACATTTGCATTAAATATATAGAACGCTATTCAAGCGGAGTGTTATACATTTGATATTTTTAGCCATACGAAAAATAGCAAAGTTCAGTAGGTAGTGCATTTTGAAGTTTACAGGGTAATAGTTCATTGCTGCTTCAGAATAATGTGTACATTATGTCACCAGCATCATTTCCGACATCAATGCTTTCAGTCACATGTCAGGGTAGATGCGTAGAAGAGATCCAGCTGCAACACACAGTGGCATTGGATCAACAGAAAATCTTTCAGCTTTTCACTTCGCATTATTCATCAAACTGTCAAACTATGGTGGGATTGCTCTGTGTTCAGATCAGCTTAGCCTAGCCTAACATTACCCAGTCTAGAGTACTAGTTTTGCAGTGCGTTGAGTTGATAAGACTTGATAAACTATGGAGAAGTTTTTTACCAAAAATTAATATTTGTTGTGACTTGAATTGTACAAAACATCCAAGAATGGAGTTTGTTTTGTGTCTTTTTTATGCAATCAAAAATTCTGTGTTTGAGAGTTAAACTCATTATTTTGTAATTAAAAAATAAAAGATCGCAAAAAAAATCTGAGATTGACAACTAATTTTTTTGCATCGTGTGCAAATCTTTGAAATGTTTTCTTTTTCTTTGTGCACTTCTAAAATGTTTCATCACAAAACTACAAATATTGCTGTCTTTTCTGCTGTCTTTTTTGCGGGTTTAAAACTTTTGGTTGCGAGTTGAAAACTTTTTTTTGCGTGTGAAGCTGTCTCTCAGTGGGCGGTCTCTACCCACCAAGATCAAAGGGCTTTTTCTATAGGTCTTTCCTGATTGAAGTGACAATATGATCATGCTCACTACGTTTTCCCCCTGCCGTCAGTCTGACAGAAGAGCGAGTTTCCTGCAGACATGGCGAACAAGTTTGTTTACATATACTGGATAAAAAAACTAATTTAATATCTTAAACTCTGTGTCAAGTGAACCTAATTATTATGCTTTGCCATCTAAATATGTAACGTTAGCTAAGCCCGTCTGAATCGGCAGAGTGACGGCCAGTCACCGGGCATGTCATGTGGAAAATCACCTGATTCCGGTGTTGTGCTGAATTTGGAATCCCCGCAAAATTACAACTCCCCTCATTGAAATTGCTGGGGGATTAGCCAAATTTTCATAATCTGTCTCTAAATATAATTTATCCCCAGGATACATTAATATGAAAAAGAATGCAATGCATATTTAAATGTTAACCACATTTATGATTACCTAATGCTGACTTTTCACTAATTGGGGGCTCTGCAAGATAGCTAACATATTGTTGGGTAATCAGCGCTAACACCATCTACAGACGGGCTTAGCTAACATTACGTATTAAGTTGACAAAGCATAATAATTAAATTCACTTGACAAGGAATTTAAGATATTAAATTTGTTATTTTACCCAGTATACGTAAACAAACTGATGTACGCCATTTCTGCTGGAAACTCGCTCTTCTGTCTGGCGGCAAGGGGGAAAACATAGTGGGCGTGATCATATTGTCACTTAAAGCCCTTTCATCTTGGTGGGTAGAGACCGCCCACTGAGAGACAGCTTCACTCGCAAAAAAAAATTCAAATCGCAAGCAAAAGTTTTAAACTTACAAGAAAAATCTTAAACCCACAAAAAAGACAACAGAAAAGAGAGCAATATTTGTCGTTCCGCAACAAAAGACAGCAGAACAGAGAGCAATATTTGTAGTTTCATGATGATATTTTATATTTTTAAGTGCACAAAGAAAAAGAAAACATTTCAAAGATTTGCACGCAATGCAAATCATTTAATTATCAATTTCAGATTTATTTTGCAATCTTTTATTTTTTAACAACCAAATAATTAGTTTTACTCTCAAAGACATAATTTTTTATTTCATAAAAAAGACTCCATACATTCCTATATACAGTATGTTGCCATTTCAGTCTAGTATCTATTAAATTCAAACAAAATCAAACCTGTTACAATCATTCAACAGCAATGAGAAAGACTGACAGCATGACATGACACATGAAAATTGTGATAAACATTGATGACATAAAAACAGTGTTCCTAAATTCATGTTCAAATAGTACTGTTGTATTGTTTAAAAGGCAATATGAATATAGGTTATTTTCCAGTATTTTAGGACAAAAAAAATTAAGAGCATCCTTTATGTTATGTTGACCTATCTCTCCAGGTTTCATTTGTACAATTTAGTAGTTTACATATTGAAACAAAAATCACAATGAATCTAAACGCATTAAATTCAGAAAAACTGGAAATTAATTTTGAGATGGTCTGTACATTTGTTTCTGTGGCTGTTTATAAAATCATCAAAGCCATGACATTGGCATTGCTAGTGCCATGCTTCACCAGTTGCCCTCGTGTATACCTACTTCACACATTGTGTCATTTGCAACACATCATCATCCCATTTAATCCAGTTTGTGCAGGTCAGTAGATTATTTGAAAGGGTTCTGTATTAGAACAGTATGACTTGTGGATCAGAGTGCAATATCACGTTATAAATTAATTTACCACACTTCTAGTCAAATTTGATTGAGTTCCTATTTCACAGACATAGCGCTAAAGTTTTGCTGCACCTCTCTTTGGCTTTTTCCTAGGTCTAGCATATATCTTAGCTGTAATCTCTGGCCCTTGTGTTTTGCTGTCTCTTTACCTTAATACATTTCTGATTATAAAGAGGAGACTGTAGCACTCATCTGCCTCTGGCTGTTCTGCTTTTAATAAGAAATTAACAATACCAACTGGGACTCAAAGAGGATTTATGTAATGTAAAACAGGCCAAAATAAAGTTACTTGGCACTTAATAGACTAGTGCCAAGACTATACGGTGCAAATGGGTCCCAGTCCCCACTCAAAGTGGTAAGTATTCTGAAGTGCTGTGCAGTGAATCCAATAACATTATAAGGCAAGGGTTTCATAATCCAGCTGCTATGATTTATTTCCATGCAGTTATGTGACCTTGATTCTTAAAGGAGCTCTACATGGGTTTGAAAACACGTCCGTATTTATTACATTAAAGTTCTCCGGGGCAGGTTGATGGGAATTCATGTAGACACTTCAGAAACAGTTCCACCCCGCATTCACTGAGCTGTTTGTCAGGAAAGGAAAATGTGAAATGAAAATAAATAAAAGATCATAAGAGGGGTTTAGCGGCATTGACTCACTCACTTCCATTCATCTGTATGTGCTTATGATACAGCTTTCACTGCCATTGGTCTTCCCTTGGGTTGCCAATTGTGAGAAAACACGCAAAATATGCCAGTGTAATACTCTGCTTTAATATTCCTTAACTGCCCTTTCGCTCTCAAGCTTAATGTGTGTTTGGAAAGGCCTTTGTCTGTAACGTTGCCAGCCGTAAAAACAATGCTTTATAAAAGTGTATAGGAGACAAAGGAAGGTAACTATGGGCAAAGTAATCAAAGAGTAAGTGGGTGAAGAAAGAGACAGAAATCGGACCCTTATTTCTCTGAAAGTGTCTTTGTATCTTTTTAATATTATAAACGAGTGTGCCTATATCACTTCTTCCGACACACTAAGGAAAGGCTGTGGAATATGACCTGTTCTCTGAAAGAACTGTGACTCTTTACATAGAGCACAAAGCCTCTTCCAAGCTGAACTGTGAAATAAATGTCATGCAGAAGGCACCAGAGATCACTTTCTTACTTCAACCAGGGAATTATGGTTGTCTGCATTCTACTATAGGCGTGTGACACTTCTCTGGTGGGTATGCATGAAAAAGGGCATTGTTAAGTACTGATTTCCAAAAGGTTAATTGTATTTTTTGTAATTGTACAATAATGTAAATAATTATTACAAAGTCATGAATCAATTATAATCACACACACATGCACACACACACACAGTTTTATAGCTGCCATTGGTCTTTGCTACACAAACCAGAATGGAAATCCATGCTGGTCTAGACTTTTCAATAAGGGTTCAATAGCCTGCACCACTGCTTAGAGAAGACAATCTGAGTTAAAACATAATGCCTGGTAAGGTTTTAAGCGATTTAACTTTTTACTTTTTGTATACCAAATAAGTTTTATGTAAAAACATGCAAAGCCTCAGATCTGATTATTGTGTGCACATTTTTGTTGGCCTGTTTGTAAGGTTGAGTTTATAAGTTGTTGCCATAACTAGATCACATGTAACATAATCAGAAACTACACATGCTGTTTCTAACTTATATTGGCGTTGCAGTAAGACAGCTGTGAGCCTGAAGCAGAGGTGTCACACAGATTGTTAGTTCCACTCATGTCAGATGTGCCTGGCGTGGACATGGTTTTTTTTTATAATAAAAGCTTTCAGGGGGAAAATAACATTCAAAGTCCAACTTTAGACTGTAGGCCTCCAAGCTGCTAGACTGCCAGAGTTTATCATGAATGTCAACCACAAAAAATGTATACACATTCATTAAATACATAAAACTTCTGAGATTTAACCTTGTTGCAATTTTCAAACACGCTTTCTTTGGAAGATGAAACGGCCTCTCTTTGTGCAACCTCTGGAATGAGCGCTCTTGGTCTCTGTATCTAATCTTTTTGCAAGGATTTCAGCATGGCATTTGAAGTGCTGATTAAAATCATTTCATATAATTGTCCTTTGATCCCAACAGTCAGGGTTTCCGAATGAAAGACAAACACATTCACCATAAGTACATAAGAAGATACTGTCAAAACAGATTCTAATTTGATTTCTTGCTTGGGCAAATATGTTTAAAAGAGCAGGATGATGGGGAATTCATGGGAAGAAATGGGGAAGAAGATACAGCCAATCAACATTGAAAACAACACAGATGAAATCTTGCCAGGGTGCTGCACACAAAAGTGGATTTTCCTTTCATCAAAGTTATTTAAGTGTACTGCAGTGTAATACTTGTGATATGATATTGATGAATTGATTATCATGTCTGACCTTGTGACGATTCATATGATTTCATATGCTTTAATAAATTAATTTACATTTACGGGGAAGTTTAAAGGGATAGTTATCCCAAAAATAAAAATGTCATAATTTATTTACCCACATGTCATTCAAACTGGTTTTGTTTCCATATAATTGAAGTCAATGGGAACAGTGTTGTTTGGTGTACTTACTTTACAGCTTTAAGGCTTAGTAAACGATGGGGGAAAATCCTTTTTGGGTGAAATTATGTTCTGTTCTTTTCAAAATGTGTAATGTTCTGTATTGAAAATCACCCTCTTGTCATTTCAAGCCTGTATTTCTTTCTTCTGCAAAACAGTTGGTAACCAAACAGCAGTGGCACCCATTCACTTCTATTGGACACAAAACCACTGCAAGGGAATGGTTGCCAGTGAACAACGTTCTTCAAAATATCTTATTTTGTGTTCTGCAGAAGAAAGTCATACATTTTTGAAATGATGAGAGGGTAAAGGGTTGAGGGTTGTCTTTGTTGTCTGTGTATTAGAAGGAAATTACTCTGTAAGGCTGAATCCAAAAAAAAACAAGTTCCCTGCACAGCAGCCATATGTTAAGTACACTGACTCATATAGTGCAACACATCTCACCTTTGACAGCCACTGCAGGATGAACCTTTTGAGATGGTGAATAATATATTGCACAATATGCTTTTTGTGCTTTTGGCGCAATGTCCAATGTTTCAGCACAAACAGTGACATGAAGCCTTCATGCTGTAGGTAGGAGAACTCCACGCACTGAGGTCATCGGCTTCACTATGAATATTTCATTGGGTTCTGGCTTCCATTTGCGCTGGGTTACATTTATCAGGTATTGGATGTCCTGGTGCTCAATTATTCAGACCTGCTTGTCAAATTCATGATCACAGAGACCTATGATGGCCTTTTCTATAATGGCTTACTCACAAGCTACTCTCTCTCTTACTCTCTCTGTCCTATTGCCTCACTTTTTTTGAATTAATGGCACTTCTATAATGGTAAAGCATTCCATAAAAAATAACCTAGTAGCATGCAACAGTATTAGTGGTTACACATCCCGCTGTTTCCATTTTTAGGAAGAGCTCATTAGTCTTCAGCCTCATCCCATGTTAATGGAAGGAACAGTGTGTGCAATGCTGAGCAGTAAATGGAGCGGTAAACTTCAAAACATTAGAGAATTCTTAATGTTATCCTAGTTCTTCCGTTCATGGCAGATGTGCCTTTAAATCTGTTTATTTGAGATTTGAAGTTTGAGAGTGAATTAGAGTGATCCAGAACATAATAGCCTACACAGGTGATAAAGACTCTGATGTCTCGTAATAAATTATAAGTCATGAGTACCTTTGAGTTCTGAAGTAAAACTAAGTGGTTAAAATGAAAACTTATTTTCGGAATGGTAGATTTCATTGTATATATTTAGATTTCCCAAAGGTAATTGTCCCTGCTACATACTCTTGCTCTGCCCCAAATGGGACGGAATATATTTTTCAGGTCATGTATTAAACCTGTAATTTAAATTATAGGCTTTGCACAGTTGTGAGTGTAAGGCTGTGGATCTTATGGTAATTTAGAGCATACACGTACAGTATGAGAGTGTTATTTGTGAATTAGAAATTAAATCTAAGGACTAATTGTATATAACATACATTACACCAGAAGTGCTTCTGAAACCTTTCAGCAAGAAATTAGTTTACATTGTGATGTCCTTGATGTTGTGATTTTTATTATTTTAAAGGTCCAATGTGTAGTTTGTTTTTTGGAAGATCTATTGACAGAAATGCAATATAATATACCTTCCTATGGTGTATAAAGATCTTACATAATGAAGTGTTTTTATTACCCTGGAATGAGCTATTTCTATCTACATAATCCAAGGGTCACCTTGCATGAAATTTCATCAAGTTGTTTCTACAGTAGTCCTAAATGGACAAACTGCTGTACTCAGCGCGTTTTGTAAATACGTTATCTTCTGCGGCGAAGAATCGAAAACATGATGACATCTTAGATCTGTGTCAGAAAGGGAGGAGTGGAGAGAGTCATTGGTTGCATTTCGGAACCTCACCACTAGATGCCACAACATTTTATAAACCAGACCCTTAAATTGAAAATATTTCAGCATGTATACAAACATCAACCTTAATGCATTATGTGTGCATCCCTGCACTTTCAACCCATCACTTTAGGTTTTAATATAAAATGTGTGGGTATAGCTGGCATATTGAATTAGTTTAGTGAGATAACGACAATCATTTTGGCTTATCAGACGTGCACCATAGGAGGTCAATGTCAAAACAAACAAACAAAAGAATATTACCTTAAAAAATGACATTATACCTTGACGTGTCTCCTAGCAGGTGGGAGCTATGTGTAATGTCGCACTCAGGCTGTTCTCTTAATATGCGTTCGACTCTTACGCTTTGATAACATCTTTGCTTTGTGCCTTTTTAAAGGCTTAGGCCCTTATCTAAGAGCACACAGCAGCTTTGAAACATGGCACAGAAGATACAGGGAAACACCACGCCAGTATCACTGTATGCATTTATTGTTGTCTCGCAACAAGACCGAGGTCTGGATAACGGTTAATTGTTTTTGTAATTGCATGTTGTCAAACCAGGAGGCAGCGTGACATTATCACATTGAAATTAACTGAGGCATTTGGTGAAATCCATTTACACATGAGGTGACTGAGCAAACTCTCATTTCCATCAGCAGAGTTGGTGGCAGAAACCTCATGTCTTTTTTAATCCGGCCTCTGTGCTGTTTAATCTTTTATAATCCTCTTTGCACTTTTTGTAAGGTTACTGTTATGTGAGGCCATGGTGATGCAATACTGTTGATAGTGGTTATTTATTTTGCCTTACAAGCAAATATTAGCCTATATTAAGTTTCAGAGTCACTGAAATCATATATTTAACTTTAAAAATATATACTTTGAGTTTTGTTTAGGAAAGGATATTCAGTACAGTGTCTGTTGCATAGGTAGAGGCAACCGTGCATGCATGTGGTCCTTCACGGTGCACTGCTTAAAGCCAGAGATCACATGAACAAATCCAGCCAGATATTAGCTGACCCGGCCGTGGCCGAGGTTTGATCCTGCTCCCTCTGGCGAGATAAAAAGTGTGAACGTACTACAAATGCATTCATTTTTACCATTTTAATAAAAAAGGAGGACAGTTCAGACAGCTGAGGCCGTTTCTAAACCTCTGTGCTTCATAATAACCGCGGCACAAATATTGGATACTCTGACCATATACAGTAGGTCTTTAAATTGCTCATAGTTGTGTCACGTGCAGGTTATGAGGTAAGAAGCACGAGGCGTGTCATGAATGTCAGTCTCCAGACATGCAGCACGTCCATCTCCCTCGACAATTCCATTTTGCCCCTTCAGGTCACAGTCTCTGACCAAGTACTGAGAAGAGATGGCTGGAGAGAGAGCAAGGAAAAAGAGCACAATGCACACATTCATGCACACAATTCTGCTCCACGGCCCATTTCGCTCACAGATAATTAAAGACCCGTGGGAGTTTCCAGAAGGTCTGCATCCATGAGTCCGGGATTTCTCCTGATCCGTTAAAGAGAGAGGGAGCAGAAGGCCTGAATATAAATTCAGCCTCCCGGACAGGCAAACGTACTGTCAGATGGGAGCCATTTTTCAGCACTCTAGTCATTTGGCCGGCCCATAGGATGTTTGAAGTGTGGAAGACGAAGCCTGAGGTCAGTGAGGCTGCACGGAAAAGGACTAAAGTCATTTCCTAATATAATTATCCAATCATTATGATTGGTGATGTGGCTGAGTTATTTTAGGGCTTGAGAGTCTGCGTTCGCCGAAGGAGGCTTAAATTCAAAACTCCACGGCAAAGCTCTGCCCTCCGGTCTGTGTGATATGAGGGAGGCAAAGCATGACGGAGTCCGTCTGCAGTGTGTTTGCTAATGCTGATGGTTTGCCAGTGTAAAGCAGTATGAGTGAGAGATCAGGGTGCATTGAGATGTATACAGTTCGAGACTAAGGATGATGTTGAGCGAGGGTGTTGAACTTTCACGTTTTTTTATTGTGTATACAATGGCATTTCATATATAACAAGAAAATGGATGTGGATTTGTTTTTTGGAGGAAAGAATAGGCTATGCATTTTTAAGAAAATATGCAGTGTTATGTATTAAAGGCCAGCAACCAGGGGTTGTGTGTTCTCCAGAACTGAATAGAGAGTGGCTTTTAAAAATACAATTCAGTTTCTGAGTTTGAAATGGATGTAAAATTAGGTAGACTCAGGATGTAGAATTACAATTTGATCTTGATTAGCATAATTGAAATGCATTCAAATATATTTATGACTGTAATTAAGTATTGTAGCATACCATAAACTGATAAAGGTTATGATCATTTTTAACCTTGTAATACATTTGTCAAGACAAACTTTGATATGACCGAGTGATGGTTTGGCGGCTTTATTTAAAAGTTGATAAGTCTTCAATGAAAACACGGACAGATTTAAAACTTTATACATATTCTATTGATCTTTCACTTTTCTGCCAGGGTGAAAGAAAACTTAATTTCCTAGAAAGCCATTGCTTGTTGTCCATGAATATATGTTGTGTGTGTGCATGCGTGCACCAACTTAACTATATTTTGGCACCAATCTTTTGTAAGCAAAACATGACAAATCCGAGCAAAACATCTCATTGATGATGTTGTAAAGTTTTTTGGGGGTTCAAAATGTTCAAAATGCCAAATGTTGTCTTTTAGGGTTACGGTTAGAGTGTCGTTTACTGTATTAATAACTAGCCATGTATAAAAACAACAGAAGTTTATGGAATGTCCTCATTTAGACAGATAAGTAAACGTATGTGTCTGTAGAAAATTAGTTAGCAGGATTGCTCAGCAGATGTCAGATTGGTCACATTCTCATTAAGAATCCTAATGGCCTGGCAAAAGAAACATCTCCTGAGCCAGATGAGCAGGTGCTCTTAGTTGGACTCCTTCATTTACCTGACTTTTGCCAAAAAATATGCTATTGATAGTAAGGTTCTATAAACACCCTGTAAATAAACAGGCGAAGAGTGCACACTGGATACATTTGATCAAGGTTTGATGTACACTACCAACAGAACACTGAGTGAAGAACGAGTTGTGTGGATTCAGCATTTTCACTCAATCTCAACCCTCCACAGGAGCAGGAAAATATCTGTTATATATCTGGGCTTCCTCGGTGTGGTGGTGTGTGGCTTTTCTTCGCTTCTGCCTGATTACGGTTGAGATTAGATCAGCGTTGGAGATGAAAAATCTATTGCTATCAGACAACACAGTGACCAAAATGGACGTATTTACATTCAGTTGGGTATCTGTTCATCGGAAATGACTCTTTCATGCCTCTCATCTCTGTGTGTGAAATGTGTAAATACGATGGACACACAAATTTGAATCGATGCCTGAAACTGTGAACATATCTTTACGCACTTAAAGATTTCTATATATGCAATCGGGGCAGTTTAAAGCAGTAACACAGGAGTAAAGTTATGTGCACTTAATAGAGAGTTACCTAGTACAGAGAATACAGGGTTTTGGGAAATGCAGACTAATGCAATACTAAGCCAATGTATGTAAGCAGTCCAAAAGCATTTTAAATGGGGGACAGATTTTTAGGGCTTTACAAACCTCTTAGAAATACAGCATATAATAGCCCTGCATTAAAAAAGAAAATCATAAGCAATTATCAAACTAAATGGATTAAAATATGATTTCCAATTAAGTCATTTTTATTTTACCAAAAAGGCCATAAGGATAGTCAATCATTCACCGTATAATGAACCGACCACCTCTGTACTCTGCTAATTTAAAGCAATAAAATTTCCCGACCTAGTTAGTCTGAATAGAGTTGTTTTTATGTTTCGAAGTCAATAGGAAAATATTGCCTGAAAATATATTATGTTTGTTTGAAAACAGGGAACAGAAATATAACTTAAGAGGAGAGTTTAAAAAACAAAATGGTTAGAACAAACTTTAAAATGAACACCATTTCGGTAAAAGGGGTCGACTTGTGGAATGGTCTCACTGATGATCTCAAGAGGATTTATACCATTCATTATTTTAAAAATCAGTTTAAAATCTAAATTTTTGACAAATATATGGATGCTGAAGGAAAATTGACCAAGATAAGTTTATGTATAATTGTCGTGCACAAATCTGAACAAAAATAACTAACTAACTAACTAACTAACTAACTAACAACTAACTACAACAAACTAAGAAATGAAATGAAATGATAAATTAAATGATTAAAATAAAAAGTAAAGTAAAGTAAAGTAATGTAAAGTAATGTAATGTAATGTAATGTAATGTAATGTAATGTAATGTAATGTAATGTCATTTTATAATACAGGTTTTATTATTTTACTGCCGATTCCTCTAGCATTCTGCTTGGTTGTCCGCTATATTGATATAGATTTAATGAGAGTTGGCTTTTGCTATGCTATTGAAAAACAACATATTGAAAGAGCAAGTATTCCAGTCTGCGACTGCACAAATGCAGTCAACTTGAAACAGGTATATTTATGATCTGATTTTACAACATAATTCACATCTGTAACTGTGTCAAAACAATAGTATAAACACTTTGAATTAATGAGATGCAGTAAATCAGTGGAACGCCTTAGGATTGTTGAACCGCATGCGAATATAATTAATTTGTTTACCTGCAAAAACCCAAGGGACCTGTAAGCCAATGAGATACAGAAAGATAGAAATGGATTCAAAAAGAAAAGGGAGTTTGGTGACTTGTGTGTAAGGTCAGACAGATTCATGACAAATCAAAACCGCGCAAATGTCCTTTGCTGTCTCATCACCTCCTTCCTGATCCTGGATTACACAAACTCGGATTACGCAAGCTTGGTTCCAGAGACTTCCACAGTTCAATGCACACAGGAAAAAGATTTACATAATGATTTGTTGGCATTATTGTTTTTACATTGGCCATATTTCTGAAATTCAGTGAATGTACACTGCTTTGCGATGAAGGCTTAGTGGACGTCACGGGCTGGAGAATAGATTTAATCAGTGAAATAAATATATAAAACGTTCCATCTCACAAACTGTGTCAGGGTCATGGGAAGAACGATAAAAAGTGTTTCATGAACTAGAATCAGATCAAACTATTTTTTCCTAAAGATGTCTTCACAGACTTTCGGTGCCTTTTTTCTTATTTTCAAAATGTAGCTGCAAAACAAAGCCAATTACAGCTTAGGAAACTGTGCCGCAGACAGCTTTTCTTTCAGAGATTGTATAGCTACGGCAGAACTGTATAAACAAAGCACATCTGAGAGATTTCCACAGACCTTTTTTTCTAATTTCACAAATTTCATACAGTACACCATCCTGTTACTATTACAGTTTGGACCAGGAGTTCGGTGTCCTTCAATATCCGGCTCACATTTGCAATATAGAACTCAAGGCATGACATTAAATTATCACACTAGACTTATTTAACATTGACAAATGACCATAAGAGATCTAGTGAAATATAAAACCAAAGCCAACATATATATTTGACTTTCTTGAATATCAGCTGCTAAACGTTCTCATATTGATTCAATCTGTATAGGAATGAATTCACACTTTGGATGGAAAGACGAAGTTGCACAGAGAGAGCACATAGCCTATCTCTTTCTGTAACCTCTTAAAAACACATTTATTTCTGAAAACAGAGCGAACACTCATACATATATTTTTAGTTTTAAATAAAACACATATAAACATGGGCATCACCTTTTCCACGGTTTGGTGTCCTGTTGGGTCTTTATACACTTTCCTGAACTTAAGGTCATAGTTTTCAGCAGTCAGGAGATATCCAACTCACCTGTGTTGATACAATTCATACGGTGTTCTTTTAACAGAAAGTGATGTATCAGGCTTTGTAAACACACAGTCCTGGGGGAGTTGTGTCCTGCCTACATGTCTGATGTCCACAGGAGAGGAGTTGTGTCCTATCTATTGTAATATAAACAAGATTGTTATATTAACCGTGTCCTCCTTAATGGCTGATCATTTTTATTATCCCATTAATAAATGCTTTCTCATCTGCGCCGTGCAGTCCCAGAATTGCCTTTTAATCAAAACTGTGTCAACATGCCTCAGTCTACTGCTTCTTTTTTCTCTCACCCCACTGGCATGAGGAGAGAGATAGAGAGACAGAGAGTAAATCACTGATACGCTTTAGCTGTTGATTAAAACCTGATTGCAAAGGTCAAAACAAGAGTGTCAAGTCAAGATTCCAAGGAATTCTGGGAAATGCTGGGAAGTCCATCATGAAGTGCTACAAAAAAAGACAAACAAAAGGTCATTTTGGCGGGGGTTGGAATCCACAATTAGTATATATTTCAGGCTTCCACCTTGATGTAAATTAATGTGCAGGTCAGTTCTTGGCAGTTACAGTTAATTGCCACTTTTTGTGTTTGGCTTTTTGTGTGTGCTTGTGTTTGTCTCTTTATGTGCTTGTAATCCTCTTGTTCTGCTTACTCATTCCAAGCAATCGATAGATCTGAAATGCAATTGCAACCGACAGTGTCCAGCAAGTTGAATGCGTCCATGAAGAGTCTCTTTCCTTTTGCAGAACTCAATCCAGCTGTCTCTTCAAACTCAGTAAACCCATGAAATAAACGCAAACCATCTCGAACTATCCTTGCCCATGCTATTTTCCTTTTTTCAGAATACTTTCCATAAACAACACAAGTTTCTCTGATTTGTTTTCATCTGCGTATCTGTAACCTACTGGGCCCATTAAATGCTGTCTTGAAAACATGCTGTAATTTTGCAGATGACATTTAGCATCAAGGAAAATATTTTCTGAAATGGTCCCTTCTTTGATTTGCACATAATAAGGACCAGCTCTATTTTTTCAAAATATTATTTTTGCTCCCTCTGAAACTCTCAGAAGAAAACATAGCAGCAGTGAATGCGTTCCTGTGCAGCAATTTGTTGTAATTGTTTTATTGTTTATGTCAGCATAGTGTATACAACATAAACAAACGCTACTGCGCATGCACACTTTTGTGATCCCAACTGAATTTACGGTACACATTCACAAACAATAGAGTGCCTGTAGATTATTTCTGATAACAATCAAAATAAACCAAGAAGAACAATTACTTGGCTAAACTTGTCTGTCCAATATTTAGAATTTAGACTCTGATACCAAGCTCAAACGCTAGATGTCAATGTACAAAATGCAAAACCCAATAAAAAAATTGTTTTAATAAAATGAAAATACAACAAACTTCAACACATTGTTTATTTAATAAATTGATTATACAGTAAAATAATAATACAAATTAACATGAACATAAATTTGATAAAATATAATACATTTTATAAGACACTATAGCCAAACACAAACTGCAAGTTAACTGGGGGTCAGGCATGTATTGAATTGAACAGATTCTATTGACAATATTATGAGCACTGGACACATACGTATTTTTTGTATATATTACTTAATTTAGGAATATATAGAACTACACATCAGTAATTGCCAATTTAACTGCAAACATTTGCATTTTAACTAACACATTATATAACATAAATGCCACAAAATCTTGTTACCAAAATACATGTAAAACAATCTCGAACAAACAGTAACTAAATGAGGTCGATTTTGATTTCATGTTGACCTAAAGCTCAAATCACTGCCTGTCATCTGTCTTATTTTATCAATCTGTATGCGAGTAGAAATTAGAGTACCATTCTAAGCATTTCCTTTGGGTTTACCTGTAGAACTATGGTACAGGGCTGCTTTTTACTACTTGAGCTGTCATGGGTAGCAATACATCCTTCTCAGTCTTCATTTAATAACCTATGCGCTTCAGATAAAGATGATTCATCCAAAACAAATGGATTGATAAGGTGGAGGTGGGCAGCTGTTAGATAGTATGAGTCTGTTCACAGAGGCAGGAGTTTGGCACAGGCAACAGATAACAGCATGAGTAATTTACACTAATGCTGGCCATATCAACTGAATCCGAAGGCTGACAGTGAGTCTAGCAAGAATGGATGAAAAGCCCTGTAGAGAGACACGGAGATGCATACAGTTTTTTTTATTTAATTGTCGACCTTATCCTTACTCCTGTTAACAGTTACATCCTATTGTCAGTTGCAGAATTAAATCCAGCATGTTCTGTTGTCGGTCCCTCAAAAAAAAAGATCTCATCTAGGAAACTGATCATTGCAGAGGAGCAAAGCTGCCGTAGTGCAAAGACGTTTCCATTTGCTTGGAAAATTAATTCATGTTCAATTGAGGCATAATTGAATAACAGATCTTTTGAATTGCCATTTATTACAGACAACATTATCAGTAAAGTGGCAGTGGTGATTTATTGTTACCCTCTCCTCAATAATCAATTATTAAAAAGATAATCGAATCCTCTTTTTACTGATAATCTATCAACAAGACATCCCCACATTCTAGGCTTTTAACACAGTAAAGAAAGAATTGACCACCATTACCACATTTAGCCATGTAGCAGACTTTTATCCAAATTGATCTTCAAAATTGAGGAAAGCAATTAAGCGATACAGTAGATCTTAAGGAGGCAATAAGTGCATCTTACTGATTTTGCATCCATGTATTCATCACTGCATTGCCATTACTTTCATTAGCCACTTTCATTCATGATACCTATGAAATTGCAGTAAAATTGCATGATTTCTGTAATTTATGGTAAATGCTAAATTCTTGTAACAACGTTTTTCAGCAAATTACCAGAGCTAAAATACTGGTGTTTGGACAAAATGGTCTGCAAATGATACGTACATAGAAAATAACAACAAAAGTACATTCAATAAATTGCTACATTGGGGGAAAAGGATATATGTTTGAAAGCACCGTTAAACGAGTGTTCTGTTATGTTTCAAAATGAAAAACATAAAATGAATACAATGTATTTGTGACCTGCATCTCATGCTCAAGCCAAAACTTCCATTTTGATAAGGCCTATATGAACATAAAATCCTGAATCTCATCTAAGGTAGAGATTATTTACATTTCTGAGAGTAAAAATACACATGCCCACATTTGCGTTTTACTCACAAGGCCACGGAGCAATAAGGAATGCAATTTTCCTCATGGTGACCAGGGATATTAAGGCTTGGCCAAAGGGATTGCCATGGCAGCAGGTTATCTCTCTATCTCAAAGGATAGACTGTCCAGATAAGTAGATCAATTTGGGATTTTGTCCTAGACTACCAAAAAGACATATAATTAAATGTGCTGTAAAATTATTAATTTATTTAAAATATAGGCGTTGTTAAACCCTTGTTCCACCTCTTCACCATATTATACTTGGAATGTCATATTACCAACACATTTAATTTTTCAATTTACTGTTGTAACGATTTGGTTGTGTTTCTGGTTCATGTTGTCCTGTCTTTTATTTTGTAGTTGTTTTGGTAGTTCTTGTTCTTTGGGCATTGTAGTTTCTTTCATTTGTCTTGTTCTTATTGGTTTATTGTTTATATTGTAATGTGTTTGTTGTGCCTTGTTCTCTGTCTTTGTTTGTCCACGGATGTTACTTTGAAATAAAAATTTGTTGCACTTGACTTGTTTGCATATGATATGTGTAAATACAAACAGTGACCTATTACATTAACCAAAGTTTTAACATTCAAAAGAAAAAAGTGCATGTAACTAAAGTGACTGTTATCTAGAAAGACACCAAAACATTTTGTGATATGCTGATCTCTCCCAAATTATGATCATTTAAAGACATTACAGTATAGCAATAGCAAAGGCTTTGAATACAAATTTGGATGAGTCTATCACTGATCTACAGTCAACAATGAATAATTTTCAATTAAACGTTTTTTTCATTATTCTGAGATATATTTTGGAGCTGTGCACACAACATAACTGTTCTTATAATGAATTTGTGGTTAGGTCTTTGAACACATGCATTCAGTTCTCAGTTCTGTCACGAGTACACACTTTCAAAATCCAATGTAGTTAGGTCATGTGACAATGTTGCAGCACATTACAATTTGAATGATTTGAATAACAGTATGCATATTGCATTCTGCAATATACTTTACTAAAAATAAATACAAGGAAATATTACATTCCAAACATAAGTGTTATTCTGGTTGAAAAAGGCTGTGTGCCAGGTGCACAATTGTAGTGTGAGCAGCGCGTGGAGACCTAAACGGCATTTGGCACAATCGTTGTCTGATGAATAGAAAAGAGTGGGAGTAATGGCATATTTTTTTAGTTTCTCACATATATACTGTAATGCACATATTGCTGCTGTCCTTTTTTTGACATTTAATTTTTTTAAATCCTCAATATTTTTCACCCTTTATGTTTGTTACTGGGTTTTAATATAAAGTGCTTGTCAACTTTCACTGCAAAGTATTTAATTATTTATAATATATATTTTTTCTTATTTCCTGAAAAGTAGTGAATTTGGACATTTGAGGTTTCGGAAGGACAGTGACAATATGTATGTACATGACCTGAATATACATGGATTTAAATAAAACAAATTATATCAAAGAAAACCAGTTAGCTTCCACTGTCTGGCTCTGAGGTTCGCACAAGCAGTGTTCACTTTTTTATTCAAATATACTGAAAAGTGGATTTGTCTCTAGAAGTCATTAGATTACATCACTGTGTATATTCAGGTGGCCTATTTTGTAGAATGTAGAATAATGGAATCTTGTTATATTTATATATTTTGATTGACTATTAAATGTAAACTGTAATGTTAAGATTTAATCGATTGATGAATCGCACAACCTCAATCCTAAAATTGCAAATTCATTGTACAGTACATGTCTAAATCTACAATATCTTGGTTCTTGCAACATTTCAACCTCCTTACTTTCAAAATTGCTGTTGCATCAGTCTGCCAGCATGCACTGGCGATCACAGCACTATCTTAAAATCCACAATCCTGATTTTTCAACACTTTCGTTATCCAGTGTGGCTTTGGCCTCTCAGCAGCTCTGTGATAGCTGTTGCATGTCGTTTTTGCCTGAGAAGGTTCTTTCAACACCATCTATCACATCTGTCTCCCAAAGGAACATTCATCCCATGTGTACCCAGCCAGGCTCTCTTATCCAAGAGCTTTAGTCTTAACTGTTTTTCTAGACTGCAATCCTTGTGCGGCCTGGCCTCCCCTGCCATCCAAACCGCCCTTCATTTTCAAGCTGACAAGCTCTGTTGGATCCCAAAGTGAGGGGTCAAAAGCTGTCAGATATGCCTCCGAGGTCAGATGCAGAGTGAGTTTCAGCGTGGGAGATGCAAAGGTGCCACAAGTTGACTTCTTGATATTTGTAAGATTTGTTGCTCGGAAAGCAGTGTCTACTACCAGTCTAAATAAAAAGAAGGGTTATGTTTTAGTCAGCGGACGTATCTTGCTATCTAGGGATTTGAGAATATTTTAGCTTTTGTCATGAAGTGGTTTCAGTACATTTGTTGTGATTTAGTACACAGAGACACTTTAACCTACCGTTAGAGTCTTTGATATTCAAGGTCATTTTTTGTGATTTACGTGCTTTTAAGGAATTTTTCCTATTTTAATCAAAATTGTTTAATCAATCATTGTTTTGAAAAGGTGAGATATCCGTGAAAGGAGTGAGTTTAAAACAACCCTGTCACATCATCAACTCCCAGGTATTTCATTTTTATTTCCCATTCAAACAAAGTGTTGGCAGGGCTCAAAATAAAGATATTTTCTGCATGTCAAGTAGAGCCAGTACTTTAGATTTTTTTTCCTCTGGTGACATATTTTTTAATATGTCAGGAAATGTATATTTGAACAATGTGTCCAAAATAAATGCATAGCCTATATATACCATTTACTAAGAAGCATTCTTTCACTAGGTCCGGGTGTTGAGGGCATCCTTTTCAAGACTTGAGGGGAGGTTGGTAGAGTTGAAGACACTGTTCCATGAGCCTGTTCACACCTACGCACAGGTATTGGATGGTAGGTCTGCTATATCACAGAATCTTTCCCCACCTTCCACTTTCTTATATGTGGCCAAGTATAGACTTGTCATCACTGCGCTATAAAGTGATCAACACGTGTACATTATTGAGGCCAAAGGTGATGGAGTACAACATGAAATCCCTGAAATGTTTTACAATTTTAAACACTTTGCCATGAAATCTGTGGGTGGATGATGTTGACGTGTGACAAGGTTCTTTCAACCAGGCTACTAACGTCACTCTGCTTTCTGTTGACCGTCAGTAAAAGGTGGCGATAAGTGTCATGCTTGTTTTATGCGAAGATGTTGAAAGCCTTTAAGTGTTATTCGCTCTTATAGATGGCATACCCTTGAGTCCAAGTGAGGACGCCGGGCTCTCCCCTGCTGTGGGCAAAATCAGCACCCTCTGACAAAGTGATGTCTGGCATTTCTCTTGACAATCAGGGATGGATGCAGTTTGTGTAAACTGTCTCTCAAATTGGCCACATAAGTCATCAGGCACGAAGCGGAAATATAGAGCACTCAGTGCTGCTGCGCCAATAAGGCTCACACAAAAGCCTAGTTCTGTTCCAGTAAAATATCATCTAAAACAGTATGCTGACCTCATCCGAATCAGCCCTTAGTCTTTGTGTTTCCAAGACGCTCATGCTTACCTGGGGTATAAACATTGAATAAAGTTACATAAACATCATAGTGTGTTTTATGTAGCTTACTTTGGATGGGAACATTTGTCTACATTAAATGTTTCTACATCAAAATATGTGTCTTAAATAATATAATGTATATACAGTATTGCATATATAATAATGTGGATAATCTAGTGTGATGTAAATATTACAATTCATTTACATTTAGTCATTTAGCAGACACTTTTATCCAAAGCGACTTACAGATCAGGAAACATTGGAAGCAATTATAACAACATAGGCCACAAAATACATTAGTGCATCAAACTAGTCCATTAAAGCCTAGCACAGTATAAAAAGCTAAGAATAGTGAGGTTAGTAAGGTGTTTTTTTTTTTTATAAAGAAGGAAAGGGAAGAGAATTAGGAAAAATCAATCAGCGACGTGTTGACGGAAGAGATGCGTTTTTAGGCGTTTTTTGAAGATGGCAACCGAGTCTGCTGATCTTGTAGCAGCTGGTAGATCATTCCACCAATGTGGAACAGATCCAGAGAAGGTACGGGAGAGTGACTTTTTTCCTTTTTGGGATGGTACCACTAGTCGTTGTTCCTTTGCAGACCGCAGTGATCTGGCAGGAACATAGATCTGCATTAGCGAGTGGAGATACGATGGTGCAGATCCGGTGTTGGTCTTGTAGGCGAGGAGCAAAGCTTTGAGCTGTATGCGGGAGGCAACAGGGAGCCAGTGTAACCTGATGAAGAGCGGAGTTACATGCGCTCTCTTCGGTTCATTGAAGACCACTCTTGCCGCCGCATTATGGATCATCTGGAGAGGTTTGATTGTGGAAGCAGGAAGTCCAGCCAGAAGCGCATTGCAATAATCCAGTTTGGACAGGACAAGAGCCTGGACTAGGACTTGCGTAGAGTGCTCCGATAGGAAAGGTCTAATTTTCCTAATGTTGTAGAGGATGAATCTACAGGACCGGGCGGTGCTGGCAACATGACTTGTGAAGTTAAGCTGATCATCGATTACCACTCCCAGTTTTCTGGCTGTGCTGGACGGTGTAATCGTTAATGAGCCTAGTTGAATGAATCGTCCACCATTTATACCACCTCCAACGTTCTTGCAATCCCACTATTTACATTTACATTAAGTCATTTAGCAGATGCTTTTATGCAAAGCGATTTAGTAATGAGGTAAACATTTGAAGCAATTGGAACAACAAAAGGACAACAAAAAGCATTAATGCAATAAAACTGGTCTCAAAAATCCTACCACAGTATACAGAGCTAAGTTTTAGTTTTTTTTGAAAGAGTAGAAAAGAGATAGAAATGAGAACTGATGGGTCAGGTGCTGACGGAAGAGATGTGTTTTCAGTCTATTCTTAAAGATAGCTACAGAATCTGCTGATCTTGTAGCAGCGGGAAGATCATTCCACAAATGTGGAACCGATCCAGAGAAGGTACGTGAGAGTGATTTTTCACCCTTTTGGTATGGCACCACAAGACATTGTTCGTTTGCGGAGCGTAGGGATCTGGCGGGTACATGAGTATGCATTAACGAATCGAGATAAGGGGGTGCCGAACCAGTGGTGGTCTTGTATGCCATATTTCTATCTTAACATGTCAGACAACTTTTCTGTTGGCACTGAAGGTGCTAGAGGACTGTGTTTCATGGATGAGTTTCCTGCAATGCTCAAGTTTAAAATCTCTCGCAATGTCGATCTATATTTTTAAACTTTGGTATGGTAGTGCCAAGATTAATGTTACATACATCTGCCTTTTTACAGGATGTCTCCTTAACGAATCCGGATCAGGATGAGATAATGATTCAGTGAGTCATTGATTAAGACACTTTTACAAGAATTGGATAAATGATGACTTTTATAATAGTAAATATTCCTGTTTGGATGCACACTTGCATTAATATGTTAATAAATACTATAAATCTTTGCTGTAGTTTTGCAGCAGGTTTGCCAGTAACTTACTGTAGATTTAATTACTTTCCAATTAATAGTGTTTTCAATTTTAGTTGAACTTTACTTTAACGAAAATTAAAACAGACTCAAAATGAGCAAGAAGAGACCGGCATTAGCACAGCAACACTGCAAAAATTATATTCTTCATAAGCATTTTTGTCAAATATTTGAAGCTTCTCAAATTATGATACATTTACATAACAATAGAAGTGTTATATTTCGTCTTGTTCCATGAAATTTCGTCTTGTTCCATGAAAAAAATATAAAAAATAGGTAAGTTCATGTATACAAAATTGTAAATTAAATTTAAAGTAAGTTACTGGCAAACCTGCTGCAAAACTACAGCAAAGCTTTTCAGTGCAGCTGAAGATTAAGTAAGCACACTCAGAATCTGTAACATTGTACTCAAAGACAATGCAGTTAACTGGAGTATCATTGGTTAGGTCAGAAACTCATAAAGTGAACTTTAATCACTTGACCCTTTGTTGGGTTGCACCCAGTTAGTCGTAATGTGCTGCTTTTCATCACAGCAGAGCCCTAATTGATATGGCCCATGTTGCTATGCTCTTTTAAAAACCTATAATAAACTTCAATGCCATACATTTTTCCGGGAGAATTTCAAACAGATTCTGCACTGTTTTCCGTCGGCAGCCGAGATGGGCTGTGTGTGTGGAGGAGGTGCTCCCTGCAGGTTTAATAAGTGAACAAATCCACCAGGGGCTTTCCATCAACAAGGTCTGATATTGGCATTACTGGAACAAGGGGGGCATTTGCATATTTACTGTCAACAGAAGCGTTACAAGAGAACACCACATGAATCAACATAATTAGCCCAGCTCCTGCCTGCTTTTAATATGAAAGATAAAGAAATAACGCAATCATCCACCCTCCTCTCTTGCTCTCTCTCTTTCACCCTCACTCTTTAGGTCTCTAGCTCTCTTTGTACGTCTCTGTCTGATATGGATGACAGGTGGGTGGTGGTGCTGTTGTTTTCTATTGCAGCTGCATATCCAGTGGAGACACAGGTGTCTGTCCATAATGTAACTCATCCTGGAGCCACAGCAGACAAACCTGTCAAGATGATTCAGTCACGTAGACACTCTGAAAAAACATTGAATGTTGCAGATCTTATTATTGTTGCAGTTTTCCACAAATATTTAGATGCTTCGAAGTGAGCATGCTATCGTAAATTAGAAGTAATTGAGTTTTAATGAGGATTTGTGCTTTTGGAATAGTCCAAACAGTCCATATAACTGATTCATTTCGCTTTAACAAAGGATAGAGAAGTATTAATAGTTTTGTCATGCATAAAATACTTCAATCTATTCAACATTATAATTTAAATGAATTTTAAGAGCTAGTTATAATCACAAATAATGCTTTTAGCCAAAACCAAACAACAAAGTTAAACAATTTCTTGGCAAATTACTTGGTGCTTTTAGACTGCTCTAAACTTGAGATTTTTCACAATCACGCTCATTCTTTCCACCGTTCCCTGCTGGTAACAGGACGTGCTGATGATGTGACTTTTGTGTCAACCAAAGCTGCCAGCACACAGTGGAGAGCGTTGACACACCAGACAGGAGCTCTGCTGCTGCATGCTACAAGAGCGACATACACAAAGAAATACAGAGAAAGAGAGAGAGGGGTGAGATTGAGAACGTTAAATTGAGGAGGCAAAATGGGAGCTTAAATGACGTCACACAGAACAGAAAAGGTCTGATGTCTTGTGAGAGTGGTGAAATGAAGTGCAAAGAGAAAGAATGTTGCGGAACGTGGGTGGGAGTGATATGGATGGTGAGGTGGGTATTATAGAAAATTATGTCTTAGGCAGTGGGTTTTTACCCTCCGGCCCCTATACGCCGGCCCCTAAACCTGGGATTGGACAGAACTAACCAAATAATTTCCAGCGCGGTTGGTGCAATAGCACAATCAATTTAAGCTTTGAGGCCCTTTGCGTGTTCGTGGGGCCCCAGGCAATCGACTGCATTATCTGTTGGACGGGCCGGCACTGGAGATCCCAGTGTAGTGAAAACGTGACTTCAGAACTGAAAATGGAGTTATTCAAGAATCTTATTAGTTCTTGAAAGAACCAAAAAATCTAAATGGTTCCACCAATAACGCTATTATGAGAAAAAAGTCATGAATCACTTAAAATACTTAAAAAAAGTTATTAATCTCTTAAAATACAGTTTAAGGTTTATCACTTTGAGTACACAACAAGATATTTTAGGCACCTTTTATTTTTACAGTGTGGTACTTATACCCAAAGGCTCCATTAGCCCCGTCCTGGTAGATACTTCACAATCTGTGTCCAAGTATCTTTCTCTATTGCCAACAATTCTAATTATTCTTGATATTCTAGATAATTATTTTCTTAGAATTATAATGTATATTGTAAATGATTTCCCAGTGCCTGATTCATTGATACAGTATTTTATTTTGTACAGTGCAGAAAATTGTTCTCTACACTGCAAACAATTTTGACTTGATTTTGTTTAGTGACTGGGAGAAACCTGAAAGCTAAACAGATATAAGCGCTCATCTTCTGAAAAGCAATCACTTGACAATGATGTTTTGAAATAAGTTTATTAATAAAGCACCTTTCCCAAGCTCAATGTAACTGTACAAAGGTAGGGGATACCATCAAGTCAGACACAGATACAAGTATCATACAGACAATCAAATTAGTTCATTAATTATTACATTTATTTAGCTCTTTTCTGGCTACTCAAAACACTTTACATCGAAGAGGGGCTTCTCCTCAACCACCACCAATGTGCAGCATCCACCTGGATGATGCCACACAGCCATATTGTGCCAGAATGCCCACAACACACCAGCTTATTGGTGGAAAGGAGACAGAGTTACAAAGCCTATTAGCATATATGAGGATGATTTGGAGGTCATGTTGTTACACCCCTACTCTTATTCAAAGGACATCCTGGGATTTTTAATGACCACAGAGTGTCAGCACTTTAGTTTAACATCTCATCCGAAGGACAGTGGTTTTTTACAGTATAGTGTCCCCTTTACTATACTGGGGCATTAGGACCCACACAAACCACCCCCTTGCTGGCCTCACTAACACCTCTTCCAGCACCAAACTAGTTTTTCCAAAAGAGGTCTCCCGTTCAGGTACTGATCAGGCTCAACCCTGCTTAGCTCCAGCGGGCAAGCAGTCTTGGGCTACAAGGCGATATGGCTGCCAGCTTTAAATTAGACATAGATTAGATTAGATTCAACTTTATTGTCATTACACATATACAAGTACAGTGAAACGAAATGTAGTTTAGGTCTAGCAAGTGCAGGATATACAGTTAGAATAAATACAGAATACAATATGAGAGAATATAATACAGTGGGCATGGACTATAAAAATATTTTGCAGTAGGTATGTTCTATGAAAATATGACAGTAGGTATATACTATGAACAATATATACAGATGGCTATATACTATGAACATTAATGTACAGGTGGATATGAACAGATAATAATTTAGACTAAAATAGTGCAAGTGACTTAGGTATGCATAAATTATTGACATTGGCTATTAAAGTTGCAGTGCAATAGGTGAGTTAATGCAGTTGTTGAAGTTAATGCAGTTATTAAAGTTACGGTGCAGTATACGAGTTAATGCAGTTAATAGGTTGCAGTCCAGAAGATGAGTAACTGCAGTTTATAGGTTACAGAGCAATAGATTAGTTAATGCAGTTATTGAAGTTACAGTGCAATAGATGAGTAGATGCAGTTAATAGAATTACAGTGCAGTAGATTAGTTAATGCAGTTATTGAAGTTACAGTGCAATAGATGAGTAGATGCAGTTAATAGAGTTACCGTGCGGTAGATTAGTTAATGCAGTTATTGAAGTTACAGTGCAATAGATGAGTAGATGCAGTTAATAGAATTACAGTGCAGTAGATTAGTTAATGCAGTTATTGAAGTTACAGTGCAATAGATGAGTAGATGCAGTTAATAGAGTTACCGTGCGGTAGATTAGTTAATGCAGTTATTGAAGTTACAGTGCAATAGATGAGTAGATGCAGTTTATAGAGTTACCGTGCGGTAGATTAGTTAATGCAGTTATTGAAGTAACAGTGCAATAGATGAGTAGATGCAGTTAATAGAGTTACCGTGCGGTAGATTAGTTAATGCAGTTATTGAAGTTACAGTGCAATAGATGAGTAGATGCAGTTAATAGAGTTACCGTGCAGTAGATTAGTTAATGCAGTTATTGAAGTTACAGTGCAATAGATGAGTAGATGCAGTTAATAGAGTTACTGTGCGGTAGATTAGTTAATGCAGTTATTGAAGTAACAGTGCAATAGATGAGTAGATGCAGTTAATAGAATTACAGTGCAGTAGATTAGTTAATGCAGTTATTGAAGTTACAGTGCAATAGATGAGTAGATGCAGTTAATAGAATTACTGTGCAGTAGATCGGTTAGTGCAGTTATGGAAGTTACAGTGCAATAGATGAGTAGATGCAGTTAATAGAATTACAGTGCAGTAGATTAGTTAATGCAGTTATTGAAGTTACAGTGCAATAGATGAGTTGATGTAGTTAATAGAATTACAGTGCAGTAGATAGGTTAGTGCAGTTATTGAAGTTACAGTGCAATAGATGAGTAGATGCAGTTAATAGAATTACTGTGCAGTAGATCGGTTAGTGCAGTTATGGAAGTGGTCCATTAGTGCAAATGAGCATTCAGTTAAATATTCCTGGTGTGCAAGTGAGCAGTATAGAGTGCAAATGATGCTGTGTGTGTGTAAACAGTCCGGTAGAGCAGATACATGAAGTACTGGTGTGTACAGTTCAGTCATGCATGCAGCCCTGTAGTGCAATGTAAACAATGTTATAGCAGCATTGGAGTTAAAGGTATGAGAGGTAGTGGAATCAGTGGGGGGCAGAGTTCAATAATGAAACAGCTCTGGGAAAAAAGCTGTTTCTTAGTCTGCTGGTTCTTATCCGGAGGCACCGGAAGCGCCTACCGGAAGGCAGGAGAGTAAACAGTCTATGAGCGGGGTGAGAGGAGTCCTTGAGAATGCTGCGAGCTTGACGCAGACAGCGTTTCTTCTGGATGTCCTCAATGGGAGAAAGTGTAGTGATGCGCTGGGCTGTTTTCACCACCCGCTGCAGTGCCTTGCGCTCAGCAACAGAACAGTTCCCGTACCAGACTGTGACACAGTTGGTCAGGATGCTCTCTATCGTGCAGCGATAGAAGTTCACCAGGATAGTTGAAGACAGTTGGTTCTTCTTCAGTGTCCTCAGAAAGAAGAGATGCTGGTGAGCCTTCTTGACCAGGCATGAGGTGTTGGTGGTCCAGGACAGGTCCTCCGAAATGTGAGTCCCCAAGATCTTAAAACTGGAAACACGTTCAACAGCCATCCCATTAATGTGGATGGGGTCGTGTGTGCCTCCTTTCGCCTTCCTGAAGTCCACGATGATCTCCTTTGTCTTGGAGGTGTTAAGGAGCAGGTTGTTGTCTGAGCACCATGTGGCCAGGTAACGGACCTCCTCCCTGTATTCAGTCTCATCGTTGTTGCTGATGAGACCAATCACTGTTGTATCGTCTGCAAACTTGATGAAGGAGTTAGATCCGTTCACAGGCCTGCAGTCGAGTGTGAAAAGGGAGTAGAGAAAGGGGCTCAGTACGCAGCCCTGTGGTACACCAGTGTTGAGGGTGGTGGTGGTGGAGCAGATGGAGCCTAACCTAACAAGCTGAGGCCTGTTCTTCAGGAAGTCCATAATCCAATTGCAGGTAGGGTTGTTGATGCCTAGGTTTCCAAGTTTGACGATTAGCTTGGAAGGGATGACGGTATTGAAAGAATGAGAACAAACAAAAAACAATAACAAGTAAACAGTTAACACGTATAATAACTGAAACATAAAAAGACTAGACTGAGGAGGAGGGGAAATGCTTGTTGAAAAGATTTAGAAAAATGTAACTGATTTAAAGGAGGTTATAGAAGAAACTTTTTGAAGAGTAAGTGGGAGGGAGTTACAAAGTTTAGGCGCAACAGTACTGAATGATCTACCACCCATAGAAGAAAGACCAAAACGTGGTGTAGTAAGCAATTTAGCATCAGTAGACCTAAGAGACCGAGAAGGAGAGTAATGGTGCAGGAGTTCAGAGAGATAGTGAGGTACAAGTATATGTAAAACTTTAAATACTAACAGGAGATTTTTAAACTGAATGCAAACGGAAGGTAACCAATGTAAGTCAGCAAGTAGAGGGGTAATGTGCTCTGATTTCCTGACTCGGAAAATAACTCTGGCAGCAGAATTATGCACATAGTAAAGCCTTGTAATAGATTTAACGGGCAGCGAGTTGTGATCATGGCATTAATTAAAATTTCAGTGCCTTTAGTGGTGAGGGCTGGCCGGAGTCGGGAAATATTACAAAGGTAATAAAATGTCTAAGTAATGGAGCTTATGTGTGATTGAAATATAAGGAGTCGAATAGTACACCCAGAGTTTTGATAGTGTGGGAGTTGTGGGAGAGTAGAGTTGGGAAGGTGGACCAAATACGTTAACTTCAGTTTTGTCATTATTTAGTTTTAGAAAGTTTACTTGGAAAGTAAACCAAGTTTTGATGTCAGTAATGCAGGCATTTAAGGAACCAAGTGGAAGAGCAGAGGTTGAACGTGCTGATACGTAGATTTTATGTGATTGTATGCATATGCAATAAATATATTTTATACATACGTAAGTCAACACAGAAATATACAGTATATGTTTGCACACTAAGCACACGTGTAGGATAAAAACAAAATATTTGTACTTGAGTTGTATGTTTTACTTGAGTGTGCCAGTGGAAAAAGTCTTAGTGATTATAGAAAGGCAACTTGTAAACCGCCATTTCATAAGAGATTAAATAACTCTTATTTTCTTATTTTGAACCTGTAAGAATAGCTTTCTAAATGGAAACTATTTTACTGTATGAAAGAAAGCACCATACTGTACACAGACAGGAGCAGCAGAAAGCCTCAATTACCAAATAAGCAACAATAGATTCCAATAGATGGAAATCCTTTTATTTTTAAGCACAAAAGTTCAATATCGTTTGTTAAGAACAGTTTATTAAACTACTGTATGTATACTGTATTAACTCTATATGAACAGTTTATTTGCAAAATGAGATAACTCAAAAATGTTTTTATTATGTTATCATGTTTTATTGTGTTAGTTTTATTTTTTATTATAGCTTAAATCAAAACAAACCCACTTCCGTTTGATTGATCTTAATTGGAATGCATGATAAAAAACAGAGTTGTTATCTTATTTTGGAAATATACTCCACTTGTAATGTGTAATGTGCAAAAGTCCTGTGCCACCATCAGTTTGGTTGTTTAAGCATGTATTTTTAATGACTGGGTTTTCATTTATGTCTCTTTATTAAGATACCAACAGAAAATACTATAATAGACTGAAATAATTACTTATGGTCATTATTCCAATGCTGAAACACCATTCCTGAAGGTCAGATTTTTGCTGCACAATATACGTAAATTATTATTAGGCACTGTGCAAATGGAGAATTATGAAATAGTAGGAGCACAATTGATCTCACCCAGCTTATTCAAAGCATTGATAACAAAACAAGTATTTTTTCTTGGACAATGGGGGAGAAAGTGAAAAAGGTTGAACCACAGGACTACACAATGTTTAAAACGGTCGTGTTCCAGGATAGAACTCAAATTTCCCACAGCTTTGTCTGCAGTAAAATGTCAGTAGAAAATAAATATTTCATGGTGCTGAATGCACTGCCAAAAAGGTTATAATTTATTCGCAATTTAGTTTTTGATTCTAAATAACCAAGGATACAAGCTGAAGCAATGAATAGTAAGTGTCTGTGGTTGCTCTCTTGTAGGACTATAGCAACCATTAGAGGCATCATGTAGCTATATAGTCATTATTTATTGTGTGGACCAAGAAACAAACAACCTACTATAGTTTTCTGTCGAGTGTTTTCTGGTTCAGACTAGGTCAAACATTACTAAACATCACTTTTACAGTTCGGTTTCAGATTAATTACAGATATTGTTGACTATAATAGTTCATAATCAAACCTACACAAACATTCTGACTAGTTGATGACTTGTAATTAAGTTACACAAGTCTTTGTAGACAGGCCAGGGGTAGTACATAATTCAAAGAGCATAATAACAGAGATGATTTATGATTGTACAAAAGAGAAGATGAAAACGCTGATATATACGTCCTGTTGGAAGAGTGAGGATGTGCACACACTCTAAAGCTGCCATTTGTCTTCAGATAACGTAAGGTTGTTATAAACTTTAAGCTATAAGTTGTTATTAAACTATAAGTTATTAGTAGGTTTGTGGTTCTATTAAATGTTCAGTTCACCTTTTAAAAGGGTTTAAAAAATCATAAGTGATGCTGTCACACTGTTTTTCAAATAGAGAAATGCCAGCATGCTCTTATATGCTATTCAATATACACGCAAACGTCTGCCAAAGAGAAACGTTAGACAGCCCTGTAGGGCTGTGAAAGGACCAAACATGGTTTTGAGGCTGGATAGTACATGATGGCAGCTATACCTCGGAGACTGTTGACAGGTAATAAGTGAAAGCTGTCCGTGTCAGAGGAAAAGACATTAAACACCTAAGAAAATTGAATGTGGCAAAGCTTGAATAAATGTAGTTCTTTCTATTAAATAAAATCAACATGGTGATGTTATAATATTTTGAAATCCCCAATGTTTTGTTTTTGGCCTCTATTTGTTTTTACATTCGGTGCCCTTCTGTGTCATTAAAGTGATTGTTCTGTTATAATCATACGTGTCAACATTGATATTTGAAAATAAGGGAAATTTTATAACCAACGATTTACAAAATCTCTCGTTGGGAGACTAAAGTGCAGAACATAGTTAAACACAGTTAAGTAGAACAAATACAATAAAGAAAGTAAATACAAATAATATAAAATAAAATAAATTAAGCGACGGCATTAAAGTCCTTAAGGCATGTCAACGTTGTTCACATTCATATATTGTCCTCAGTGTTCAAATATTCTTAAAATTAAGTTACATGGAAGCTTAAAAATTATAATTACAAATATTTTAATACATCTTCACATAGGGAGGAAATATTATCACTGGAAGAGTTTCAAAGAAGCAAAGTGATCCATCAATTCAATTTAAAACACCACTACGAAAGGATTTTTATTTTGCCATTGACATTTGTGGATATGTTCGTCCATCCTCAGTATGCTGCTGTTTTTTCGCGGGAAAATCCCGCCCTGCAGCCGATTCTAAAGATTTTATTGGTCATGTGAATCACAGTACTGATTGCCTACACCAAACACTGATCCCTAAACCTACCCGTCATTGTAAGCCTAACCAATGAAATTAGCTGCAGGGCGGGAAGGTAAAATACGGGAGAAATACTGGAAAATATTTAAACGGGATGATAGCGGGACAGCAAGGTAAAATACGGGACTTTCCCGGCCAGAACGGGATACTTGACAGGTATGCTCACCCTCTTGTTATTTCAAACCCGAATGACTTTCTTTCTTCTGCAAAACACAAAAGAAGATATTTTGAAGAATGTTGGTAAGCGAGCAATGGCGGTACCCATTCACTTGCATTAGTTTTCATTTTTGGGTGAACTCCTCTTTAAAAGCAGAAACAATAATGAAACTATAATATGTTTCCCATAAATCCACATGTGGCATGGTTAATATTAAGTCACAATGCTTGCCATATATATTTCTACTTACTATAGCTATAGATTATGGTCGTCATGCACACTAAAAGCCTGCTTTTTTCAGAGATTAAAAGTATTTTATATATAGTTTTTCATTTGATTCTGCCTTCTTTGTCTCTAACAATGCACAATCAAAAGCCACTGTTGTAGCTCGCCATATCCACAGCATCACCCAAATGCATGGGTGAGCCCATCACATAAAGCAGTGGACTATGGAATAGCTGTGCATTTGAACAACTTAATCAGTGTCAGAAGCCAGTTGATGTCAGGTTGAATCACTTAAAATGACATGACCAGCGCAGGATATTTGTAAGTACAGGTTGCACGGCAGAGAGAAATCTGAAAGAGCAAGCGAGGAACAGACCAATTTTGTAAATGAGCTCGACCATATCAAATGCTTCCTTAAACTCACTTCTCGAAGAACAGTGCTAAGTTTATAAATTAGCACCTTGCAGAGCATAATAAAAATAATTGATTGAACCTTTTAAAGAAGAAAAAAGGACAAAGGATATGATGTTTTTACTTAAGCTTTTCTGATTGTCCATTCCGAACAAAAGGAAATGATAGTGTAAGCAGCAGTTAAAATTAGAAGGTAAAGGATCATTTTACATTCATGCCACATCAGGTCTGTGATTGTCAAGATCCTATTGAGACTTCACAGTCTCTTCTTCCAGGTTGTGAGGGTTCTTCCAAATAATTTTCAGGAGGCATTCATATAAACTTCAACATTGGCTCTTTATTGAATGCCAACTAATGCACTAATCACAGGTGCATACTTAAAACAGGAAAAAATAACAAAATACAAGTCAAAAGACAAACTATAACAGACAGACCATCCGCACACTGAGTTCTGGGTCTCAGATGTTTTTTCTAAGGAGCCCTCACCAGAACTAACCCCGCCATAGAAAATTCAACAATTTTTAACCAAATGGACTAAAAAATTTGCTGATTATAGGGGTCTCAGTTCAATGAATAAAGGTTATCAGGAAATGCCACGCCCTTTTAAATGAATACATCAATAAAGAATAGTAAACCCGTATCTTTGTCTAGTTGTGGTTTATTCAAACACCAGCATGCACTCTAGTAATGAAATGTTGTCCCGCTAGTAGATCTTTAATGCGTGCATAAAGACAACATGCACCTCTAACATAATACTTTTGAGTAAATTGTAAACGAAACAAAAATAAATAAAAATGTATAAATAAACAGAAACCAATTAATAGAAACGAAATCAATTTCTCCAAAAGAAATAAAATAAGGAGAAAACTTTGACCAATTGAACTAGAGTAGCCATGTTTATTAGATACTGTAAGTGTGGCCTTGGCCATCACACAGGTCAAGATTTAAAAGTGCATAACGATGGTAAGGACTCCAATTTACGTAAACTTTGCAAATCATTCCATGCCCGAGGGGCACATTTACCAAACTGTGAGGACACTTTTGGAATTTTTATGTGTAAATACGATTGAGATCTGGTACTATAACTATTTGTATACAAGTTTAAAAGATTAGAAATATGAGAAGGTAATTTGCCAAGAAGTTCCTTAGCAATAAATATATATATACGCATATGAACTATCCTCATAAAATGTAAAGTTGAACATGAAACAGATTCATATAATATACAATGATGATTGCCTGAATCTGCACCACACACAAAATGTAATGCTGCATGGAAGACAATATCCAATTTCCTTTATGCCGAAGAGGCTACATGCATATATACAATGTCCCCATGCTCAATTATAGACTAAAATGTACTCTCTATTAATTTCTTTCTTGCCTCATATTTAAAGCAGCTTAAAGAAACCTCAGTTTCGGTTGGAGTTTTCTCAACAAATGATCAATGTGGACATTAAAAGCCAATTTCTAGTCCATCCATATACCTAAATACTTATAGGAGCCAACTCTTTCAATATGGGTGCCATCTATTACCACATCTGGTTCCTTATAGTTAGTACGACTAAAGATCATATATTTTGTCTTTTTCTTTGTTTAAAACCAACTTCATCTGTGACATTGAGCGTTGAATGACATTAAATGAAAGTTCATTAATGCTTTGTTTACTGAAGATGCTGCTGTGTATATAACTGTATCATCAGCGTATAAGTATAAATTCGCTTATAAAGTCAGTCTGATGTCTCATAGTGTTTTTTGAGTTGAAAACACAGCAGTATGGTCAAGTCCAAAAAGCGAGACAGATAGATATACTGTATAATTGGCCCTGACCAGCAGTCACATCTTGCCACCTGCGTTCCTTGAACTCCCTTCACCTCAGAATAGCAACAGAAATGCCTGCTAGGGCTGTGTCTCCCTCCTTTTCTCTGAAATTCCGCGTTCCTGTCCCTTCGGCATCCTGTCGTCGCTCCATTGCTTTGATGAATTGACACGAGTGAGATTTCTGATATGTTACACCTTCAGGCTCAGCTTTGAAGTTAGTGTTGAGTCTTTGCAACACATCTATTTTCATTTCAATTTACATTGTGATTCGACAGCAGAGGGGGTCTGAGAAGTGTTTGGGTCTAATAGATATCTGGCCCCAGCTCGACCTTGGAGCGCCCGGGCAGTGCCGGCCCTACCTAATAAGCGATAGAAGCAGTTGGCCTCCATGGCCACTAGGGGCCCATAGCCGTGCATATAAATTGAATTTACTTGCCCGTTGTGTCAGTGTCAATCATCATGTGCGTAAGCTTTAAACTGTGTAAAGCTTAAAGGGGTGATTCGCCGTAAATATGTGTTTTTCTTTGTCTTTGGTATGTTATAAGTTGCCCATGCATATATAAGACACGGAAAATTGCAAACAATTTAAGTGTCGGAACAAAAGATGTATTTTATCTAGAAGCGAATGCTCACCCAGACCTGCCTGAAACGCCTTGTGTAACCACACCCCAGCAAATCTAGGTCAGTTCGTAACATGATTTGACTAAGACCACCCATATCTAAACAGTGGTCTTGTAAATCTCATTGTACCGTTGTGGGCGCAGCCATGTCGCAAAGACGATATGTATTTCGTTGTGAAACGAAAGCCTCTTTGTTTGCCCTTTCAAAGGACGAGGCAACTAAAAACATTACCTAATAATCAGTAATTATGTTCCAACTAGAACATACAACAAATATTGTGTTTATAATGGGGTTTATTGTATTCGTTAAGTCGCGATGAAACATGGCGTTACACTGGTTGATCAAAAAGGGCAGAAGTTCTCGCAATATTTATTACTATTTCCTATTGTAACGCAAGCTTGTTTCTATCTCACACAAACTCTGTATGATGTATATGGTTGTTTGTTTATAAGAGGCGTGACATTTCCGTGCAGTATTCAACAAATTACGACGCATTTGTGAACTGGCCAATCATGGCACACCTCACTTTTCAGAGCGATGAGCTTTGTAAAATATCAGAGCGTTTCAGAGAGGCGGAGAAAAGAGGAGATACAAACATGCCCGGTATGTGGAAAATATGTGTTTACACATTGTAGTATGTTTACACGAAGTATGTGTTTACACATTGTATTACATCTAAAGCAAACAATAATATTCTTTTTAGCCAGGTAAAATACCCCTTTAAAAATAAAAAAGGCGGCCAGCAATATCAGTCTGGTGCAGAGAAGAGGAAGAAGAGGAATGAATATGAGGAAAGAAAGGATCAAGGAAAGGGTAAGTGTTCAATTTTAAAAAGATGTATAAAACTTTGTTGAAAATAAGCTGTGTGTACTTGTAAATGTATTTCTGTACAAGGACTATCCGCTCAGTAAACATACTAAATGGTGTTTTATTTTTAAATACAATATGCCTAATGTGTTTTGTGATGGTTAGGGGTTAGTGTGGAAGGGGATAGAATAGTTCGTAAAATAAATACATTGCGTCTATGGAGAGTCCTCAGCTCGCCGCCGTGAGTGTGCATCGTGGGTCTGTCTCTGTGTTTGTGTGTGTGTGTTTTGCACCTTATGGGCACTTTTGAAGTATTTTCTAAAGAATGTACTAACAGCTGAAAAAGTTTAATAACTTTCTTATAGATCTCACTAAACTGAAATTCAACTAAAATAGCCTTTTTATGTTAATAATACTACATGTACAAAGGTTTATTAGTAAAATAAATTGTAAAAAATATTAAAGTTAAACAAAAATACTAAATTATCATAATGAGCTCTCAAAATCCTTGATGGCTAAATTAACTTACTAGTTTACAGTATGTGATATACGTTATAATAATTGTGATATAATCTGTGTAAGGTTAGTATGTTGTGTACATTAGATGATGGGAGGCCTCATTTTGAAATCAGTTTACGGCCCCCAAAATACGAGGGCCGGCCCTGTGCCCGGGTACCAGGTGAGTTGAAGCAATGTTGCATTAAAGCTCAATAAGAACCTTAACTTCTGTCAGTAAATCAGGCCAGACAGGGTGGAAGATCAGGGAGCAGTACCCAGACTGTGGCAGTGGACACTTAATCATTGACAAATAAAGTTTCCGTAAAAAAGATTAATCTAATGATGACTGCAGAAATGCAGTTTGCTAATGTGTTGCAGGAAAAGAACAAACCGGATGGCTGTGAAGCGGATTGTATTGTTGGCTTTCTGAACTGAAAAGAGACAATCCAGGCAACACGTTCATGAGAAAGGTTCAGAAATGTCAGGGTTGTGGTGGAAGAATCCAAGCACTGGCAGCGGTAGTACACGAAACAAGACTTTTATTTTTAACAAAACAATGACCCACGATGGGGTAAAAGCACGGACTATGAATTAATGAACTAAAATGAAAATAAACACTTCCCACGAGGGGTATAAAACAATAACACAGAATAAACTATAACTCACGGTATAAAAAACAGGAACCAGACTAAAATAATAACACGATGCAACATACTAACAGGGTAACAAGTAAAACAAGGCAGGGTAATCCAACAGGGTAAGGTAAATACAAGGCAACGAATCAAACAGGCAAGGTAAAGACTACACTAGGCAAAAACAGGTAGTGGGAACACGTAGTGTCAGCACGATAATTTATTGTGATACAATAATCAACTGCTTCAAAACTCCCTAAACCCCATGGAGATCCGCTTCTAAACATTAGGATGTCTTCAGTTCCACAGCAAAAGTTAACACTTTAGCCTTTGTAAGCCCTGCGACATCTGTTGTTGCTCTTGGTCTTTCTCTAGTTGATCTCTCTCTCTCTCTCTCTCTCTCTCTCTCTCTCTCTCTCTGTGCCTGTGTGTGTTAGGTCAAAGACAGTATGAACATAGACAGCATGAACATGAAAGTATGAACAGTGTACAGTGTTTTTATAGTCATGCGTAGTTGTCCCAGATGTGACGAAGCACATCTCAAAAAGAGAGTAAGATATTACAGTTGACATGAAAAGAGCGTAAGGAGTAAGGTATACAGTACATGAAACCAATAGAATGTATGCACATTTTACCAAGGAAAGATGTATTTTAATTTCTTTGAATGAATAAAAAGAGAAAAGAGACGAGATGTTTTTAAAGATTTGTGTAACTCATAATTGGAAAATGTTTATGTGTGTGTCCTTATGTAGCTAGTCCTCTGCAGTATTAACTATTTACCAGCATCAGTTGAACTGTCTTCTCTAGACGGTTTCATCTTAACAAAATAAACAAACGTTACTGCGAATGCGCACTTTTGTGACCCCAACTGAACTTCCGGTACACATTCACCAACAATAGAATGCCTGTAGATTATTTCTAAAAACAATCGAAAGAAACCGAGAAGAACTGTTACTTGGCTAAACTTGTCTCTCCAATATTTAGAATTTAGACTGCGATACAAAGCGTAAGAGCTAGATGTCAATGTACCATATGGTTTGTTTAAATGCGACCGAACTACCGGACCTATTCAACAAATTGTTTGTTTAATAAAAGGAACGTACAACAAAATTCAACAAATCGTTTATTTAATACAATGATTATACTATAAACATAAATTAAATCAAATATACATAGTTTTATTATAATACACTAGCTAAACACAAACTAGATGTTAAATGAGGGTCAGGCATGCACGCATCCAATGAAATGGTCTATACATCTGAGATCATTTGTATGCAGTGTGCGCTTTGGACAGATATCGACTTTCCATCACTTATCATTATTGGTTGGCTAGAGACACTTCTGAAACAGAGGACACACATGTTAACCCATGTTTTCATCCAAATACATGCATATTCAGTGTGAGAATTGTTCACATTGTAATGCACTTTAAGATGAAACTGGCAGTGGGAGCTGTCTGTGGTGCTGAACAATGATTGTAGGAGCTCTTGTTGAAAATGTCAATGAGTTGTCATTTTAAAACAGGCCTATGATAATGTGTATTCTGCCTTGCTATAGTGTGTACATACATCTTTAAAATAATCATTACTGTTAAATATTGGATACATTTAAAGGTCCAATGTGTGATTTTTAGGAGGATCTTTACAGAAATGCAATACTATGTTTTCAGAGGTGTTTTTATCACCTTCGATGGACCTATTTCTATACCACAGTTCCCCTTACATGGTATTCCATAAACTGAAAAACTGTGTTTCTTAAATACATTATCTCCTTCGGCAAAGAAGTAAAAACATGACATCATCTTAGTCCTGTGTCAGCCACCAAAGTGCTTTGAAAGGGAGGGGTGGAGTGAGCAATTGTTGGTTGCAAACCCACCACTAGATGCCGCTTTATTTCATACACTGCATCTTCAAATGTGGAAGAAACAATGAAGCTTTTCATTTAACTTTAACTTTAGTAAAAAGTTAACTTGATTTTTTTTTGAAAGTTTGAAATCAAAATATTTTTGGACCTCCTGCAGTACTGCAGCAGACCCCCTGTTGAAGACCTCATGCTGTAGAAAACACCCTACAGTGCCATTTATAGCAACCCTGAGAATGCAACACGTACTTGCATACTTGGTAATCGCATTCTGGCACATTTTCAAGAAATTTGGATATATGCACTTTCATCTTTCAGCTTTAAAAAGTGATCAAGCAAAAGTTTTTATCCAAGAGATGCACTCTTATTAGAAAGGTATAGTCCCCTGTTGAGAATTTTTCAGGGAAGTAAGTGGTGATTCAAGGTACAATCTGACAATCCTCCAGTACTAGTTCTCAGCTCTGAGCTTTGTTTTTTATTACATAAATTAATATTTGCCCTGTTGGTTCATGCTTGCCAGTCTTCAAAATGTGAAAATGTTAGAAAGTTCTGATGAACTGAAGACCAGGTTCAGCAGCCTTTTAGTTTGCCCATTATTCACGCTCTTTTCTACTCACTTTTCTCACTGTACTATATTATTCAATACAGGCATGTACTACACACACAATGAGCACAGAGAATAAGTTGAGTGAGCCTAATTGAATTCAGCTAGAGAGAGTAGATTCTGTTTCTACACAATACAGAGAAAATAAAAAGGCACTGTGTCTCACCTTGCTTTACAGACATTTTGTACTTTATTTGCCACCAGCCCTTTGTTCATGAATCTTTGTGAAATATTACCCTTCGAACATAAGGAATAATAGAAATATACTTGTTACTTATCACCTCAGTGCTTTTCATATACAAGCAGCTGATGTGGGCTATAACCATAATATGTTTGTTCACAACCATTATAAAGTTGCTTTTATAATGAATTGAGAGTGTAAATACCTCAGATTTTTTGCAGTGGTTTAGCTCCTTCACTCACATAATGTTGGTCTTTATTAGACAGTGTATATTTCCAGCAAATGTCTGTTTGTGAAGATACTGTCCCACTCTTTGTTTCTACTTGCTGTTTAAAAGTTTTACAAAGCTTTGAAGGCTTGTAAAGGGAGATTGCTTTGTGATCAAGCACTTTACCCTTTCAAAGTTGTCATGCAAAAACATGAAAACATACAGTATCTAATAAATTTGAGGTTTCAAATTAAGTGTGAAGCCAGAGTTCTGCAGTCCTTTGTAACTTACTTTGAAATGTGAGAGATATGGAGAAATCTTTAAGCATTGAGCATCATTCATGGGAAAGCACAACCCTTTGAAAGGTGTCCCAGTGCAAATCATTCTTACACTTTGACTTGTTTCTAACAGCATTTATATGCACAAAATCTTCTTGTAATTAATTACATAATCATATATAAAAATCCAGATTTTTTATAATTGCACCTATTATGCACATGTTAAATCATTTGAATTTTATATATTGATACATTTTAATAGACACAATACATTTTACTTAATAACACAATAATATCCATGTTATATTTGTCTTATCATTAGGCAGTATTTATCAGTTGATTTACAGAGCTGCTCTACTGTGATATGCAGTAATCGGATGGTAATTGTTGTATATTTTTGCTTGAGTAGTAAGCAGAAAATACAGGCAAATTAGTTACTGTAATTTCATTAAAGTAAGGAATTACATTTATTCTTCTGTAATTTAATTACAGTTACTTCTGATTTAATTTAACTGAATGATTTGTAATATATTAAAAACTGCAATTGACATAAAAATTCTAAGTCTAACTTTAAAACGTATGCTTTACTGTTTCCTTCTCAAATGTTGAATACTTTGGTCAGTTAATCAGTCCCTCAAGTTTTTCGCGATTCCGCGATCACGGCATAATTGCAAAATCAACAAAATGTAGAATTTTTTCGCGGCCCTGCATAATTTTTCATTTCACTGCAAAATCGCAAAACATTTAATTATCTTACATAAAATAAAGAGAAATTATCTAATTATGTCTAATTTGATTGATTAATGTTTTATTTTCACAAAGATACTGTACAAATCTTGCCTGTTGCACATGTGAGTGAAAGATGTGTGAACCTTTCTTACCTTCAGACTCACATACGAGCGATGGGACCGGTTGAAGCACAATCGGTTAACAGTTAAGTTTTAAGTGCAAAGACCTTACGATGGCCAGTTGGGTGCTCAAAACTTATTTTAGATCACGCTTCCGTTATTTCGTCTGGCCGCTATCACATTCCAACTGATCTCGAACGCCTTCCATGAGGTTCCCCTCCGTCTGTTCACGAAAAGGGCACTTTGGGCATCAAAAATGGCACTTTAGGCAAAGGGGCAGGTGCAACACGAGGAATATAGAGTGAAGAAACATTATGATGGGAAAACTGTTAGGGAGGTATGTTACTGGATCATTGATTTGCTGCAGATCTTAAAGTGACGGGACCCTGCTAGTGGTTTACTTTATTATTATTTTTTTAACTTTTAAACTTTACATTTTAATTAGAGAAGTTGTATAATTTATTGTTAGTAAGTATTTGAATTTATATAAATAGTTAATAAGTATTTATTTAAATATTTCAAGTTATAAAACAAATGTTCCACAAATGTTGAAAATCAGCTATTTTTATTGCAACAATCAGGAAAAAGAAAAAGGGAATTCCTGGCGGGACTGGTTAATAACAATAATTGATGTAGTTACTTATTATTTATTTGAATTAATTAATAAGCATGTCTATCATTGAATAACTTATAATCACAACTAATCAAAGTTGATATAGGATAAAGTAATTAGTAATAAACAGATACGTTTTGAAGAGAGTAATTTGTACATTAATCTAAGTACACTATTGAATATGTAATTAGTAACTAGCAATGAATTACTTTTTGAGAGTAACTTTCCCAACACTGTGTATATTGCCTTTTCAAATGCAAATCCCTCTATCAAACGCAGAAAGAAAGATGAGGGAAAGTATAGATTATGTTTCATTCCTTTGAAGCCTTTAGATGTTCCAAAACTGAACATACCCTTGTCCACCCTAAGACAAGGGCAGCTATTCGTGTGTGGTTTATTATTTCTCTTTCACCAGACTTTCCTTGTCTCTTTGCGGTCCCAGATAGAGTTGCTAAAGTGAACAAAGTTCCCAGCTTTCACTTGAAGACAGAGACCTTTGTGTTGAGATAAGGCCATCAACTTCCCTTCACTGCAAGAATTCCCAAAGGCATCGCTGCCTTGTCCCATCACTGCGCTGCTCGAGGCATCCCGAGCCCACTGCAGAGGGAGCAGGTTAGAAGTTAGAAGCGCTGGCATAAATGACAGCTTATCAGACTGTGTCATCTGAACCGAGCTCAGCGCGAAATTGTCGAATGCCACGAATGACATTATCTGGGTTTCTGCATGCGTTCTCCTTCCTTGGAGCATCTGATGACATTGTCATCCTGATTAACCAATCGGCACAGGGAACAAAGTACCAGATGTAAGAATCAGCACTAACTGGATAAGTAAATTAGGAACTGTCAAAAATTTAAGCAAGCAGCAACCCACAAAAATAACTAAACATTAGAATTTGAAGTAATTACAAAACATTATTCATAGTGGAGCATTGCCTCTGAGTAACACTGTATGTAACATTTTAATCATATACCATGTTTTTGGTTGTTTTAGCAGCTACACTAAGCATATTTCTGTGGTGAAACAGAATAGATTTTAAATTCATTTTACATGGCTATCATTCATAATATAATTCATAAATTCATCAAACAGGTCAGAGACTGTTTAATTTAAATTCAGATAAAAAAATATAACAATTAGTTTGACCATAACACGACTGTTTTATCTCTGCCTTTTTTTTACTCGATCCCTATAAAGGCAATGAAAAGTAGACTCTTGAGATTTCCATTTAGATAATAACATTCCATCTGGTTACCGCCACGCCTTCTGTCACTCTCAGTCCTCCCAACCAGCCTCCTTATCAATTACAAAGCCACTTTAAAGTCCCAGCTACCAGGATGTTAATGCATTATTGGGTTTGTGGGTGGTGTGCTATCAAGCGGAGAGATGAACAATATTGCTCTTGAGCACAATTTGGGTCCCAGACAAGATCTGCATTTTAGAGATGAGAAGAGATTATTTAGAAGTAGCAGCCGGCACTTTTTTTGTTTGTGTCAGCATGTTCTGTGGGGATATACTGTATGAACATAACCTTTGTATATAAGTGTGTAAAACTGCTTCATAAAGTGAAATGTACACTGAGATTTCCTCATGCATGTGTTGTTCGCTGTGATGTTATTTTGCCCTGTTCAATTTGTATGCGAAAGGTTTATCCAGATATTGAGGTCTGATAATCTGTTCACTATAAATTGAAGATAGAACACAAGATTACTTCCTTCCAAAGACATCTCAGTATGTCTCGATTTATAAATCTTGAACGATTTTTTTATTAGAATTTAGATAGACTTTGAATATAAGCACAATGTCAACAAAATACCACAGACTGTTAAACATTTCAGGCTTTATTAGTTTACTCGTGGGCACAACAATTGTAGATAGAGCTGAATGGTGTGGATGAGATTAAACTGTAGCTATTCACTCTTAAAAAAGGGTGTTTTAAAAGATTTGTCAATGCCATTTTTTGTTTCACAAAAGGTTCCTAGGTGGGAAAAAAATTTCTTCAGATTATACAAATTAAGAAAAAGATGGTTCTTTAAAGAATTTAAAGGATTCTTTGACTGATTTATTTTTTGTGGAACCAAAAATGGATCTTCTATGGCATCGCTTTTTTATGAAGCTCATCTTATTGGATGCTGTAAATAGACCATTTCTGTGCACAAAAAGCATTATACTCCATTGACAGCTATTTAAAGTAGCTACACTCTTAAAAAGTAAAAGGATGCTTTACGCTGCCATAGAAAAAAAATGTTTTGGGCAAAATGATATAAAAAAAAACCTTTAACATCCGAAGAACCTTTTTGTTGCACAAAAGGTTCTTTGTGGAGAAAAAGGTTCTTCAGATTATAAAAAGGTAAGAAAGAGATTAAAGAACCTTTGACTGAAGGGTTTGTTGTGGAACCAAAAAGGATTCCTCTGCATCACTGTGAAGAACGTTTTAAGCATCTTCATTTTTAAGAGTGTAGCTGTCTATTGTGATGAAATTACTTTTTTAAACTTAAATTATATAATTTTAGATTTGCAGGAACTGATTTCACGAGTGCCCTTGTTCTGTTCGGTCATCCACATGGTATTTATTGCTCAGGTGAACTGACTGCCGAGTGCCAAAATTAATGTGAAAAGTGAAGCTATCCAAGCAAACCCATGATGAAATTTGTCAGGATAACATTTCTCATCTTTACCTTCTATAAACCAATCAAATATGTTACATCTGACCACTCGTTCATGACCAAAGCAATACATTTCCCATTCCAGCTTCTAATCAATACTAGAAAAAGCAGGTTGATTAAAATATATTTAGCTCCCTGGGATACATGATTCATCATTTCAAATCTAAAGGTCAAATAAACGAAAAGCCTTCATTAGGAGTGAAAATGTTAAAATGAGAAAATCAATGGATCACATGTAGAAGAGTTAAGATGTACGCCTAGCATACTTAAAGCAGCATTGACCTGATTTTCACTCTCATTTGTCTCTAAAGTGTCAGTGAAGCTCAGGGGGTCATTCTTTTCATCCTCTTTACAGTAGCCATTATGCGAGGAAAGACACATCCCTCCGAGTCCTCATGTGGGTATTGTAAGTGCTTGTGAAGTGGAAGTTCAAAATTAGAAATCCTCCAATCACTTGGAATCTGAAGAGACAGGCGGCCTAATTGCTTTGGCAGTGACACCATCATTGGAAACTCCCCGAGAATATGAGATCACAATGGCGCTGACCAGATAGGGCACTTGTGGTAAAATGGCAGTGGCATCCTTCTCACAAAGAGGCAGTGTCCAGCTGTGCTAGAAGAATTAATTGGTGGAAAGTTGGGTCTGATGCAAGGGGTCAGGCTTTTAATGCACTGTTAGCAGTGCAAAAGCAACGTCAGGATACAAGGGACTTTAACGATGTCTCTCTTAAAGTGGCCTATGCTCTAATGTGGCTCTCCTATCCTCCCCTCTGGGATTACCTCTCTCAGAGATTAAATTATTTTTCTATCACAAGGACAGGAAAAGTTCAGGTGGAGGAACACGTTCAGACTCACTTCTGCAAGTCTGGGTTATATAGATAAAGCATATACTGCAGCATTGTGTCTTTGTATTGTGTGGTTTATATATAAAGAGTGTATTCAATTGTATTGTGAATAAATGGGCTGTAATTACATTATACATCAAATAGTTACAGTATGTTATTACAGCAGGTTTTTTAAATAACCTAATGGCTTAATGGTTTGTTAGGGCTATTAAGAGGAGTCAGGTTTTATTGCTGTCTCATTTAGAGAGAGTGGATGGCAGCACAAAGTCACTCCAACAAGTCCTCTGGGTGCCTATTGCACATCTTATATGAAACGAATAAGCAGGCTTGTGGAAAGAGCAGCGCCAAATGTCAAGAGTGATACAGGAGATACAGTACAGAGATGGCCAGAGCCAAACTGCACAGTCATAGATTAAAAATGTCAATAGACTTTATTTTCAGTTGACAGAGGAGGAATTGCGGACGCAAATTGCCAGGGCTCAATTGCAAGCAAAACGCATAACATTGATCAAAGCTGATGCCGTGGCAACAGCAGGCAATAAGATCAGACGTACTTACTGTACTGGATTTATTAAAATGGGCTGCGAGAATCTGAAAAGCTGCGACCCAGTCAGTGCAAATAAACAGGAACATACAAATGGGATTGCTGTGTTAAAACGTCTTTTGTAATACTCATGTCACACAGCACAGCAGTCTGTAAATGTGAAGTGACAGGAAGGTGTTTGTGGAGAACTTGTGTAGTTGAAAGAAAGAAATTGAAAGTTATTTGAGAAAACTCATTCCTTGCTTGCTTCTTTTCACATGCCAAATACCATTAAACCCCTTTATAATGGTAGTTGTTTACCACAGCTGTTTACCATTGAAACCGTTACAATATTCCTTTATGTATTGGGATTGTGGTCTTATTCCAGTAGGATTTAATGGTGCTGCATTAGTTTTGATCCTCCTCTGCTATAATACATTCCACCACAACCAATATTACCAGTTGAGCCTCACAGAGACCATCAATGTTACAGTAACTATTACAACTATTAAATATATAATGATTTTTTCCAAGCACAAGCAATCTAGAACAAATGTGTGTAAAATGCTTCGAACATTTCTTTTAGCATGGCTACAACCACAAAAAATATATATTTTTGTAAACGCATTAAGATGTACAATGCTCCGGGATATATAGGCCTATTAACTCTATGTTTTCAAACTCTTAAAATCTCTATTTTGTAATGGGTTTAAAACATGACGTCATGTTGCCGACGTAACGTTGACGGTGGACTACGCGCCTTCGTCAGTGCGTCACTGTCGTCAGTAGATCAGGTCGGAAAGAACGCCGCCGCAGCGCCGTTAGCTGAGAAACATGATGTCTATAGCTGCCCGTTCGGGGACGTTTTCCCCGTACCTGCAAGCAACCAACTATGCTGTTGCAGGTCCACTAAAGGCTTTAATACCGGGCGTAGTCGTGAAGAGCGATAAAATGTTGATGGACGTCAAGAAACCGTTCCTGTGCCGAGAGTCTTTGGACGGCCAGAGCGCTAAGACCGGCCTCTCCGTGTCCTCCAGCATCAACGGTGAGTGTCACTGCGGGCTTAGACTGAACTCGAGAGTCGCGGTCTCCTCTCAGGCCTTGTAGCGTGAGCGAGCTCAAGGGCACGGCGTTTTCATACGTTTAATGTGTCGATAGGTTGATGAAGCCGCCTTGCTTTATATAATTAATGTTGAATTTGTATGATGTCCATTCAACTGAACTTAGTTTATACTTAAGAAAGAAACCTTAGCAGTTCAGGTTTACCGCAGCTGTGGTTTGCTAATGTCCTTGTCATAACTGACTGGCATGTCAGTTTGTGGGTTGTGAGAATACACAATATATCTTGCCTTTATTAGATGTTGATGTAGATATTGACCAGGATAACATGAATGCAAATCAATTTAAAGTATTTTAAGTCAAGTGATTTTTGGTATGATTTGAGCGGAGCACTTAGCCGAGTGTGATAGTACTTGCTAGCTAATAACCTGCCAAGACGGGCCTAAAGTTACTGTTACTAACGCTAGTGGTTGCGTAGATTACTTCTGGAAGTTAAATATAGTAATGTAATGTTTAGTTTTTAAGCTTCAGCTATACTGCACTATAAACAATTAACATTATATTCAGAACATTTTATTTAGTGGAGGAAGTGCAAACCATTTTCACCGTGTATGCAGCATTTTATATGATAATATGCCGTAATACTTTATTAATTGAGACTGTTGCATTTAATTTTGGGCTATATATACTCTTATCAACATCTTGTGCCGCTTTTTTCTGAGCAGGAGCTCATTTTTCTGTCTTTTTTTGTAGCTCGCGCTGGGGTGCGTTTTGCCCACACAGACATCAGGATCCCCGATTTCTCTGACTACCGCCGACCTGAAGTTTTGGACCCAAAGAAGTCATCGCAAGACAGTGGTGAAGCCCGCAAGGCCTTCTCTTATCTGATTACAGGTTCCACTGCTGTGGTTGGAGTCTACACAGCTAAGACGGTCGTCTCCCAGTTTGTCTCCTCCATGAGCGCCTCGGCCGATGTGTTGGCTCTGTCGAAGATTGAAGTCAAGCTATCAGACATCCCAGAGGGTAAGAACATGACCTTCAAATGGAGAGGGAAGCCCCTGTTTGTCCGGCATAGGACAGAAAAGGAGATTACAGTTGAGGCTGGTGTTGATCTGGCTGAGCTTCGGGACCCCCAGCATGACAAAGACCGCGTTTTGAACCCATCCTGGGTTATTGTCATCGGTGTGTGCACCCACCTGGGATGCGTGCCCATCGCTAATGCTGGTGACTATGGTGGCTATTACTGTCCATGCCACGGCTCTCATTACGATGCATCCGGTCGCATTAGAAAAGGCCCTGCTCCACTGAACCTAGAGGTCCCCTACTACGAGTTCCCAGATGATGACACAGTGATTGTTGGATAAAGGAAAGAACTATATTCCGCTAATACCTATGATCACCAATCAGTCTGTTCTTTCCTTGTTTGATTTGTCCATCTCACTTCAGACACAATTGATCTACTTTGACTTGGTGGTTAATTTTAAGTAATAAATGTGTATTTTATCTGATAGAAGGCCTCAGTCAAAGTTATTTTTTCAGTCTCGATATGCATGTTTTTGTCTGCTTTGCAATTTTTAACTGCAACCCATATAAGGAACAGATACGATCTGACTGAAAGCATAGTGTGTTTTTCTTGCTGTAGTTATGAAACAGTTACAGTTCATGTAGCATTGAGACGTGCAAGGTAAAATATAGTTTTTTATATTTGATTTGAAATGTTATTTGTATGATTATTTAAGTGTAAGCAAACAATTAACATTTTTAAAAGTTAATAATAGGCTCTCAGTCTTTTAATGCGGCATATAACACAACAATTTTTCTGTTGTAGTTTCATAGTGTGTGCATTAATATGGAAGACATTTCTTGTAGTTAAGACATGAATAGGAAAGAAAAGATGTGCTTCTGCAGTTTTGACACGAGTAAAAGTGATTAAGGTTATAAAAGCTAGCCAACATGTTTGGCATTCCTTCACTTCATTGAGTAATAACCAGCTATGAATAGTAGTACTTGATGTCCCTTGACAGGGCTGTGGCGGGAAAATATAGGCTCAAGTGCTCTTAAGTCTTTATTCAAGAGTTGCACAGATCAGAAAGAATAAAATGATGCTGGTCATTTGATGGTGCCTGAACAGTTACACAAACTGTAAAATATCCTGTTCTCCAGCTGTGTCTGCCTTATTAAATGAAAATCCTTACATCAATGTTTAGTTTATAAATTTTGAATTTATTCTCCAAATTATAGAAAAGCAGTAAATTTGTAGTTTATTTGCAGCCTGCAGTCTTTACTATTTACATTACATTTACTCATTTGGCAGATGGTTTTATCCAAAATGGCTTCCTTTCCATTATACTACACATTTGTTTCTAATTATGTGCATGAAATCTTAATGCATTTCTTCCTTTTAGTAGAAGCACAGCAACCTTTAGCAACACTGATTTTCTCTTAATGTCACAGAACATTTGACATTAGCAATGTCATCCCATGTTATTTCAAACTGACCAACATGTCTGGCATTTCTAGATTTATTTTGGGAATACCAGTGTATTATATTTTGTTTGTTTGATAAGAATCACACAACAGTGAAATCCTACAGTCCTGGTTCTGACAATGTTATGTATTCAAGTATTTAAGAACAGGTTGAAAGAGTCAACATGCTCCCAAGCCAGGCTGCGTAACCCACAGCTTTAGAAAACAGTCAGGGCAAAACATTGTAATTCACAGGACATTTGGAACATTCTGTACAATCGGACAAATGCCAGATTCACATATGATATTATTGCTGTACTAAAATTACTTCTATTATTACCCAATCATTTTCAAATGCTGACCTTTTTCTCTGAATGTGTCTTGGTTGTCACCCTGGTCAGGGAACATTCATTGATTTGGCTCTACGTGTTTTAATACATTAATGCACAGGATTCTCATCCCAGCTCCCTCCCTCTGGTGCCCATGGGCAGGAGCATCCACAGCTTGTGACATGGAACCTGCTCAGTTCTGCAACCCTAAGCTCTTTGCCAGACCGGCCTGCCTGCCAGCAGCTTTGGCGTATATACAGGCCTGAGTGATAGAGTGATGATATCAGAGGGAATGTCAGGATACCATTGTGTACCGTCTAGATATCATGTGGAGATCCTTGGCCTCAACACATTTTGGTCTACCGGATTTTTTTTTTATCTCCGGGTAAGAATTCTTCAAGTTGTTTTCACATTTAGCTATGGAGGATCTATAATTAATTCTGTATGAACTGTATAACCACAAACTAATTTCCAAAAAATTGATGTCTACTGCTTTGCAAAAATATTAATGAATCTAAAGAGCTAGCTGTCTCCACAAATAATGCACTATAATGTTCAGATGTGCAGAGCAAAGACAGAAATGTCATTCATATACTAATGTTATTTTGTTGATGTTTTTTAATTAAATAGATTATTATGTCTTAATCTAGAGAGAGAGAGAGAGAGAGAGAGAGAGAGTGAATGTTGCTGGAGCTGTTATCTTCGAAGAGAGATTGACACTGGGAGGGTGGAATTTAGTTGAACATTTTTTAGAGTTCCTTTTATCTTATGTGTCACATTAATGTAATTATTTTCCATTTGTCTGTAGGGTGATCAGATTATGATTAAATATTTACTAGGTTCCCTATAATTTATTTGAATTTGTTTTGCATTAATTAAAGCCACACTATTTAACTTTTGCTCACGGCTCCCCCATATGGTTGATAAACGTAATTGACTTACTAGTGTCGTAAATAATGATATCGCTGTATAATGCTTCCCTGTGGGGTGGGCAATGCAATACAAATGAATTTGTTGATTAAACTGATGAAAATGGCGAATGCCGAGCATCGTTTGGATTCCATTTCACACTCTTCCGCAGGCAGGTGATGGGCGGGGCTGTGTCTACTGACCTGAACACAGAACTTACAGAGTGTGAATGTAGCTGCTATGAGGCTGCTAGCAGCGTGAGTAGAAGTCCAGTTATGAGTTGTTCTATCACTAAAATCCTTTTAGAGTCTAAAACGTTTGAAGTCGAAAAAACTACAGAGTGTTGCTTTAACATAATAATATTTTTTGGTGTTTTCCTTTTTGGCTGCTATTTTAATTTTTTCCTAAATATGAACTCTTTTTATTAATCAGTTCCATCTTAATGACAGAAATAGCTTTTCAGTGACCCAAATTTATTGTCATCACATTTGTGCACGTGTATTATTTCAGAATTATGGTTTAATTAATTTGCACATATGTGACCCTGGACCACTAAACCAGTCATAAGTAGCACAGGATTGGTTTTGCAATATGCGAAAAACATTGTATGGGTCAAATTTATTGTTTTATCTTTTATGCCAAAAATCCAGGCACGTGCCCCAGTTTAAATCCACTGTGCAATATTACTGACTTGACAAAGGTTTTCTTGACATATTTTCCTCTAATGTATGAGACCGGACTAGCTGGGGATGTAGGCAACGTTAGTTTGTTTATAAAGTCTTTTCTCCCTCAAACTTATCTCCTTACTGCTTCCATTTCCCTGCTTTGCGCAAACAAATTCTGATGTTCATCTGCAGGGGCCATTAATGATTGAGTCAAAATAAGATGATCGATATTATTTCGAAACTCTAGTTTCGTCATGTTTTCATAGCATAGAGAAGTTAAACCTTTTTTAAGCTGAGCAGTGATGATACGTTTACATCGCACGTCAAATGGTTTGTCTGTGAGGGATCAGCTGTGGCATAGAAGTTAGAGCGTTGGGCTTGTGATCAGAAGGTTTGAATCTCAGTGCCAGCAGGTCATGACTGAAGTGCCCTTGAGGAAGGCACCTTTCCCCTGATTGCTCTGCAGTAATGTGCCACTGTAAAAAACTACTTGTATGTCGCTTTGGATAAAAGCGTCTGCCGTAAATGTACTCCCCCTCAAAGAAATTGTGGACCATCCGCCACTGTTTTTAAATACATAATGTTTACCTTCCCCAGTATTGTTGCACTGTAGAAATAGTGGTGTAAGCTTGTATAGTGCAATACATACTTCTTGCTCACAGCAGGTTTTTAAGAAAAAAGTGATAGAAAAAGTAATGGGGGCCTGTGATCCGGTAGAGCTTTAGGTCTAGCAACGCCCCTGCAAAAATAATTTGGATGTTAAGTAAAGGTCATGTTCCGTGAAGATACATTTTTGTTAGTAATATGCTTAGCCAAGGACTTCATTTAGACAACTTTAAAGGTGATTTTCAGTATTCAGATTTTTTGCTCCCTCAGATTCCAGAGTTTTTAATTGTTGCATCTCGGCCAAATATTGTCTGACTCTAAAACAAAAAATACATCAATGGAAAGCATAGGATGTATAAATCTTATTTTAAAAATTGCCCAATAAGACTATATTTACTATTGATAAAGTGCCTGACCAGAGGTTTAAACTGTAATAGAAAGGCCTTAAATAATATCCAGGTATGTTCTTAGCATTATTTAAGAGAATTGTTACAGGAATACCCATTAATACATTATTGAACCCAGAAAATGTGTAATGCATTGCTAATCACGGTAAGGATATATGAGTCTTAAAATTAGAATAATCTAGACCCACTTATCTCGAACATAAACCAAATTTTCTGAAGAAGTGTCACACTGTGCGTTCTGATAGTGAGCTTTAAAAATGGCAGCATAGAAAATTTCAGAAATATGCCCTATTGTCCCACTCCCTCCCCTCTGCTACGCGCACGAGAGTGAATAGGTGGAAATGAGACATCACATATAAATTGTATCATTAGGGGAAATTGATCTCTGCTTTCATACTATGGTGCGATGTTGCCTGCAGCTGGAGCTTTGAAAGCGCCCTCTAAAGCGCCATCCACATGTGGCGCCCCGCGCCGTACCCACTCGCGGCGAGCACCAAGAATGGAGCCTAAATGACTCTTCACTCTGGAGAGAAGCTGGGGAGCGAGGTTGACGTAGGGGACTGGAGAATAATAAACTCTAATGAAAGTCTCTTTTCTTCCTCTTCGTGTGCCAGGAGTTTTTGTGTTCTCACAAGCAGGCGCTGATCTACGGGCTGGGCTGTGAAGAGCTTCATTAATCCTGTCAGTCAACAGCAAACGGCATCTGAGTCATTCTCTGGACAAAAGTAGAAAGGAGGAAAACGGTGCCCTGGGTCACCCTCTGGGCCACTCCCCTGCTAAATGCACAATCACTCTGTTCCATTACTTGAATTTCAGCAGCTTGTGTTTCAACCCTTTTTATCATTTTGGGCTTTGAGCAGCCACCACGCTATGATTATATCTTCACCACCATTTGCTTCATTTAAATAAAGTGTTAGTATTCTTTCTTGCGGTTCTGCTAGCTACCCTCTCTCAGCGAATCTCTCTACTTGCCCCCATTCCATCTCTCCTCAGTGCGCCGTAGTCCATTATATCTCTCTTCTGAGAAGAAAGACGCTGTGCTCTGAATGATAGGGACAAGACTCTCAGCGGGATGTTTTAATCTTGTTTATATCAGAGTAATTAACACTTCTTTGAACTCATGGTTGTTGGCATATCCAATTAGTTGCCTCTCTCCTTTCGCCAAATAACACACAATGTGTTTTTCTTAAAGTGGGCTCTCAAACAATGGGTTCAGTACATATATTTCAAGAATTTCCAGACATAATCTACTTGGATTTAAATGTAAGAATTTTACTAGTTAGCATTGATGTGCCAGGCCAATTTATGTGTTTGCCAAATAACTGGCTGGAGCCTCGGCTCTGATATAAAGAGAAACTTCTTTGTATACTTATTTTTAGAAGTTTAGAGTCTGTGGTATGTGTGTGTAAAATGACGGCTCTTTGAGGGAAATCATGTCCCACTGAGAGTAAATTTCCCAACTCTTAATAGCATCTCACTGTTTGGGAGTTTTGCTTTGTTTTTATAACAGCACAAAGCCTTTTTCAAGGTAGTGTCACGCATATTTAGATATTTGTTAGTTATGATTATGATAATTACCTGAATGTGTTCATTAACCTTTGTGTATGCCACTGGGTTATGCAAATGTCTAAGCAATATAAGGTATAAAGAAATATTACTTTTATAATACAGTATTTAATCCTTTAAAAAGTACAGTGTCTTTTGTTCATTTCCTGAAAACAGCAAATTTACACATCCGAGGTTTCAAAAGGACAGCCACGATAAAGTATTTAATATATTATATTCAAATGATCTTTAGTTAATGAACACATTCAGGTAATTATCATAATCATAACTAACAAATATCTAAATATGCGTGACACTACCTTGAAAAAGGCTTTGTGCTGTTATACAAAGCAAAACTCCCAAACAGTGAGACGTATAAAAGCTGTAAAAAAAAGTATTTTATAGAGTTGTACTGTTTATACAGCACGCTGTAATTTTTTTAAAATATGGTCAAAAGGCAAATTACAAAAAAGGAAAGCAAATTTACAAGAAAAATTTTATACTGTTAACTTTTTGGTTTATTTCTGGCGCCCCAGGTGCCAGAAAATGCCTTTTTTTATAGTGCACGGAGTTTAATATGTACATATTCATATCGCAAAACAATACACTACAATGTTGTTAGCGTACAATAATACTAATGTGCATTAATACTTATTTCCCGAAACATACAGAGCTAATTTTATTTTTAAAAAAATGCATATTAATTATGCTGTTTTTCCTAAACAGCCTGTCAAAACTCTGAAAAGTTTATTATTAAACAAAATATCAAGTTTAATTGACACAGAAGAACACAGAAAGAGAGATGCGAGATGAGCGCTTTGGCTTAATGGGCACAGAAAATGGGAGTCTTTGGGCTTGACGAAGAGAAAAATGTAAGCAGTGGGCAGATGGATGAATGTGGCGAAGGGGATCAAACATCTGCTGGCGCTACAGTGATGATGGGAGGCTGAAATATCTCTGCCTGTATGGAGGCTGGCAGGACCAATCTGCTTCCTATGATTCACTGAGAAACTGGCCAGATTCATCACAGAGAGGGGCCGCCCGCTCACCCGTCACCAGCTAGCCGGTTTGTTTAACTGATCACACAGAAGAAGTAAAAAGCTCAGTGTCGACAGAAATGTTCCTGCCTTCAGACACATGCATGCTGGCATCAGTGCTGGTTTTCATTCTGCAGACTGGGATGAAATTATAATTTATCTGCATGCTGTGAAACTGCAATAAACTTTAGTAAGCATGCATTTGGTAAGCTTAAAGGAAACACAGGAACTAAAATAATTCACTGTTGACAGCATTTGCAGAACAATATTTGTTGGGTTCTAATAAGCCTCAGAATACCTATAATTAAAAGATAATACAGTGTATATTTGCCTACTAAAAGAATGAACAAATATGAAACCTTTCTTTCCGTGAACAAACAAACGTACCTCAACTTACTGTCGCAAGAGTAACGAGCTGCACAGCGCAGCCAATCTTGATGGTAAGCAGGTCTTCCTACTGCTCATCGGTTGACGCGTGGGCAGGCTATTTCGTTCACCCTTGCTATGGATGTGCTTTTCCGGGAGAATTAGCCAATAAGGGACTAAGAAAAGTTATGTAACAGTTTGTCATGTTCGGAAAAAAACTTTCCAAAATCTATACAAACGCTGGGGGAGTGTATCGAGCACAGAAATACTATGTACAGTAATACGTCCAACTCGTTTTTTGACAAGTTGACTATATTAAACATGAGAAGCCACCACGTTTGACATCGTACAGAAATCAGAATGCATGAAACAGTGTTAAATCACCCCTTTAATGCAAAGATCCCAAGTGTGCATAAGGTTTGTTTGAAGCTTCCAGCTAAGGGAATGCTGGACATCTGGACTTGAGGGAATTCTCTCAGTATTCTTAAAGTACAACACATACCTTTCTTGTAAAATGGGATTTTTTGGGAAACCAGACTAAAACATGCCTTTATACTACCCTTATAAAGTCTACGGGGCTTCAACTGCCATCTCTTCATCCAGCATTCATGTTTTCCAAATATTCTGAATTCAACTGCTGCAAATATGTCAAATTTATTTTGCAGCTTGTCTCACCGAGAATGTATATTTTATTGTTATGTTTGCAACTAAAACCGCCCGCTTCCCAAATAAACTTTATTGGTATGATGCATGAAACTTCAAATAGGTTTGACTGCATCACAAAACAAATCACAATGTATTCTGTGACCCTCTCTGCTAATTCTACCCTAGCTTCTCTGTTTTTCTCTGTACAGAGTTATATATCTTATATAAATGACAACTTCAGAAAGGCACTTGATAAATGTTTTATTCTTACACAAGTCAAATGAACAGCCTTCCTGGCTTTCTAGATCATTATAAAGGGTTGTCGTTGTCGAATATAATGATGAATTTGTTCCTTTACAGTATACAGAATCTTCAAAGTGATATAAATCCACAATATCTCTTTAATAAGAGACCGTTGTGGTAAATTTGATGGGTGTGCTGATGTAATTGCTCTTGCTTTTTTTCCGTCAGGTCCACTGCTAAATGTTGCATGGGATTTAAGCTTATTTTTTAAGTAGTTAGGGCAAATATACCCTATGATGTTATTTTAATGAGGATGAAGGCTAATGAAAGGAGGAAATATATTATATCTAAGTTTGGAAAGAGGAATGTGCCTCTTTCGAAATAACAATCATCTCGAGAATGGCTGTGCATTATTGTTTTATCAGGGAAGCATAAAGATGCCAGAGAGCTGTGACAGATGTGCAGGGATAATTAAAATATCAGTCATGTAACTGCAAATTAAACGTCATTTTGATTTCGCAAAGCGTCTGACATGCAACCAATAGGCAGCAGAGTAATCATCAAAATACCAATGAAGCTGTTCGTCAAGGGCCATATCACAGTCCTCTGTTTCAGCTCACCGTCTCTCCAAAAGACACTCTAATTAGTAAACCCTCTGTGCTCTCAAGATAAAGCAAAGGCAGCAAGTGCGAACTGTTAAGCATGGCTGTCCTTTTTACCAGCCCTTCCACGGCAGGAGCATTACATGCATAAAAGTGATGGTGAGGAGACACACGCACGTTTTTTTTTAATAACTTCAGGTTTATAGTCCTACTTAATATGGTTGAGTGGATTAGTAGACCCTAAAAATGGTTTATTTATTCACTCGTATGCTACACTGTGAAAAAAGTTGTGTTCTATTGACCCAGACATTTTTATTTTTTACCCAACAATGGGTTAAAACAACACAGTATATTTGGTTGAAACAACCCAACATACCCAACTGTTGGGTTTGTCAATTAGAATAAACCATCTATCTGTGAGGAGCAAATTGAGAAATTGAGCAATTCTGAGAATTCTGAGTTTCATGAAGGCCATAAAATCCAAAGTGACATAAAGTGCATTTTTATGACTTTGGAGTGAAAGGCTCTGCCTACTCTGAGTTTTCTGTAGTTTTTTTAATATGGATGTCAAAAACAGAAACAACAAACAGCTTACATGAGCTAACATGTTATTTTCTTGGCCTGCTCCATTTATGTTGTTTTCTTTGCTTTCAGCAGATGTTCAACATGCTGTGTCATTTTGTACACAAAAAGGATTGTCTACCACGTTGGATACCACAAAAATCTGGCACAGAGGTCCTGTGAGCCATCTGCCATAATATTATTGATTTTGGCATCATTCCTGTGCCTCCTTTTTTATCCGGTTTCAGATATGAGTAGAAAATATTCTGTGAGCTGAAGAAAAGATCATAGCAGGAAAGAAAGGATACATGACAAGATGTCAGCTTTTGAGAAAGCTGTCCTTCTGAACTGAGAGGAATCCCCATAGACTGCCCTAAAGGGGATAGTTCACCCAAAAACAAATATGGATGACCTACCAGCGCTACCTGCAGAAAGGTAGCATTTTTCTAAATGTTGTGCATGCCACATTTACTGTAACATACCGTAATAATCAACACAAGTCAGTCCTGGGTTTAGTAGAAGGTAAAACATTTTGATGAATGTGGTCATGAAGATTCTATGCATGAACATTGCAGCAAACACAGTTGTGCTTGGTGTGATATCATCAGTCTCTCTATAATCATATATCTTCAGAAATTAGTCACTTGTGCAAACTCTGCGCCAGAATGTGTCTTACTGTATGTATAAAACACACTAAAATAAAACCAAAAAAGCAGAGGATTATTTATTAATGTATTTGTTAGATCACTATTTGAACATAACATGGCCTGAAGAGAAACTCTGGTAGGAAAATTGCTTTTGCCCTGCAGATAAAAACTATTTTCTCCGTAATTATATGAAAAGGCTTCTACAGTATCTCACAGAAGTAAGTACACCCTTCCCATTTTGTAAATATTTTATTATATCTTTTCATGTGACAACACAGAAGAAATGACACTTTGCTACAATGTAAAGGAGTGAGTGTACAGCTTGTATAAGAGTGTAAACTTGCCATACAGCGGTTTAACAGGACAGGTTCCACTCAGAACAGGCCTCGCCATGGACGACCAAAGAAGTTGAGTGCACGTGCTTCAATGTCATATCCAAAGGTTGTCTTTGGGAAATAGACGTGTTGAAGGGGTGGGGGCTCAGCCTGTTAGTGCTCAGACCAAACGGCACACACTGCATCAAATTGGTCTGCGTCGCTGTTGTCCCTCTTCTAAAGATGATGCACAAGAAAGACCGCAAACAGTTTGCTGCAGACTAAGAACATGGATTTCTGGAACCATTTCCTCTGGTCTGATGAGACCAAGATAAACTTATTTGGTTCAGATGGTGTCAAGTGTGTTTGGCGGCAACCAGGTGAGGAATACAAAAGACATTTTACATTTATCCATTTGACAGACGCTTTTATCCAAAGCGACTTACATTGTATTGTTTTGTACATTTTTGTTTCTGACTATGTGTAATCCTCTTTGATCGATTGCTAGGGCCATGCTCTTACCTCTGAACCACAGGAAAGCTCAAGAACATACAGAAGAAACGCTGTCTACGTAGAGCTCGCAGCATTCTTAAGGACTCCTCTCATCCTACCCACAGACTGTTTTCTCTCCTGCCCTCCGGCAGGCATTTCAGGTACCTCCGGACCAGGTCCAGTAGACTGATGAACAGCTTTTTTCCCAGAGCTGTCTCTTTATTGAACTCTGCCCCTCGCTGATCCCACTGCCCCTCATATGCCGCTACGTTCTCATCTCCCCTCACTGCACACCTGGCTAAAGTTTTATTATTAACTGGACTGTTCAGTGCTCTACTGGACTTTCTACACAAAACATATTTGTTCATTTGCACTACCAGACTGTTCATTGCAGTAGCTACTGTTTACACATGCATCTTTGCACTCTGGTACAGGAACTAAAGATGCAATAACTTCTTCCACTGCACTGTTACTTGAATAGCTTTATTAATGTTAGTTAATGCAATACAATTTTTAATGTAAGTGCAATGTGCATGAAATGTTAACAGATACAAATTTTTATTAAAAAAATGTATGGTCACACTTCAGTATAGGGGGCAGTTATCGCTATTAATTTATTGTATATTAATAGTTAATAAGGTAGTTGTTAGGTTTTGGTAATGGGTAGGATTAGGGATATAGAATATGGTCATGCAGACTGTGTGCTTTATAAGTACTAATAAACAGCCAATATGCCAATAATAGGCATGCTAATAACAACTTGTTAATAGTGAGAATTGCCCCCTATACCGAAGTGTTACCATAAGATGGAATGATAGGTGAAAGTTACAACAATGGGGTTAAACAGGGGATTTTGTCCTTTTCCAATCTCGGCAACAATCTGATTAAATCTTTTCAGGGAGAAAATCAATAGAAGGACACTTGTTTAGGGTCATTTGGAGAGGTGGCTGATTTATACGGCAACAACTATCACTCGAGCTGCTTGTACCTTCAACTCCCTCTTGTCTGTTTTAGCTATCTTGTCTGTTAAAGCTTTTTTGGAAACAAGGGTTCCACTATTCTCATTTAAAGTCAAATGGTACAAACCTTTAAAGATTAAAGGGTTACAGTATGTTACAAAACACCAGCAACAAAAAAATCCACAAAGGGCCTTAAAAATATCCCCCGCTATATTGGCTAACACAATCATACAATGCAAACTTATGTGATATATATTACATTATGTTTATATTGACCACTGGATGTTTTATTGAAAATGCAATGATCATCAATAATTTGGTGTGATCTGATGGTTAACGAATACAATCTGTGATGGGGAGGGATCTGTAGCAGAGGGAGCTGCTGAGGAAAACATGCACGCAAGGACATCATTTCATATTTCCAATTGAGTGGCAGGCACAATGCCATGAAACTGCCATGAATGCTGAAATGTGAATTCATGTGGGCTGTTTGAGGCTGCCCCAGAGCAGTCCCTGTAAGGCAGGTTAGTCCACTCATCTAACTCTTGCATCTAGGCAGCGCCTCCGGGCATCTATTTTCTGTTGAGGTAATAAGCATTCACCTTCATACTGCCTGAATGAAGAAATGCCAACATTACCCAAAATGTTGGCTAAGCTTACATTTCAAACATGTGTCTCAAAGTCTCCAATAAAATATAACAAAATCCTCATAAAAGTTTCATATTTGTATTATTATTAAAAGGCAGGACTAGTCACCAGTGCTTTTGTATCTCGAGTGGTCTCCTGACCCAGGCCAGAATCTGCTGTACAATTGTTTTGTAAAAAACTCCAAATATAATTATAAAACATAATTTAGGACCAGTCCTTGAATTGAGGGGGACTCCCCATAAGGTATAAGGAGCCGCAGATGATGTGTTTTTGTAGGCCATCCCGGAAGCTAGCGCTCGTAAAAAATAAGATCTGTGATTAAGGTTTTATGATGTTAACACATTTTGTCTATCAAGATAATCTTTACAAATTAACAACATTTGTTACTTTTGAAACCATCAAATTGGCAGAAGTAAAAAGCTAAAAAAAACATAGACTTTGGGGTGACGGAACCGTAAATCCTAAAAGGCTAACTCACGGGTTTGCATACAAAAAAACATAATCTGAGGCTCTGAAGGGGGTCCTTTAGATACATTTGTTTTGGGAAAAAAATTACAGAAATATGTGCAGATAAGATACAGTTATTGCAAATAATTATTAGAAAAAGTCAGTTTTTAGGTCATGTCTCTTTAAAAATGTAAGCTTGTGTTGGACCTGATGGCCTTGTGCATGGGCAGTGCTCCGACATGAGGTGCGATTGCCCTTTTCGGGCGACCTTAATTCGAGTCCCAGCTCGAGGTGTCACGATTTTAAGGAAAGAACCAAAGTGCAGGCAGCAATTTAAAGGGATAGTTTACCCAAAATTAAATGTATTTCATAATTTATCCATCCTAATATCACTCCAAATTTGTATAGTACTATTTGTATATTTGTTGCCGCCTTCCCACCATCCAAACACAAGATTTAAGCATATTTATCACCATGGCAATAGTATTCAGTTGCCCTGCTAAAATCTGCTGTCAGCTTGAACCACACCAGGCAGGTTTCAATACTCCTCTAAGTGTGTGATCAACCCCCAGTTCAGCAAATGCCATTCATATATCTAAAGGTTAGTTTAATCACATGCCAGAATCTCAAAACCACAGTCTTATTATCAGAGAAATAAACATATCATCCGCAGTGACAGCGAGTGTCAAATAACAAGCAACGCAAAACCAAGCATTTTTGTAAATGCTTTTGCTTAATCTTACCCAAAAGGTGCCTGTCAGTCTCTCTTTTCTGGGAAGCAGGTAGACCTCCTCATTAAATCCGTGCAAACAAAAACTGGCTTGTCACTCAAGAGTCTGCAAGCATGCTTTTATTCTTGTATGTGATTAACGGAGAGAGATTTTTAATGCAAACCACTACAGACATAACAGTAATTCCTCCATAGCCAAAAAAAGAGCAGATTATTGGATCTGGAGCTCATGTTAGGATTCACAAGGCATCTCTGCTCTCTCTGTTGACCTGAAAGAAAGTTTTGAATCATTACTGTCTGTGTTTTGAGTGTGTGATGTTCTGAAGATGGCTGGTGCGTTTGCTCATGGTGACCAGACGCTCACCCCAATCACAACAGAGGGCTCAGGAGAGAAGAGAGAGACCCATATAGTCTCATGGGGATGCCATAGTTCTGTCTCAGGTATAGCCACATTTTTTCACCATATCAGACGTTTACTTTGCAGCTTCATTACATGCAAATTACATTTACATACAGAGGCCAAATTCATTTTTAAAATGAATCAGGCTCATAAACAGCAATACTATCATTTGACAGTTTGAATAAAATAATAATTAATTAAAACACAAATGTTTTTTGGATAGTACATAGGATCTGTAGGAATCCAAATCCAATTTTCACAAATTTATATTACAAAGGGTTATAATGAGTGTTTTTAAATTGCCATTTGAAAACTCCAGCAGGTTAAATACATGTCTGCCAGCTTGCTTATTGCAACCTTATAATGCTTGGGTATTAGATATAATGAAATTATAATGATTATGAAGCTCTAATGTTTATTGAAACATCTTTTGCAACGTGCACATATTCTGCTGTTGAGTATCTTAAGTTAATATAGTGTGAATGGAAATCTCAAGAGTCTAGACAGACTTCAATAACTAAGCTCTGCTCTCGTAGATATTATTCTTTTGAATAGGCTTGTATGACCACTGGACAAATGAGGCTGCAGCGAATTTCTCCAGGTGTGTTTTGTACAAACAACAATAGATCCCTTGACCTAAAGTCCAGATTTTCTTTTCTGATGGTTCCACATATTATTTTATCAGTTTTCCCTGTGTTCTGAGATCTGTTAAGAGTGACTGAATCTGCACCAATGTCAAACTGCAAATACCCAACATGTCGAATATTTACAATCAGAAATCCTTTTGGGGGAACCCTTAGGACAACTGGGCACACTTTCTGTAGAATGTCACATGGAATGAAAAGATATCAGAAAACAAACAGAAAAAGCAAAGACGGAAGACAGACGCATACACTCTAAAATATAAAAGTACTTAAAGGCAGCGATCCCATAGAAGAACAATTTTAGGTCCTACAAAGAAGCTTTTAGGTCCACTCTTGCATAAAGAACATTTTGTTTCACAGCAAGGTTCTCTACATGCTTTTTGTGGATTATTTATGCATCCAGCCAAATAATTTTCTTATGTGGCATTTTTAAACCACATTATTGTAAGATTGTTACAATCATGCTCACAAAGTCTCCACAACATCATCCAAATATTTTCCTACTAATTTTATGTAAAAAGCAATGCAAACACATGTATTGCAATTTTTTCATGACCATTTTCTTCCATGTTTGATTACTCAAAAGTAACATTTAACTGTATGACATTTTGAGAGTTTTATTCTGTTCACAGTCAGGACTTCCTTTGTTCGTCAATGTTAGGTCTATTTGTTAATATGTGGTGTGCTGTCTTGGTGGCTTAATATAAAAAAATATGAATCGATTTTTATTATCATGTTTGTGCTCTGTTCTTTTTTACTGTGTTCAGTCACACACATCCTGTTTGCTTTCCAACAGTTTCTCTCTCTTTTACTGTACGTATGTTGTGTATGAAAGAAAGCTTAGAATTTTGAGATTTTGCAGCCTTTGTCACAGGGCTCAACATCAGCCCATTGTCTGTGTGTTCTGGAGCTTCGCTTTGACGGGATCAGCTTTGAACAACAAGGCTCCTTAGATCTCCTGTCTGATGTTTATCGAGGGCTGACAAGTAGATGAGATATTTTCATTAACAAATGTTAATTAAATCTCCAAGGCCATTTTCAGCAAAAAAGTCTCAGACCCACTGCCCAGAGACACCATCTGACTGCAGGCAAAGGTGGGCAGACAGGTGAAAAAAAGCGAAATCTGTGAAGTAAACAAGGCAACAAACTGTAGACTAGGTTGTCTCCTAGCTTCTCTGTTCACTGTCTTGCCTTTATCAGCGGGATGTCATCTGCAGGGAACCAAAGCTGTAATAATAAACGGCACGCTGCAAACCTACTGCCCATCCCCTCAATCTTGTTGAGCTGAAAAGAGATAACAGAGAAAAGTGCAATTAGGAGAAACAAACATCTGTTGATTACAACAGGCGTATTTCAACCTTGTGAACATTGGTGCTATTGGCAACAACTGATCAAAGCTGAAACAGCGTGCACTTGGAGTTTTCTCCCCATTGCTTGTTTTTCCACGCAAGGATGTTGGGAACATCATTGTTGTCTTGCTTGATCACATATGCTCTTTCAATTTGCAAGTTTGTGCATCTAATTGGATAACAATTTTTTCCACCTTTGTAGCAACTCGTAGCATGCAAAACTTTATATTGGGAAGAAAAATGTGATTTTCAAGCAAACGCGTTGGATGTGTGTTACTCTCTTACAAGGCAGATTTTAAGTTCATCAGCATATAGGGGTCTGATGCTAATTGAGAAGTCTACCAGAATTTCATATGCTAAAAAACAAATACTGCGACTGTATGTGTATATCACAGACAAAATCTGCTGTGACATCGCCAGTAATGCAAACAAAGGGAGTGTTTCTGGCAGAGTGCTTTTAGATTTTTCTATGTCACACTGTTAAATTGGATTCGTAAACACTTTTTGGGGAATTGATGAAATGGAAATGTTTTTTTATTCAGAATTTGATAGCTGTACCATTCTAATTTAACATAACACATCAAAGAAAGATCCTGACTGCTGCACAATACATAAAGGGAAAATATTAGATATGTTTTTGTTGTTGTAATATTAGCTGTGTAACGAAGTAGTTTTGAGTGTCATTGTTTATCTGGAACCTGTGTGTTGCTTGTATATACTCATGTCGACTTAGCTTAGACCCCGCAAATAATAATGCAAATTAATAAAATAAGCAATGATAAAGTTAAGCATTTCATGCTTGTATTGCACAGCATGTTTGATGGCAGAGCAGTAAATAGCAAAAGGCGTTTGATCTGACAGCGAGATAGCAGTTAGGAGTAAGTTAGTAGATGTTTTTCTCCTCTTTGAAAAGTCAGGGACAACCGGACTACGTACCGCAGGTTAGAGGGAGAGGAAATGCGGTTTGTAGAGCTGTTTGTCCGTTTAGGTCTACTGTACAAAACATGGCGGCAAATTCAATGTATGTAGGCCCGCTCTGTATATAGATAGAAATAGTTTATTCTAAGGTAATACAAAAATAACGGTTCATTACGTAAGGTCTTTATAAACCTCTGAAGAAACAGTTTTATATATTATTTTGCATTTCTGTCAATTGATGCTACTAATAATCCCACATTCCTCAAGGAGCAGTTCACCCAAAAATAAAAATTCTTTCTTCATTTACTAAGCATCAAGTTGTTCCAAATCTGTGTAAATTTCTTTGTTGTGATGAACACTGAGAAAGATATTTGGAAGAATGCTTGTAACCAAACAGTTCTTGGCCACCAATTGTGAAGCACATGTGCCAAACACGCCAAAAATTGCGTATGTGTGTATGCTCTCTAAGTCTACTCTTTATCACGTCTTTTTTTAAAGAGATAAGAAGTAGCATGTCGGTGTCGGAGAAAAAAATACCTACCTCCTAGCGAGAGGCTCATCTTGGACGAAGACCCGCATTAATTTTGTTTCGAGTGTTTGGGGTGGAGCACGCTTACCGGACTTAATCCTCCAGCGATTTTGCGGCATATGAGGACTCACCCGGGGTTGTGACTCGTGCAGTCGAAAGATTAAGTCTCAACTGGCCGCAGGAGGCTCCAAAACGCTCAAGACTGGATGACAGTGGCCCAGGGGAGGAGCGTCAGACGCTCAGAGCCAGGGGATTTCATCAAAAGCCAATCCCCAGAGACAAATACAGGTTACACGCCATGGGCTTCGTACCCTTTCTATGTTGTTCAGGTTCCTGACTTTAGGTCCCACTCTTGGTCCGTGTTGTTGTCGGAAGATAATATCACCATCCTGAGCTCTGGAACCTCCATACCTGGGCCCTGAAGGGGACCAACTAAGAGAGACTGGCCTTCCAACCGATGTAGTGGAGACAATTTTAATTGCTAGGGCTCCCTCCGCTATAAGAATTTATGCCCTCAGATGGCGTGTTTTCGAAAGGTGGTGTAGGACACACCATTCAGACCCAGTTCACTGCCAGATTGTTTTAATGCTGCAGTTTCTGCAAGAAAATCAGTCTTCAGGGACAAACCCCAGTACTCTCAGAGTTCATGTGGACTTCATGGGACTTAGTTATTGTTCTCAAGGCTCTAGTTGACTCCCCATTCGTACTAATGAATTAAGCACCAGTCAGGTTTCTGACACTTAAGATTGTCTTTTTAATGGCTATTCTTCCCTGTAGAGAGTTGGAGATCTGCAGGTCCTGTCAGTATCGTCATCCAGCTTGCATATTGCTCCTGGGCGGGTCAAAGCACCTTTTCATATGCTATGGGGCCGCAACCCAGGGGTGGCCGCCGCTAGACAAACTATTCATTGGGTTAGGGACGCTATTGCCCTGGCCTACGAGTCAAGTGGTCAAAATTCGCCTCTAGGAGTTAGGGCTTATTCAACCAGGGAGGTTGCATTCTCTATGGCTTTAGCAAGAGGTGCCCCCTTACAGCAAGTGTCTGAAGTGGCGGGCTGGTCCTCTCGTCAGCATGTACAGTAGCACATGAACATTATTTGTATGTAGAATTCATATTCCTTGAGGCAACTGGATGATTTCCATCACTGTGAATGAGAGCTACTTTAATGATGATACAGAGGGAGTGCCACGCATGAATGCCCGAGTCACAGTGTCCCATCAGTGTGACTGATCTGGGTTTAAACTTTAAAAATCAAAACCTGTCCTCCCTTAGATAAATAAGACAATTCCATCATATCTTCACATTTAAAAGACCAATTAAAGAACCTGTCATTCACTTTACCTCAAAGTTTTTGGTAACCATCCCGTCTGCTTCAGAGTGGTATAGTATTGGAACATTAAAGTTGCAGAGAGGAAGCTTAAGCTATATGGATGATATAGATGGAAAAAAATCAGCTGCATTAGATGGTGGTGCGATGAAAGGCAACATCTTTTTTTGGGTGCCGTGCAGCAAATTTCGTACATCACATTATTGGCACTGACAGCCGGGGTGGCAGTGAAAACGTTTGGCAGTCTAACACAGGCCTTTCCATCCACTGGCCTCTTTCAGATATGTATTCTAATCAAATTCACATTCCCCTGTTCTCTGCACAGACATTTATTTTTCAGAGAATAATGGCTCTTTCGCTGGATGTGAATGAATAAGGAAAGATAAAGCAAATCAAAAAGAGACACACAGCAATAGCTTCTGCTCTATTATGAAGGCGGACTGTCACGGCTGGAGGATACGCGTAAATGCGGTTAAAAATCTGAGTAACTGAAATCCTTTTCTTTATTTGTTGCTTCTGTGACATTATTCTGCTGCATTCTGAAGTCTTCAGGAAGTAAATTAGATCTCAGATCTTTGGCAGTTACAGTCGCAGCAAAATTGTAGTTGCAAACACATTTCAAGCAGCAGGAATTACTAAGAACATCACGGTGTAGGACTGGACATCTATATTCAGGGTATACAAGATGCTGGGATAGCCTCTGGTCCCCCACGACTGGCTTCAGAGGATGGATGGATAAATCAATGTGCAGGTTTTATGTCTTCTAAAATCTGAGTTTTCCCAATTTTATGTTAAGCAAAGACTGATTTACACGATTCCCATTGTGATCTGACTATTATTTTCAAAAAAAAGAAAACTGAAATTTGTCTTAAGTTTTTTTTATTTCACTTCTTTATTTCAACCATATATCAATCACTGTTCAACCGAGTCTTCTCAACATGCTGTCTGTAGTTCTGAACACGTGAAGTCCACAGTATTAAAAAAGCTTTAGCAGCAGTGGTTAATCCAAGCCTTTAGCCTACTGCCTACTGAGTGAAATCTGTTACTCTCCATGATTAAAGGTCAGATCATTGAACTGTAGTGTCCATCTGTTTCACAAAGTCACAATGCTAAATAAAGTCTGACCTACCATACTAAAGATTACTAAAGTACATTGATATGTGTAAAAAACCATGTTTTTGTATAATGTTACAAACGGTACTAAAATATTAAAGCTAATACTATCTTGTTGTTCAAGCTCATTTTAAGCAGTTTTTGTCATCACCTCCTTTTTAAAAGCATTTAAATTATACATGAATATTACACTTTCCCCTAGTTTATCCAGAAAGGGAATAATTCATTCTGACAAACAAAAACTTAAACTAGCCCTTACGGCATCAGACATATCAGTTCATCAAATTAAAAAACAATATAATTCTGTGTAAAATAATGATACACCCAATATTTGGAAAGTCCATAATTAAGGTTTCAAAATCAGTCGTCAATGGTAATCTTAATTTGAAAACATAGATAACATTTCCTGAGCCAGCAATAGCTAAAATTATATTATTGTATAGTTTAGAATTCATAAATATTATCTATTATGATAATATGCACAATATCCTTCTCATTTACTCTACCCTATTCTGTCCTTTGATGTGCTCCAAAGGCCAGCACATAGAAATGCAGTGGCCTGAGCTTTATTTGGACATAAATGACAGCAAAGCAGAGATGACTGGAGCTGATGTCAGGGAAATGTTGTGTTTCCTGCTGTGAAGCCCAGGCTGTAATTTCAACCAACTGTGACTAACAAGACATGGCTCCTATCCGTGCTGGAACCTACCCGTTGATGTTTTCTTTTTTAAACTGTACAGCAAAAAAATGTTCAAGGTAAAAGATGCTTATTTTCATTTTTAATATCCAGTTAGGACAAATTTCAGTCAGCTGTGGCCTGGTGGTAAGAGCGTTGGGCTTGTGAACAGAAGGTTGCCGGTTCGAATCTCAATGCCAGCAGGTCATGACTGAAGTGCCCTTGAGCAAGACACCTTACCCCTGATTGCTCTGCAGTAATGTGACACTGTAAAAAACTACTTGTAAGTCCCTTTGGATAAAAGCGTCTGCCAAATGAATAAATGTAAATGTATATCCTTATAACTATTAAAATGACCTCACAGGTCACAAATAGATAATGTATGCATGTAGTCAATGGTCTGATATGAAATTTATAAAACGTTGACCCTATTTAAGCACTTTAATTATGTTCATTTGAAATGCACTTTTGACAGACCGTCACTGAATATGTTCATGCTAGAAAGTCTTTGTTCATCTTTGTTCGGATCAGCGTTCCAAGCTTCTAATCTATGAGACCATAGCACATCTCTTTTCTGCTGTTGTTTTGGAAGAAACAGATCAATAACAATCTCTCTCCGAAAAAAGACCTGAATGATTGGAACAGCCTGTAGCCACAACTTCATACCAGACAGCACAAAATGAGCTTTCATGTTACAACTCATGTGTTGTCACAAAAAGTAAAAAATATATAATGGAAATAAAAAACAATAATGGTATAATCTTGGAAATGTCAGCAAATTGCATTGCATTGAAATGCATTGAATTTAACAATGCACATTTATTTTGTGTGCTTCTAAACTTCCGGCCATCAATTTTTTTCTCATTAATTTACGCTTGTAAAAGAGACGTTTCTCGGCCGTATACTGCTTTATTATCTGGTCATCCAACAGTGTGAAATGATCTATTGAGTTATAATGTGTGGAAATGCACTTGCTCTCCTCTGTTACAACCAATTAAGTGAACATTATCCACACAAACACAGCACTTGTTGCTCAGCGGTGATAATGTACTTCAGAGGAAAAATGATTTTTAGATGAATGCAGACACATTATTGTGATAAGTGGACAATTGTTTGATCTCGTTTAAAGAATTTCAAATGGAGATGAGGTTCTGAAATGTACTTAGCAGTCACAGATTTGCATAAACTAAAGTGCAAGATGCCGCATGTTTTTTTAAATATAATTTCATATTGGGACTTCTCTTTCATCAGTAATGGAGAGCAAAACCCATTAATATTTGAAACCTCTTCACTATTCACTTCCTGAAAACAAACATCTTAATGTTGAGTGTAAGAAGAGTGTATAATATTACATATTTAATCATTATATTTCAAGTTACTCTAGCAAGTCATTAGTCTCACATGGAGTATCTTCATGAGTGCAACGAGCATCTACCCTATTGCTTTATTCTGTTTCATTACAGACATTTTAATGACTAATGGATGGAAATTAGAAGAACTGCAAACATCTGTCTTGGGAAATGTTTCTTGATCTCTCCATGGCAGAAGAGGAGACTGTAGTCAGCACACTATAATTGCTCCTATAGTATTACTTAAGCAATATTACACTTACAGGTGGGATGCTTTTAGGAGACATAATAATTCTATAAGCAGTCGAAAGCAGGTTTTTAAAAAAGCTAGATAAATCTGACACTGATTTCAGTCACGTGAGGCAGACAAAACCCATAGATATTGAACAGTCATGGAGGATTATACCTTGTGGTTTGCCATGTTTCAACTGCTATATCCTCTTATTTGCTTGCCTCTTTGATTCAAAACTTATTATTTAACGCTGAAGCACATTCACTCTTCAAAAACACTACTTGCACATAGCTGAAGCATTAATGTACCATGACAAAAGGGCCATTACTTTCTCTGTACTAAAATACCATTGTGCTCTTGAGCAATAATGGTCTATACGAGCTTGTCTTTTTCCATATTATGGGAGTATTTTATATTATCGAATGTATCAGCATCGTGCAGTTTCCTAAGCAAAGGAAGCCGAGGATACGTAAAAAAGACAATTCTCAACATTTGTTTTTGTACTCCATATACTCATTCAGGTGTATGTCTGCTGAAGCTTTCCTGTAGCTCAGTGGTTAGAGCATGGTGCTAGCAATGCCAAAGTCATGGGTTCCATCCCAGAGGATTAAAAGAGTCTTCCAAATGCATAAAATGTAATCTGCTAAGGTTTAGCCGAGAGAATTTAATGATTGGGTGGCAGAAATGGACAAAAGTCCAGGCATAATGTCTTGATTAAACACAGCAAGAGGCACTTTTCTGCAGTGAATTGATAGGCCACATTGGAGAGGAAGATTAATATTAGGAATGAAAAGATCATTTGAGTTGAATGCGCGAGTCCCCGAATCAGGTCAACCAGCCATTTCTCTCATCACACAACAGTCATTCTCTCAGGATCTGCTCATGCCATGAGATGTGGAGTCTTACTCTTATATGATGAAATGAAGTACGACCACCCATTTCTCTATTTGGGATAGCTAAATGTTTCATTACTGAGCCACTATTGACAGACTATTCCAATATTATGAAAAGTGCTTTACTGAATCTAAATGCATGTTTCATTATCGCATATCTTAAATGTTAAGCATAATGTGTGTAACAGTTTCTAGTGTTTTGACCTATTGTCAATATTCTCTCAATGATGTTTGTAGACGCAGTACATGCTTTTCCTTACAGAGTTACAAGCGTGTGCTTGGCACGTAGAGATATAGTATGTTGCTAATGTCAGTGTGTTGAACTCTGCTTCACTAAAACAAACAACAGAAGACTAAAATAACCTATTAAAAATTTGGTAATGGTTCTGGCTAAAAGGAACCCTTAGTTGTTTAAGTGTTAGATCTCTTTTGCCCAAGCTTAAGCAAAAAAAAAATTTTGTCTACACCACTTCTTCAAGGGCTTTTATGAACTGTACAAATTCTGTCACAAAGAATTATGATATTTCTGTAATTTTATAAAGTGCATAAAAGCTTTTGGCAATTAAGATTACCTGAAGAGCAATATGACTATATTAGAGCTATTCAGCATCAAACAAATCTAAAATTTACTTTATAATCTTTTATAGCAATGTTTATTTAGCTCTGCCAGCCAAGGGTTTTTAACAATTACATTGACTTAAAATATCTTTAATCTAATTTAATAAAAATGGTTAATTAGCTGGTAACTATAGAAGGCTTTTGCGTATTTCATTAATGTACTGGGTTTGTTGAAACCCATTTTTGGTATCTTCACCCCAGAAAAGAATCTGATCATTCTCTTTAGCTCCAAAAGGGCTTTTTACAGTAAGTATATAGTGCACCATGACTTTCCTTAGAATTATAAAGCAGTATTTTGCTGTCAGATATATTTTTATGAGCACAAAAAACAGAGAATAGAGTTGCTTTGGACATCTATTTACACATTTAGATTAGAATGTCAATACCTTGAGCCTGTCTAATGTAAATACATGTATGCAAGACTGTCAACATGCATGCATCAGCAAGACTTTAAATACCAGTGAAATAAAAGCCAAGGGAACTCGCAACTTTTAATGATATATGCCCCAGTAACATGCAGTAAACCCTATCAGTTTCTCTATACGTATTCCCTTATTTGAGTTAAATAAAATAAGGTATAATAAAGATAAATAATAAGGTAAAATAAAGGTATTCTGGTTCAACAAATCAATCAGCAATGTCATTTACAGATTGTATATTCAGTGTGTGCCTACATTCTTTAGAATCGTTACAAAAATGTAATTCCACCTTATATTAGTTGAGAAATACACTGCTAAATTGTACTAGAATTACATTGTCTTCATTCTAACCCTCTTCTCTAATTATTACTTCATTTTCCACTCACAAACGTTGGGTAACACCAGCAATTATCCTCATCCGTATTTTGCATTATGAATCGCAGAGGCCTTCAACCATGAAGGAGGAGAATAATGGCCAGTGTCAGTGAGTTCAGCTGGGACCAGGCCATCTGGATGGCAGTCAGGGCCTGAATGGCTAAACTCTGTCCGCTTCTACGATCAAGGGATTACAGAAGACACTGGTTCACATCTAGACACATCATGTGAAGGGCTCGCCATCACTCTGGGAAGTGGCCCTCACGTAATGTTTCAATCTGACAAGGCCAAATACATGCTTATGAAAAAGTGAAATATGAAACTAATAGATTTGTCTTGTCTTGTTTTTTGTTGTGTGTACAGAAAGACTGAGAACAACCACAAGAGAGGAAAATATGTTCAAAGCAAAGGGGAGTTTAACTTCTTTTGTCTTGCGCATCTCATGAAAACAAAAGCCCTCATTATAATTTTTTCGCAAACATTCCTGTGATTTAATTTGTACAAAATCGGTTGGTGCACAAGTGAAATGACAGTCAGAAAATGATAAATGAAAAAATAAAGTGACACCACAGCTTAGTTTAAAGTCAAAGAGTGTTTGTATGTGTAGTGCATTACGTTGCTGTGCTCCGAATGTTATCGCCGATGAATACTGCGAATAGGCTGTCATTTGCCAGTACTGATGGTTCCCTTTCTGCTTCATCTATCTGTTTTTACACAACTGAACACAATTCAAGCAACCCACCAATCATATTCTAGATGCGCTGTCATAACCTTTCATAATACACTTAGAACATATTTCCACTTCTGTCTGTGGTTTGTATGCTCTTTGTTCACTCATAATGATAGTATGACAGATAAATTGATCCAAGAAAAAATCATTTTACCTGTGCACAAAACAAAAAATGAACTTAAAGGACCAATGTAGAGATTTGAATGACATAGCGGTGAGGTTGTGAATTGCAACAAATGGCTCACTACACCGCTCCTCCCTCCATTTCAGAGCACTAGGGTGGCTGACACAGGACAAATATGTTGTTTTTGCTTCTTTGCCAAAGGAGATAGCATATTTAAGAAACGTGGCTTGTAGTTTTAGAGCAGTTTGGAGCTACTGTAGAAACAATTCCACATAAGGGGACCCGCTGTGTTTGTAGATAGAAATAGCTAATTCTAGCAACGTTTCATTAGGTAAGGTTTTTAAACCCTTCTGAAGACATAGTTACGTATAATATAATGCATTTCTGTTAACAGATCCTGCTTAATATTACACACAGCACTTTTAAATATAACGGTTTGTATATAACAATCTGGGGATCAGCTTTTCAAAGATATTAAGAAGAAGGCAAAAGGATGCTTTAAATAGAAGAGATTTGAATAAATGAAAACGTAGTATAGGCAAAGGGACAAGCAATATATTCGGTCACCCGGTAGTGAAGATCACAGAGGTGAGTGATGAGCGCATTGTTTTCTCTCTCAGTCTAAAGTGTCACCATCGATTCAGATAATGACCAGCCTCCCCACTGTCTTTGAAATTATATCAAGCACTCGTTTGCCCTGAGACATATCTGAGCTCATTTCAAGGTTAGCCCTGCTGGACACTGAACCATCAAGACTCTCAGTCTCCTGCAGAACACACACACATAACACACACACACACTAACACGTATTTATATTCACAAACAGACAGAACATTTGTGTGACATGACTTGATAAAAGGTCAGGTTAATCTTGGGGAAAATAAGACCTACGAGGCGTTTAGAGATTTGGTTGCTTCCACCCTGCAGTCTTCGATAAATACAATCACTGTGAGAAGGCGCTGTTGTCACAGCCCTGAAAATTTTATTGTTTTCATACCTACAGTGACTACTGAATGATTCTAAGCATTACCCTTGAACTCCGCAGAGCGCAATATGTCCCTGTGAAAATGTTCTTCAATTATGTGCGTGCAGCCATAAAGAGAGAAAAGCAAGATCTGATTTTATAAAACATATTAACCTTGATTTACATCTCCATTGCCTATGAATGAATCGTTTTCCTTTTACATATTTCTAACGTTGAAATTGTGTCAACATGGTTGGCTCAATGATCATTGAACATACGCAACATATAACATGCTGGTGAAATATCAGTTGTACACAGATGGAATATTGCGTTTATCAGAATGTCAGAGCCTACAACATATGGTAAGACATTAAAGATCAGTGTTGTTATGGAGACATAACACCAACAGATCTCTTGAGGGCTTATGTCCACAAATAGGATGTAGGATGCATTACTGTATTTAGATGGCGAGTAAATGTTTTGTAGGATTATAAAATGGTACTCTTAACTGTTGTGGACAGCGTGGACTGTGTGGACTGACCAGCATACTGTGTCTGCAGATTTTGAAAACATTTAAGATCTAGTATTTAAGATATTAAAAAATATGTCATGGAATTGCAGCAGCTACAAAATGTTTTTTTTACAATATGCATTTACATGTATTGTTTATTCAGATTCAATGTTCATTCCCGCCCCTCACAAAGGCAATCTGAATAAGTTTAAAGGGATAATGTTTAAACTTTCAGAACTGAATTATAAGCATACATATATAAAGGTATACATATGTAAAGTAATTTGGGGAAATATCTTAAAACATTAAATGTGTTTCAGTTATATTCGCTGTCCAGTTTGATTAAAGGAGTTTTAAAGGTGTCGTCAACAGGCAAAAGGCACAATTATTTTGGATGCTAGAACGGGCTTGTGGCCAAACCGAAGTTAAATGTGTATGTGTGAAAGGAGAGATGGTGGTAATGATGACTCTTGAGGTCTCTCTGCTCTCCTTGATCTGCCTTTCTATTGTTCTCCTCCTCTGCAGCTCTCGTTTCAGCCTCTTTCCTGCTACATAAAGACACCATAAAGGTAGAGGAGATTTGACAGAGCCCTTCGATGACAGGAGGAAACAGGCACAGAGCCCCTAAAGTTTTATGTTTACTCACAGTGAGTGGCAGGCCTAGTCAAATCCACACAGAAAGACCCAGGAAAGAGCCACAGCCTATCACTAATTGGCACGGTGACTTGAAAGGGTGGTGAAGGAGAGCTGCATTATAAAGAGGGAAAAAGTTCACTCAGACCCTATGGAGATAAACCCTTCTGTGCCCTTGTCATCACATCTGACTACATCCGAGATGGACAAATCTATATTTTTAACATTTTCTTTTTGGAACAGAGCCATGCTCCTTTGTGACTAAGACTATTCAACAGGGTTTAAACTTGGATATGGATTTACTGACCAATCATATCCCTGATATTATGCACCCCCTGTTGCTATGCGGCAGTTTGTCCAACAATCAAACCAGAGTTTAACCGGCTGCACATTATGTGGTTTTAAAAAGTACTTTGCGATTGTTGCCGGCCGTCAAATTGTGCGCACATCATCCTAGCTAAAAGTCATGTCACTGTAGAATCTTAGAGTGCATAATGTACAACAATAAAGATTTCTTAAAACTGACTCAGAAAACTGCATCTTATCAACACTGCCAGACTTTTATCGAATGTAAACTTTCATTTTTATTGTCATAATCACAGATTCACCCGTCGCCTAAATATGTTCGAAACCAATGGTGCTATCCAGACTTTATTTTTCATGAGAAGGCATTACAAGATGCCGCTCGTTTGCTGAACGCAGGGTTCTTGATGGGGTGTAGGAGTGTACGAGTGTAGGAGGGTGTGAAAGTATACCGCTGCAGATCCAGTCCAACCTTGAGATTACCATGGCCTGGACAAAGAGTTGTGCAGAATGCTCAGTGAGGTAGGGTCTAACCTTTTGAATGTTGAATAAGGCAAATCGACAGGATCGCGTTGTCTTTGCAATGTGATCATTGAAGGACAGCTGTTAATCAAATATGACTCAAATAGGTGCCTGGCTGATTCGGAGGGAGTGATAGTGAAATTGCCAAGTTGGATGGTGAGCGCATGTTGCATCGTGGGGTGTGCCGGAAACACAAGTAAAATAACTAATCCATCTTAATTGTGTGATTCTTTAGTAAAGCCCCATGTCAGGATGTATTATCCTGCTTAAGCAATTTTCTGTGAGAGGTATTTGTAAGGGAACCTGACAAACAAAATTAAAGACAAATTGCTGACACAGAGAATACCAGGCAAGACATAATGAGGAGTTACTTTAGGTAAATGATCTCCACTTTTCCCAGCAGTATTCAGTTAAGTAAGACAAGCTGAAGATGTCAGTAACTTTTAATGAGCAAAATCCTCACAATAACATCTGAACAGGTAGAGTTGTGTACTCTGCTAATGAACTTAAATCTGCGTATGTCTGTAACATTATTTCTACTTTCCTTGTTGCCTAGTAACCCGAATGTGACAAATCTTACAGAAGAGTCCCTAGATCTGTAGCCCCTGAATTGTGTCTGTCCAACTGTGAAGGTGTCCACGGACATCTCAGGACAAAAGAACCTGGGTTCCTGGAAAGGAAGACCAGCCTGCACCTTCACAAACATCCTGCATAGACACCATAACGAAGACTTATGTATATAAATGTTACCTTTAGTGATCCACTGTCTTGTGAGGTGAAGGATGAAAGGCCTGAAGAACTAAGGTCCTGGCCACATTCCTAGTTGTCAGGGGAAAACTTAGCCTGCAAAATAAAGAACTTTTCAGTTTTCCTGATCTGATGCCCTGCAAAAACGTCAGGGCCCCTTGGCTGCAGCCTTCCGATTTGTGACTAACTGTGCACAGATCAGGTTTTACCTGCCTAGAAGGTTTGGGAGGTTGCTTCATCGACCCCAAGCTCTCTTAGGGGGAGTATGAGTAGCTACACTCTGCATATCCAATATTAGGAGCTTGTGGATGGCTGGGGCTGTCCTTGGACTGCCGACCCCTGGGGGTAAGAGCGGCGAGGTATGAATTTATGAAATGTAGGGTTCTGCCATTTTGTCTCCTGAAAACGGTCAACAACTTTGTCAACAGTACCATCCAAGATGCCTTCATATGAGAGAGGTGCATCAAGCAGCACAGTCTTATCTTTCTACTTAATGCCTGAAAGATTTATCCACAGGTATCTCTCCGTGGCTACCAGTGCTGATATGGAGTGCCCAACAGCTTGGGCTGTCTCCTTGGTAGCACAGAGAGTAAGATCTGCTGCTGTCTTCAACTCTTTGAGCAGACCCATATCTATTACCTCACCCTCTTTAATGTCCTCCAGCAAGTCGGCCTGGTACGCCTGCAAGAGACCCATGGTGGGCAGGCTTGAACCAGCCCAACCTGAAACCATATCGGTCTTGTCTGGATATTGTCTTGCAGGGGAGGTGTGTTTATGTTTGGTCGAGCATGTGCACTCCGTTGTTTGATGTCACTAACCCCGCCCTCGTGTTTCCCCATTAGGGCTTTCCTCTCACCGGTGATTCACCTAGTCATCACTCTCGCACCTGTTGCCCATTTTCCCCTTTTAGTTAACTCATTCCCGTAATCATTACACACCGGCTCCCTATAACCACTCAGTAGATTTCTCCTTATTACCCCTCTGTATCTATTGTCCTTCGTCTGACCGTTGGATGTTTTCACACCAGTTCAGACTGACCTAGTTCTAGTGAGTCTAGTCCTCGTATCTTGCCAAACTATCTGGCCATAGTACTTGTCATAGTCCTAGTCAAGTTTGTTTCTATTTTTTAAAAACATCACGTTCCAGTCGTCCTTTCAGAACTACATGTCTGCACTCATTCTTATCAACCACAAGTAGGGCCTACAGTCTAAATTTAGGACTATTGTGCACGCGCTGCAAACATGGACCGGTGCTTTCTGCATAATGCATTTTTTGCAAGGTCTGTGGCCGTGCACACAGCATTTGCATAACGCTCCTCAGAGCAGGCTGTACCGAATAAAGATGGCAGAGCAAAGTGCGGATGCACTGTCCTTGAAGGATGTTCAACATGGACTGGAAAACGGTCAGTTTACTGCTAAGAAACCCACGTCAGGCAAGTCTGATGTATGGGAGTCTTTTTCGTGTGTTATAGATGCAGATGGAAAAAAATACCCTTTGTGCGATGTGATAAATGCCTAAAAGTTTTACCGTTCAGCAGTCACAAGACTGGAACCTCAGGTTTAAGGCGGCACTCATGCCTCACAAAGGGACAAACCAAACTGACATTTACTAAGTCTAGGGAGGTGCCAGAGCAGTTTAAAAAAAGAGACCACCGAAAAATGTGTTGAATTTCTTTGCAAAGACATTCGACCATACAATACTGTATCCAGAAAAGACTTCACACAACTGGCCCAACATTTGGTCAACACAGCAGCAAAAATAGGAAGATTTGATGTCAGTGATATACTACCACACCCAACAACGGTGTCAAGAAATGTTGAAAAGAGGGCTCAGAGTTTACGTAGACATGTTGTGGATGAAATCTAAGCTCGGATGTGCAGTTACAGCAGACATATGGACAGAAACCTATCGCAAAACGTCCTTTTTGTCAGCAACCATTCATTACGTTAATGAACAATCTGAGCTACATTCAAGGGTGATTTTTGCTGCCTCTTTTGACCCAAGCACCCCAAAGACGGGTGAAAACATTCAAAGGCATCTGCTGCAGAGTCTCAGAGTGTTTGGCATTGAAGCGACAGAAATGTTTAGAAAGATAGTTTTTGTCACAGATCGTGGAGCCAACATGATCAGTGCCTTACGGGGATACACCAGGCTAAACTGCACAGCGCACATACTAAACGTGACTCTGTCAAGTGCGTTTGGTCCCGCCGTAATGGAAATGTCTCCAGAGATCGCTGGGCTTCTAAATTATGTTAAAAAGTTGGTCACATATTTCAAACACTCAGGACAGCAGGGCAAACTAAGAAAGTCTCTGAAACAATCCGTAGAGACACGGTGGAACTCCAACTTTGACATGCTAAATTCTGTTTTGGAACAGTACGAAGACATCGCATCTGTGCTGACTGAGAGCAACAATTATGACAAGATCGGACGCATCAGCGCCAGCACGCTTAAGTTACTAGTATCATTCCTAAAACCCTTCAAAGAGGCAACTGACAACTTGGAAACCGACCACACAGCTCCAAGTGCCTCCCTGGTTCTTCCGTGGTCAGTGCGGTTAATTGAGCACTGTATGTGTGCCACCAAAGACCCTCTGCTTTCTGGAATTGCAACAGTCTGTGTGACACTGCTGAAAGAATTACTGTCAACAGACAGCACTTCGCTACATTCGGTTCACATGCTTTATAAAACAGCTGAAAAAGGTCAGCTGTGGCCTAGAGGTTAGAGCGTTGGGCTTGTGATCAGAAGGTTGCCGGTTTCGAATCTCAGTGCCAGCAGGTCATGACTGAAGTGCCCTTGAGCAAGGCACCTTACCCCTGATTGCTCTGCAGTAATGTGCCACTGTAAAAAACTACTTGTAAGTCGCTTTGGATAAAAGCGTCTGCCAAATGAATAAATGTAAATGTAAATAAAACAGCAACCTTTCTGACACCAAATCTGAGAGGTTTGAAAATGTTGGATGGAAAAGGGCGACAAAGTTCAAGTTCAAGTTACTTTATTTATACCCGAAGGTAGATTTTGTTTGCAGTAGAGTCACACATCATCACACATTACCACACATCATCATCAAAAATCATCAAAAAAGTTCTTATCGGTCAAGAATAAAATAATACATAAGCATACAGAATTGTATATAAATACAAGTAAAAAGATTTAAATACCTAAGTTAAACTGTGTTTGCGGTAGACACGTATAAAAAAAAAAAAAAAAAAAAAAAAAAGAATAGAATAGAATGATACATACATATTGAATATTACAAGAAGACAGAATGAACACTTGTGCAAAATATAGCTAGCCTATAACTTATTCCTCAATGTAATGCCTGCAGGAACAAAACTATTCTTGTGTCTTTTTGTTTTACATCTGGGGATAATAAACCTACGCCCGGAGGGTAGAAGCTGGAACTCTGTGTGCAGTGAATGAGAACTGTCATTTAAAATTGAGCTAGTTATGCGCTGTACCTGTTTTGTGTATAAAGTCTCCACGTTAGGCTGTTTCTCACCAATCAGCCTGCTAGACCACTTTACTATTTGGTTGAGTGAGTTTTTATTTTTCAAAGTGAGATTGCCAAACCAGGCTGCTAGTGCAAAAGATAAAACTGACTCAATAAAAGCGTGATAGAATAGGGTCATAATGGATTTATCAACCTGGAATTTACTCAATTTCCTCAAACAAAACAGGCGCTGATGTCCTTTTTTACATACCACTTCACAGTTAGTTCCAAATGTGAGTTTGGAGTCAATTATCATTCCCAGGTATTTATATGAGTCGACACATTCAACGGTTTGACCACTAATTGATGTAATTTCTTGTGTTTGTTTTTTATTTTTCCTAAAATCAATGAGCATGTCATTTGTTTTGACTACATTTAATTGAAGGTGAGACGCCTCACACCATTCAACAAAGTCATCAATGACTGGACCGTGGCCTGTTTCACTGTCTTGGAGCAGGCTGACAATTACTGAGTCATCTGCGTATTTAATTATAGTCCTATTTTCCCACCTGCTCTGGCACATATTTGTGTACAGGATAAAAAGCAAAGGTGAGAGTACACATCCTTGTGGAGAGCCTGTTGATGAACAGACTTTTTCAGAAAGATTGCCATTCACTCTCACTCTTTGTGTCCTGTTTGTTAAAAAGTTGAGGATCCAGCCTACCAGGTTATTGCTTAAATCAAACTGTTCTAGCAGCCTTGTGGTCAGAATATGAGGTTGAATTGTATTAAAAGCTGAGGAGAAGTCAATAAATAAAAGTCTGGCATGTGAGCCATTGTTATCTAAATGCTTAAAAAGTTAATTAAGTAAAGTGACTGTGGCATCTTCCACCCCCCTACGGGGTCTGTACGCAAATTGCAGAGGGTCAAGTAAACGCTCTGTTTTTCTCAATATTTCAGACCTCACCAATTTTTCAAATACTTTCATCACTATTGATGTGAGTGCCACTGGTCTGAAATCATTAAGGGTTTTAGTGGTGTTCGATTTAGGAACAGGGATAACCACAGCATCCTTCCAGACCTCAGGTACTAATTGTGCCTCTAAAGACTTGCTAAAAATGTGATGGAAAGGAGTACTCAATTGCTTTGCACAGGTTTTGAGTATGCGCCCACAGACATTATCTGGACCATGACTTTTATTAACTCTTATAGAGAGGAATGCTTTTTTGCACTTCTGTTTGCGTTATATTAAAATGTTGTACGTCTACTAGCTGTTTACTCAAATTGTCAATCTCATTACTAAAATCGAAAATGTTAAAACGATTGTAAAATTGAACAAGAGCACTGGCCAGCTCAGTATCTGAACTGAAACCATTCAGCATGACTGGGCTGCTGCTCTTTAGATTCTGAAGGCCTGCTATGGTTTTCATACTGTCCCAGGCTGACCCAAGGTTGTTTGTTGCCATCTTGTTCTCCAGTTTGTATTTATAGTCTCGTTTTGCTTTGAGAATTCCTATTTTTAAATCCTTTTTTGCTATTTGTAGTTCAGCAATGTCACCCCCCTTAAAACATAAGTTTTTTCTCTGTAAGCTATCTTTAACAGTTTTAGTTATCCATGGTTTGTTGTTAGGGTAGATTTTCACCTGTTTACATGGAACAATCATGTCTCTACAAAAAGCAATATATGAGCATGTCACATCAGTCCATTCAGGAGGTGATAAAGGTAGTCAAGGAGATGATCGAAGACTTAAAGGTTGATACGCATGATGAGGATAATGAGCCAACACCGCCCAAAAGGCCTACTGTTCTCCGTATATTTTCAGAATGGAAGGATGATGAAGAATTATGTGGATCAAAATCCCTCGATCTGCAGATTCAGGAATACAGAACTATTAAGTCAACAAGTTTTGCAATGGTGGAATTCACATCGTTTCCAGTTCTCTGCTCTTACCAACCTTGAAAGATATGTCCTCTGCATCCCGGCCACGAGTGCACCTTCTGAGAGAGCCTTCAGCATTTGTGGTCAGATTTTGGAGGAGAGACGTTCGTTGCTGAAACTGTCGTCAGTCAGTGACATTCTTTTCCTGCATAGATATTTAAAATAATTTAGAAAAATATGATTTTGCAAGTAAGTAAACTGTTTCCGTTCATTTCGTTAAAGGCTTACAATTTTTAGATGTCATTTTTGCTGTATTTATATAGGCTTATTTTCTTTTGTAGGAGAGACGTTGAAGTCGACGGCGGGAATTTTTTTGTTAAATTGTTAGGTTAATAGGTGATTTCATTTGGCAATGGTTAGCCAAAGGTTTTGTTCTTTTGTTTCTGATTTTAAATGACAGATGTCTATTTTTTCTCAGCTACACTTCTCCTGCTGTATTGACAAACATTCTACATTTATATTTTGAATAAAAAGAACAAATTATTAACAGACATTTTTTTCTGCAACACGTGTTCCTTTTGTGTTGACGGCTAAATGTTAAAAGCATCTTGACAAGACGAATACAAACAATTATTTTTGTACAACCTACAGTTTTATTTGTTTTCTCTCTCTTTCAGTAGTGGAAATTTAAATGTGATATTGTGGAAAAGATATTTAAATTTAGCGGGAACGGTCGGGTCGGGAGGAAATGTATTCTAAGCGGACAGCGGGTGAACAAAGAGTAAATACATGGCGGGAGCGGGCGGGTGCGGAATATAACCTTGCGGTTATCCAACACTCTCTAAGTCTTCAGAGCTAGAGCAGTGCATTGGGCTTCTGGGTGGGGCGGGAGAAGCCACCATGCGAGCTCCCGAATCCCTTCCAGACATGATGGAACTGGGGGGCTGGGAAAAGGCAGAGGCCGTCGCAGCACCCTCATTAACATCCAGTGTTGAATTTTGCATGACTCACCAAACAAAGCTAAAAGGGAGCGGAGGGTTCACAGCGGTATCCACAAACAATCTTCACATGCAGCCCCCTCAAGAGCTGCCTTAGCATGCTCCACTCCCAAACACTCAACACAGAGTTTGTGTGTATCCCCATTCATAATAAAAATCGAGGGCAGGGATTAGCACACAGGTTAAAGGTCTTTTGTCTAGTCACTGAATTGCAATGCGTCCGCTTTCTATTTATACCTTCCGGTACTGCGTCACTTAAAATAAATCTAATTGAACATATATAGTGGCACTGCAAAAAGTGTGCAGAGGTACATCTTACTCATCAGACCGGGTTGAAAAATACAGGAATTTAATGAAAAGGTTTTTATACGTCCTTAGTCATTTCATACATGTTGTATGACAGAAAACAGCTTGGTTGTTGAATGTTGACTGTACAAATGAATGACTGTTTCGGCTGCCACCTCATGTGGCTTTTGCATCTTTTGAAAGCCTATGCAGAACCGAATGGGAGTGAATCACATCCCTTAAGGTCCTTTTATACAGCCTCTAAATATGGCATAGACATTCCCTCATTCATATTTCAACTGAAGTCCATTTAAGGTTCACAATGTGTCCTTAAAAATAGCTTTTTATAGCAAAGTGGCACACAGTTCAGCACCCCTTCCATCTTTAAATCCATTCGCTTCTGCATTCCCTCTCTGCGCTCATTTTATGCGTTCTCAGTTAAATAAAGAGCCACCCCGAAAGCTTTTTGCCGTGAGCATTTTGCATTGCATTTAGATTATGAAGAAAGCTTTGGGTGTGTTTTTATACATTAGCTAGGCAGCATAGCCTAATTGACAGGCAAAGAGAAAAATGGGAGAAACGCATGAAAGGGGCAGAGACATTTTCCAGTTGGGTGAAAGTGAAAAGAGCACCTTGTAAAACCAAGCAGTGCCATGGATCACAGAAGCAGGCGAGTGAATCCCATACCTGCCCCCCAGAAAGCTTCCAAAATAGATTTTCCTTTTCGAAGTGACACGCTAACCTCATTCGGTTTGCTAGCAGACTGACGGGTGGGCCGGGTGATAGTGGTGAGTGCTTTGAGACAAAGCTGATGTCTGATGCCACTGTGTGTGTAGTATGTAGAGCAGCACAAGAGATGTAATGTTCTGATTCTACTTTGGGCATGTCTCTGCGGTACCAGAAGAAAAATGAGCAAAATGTTGTTTGATGAATCGTCTGCATGGAGCCTTGTCATTTGTTAGAAAAAGAATCAAGAGATATATAACCATTAAACGTTGTATTTACCTCCTGAGAGGAGAAACGTCTGAGCAGTGCTTCCCACATCTCTCAAAGACCATCTGTTAACTCAGATGCTCAATATCTTAAAAAAAAGATTTTTCTTTAAAAAGAACTGAAAAGATCAGCAAGGGAAATCATTTTTTTGTTTTTTAGATTTATATTGCGTTTTCAGATTTGTTATTAGTTTTGTACTTTACTGCCACTGCACAAACATGATGTTAATGTTGTGTAATTTATTGTGAGAAAAGCACATTATACTGGATACTTCCACTCAAGAATCTTTTAAAAAGTGCACTATCCACCTATACAACAGCAGCCATAGAGGACCTGTGCGTCAAACAAACACCAGTCATCCATATAGAATGTACAATGATTTAACAAATTTATATAAAGGGAATGATTAGGAGACCAAAATGGATAGAGACCAAAATTTACACACGTCATGTATGATATACATTACTATGTAATTATTTATGTAAATAATATTCTAAATACTTTATATGACAATGGAACATCAGTAGTCTAGGGAGCTAGTCTTGGGTTGGCTGCTTAGTCATACACCAAACCTAAGAAAATCAAAACAATATCATTTTCCTTAAGGAATATCATAAAGATTGAAACGACAGACACGCAAAATAAATCATGCAAGTTCTGTGTAACCTCTGCTTTGTATGGGAATATAATTCACATGTTTATTATTTCTTTTTCCTTCCGTTATGCTCCTTTCACCTCTGACAGGAATACAAGCAGCAGCAAACACACTTCAATTTTCACAAGGGAGGGTACAGAGATAATGCGAAATACTGTATATGATTTGTTAGTCACTAGAACGGAGAGAAAACAAACTTGCTTCTGTCTTTGTCAATGCAATTATTAGTTTTTAATTACAACGATAATAATATTATTATTATCATAAACAGAGATTTTAATGGGCCGACATAACTCTATTGTGGCTCTTTTAATACTTAGGTATTTGATCATTCCTACCAAAATGTAAGGGTCATGGAAATCGGCTTATTTATTTCAACGTAACAATGTAAAAAAAACATGGTCTAAACCTCTTGCTGTTTTGTTTAGTGTTTGAAATCAACATGGTTAAACAGTAAATCATGATCAAATGATGTTCAGGAGTGTGCTTAAAATATACAAAAAACACTAAGGTACAGCTTATTCACATATACAGTAGGTCATACTCAGTTTTCATCAGTTATTTCCTCCACTATTTTCACTATTCACACTGCGGTCATGTCTGTGATGCATGGGGCCATTATCTCAGCAAGGGGGCAATATCACAAAAACGATAACATGACACATTTTGATTTTATACAGGAGCACTAATTCAATCATGAACCAGCATATCTCTTAATGGCTTAAAAGAAAAAAACTAGCTCAGTTGATGCTGTCAGTGATGAAAGTCAGTCATGGTCACAAGCTACTACATATTAGTCCCTCTGAGTCCTTATCTTATAATTCTAAGGAATATGGATGTAAAAATCTAAAGATTTTATCATAATTTCAAATTCAGAAATAATTATTATTACTGACATGCTCAAGCTGTACTGAAGTGCAGGGAGAGCATTCAGATTTAGACCCAGTCAGTTCATCAAAGAAAGCCTAGACAAGTCTCTCTCTCTCTCTCTCTCACTCTGTTTTGTTTTGAACTCCAGACCGTGAGCCGCCCACAATTGTTATGAATTGCTAGCAAGCGAAATTCTGTAGAATGTCATGTTATTTAAACAAATGCCAGTGATCAGTTTTGTTTATTTTTCAGCTTTTCCTGTCCAGTGGCTTTAATTGGTCTGTTTAATTAATCTCCCAAATACAAAATGCTCTAAAAGGGAAGCCCTTGAGGAACTGGGCAGAAAAGAAATAAGTGTCGGTTTAAAGCTACAATCTTGTGAGCCCTCGAGCTTCGGAAGTTTCTGCGATTTCACATTATTAAGAAAAAGCACAACATGACCTGCCCCAGTGCAGTATGAAGAAATGTTTTGATGAGGCCATGATAAGACTGGTCTCAATGGTCTCAGTTGCATTGACATTTATGCACTTGGCAGACATACAGATAGACGGCAAATATTTTGTCAATATGTCGGCTCTCTGAGAATCAAACCTATTGGCATTTCTAATACTATGCTTTTCCAGTTGAGTTACTCTACAAAAACTCTATAACTGGAATACAAACACATATGTTTAGAAAACAAACTTCTAGCTATTACTGTGAAAATCATTATAGAAACACTAACTAGGTATTAAAGGTATTTTTTTGGGGGGGTGGTTGAGTCTGGTATTCTATTTAACTCTCTGCAAGGCCTCCAAAGAAACAAATTCTCACTCCATACATAAGTGCCCCCTTTTAATGGCCGGGGTAACCCTTTGGGCGTTGTTTTTTAATGTGTAGAATAATTTGTTGCTTTCCATAAGAAACCATTGGGCACACACATTTTACTGTCATTATGAAATTATATCAAAGTGATCACCTTCTGCTGTGCATCTCAGGTCCAGTGAACAGGCGTCCAAGAAGAAAGCGTTACCTCAGTTTTATTTGTCCAATAACATTGGCTCTTGTGTGTCTCATGAGTCTCACCGATTGTGCCATTACGTCTGTTTTGAACGTGAAACGGTTTTGTCTCCTGTGATCAACTACGTCATGCTTACATTCTGGTTTATGTTCGAACGGATACATTCATGGACGTGGAGTTCTCTGCATAAGATATTGTACGGCTTTGGTTAAAAAAAGTGTGCAATGCGAGTTGTTTGTTTGTAATAATTTTAACACTGTTTAGGGTCTGTTTGTGCATTAAATACATGTGACTGTACTTTTATTCGTATGTTGTATATGTTTGAAATGTGATTAGATTTACTACACAACACAGGTAGGCAAGTTAACACAGTAACACAAAACATTAAACACCATTAGCAGTCTATCAACAACCTTTACACAGGAAGTCACAGGTCAATGTAAAAATGGCCATTATTTCATATGAAACAACTTGATATGAGTTTGGGAACACAACGGTTTTACTTCCTCCTAGTAAAACTTATAAATATAAGACAGCAGTTGCTAAAATAACGTATCCTGTGTAAAGTGGCTACAAAAAGTAAAGCTAGTCAGTAGTAAATCACATGGCCATGTTGACTCAAATACAGTACAAAAAGGTAAATTATTCCAAATGAGAATGACTGAAATGTGACCATTCACCCTGGCTTTGGCTTTAATTCAAACTGATTCCTATTGATATTCTCAACACCACAGAGACGTTCACCAATTTACAGCAAATTTAAACACACCAGGACTCAGTACGTGTGTATAAATGACTAAATAAAAACTTATTTATTTTGAAAAATCTAATTAGCACAATGTGAGATGAAATGCAGACAGCTCACTATAGCATAGAGGCACTTACTACAGTGCTAGCAAAAACCATTAATCTGCCTGTTATGATGGTGATGATTATTGCCATTGTTCTCGTGCATAATACGATATGCACGTGATTGGTACAGTACGTGTATGAAAATATAATAACTCTTAGTGAATTCAGCAGTCTGGTCTCATGCTGTAAATCATTAATTTAACCGCAAAAGAAAATAGGAGGGCTGATTATGTGGAGCTTGATTTATATCACCTGTGCCTGAATTGTGGATGATAAAAAATTGTTTACTCTTACCTTATTTTTCATTTAATCGCCATGCTTTTGGACGGAAATGTACAATGAGTCTTACCATAATGATAATCACATCTCTAGCCCTGGTGCACAGCCACTGCAGTCTGAAGGGAAATAAGACTAATCAAGTTGTTAAGGCCTATGAGTATTGAATGTATGCAAATTCGTTCCCTCTCAGGTGAATTAAGGACAGCCCAGATAAGCTCCTCTAATCATTACATCACGTCTTACAATCAAGGAACACACAATAGCCTAAAACCCTCTCACCCCACAGAGCACAGCCGACGTTCAGAAACATTGAAAAGAATGAGAAGCATCGGAGAGATACACCCTCAGGATTCTGTGCAGTCAGTCAATAAATTACTTCACTTCTTTTGAAATTAAAAGAGCAAATATAAGTCTCGACTTATGCAACAGTCATCCTTTGCTATTTATTTCAGAAATGGTTTGTTTTGAAAAGCCTGGCGACACAAAATTGTAGGGCCGCCATCTCGCCACAGAAATGTATGCCATTTTGGACATTTAAGCGATTATTCAACAAAGCCTTGTGCTTGTTTTTACAAAATGTGGGTTGCTATTAAGCATGTGTACTGTGTAGATGATACACCAATGTAGAAGATCATTGGGTTGTCATTGTTTGCAATGTCCATTGAGTATGTATGTTGAGTAAAACAAGTTTGCGCCCATGAAGATGCAATAAGCATTGAAGTGAATTTGAATTTCACAGAAAAAGCTTATTTTTAGAGGTTATAACATTTTTAAGAAAATAAATCTGAGATGCAGTAATAAAAGTAAAAAATAAACATATGTGTGATATACATGGGCGCTGTATAGGGGTGAAAAGTTAGGACAATTCCAAGGGCCCCTGACTAAAAGGGGCCCTAACAAATAGGTAAAAACGAATTAATTTTTAATTATATTATGCACTATATAAATCATCATCATTTAGTATATTTAAAATAATAATAAAATGAAGGATGTCTTTTATTTAACGTATTTTGGCAATAAAAGTTAAATATCCCCAATGGACCAAAAAGTTAACATCCATATTGACCGAGCATCCGCCTGTGTCTGCATGAAATGGTTCGGTCCTGCCTCAGCGCACTCATCAGTGAAGGTGTTTAGTTGTAGAAAGTCAACTATGTTGCGTAGTAAAAAATCTGGTTTTCAAACAAGGAAAAGAAACAAAATTGAGAGAGCAAAGACAAAAGAAAGGGTGTCAATCTGTAATCCAGTTTTTCACCAAGAAAGGTGGGTAGCATTCAGTCTGTGAGTGGTGTTAACCTGTTTTCCATAGTGAAATAAGCTAGCTAGCTGCAGGCTAGTGTCAGCCTAGATTTCATAAACATTTAATCAGTGCAGGGAAACGCTTAGCAAGATATTCATATTAAATAATTGTCCATACCCATCTTAGCAGACTTAACAACAGATGAGTCAGCAGCACCCCAGTCTCCCCATAACTGCACCCCTCCCTGTCCCAAGGTGAGCAACATTGTGTTAAGGACTTAACCATAACAAAAGAGAAAGTGGAACATTTATTAATGACAGAAATCAAACACAATTTTTTTTCTCACATAATGACCATTATGACATAAAAAAGAGCATCTTTTCTGTATGCATTTAGAAACAATTAGTAGCTCACCTCAACCTGCATGTAGGTTACAGACAATATTAAAAGAATCCAGTTTAATGCGTTCATTTAGAGTGAATTTTGGCCGTTAAATGACATCTATAGATACAGACCTTATTATTCCCATCATGAAGGGCAATTTATTTGAGAAGCTTGTACACACACACAAATCTATCACATCTAATGTATGTAATCAAGTGATGATAATACAGAACTATAGGTAATTTGGGTCAATGTTCTGTAGTGTTAGTGTCATTTATTGGTATATATTTCCATTGTTCCCTCATCACATGGAGTTGTATACGAAGAGTTTGATTCCAAAATGAGATGACACCGTTTTTATTATGTGTTAGTTAGCTAGTTAGTTAACTTATTATGGAGTTAGTTATTATGGCTTAAATCCAAACAAACCAACTGCATTTAGATTGATATTAATCTAATAGTATTTTTTATCTCATTTTGGAACCAAACTTTTCATAAAATCGCACTCTGTTCTCCCCTTCTTTTTCATGTCTTAATATAATTGTAAATGCTGTACCTGTATTACTCCTATGTTAATTAAATATCTTTGAGGTTATTTATATCTCCTCATCTGCAGTCAGTGGATACAACTGTTACATGTATACAGTTATTTATATTATTGGTCGCACCACACGATAAGTGGTCGTTATGTCACTGACCCACATATTTGTTTTATAATAGGGGTGATGATAGTGTAACTTAAATATATTACAAAGCAATTGTCTTTAGTATGGATTCAAATAAGACCACAGGAGGGTCATCTGAGCCAGATCTCCCAATCAATTTGCTCATTGCTTTAATGTGTTTTCAGACAGGGAAGGTGAATTCTCAACTTAGGCAATTGGGCATGCAATAGCATTAAAACACTCAGCCAATTACTAACTCTTGTAAGTAATGAAGGTGTTAATGAGTTTCATAAAAAGGCTTTTTAAACTGAGGAGCATCTCATAACAGCCCTTTTGTGCTTTATTTGGTTTTGTTTTGTTGTTTTTGGCTTTTGCTATTAACAGTAGAATTTATCTGACAACATCACCAGTGCAACACCTTAACACATGTTAAGAGGGACACAAGTTGACACTTTCTACCAAAGAAACACTCCAATGAAAGAAACATTTATGGATTTAATGGCTTGTCATTTTGCATTTATCATTTTTCATTCTTCTTATACTTATATATGGGAAATTCTAATAGCCGAATAACTGTATTAATAAATGCAAATTTTAAGGCTAAAATGAATTAGTGACAAAATGCTCAGTAACAGTTGTTAAGCACAGGCAGTTCCAAATTGTGCTGTACACATCAAAGAGCCTGTGAAATTTCCATGACGCCACAATAACAGCGTAGCCCTAAGTTGAGGATCAAAGCCATTTCAACGGATCACTTAATAGAGAAAGATGATGTTTACAAGACTTTAATGAACATTGCATCACGTCTGTGATTTATCTTCCACGACTCAAGTATGTTGCATCGAAGCAATGTTGATTTATCCTAATTGGAACGTGTAGGGTCATTTCTAGATGGAGAAGACCACGGGTACATCAGGTTCAAAGGCACTAAAATACTCTAACCCATACGGAACACTCATCTTTAAATAGATTATCGGTTGTGTCCCAACTGTTTGATTATAATCCCTCTTAATATGCAGCACATCAAGAAAATCTTGCAATATGTGGACTTCCCCGCCACCCTTCATGTCTTTACACTAATGAACTCTGAAATTGTGACTCGGATCTGATTATAGCAATCCTAAAAGACAAAAATGGTGTAGCGTTGTCGATCCATGACAGATCCACTTCAATGGAGAGAGAGAAGCCCATAATCTAGCAAATTAACCCCAGAATGGGGTGGGAGGAATTTGCGGCTATCAGCAGCTGTTGGCTGTTACTCCAAACAACTTGAGGAGTAATCACAGACATCAGATGATCAGTCAGCAGGGTCAAATTTAAATAAAAAACAAATACCAGTCAGAGAGGCTTATAATGGCAGTGTGCTGGAGACGGTCCATGATAAAAGCGCTTGAGAAACCAAAAGAAGGGGGACGAACATAAATGGCCATGGATTGGCCCAAGACAAGCGCAATTAGAAAATCAGCATTTAGGTAAGACACATGGGTTTTCATGTTTTAAGGGGACTTTCCAAAGCGTAATGATTTTAAAATAGAAACTGTATATTTTATACCCAAACCCTTAACCTCATAAATGCTGAATTCAATGTTTTCCTAATGGGGACCAAAACATTTCCCCACATAGTCAGAAATGACTGGTATTTCTGTCTGTAGAGACATTCAGTTCCCACACTATAGGGTTTACAAAGACCACACACACACTTTTTACTCAACATTTCACCTGCATCTGAGACCCTGAGCATCAAGCCATTTTAACAGATAGAAGTTCTTTTATCCCCGTGAGACGAGACGGAGGCAATAGATTCAAAAGTGTGCCACTGCTATCAGACATGCATTGTACTTGTCAGTTTGGTAACTTCTGACCACGGGTTAGGTGAAAATTGAAAATATGGAAATATGACAACAGCAGCAGATACAGCGAAAGAAAGAGGTGCTGCTTCGATGTATCAATTTAAAAGATGTAAGAAAAGGTGTAGGAAAGGATGCATTGAGAATGCATGAACACTGATATACAGAGACCAATCTTCACGAAGAGCATTTGCTGATTATGTAAAAATAAACTGAACATGCATCATGAGATCAAACATAAAGTCAGATGATGGAAAAAAACAATAAAAAGAGATATTAAGAGAGAGAGAGATTAAGTGTATACAATATAAAACGCTGAGATGTCAAACTGAATTATTACTCAGAAAGTTAATTTAACTCCTTTTCGCTAATGGCAAATATTTTGATCAGTCTGTGTTAAAAATTGGAAAATGTCAAAGATGTTGGTTTTAATTTCTAATTCTAATTTCTAATTGTTGGTTTAATTTTCTAAAAATGTCTTTTGTTATTGTTGTGCATGCAAATTTGAGAGATATGAACAACGGAATCAATCTGATACATAAGTGCTCATTTTGGTACACTGGTTAATCTGATCCCTCTTGTTATTACAGATAATCCTCAGCTATCAGAATGTCTATCTTTAGAGCTGTATAATGGCAAAATGTAAACAATCCTCTCTGAGGACACATGATTTGCTTGTACACTTAACCACAAGTGAATAACATTGTTGACTGAAATGATCAGGTCATATGTAGAATTAAATGTATAAAAATGTCCCAAAAATGATATAATTAGCATCACTGAATCTGTTATTCAGTATTCTGAATATTATTCAACAAACAACAAAACAACTTTTCATAGTGGAACCTCTACAATTTACAAGAACAGAAAACAATGCAAGATTCTCATTTCACTGTAACACCTACTGTATCTGCCGTAATAGAGCAGAGAATTGTACTGCTGGTACGCTGTTCCAAATCCTTTTGCCATCCCACCTTTGCGTTAGTTATAAAATCCTCTACTGTTTTTATCGAGCCCCGCAGTGTGTCTGGCACTCAAGGTTGCTGTCAATTTCCACCAGTGCCAATGCACTGATTATAGCCTCCTTTTCTTAATAACTGACTATTCAAAGGTCCAAACATGACTGGGTCCCTCTGTTCCATGAGCGCTTCTGTCTCCATTAAGGAAAGAGAAAACCAGACCATACTTTTGACAGGTTTGCCATGCAATTTGTTGTCATTTCGCAGTTGATATCATGGAATTCAAAGCTTGACTGGCATGTTATTCTGGCATGTACAATGCAGATGTACTTCATTTGTTAGCAGAAATATGCCTTGCTTTGAGGCTGAAACCAGCACATTCCAAACAGGCAGAGTGAAGAAGTTTTAAAGCTAGTATGCAAATCAACAACAGCACAGCCGTGGTTTTAATTGCGTATCATTTTTATTCTTTCACATTTGTATGTTGTATATGAGGCTGGAAGCAAATAGGTTACAATTTCTAACAGCTCCCCCCGGACTTACAAACAGCTATACCGTGCAGTGCTATAACCTCCTTCATGAAGGACGGAGGGATGGCTCCAAACATCAAACCACACTCCTAAGCACACAAATCCTGCTCTAATGAGGAACAGACTCAATTTGCTATAATTATTTAAATCAATGTGGCATAAACAATTTAGGGTAGGTTCAGGGGTTATTTAAGCTTGTCAAAGACATTTGCAGAGGGAGGGAAGCATGACCCAAGGGTTCACACTCTGCTTCCTGTGTTCATGCAGAGGTAGCCGAGCATTTAACAGCCTGCTGTTATGCTCTTTATGCAGGTTCCTCTATAGCTCAGCTTCAAACAAACACCCTTGCCATAGCCAGCTTTGAAACGATGCCCCAAGGGCTCTGTCTTCATCTTGATCTGCTCTTAGGTTACCACAAGAGCGCAGTGTGCCTGAACATGTACATTCAATATGTTTAACTGTCTGATACAAGCCAGGCTTGTCATTTAAAAGCGAGTCCAGCTGCGGGATGTTTGTGTGTTCTGATACATAGGTAGGCTGTGTTTATGAAGCATGAAATAGCATTTTTACGAATCATTCAACGTAGTGCGTTTTGGAAGCCATTTTTAACACGAGCAAGATAAGTGTGGTGCCAGATTGTTATGAAAGCAGATTTGGCTTTCTACTCGCGCAACATGACAAAATGGCTTTTTTTAAGAACTAACAGAATATCAGAATTAGATTAGTGCAGCGTAAAATAATGATGCTTAATCATATTGATTGTGCCATTATTCATATCTTGTACATATTCCTTTCTATGCTGATCAAGGTAGCCAAAATCTCTTATCCTGAATTTTCAGATTGCATAAGATCTTCATGACTGACCTTTCAGTTGCAGGAAATTGCCATTTCAAGCTCTCGAAAAGCTTTGTGACTTCCGCTGACCTTGGCCTATGCATCTCAGCGTTCTGCAGCAAGCAATGCAATCAGAGAGACATTTCTAGACATGATAACATTGGGGGCTGGTCTGTTAGTTTCCTGAGACACACACAATGATGTTGCATAATGGCCGACAGTATAGAGGAATGCCCTCTCTTCTTGACACCCGCAAGTGTGATAGAACTTAAAAAAACAACAGTTATGAAATCACTCGGTTTCTCATCTTCATTGTATAAACAGCATCAATGTTCTTGCTTTCTGTGCATGAGCTGGAGCTGAAGTCTAATGGCTGATGTAGCAGCACAATGTTCCAGAACACAATCAAGTTGACATCTGAATAGCTGAAAAGAAATAAAATCTAAGTTTTGAAGTGCCCCAGTCAAAGTCCTGACTTGAATTATATAGAGAGATTGTGGCAGGAGCTGAAAAGAGCAGTTCATGCTTGAATGACTACCAGTTTGGTCAGACCTGTGCAAAGAAGAGATTTCTTCTCAGAATGAGTGAGACTCGTGTCAGACTACAGTTGTGGTTTTGATGCAGAAACGGCGTTTACAGACACTTTCAACCAAAACAACAAACTGCCAGTAGATTTCCACAAAGAATCAATAACGGTTTAGTGTAATTTTCATAGAATAATAATTCACAAAGAAACAATTTAATACAAAATGTTATATTTTAACCAAACCGGAAGTTAACTTCGGACCAGGCATGTGCGTCTGATGACTCAGTTTTATGGTTTTTAATGCCGATGTTTTCTATTATGTCAGGGATGTTCACGAGAGATAACTCAAGTCAAGTCAAGTCAGCTTTATTTATATAGCGCTTTTTACAATTTTCATTGTTACAAAGCAGCTGTACAAGAAAACATTGACTATAAGTAAAACATAAAAGGTTATGGAAGTCAAAACACAGTTCAAGTGCAAGACAGCAGTACGTGAAAAACTCAATGGAGAGCAAAACAATAAACATAACTAATTTATATTAACTTTAAACAATAGCTTTCCACAAGGGGGTAAAACACGAGAACATTACTAAAACAACCATGTAAACGACAGAGACAAGACTAAATATCAACCATGACATCAAGACAGGAAACTCCAAAATGGTACTGTACTACAACAAGGTATGGCAAACCATCAAGACACAGGCAAGAACAAAACAAACAGGACATAGGCATTAAAACATAAACATAGGCATTAAAAACCATAAAACTGAGTCATCAGGGCATTATATAGGGTGACTAACAAAGGCTAATTAACAAGGGACAGGTTTGGGGAATTAAACAGAGATGGGAAGCTAAGGAGGTCACCAGGGGCGGGGTCAAAGATGAGACTGGAGAGAGTGTATGGCAACAATTAATGTCTCTCTCCACATTAAACACATGGGTATGTCATGATTCTGCCACAAGACTCCGAAAAAGACAGCACTCTTTTTTTACTTGGGTTGTCTTAACCATTAACTTAACCATTTGGCTCTCCAAATAGTTTTTTTCCAGTGTTTATTCAAAACTCATTAGAAAACTATAACATAGGGTGGAACACACATAAACAGCAACATGACATATGTTAAGAGTTATAAGAGTATAAGAGTTTAAAAAAGAGAATAAAGATCCTATCTTTTCGTGGCAGAAATCCTTTAATATCCTTCTTTAATTTATGCCACATATGGCGTCGAGACCCTTTAACTTACAGCAGATAATTAACAAGCCTATGATATACAGGGGGCTATGAAACATCTTAACAGTGCTTCTATTTCCTGTCTCAACCGCAGCCGTTTTAACTGCTAAGGCCGCAGCGATTAATTGTCATCCTGCATTAAATATTTCATGGTCAATATGCCTAGCTTTCCCCATGGACTCTGACTGTGCCGTGTATTAGGTTGAATATAAAGTCATTTGACCAAAGTAATGAGTTTTATTGTCACCAAACACAGCCCTTTATAGGGTTTGGAATGCTGCAGGCCATCCTTTGGCACGCCGAGAGTCCTGCAAATTAAACCAAATATAAACAATTGTTAAATGCACTTTTGCATGCTGGTTCATGTGGAATAGTTGCTGGCATCTCACTATGTTGTATGTTTGTATGAGTGTATCTCATTTCCTTGCGGGCTTTATTTGTCCTTCAATGGTTTGTGGCAATTTTTTCAAGGATTTTGTCTATCATGTACTTTAAGAGGCTGTTACACAAGACCGTTTTCAACTAAAAACTAAAAACTTTTAATGAGTTTTGGCTGTTCGTTTACACGAAAACAGCGTTTTGAAAAGGGGTCTCAAAGTGCACGTTTCTGAAAACGACGGCATCATCGTTTCCATGTAAACTCTGAAGGCGTCATTTTCCACAAACGATGAAGTCATACACATGCGTATTACACGTTCAGTCTGAATGCATGCGTAAGTGTTCCCCAAACAATAATGACAGCCTCCATGCTGCATGTTTGTGCTGCGTGACACAGCAAAAAGTCAAGTTACTGCACCACTACAACCAGCGAAGACATGGTATTTATATGGATACTACTACAAACACACATACACGCCACCAAAGTTATTAAAAGCGCTTTTAGATAAAAAAAAGTGTACGCAAGCACATTAGTTTCTTTTTAGCACAACAGCGCCACCCACTGGCATGCATAATAAATCGTTTTTAATTGTTTTCCGAATCCATGTAAATGCAGATCGTTTTGAGAACACTATCGTGTGTATGTAAAACGGGAAAAGAGGAGAAACTTTTCTGTATTTTATTTTGTAAACGTACTCTTAGATGGTAGATGGTGTGTATGTTACCCTATAACTGGTGTCGTTAGGACTAATAAAAACAGCAAAGAGATTTTATTGTATCAAACTTGACTTTGAAAGGGCAGCTCTATTTACAATGCAGCATGTACAGAACATATCTCCATACATCACCCCCAAGGGGCCAAGTGTACCGTAGGGAAAAGAAGGATGGACGCCAAGTTTAATTATCGCCAGTGCACATCCTTTTCCTACTTTTGTGAAACGGGAAGGACAGAGCAGTGAGTCTCTGAAAATACCAGAAGCTGTCATTGTGAAAAAATAGAATATGGTGTGAGTGTAGAGAGAGAGAGATAGAGATAGAGAGAGTAATCCCCCCTCACGATAGAAAGTCTCTCTGGGGTCCAAAAGCATCAGCAGCGGTGTGGTACTATACCTGATCAAGGCATTGCTGGCAGGCTCTAAGCTGATTTTATTGGACACCTGCTGGATTTGGTCTCCCTGGAGAATCTGGGGTGACCAGAAAAAAAAAACACTAAGTGGCCAACAACCCAGTAGACCCTCAGGCCTGAGAGAGCCGCCCTGTGGAACATGTTGAGAAATTAGCACTGAGGGCTTGAATGTGATGCTGAACTGCATTGAACCACTCTTGAACCTCAGCGCTGTCCTTCAACAGCTCTATGTCTATAGAATCATGTAAGATTAATAGTAGCGAGTCTTACCATAATTAAATGTTGAAACATGTTAGTCTAATCTTGAAACACAAATCTAATCCCCAAAGGAAACTTTTAAGAATTTACATTATCAGTTATAATAAATCTAGCACTTCAGAGCTTTCCAATAATGCCTCAATCAGGAAGAGTACAACACAACTGTCACTTTATAGAGCCACGGAAACAAAGAGGCTTTTTTTTGAAAGTTCAAAAAATATTTTTATATGATAACCTTTTTCACACTTTCCATGTGTCACTTCATACTGTTAGTATTTCACAACACCCTCTCACAGGAATTTGTGAAATTGTCATGAACTGTAATCTATTAATTCGTGTTTGACCATATTTCCCCCTTTTTTCATGTCAGTCAGCACGACTTTCAATCTAATGTATTTAAATATGGAATTCAAATTTATAACGCAAACTGATGGTAATTCAGCTTTTTTACAAGGTGGCTCAATCATGTGAAATCATATTTCCTATGATCTCATTGATGTGTTTTGTTATGATTACACTTTTCTCCAGTGACGTTAGGGCGGCGTAAGGTGAGCCATTAATGGTTGTTTTGCCACCCGTGATAATTGCGTTTTAGCTAAATTAGCCTTTAGGCTGTGATTTTAAGGTTTGGGTTAAGTGAGGTGTTGGTTAGCTGTCATGATTCTCCCTTCTCTTGTCTTGATTTTCTAGTCTAGTGGCAGAATCATGACAGACCCACTTGTTTTATGTGGAGAGAGATGTATTATTGTCAATCCGTTCTCTCCAGTCTCGTCATTGGCCCCGCCCCTCTCGTTCCTAGTATTGCGTTCCACCTGTGTCTCATTCCCCACACCTGTCCATTGTTATCTCCTTTGTTAGTTTCCCTATTTCATGCCCTCTTGTCCATTGTCTTGTGATCATTACGTTGATCATAGTTCTCTTGTTCATGGTCCTGTTACCTAGTTTGTAGATTCAGAAGTACCTTGTTCCTGTTTTGTTATTTTTGTTATTTTTGTTATCGTGCTATCGTGCTATCGTGCTATCGTGCTATCGTGCTATCGTGCTATCGTGCTATCGTGCTATCGTGCTATCGTGCTATCGTGCTATCGTGCTATCGTGCTATCATGCTATCATGCTATAGTGGTAATGTTGCCATCAATAGAGGTACAGCGTCTAACTTTACTTATTGACACTGCCTTCACATGCTGTCTGGCTTATCGTAAACGTATCTAGTTTTAAGGAACCTTTTTACATGAACAATCCTTTAGTATTTTGAATAAAACAAGGTCGTCATGCAATATGATACCTGAGTTTTCTCATTATTGTTATTACCCAACTCTCACAGTCCGAACTTCAACTGCACAGTAGATGTAGATTATTGCCCTTTTATTGAGTTAATAGGCTTTTACTAATAGTTTTGTTTATTTGGAAAGGCAATCACATCGAAACAGACCAGCAACGTAAATCATGACTGACCATGCTAATGCTTATTGATCAATTGAAGAACGTTAATTTCACAACTGCCAAATTTCAACAACCATTCGGAAACGTACTGTTCCATTCATACGGTTGTTACGTCTTCTTGTGTCTCTCCATAAGTGTCAAACTCCGGTTCGTACATATAGGGCTGAACACCACTAACAATTCCTGAATTCTCTATTTGGTGATATTTTGGCCGGTACCCTTCAGCACGAGTTCATAAAACTCCCTCCTCTGGAGAGGGGGCTGGGAGGAAATGCTCAATAACATATATATAAGATATATAAGCTAAATCAGTGCGTTTAATAAATGATCCGCTGGGTATTTTGAGCTAGAACTTCACATACACACTCTGGGGTAACATCTAGTAAAACCATTTGTACAAAACTCTTTACATTTAGTCATTTAGCAGACACTTTTATCCAAAGCGACTTACAGATGAGGAAACATTGGAAGCAATTATAACAACATAGGCAACAAAATACATAAGTGCATCAAACTAGTCCATTAAAGCCTAGCACAGTATAAAAAGCTAAGAATAGTGAGGTTAGTAAGTTTTTTTTTTATTATAAAGAAGGAAAGGGAAGAGAATTCAGCGACGTGTTGACGGAAGAGATGTGTTTTTAGGCGTTTTTTAAAGATGGCAACCGAGTCTGCTGATCTTGTAGCAGCTGGTAGATCATTCCACCAATGTGGAACAGATCCAGAGAAGGTACGGGAGAGTGACTTTTTTCCTTTTTGGGATGGTACCACTAGTCGTTGTTCCTTTGCAGATCGCAGTGATCTGGCAGGAACATTGATCTGCATTAGCGAGTGGAGATACGATGGTGCAGATCTGGTCTTGTAGGCCAGGAGCATAGCTTTAATCTTTATGCGGGCGGCAACAGGGAGCCAGTGTAACCTGATGAAGAGCGGAGTAACATGCGCTCTCTTCGGTTCATTGAAGACCACTCTTGCCGCCGCATTCTGGATCATCTGGAGAGGTTTGATTGTGCAAGCAGGAAGTCCAGCCAGAAGCGCATTGCAATAATCCAGTTTGGACAGGACAAGAGCCTGGACTAGGACTTGCGTAGAGTGCTCCGATAGGAAAGGTCTAATTTTCCTAATGTTGTAGAGGATGAATCTACAGGACCGGGTGGTGCTGGCAACATGACTTGTGAGGTTAAGCCGATCATCGATTACCACTCCCAGGTTTCTGGCTGTGCTGGACGGTGTAATCGTTGATGAGCCTAGTTGAATGGCAAGGTTGTGGTGAATCTTTGGGTTGGCTGGGATCACAAGCAGTTCTGTTTTTGCAAGGTTTAGCTGCAGGTGATGATCCTTCATCCAAAGCGAGATGTCACTCAGGCATGCCGCGATGCGAGCAGCGACCGTCGGATCGTCCGGTTGAAATTGAGTTATGATGATCACCAGTGTCATCAACCACTTGTTTATACTTTTCTGATTTGAGTTTTACTTCCAATTTTATGTCTCGCCTTCAACAAAGGTGGCACAAAGGTGGCACAAATCTGTACATTAATGTTCATAGTGTTAATGTTCATAGTATATAGTCATCTGTATATCTTGTTCATAGTACATACCTACTGTCATATTTTCATAGAACATACCTTCTGTAACATTTTTTCATAACTGTATAATATTTTCTCAATATTGTATTCTGTATTTATTGTAACTGTATATCCTGCACTTGCTAATTGCACTTCTGGTTAGACCTAAACTACATTTCGTTACACTGTACTTGTATATGTGTAATGACAATAAAGTTGAATCTAATCTAAAAAAACACATTTCCACACCTTTTGCAATCAGCGTCTCTCATGGAGTGGTCTTTGCAAATGATGTGCAACCAGCGTGTGTTGTTCCAGTGTTGTCAGAGCTGTTTAAAGTGGCACAGAGGAAAAATTGCATGAGTGGACTGTTTTGACGGGACCTCTGGGACTGAGTTCGAGGCCAGTGTGATGGAGGGTGTCCTCCCTGCAGGTGCAGTTGTCAGTTCTGTGGGCAGGCAAATACACTGCTGAGGCTTGGCCCAGAAAACAGCGTGACACGTTATTTCACCCGTCACGCCCACTGTGTCCAAACATTTCATCTCTCCCTGTCGCCTTCTCTTATTTCATCTTCTCTTTTGGATCACTCATGATCTGTCTTTATTGACAAGCACATTATGACTTCAAGGCAACAGAGTCTGACGTGAACTGTGACCTTAACACTGAGATGACATGAGAATGTGTGTGATCTCTGTGTTTCAGAAAGACTATGTGGTGTCCATCAGAAAGTGAAGGCTATTGGGCACTGTCATGTTGACGGTCTCTAAGGAAACACAAATCATTGTCCTCTGATTGACCTCTCCAATCGTCGCACATTGTCTTCAGGTCTGAAGGTTATGCCAGAAATGCTTTTCGAAACCGGAAACTTAAATTAAGTACAGTATTCATTTGACACCCAAACAGAGCTTTCGGACCTGCTCTTTGCCATTTACCCTGGGTAATTAACGTGCTTCCGAAATAGCCTCATAAATACATGTCCACACAGTCAATGTTTGTTAATTTGCAAGCTTGGTTTAATTCATTCTCTTGCAAATTCACCATTGTATCTATGAAGCACCACATTGCTCCTTTGTTTCCAGTAGTTGTTGTTGTTTTTTTAGGAGTTGTTTTGAAGGATGTCAGTATTATGTTGATGAAGGGGAGGAGGCGAGAGACCCTGTGGACAAGCTATTATGCATCATCATTAAGATGAGAGGAAATGAGCTGAGAGGTGAAGACAGAGTGCAAGAGAGGATGATTGAGACGTAGAACGAGGGGGGTGAGAGAAAGACTCCTTGTTGGCATGCAGAGCGTGCAAGTCTATCGCTCTGATTACCTCCCAAATGCCACTGAAAGCGCAAGAGGCGGGAAAAGCAAAGGAGGTGAGACGTCATGGAAACACACATTGATCCATAACCGGCTAGGTGGGTCTCTATTTTAAATGCTCGAGCACAGGAAAAATCAATAATCATTACAGTTTTCTACCAGCCACTAATAAACAAAATGCTTTATTAGAGAAAAACTGATAAGGTCACCTTTTGGAATGTAGAAATACAGGCAGAGAGCTGAAGTTGACTGGGTTTTATTGTTAGGTGAACAGATGACAGGTGATAATCCAACAGGTGAAATCCAACAAATAGGTAACATCCACGGGTAAATAAATAACTACTGGTAACATCTATGGGTAGAAACTGTCTGAAATGTGAGCTTCAGTGCAAGTTCTGCTGGGAAGACTCAATCTTATGCCAATAACTACGTATGGACCTAACCAATAATCATCTAATACTTGGAGTATATAAGATCGCCACTTACCCTTTGTTTACGTTCGCAGTTGAAGCAGCCGATATTCACCCCATCCTCCCCACCACCACCAGGATGGTCCCTGTCCAGGGGGGTTGGCTGCGCCCCTGCCTTCATCTTTAGCCAGGAAGTTCAGGAATTCTTGACCGTCTGGATGTGAGCTATGGACGGGTCCTACGCCAAATAAATATATATTTTACCATATTCGCACGTTGTCGCTGATCACTTGTCTAATAAATGTTCATTGTCACATATTCTTGCCTCCCCAGTCTTTCTGGTAGAACTACTGCAAGACAAAATACAACAAGACTTGACATTGAACAAAGACAATAGACAAACATAGGATAGTAGCCCAGAGATGGTTGACAACTGACCAAAGCGGAGACGGAGGGAAAAGTGAGCCTGGTGAAGCCAGATGGATGACGTGCCATGGCGAAGATTAGGAAGACAGGAGCAGAGGTGGAGTCTGGGTCTCAGAGGCTAAGGGTGGAGACATGTGATACTCCAGTTCAGGGTAGTTGGTGGCTGGAGATCCCAAGGCTCATTCGGCCCAGCGGTGCTGGCATGCTGAGGGTGAGTAGAGGGATTTCCAGGGGCCAACAGGCCCAGGGCTGACAAACTGACTGAGGGAGTGCGGGAAACTGCTTGGGGACTGGCGATGCAGAGTTGGCTGGTGAGGGAGGGCTGGGCAGGAACGAGGGAGCGCTGGGCAGGACCATTGACGTTATCAAAACAATCCTCGTTTACACAGATCCTCAAAAATGAATAAAACACTATTACGCATGCAACATCAGTAGTTGAAAATACCAGAGTCACTAAAACAATACAGAGCGCTACATTTTTCCTCATTCATAGTGAAGAGAAGCATGCGCATATATACAGACAAAAAACAAGATGGCGAAAAGTTTGGACATTCGAAAGTTTTCCTTCCATCTACTTTTCCTCCCGGGTCTGATCCATAAGCGCCGTTTAAAAACCGTGAATGAGTGTTAAGATTTAGCTGTAGACCTCCGCTGGTGGTTCTAGCACTGGTGTAGTAAATCTACACTTTGCTGGAGAAGCGTTAACAAACTATTGCACAGCACAAAAAAAACATGTAATCCGCCATTGTTGTATTTGTTTCTTTTTCTTCGTTGTGTTTGGGTGTACACGCGCATACCACACCCCCACACCTTATACTCATGCACACAATGTTGTTTTCTGATTCTTGCGAAGTTTGCGTTATCAGTCCCCTAAAGCGCTGTTTCCGTGTAAAGGGACAGCCAAATCGCATAAATTGTTTTGCGCCTTCACTTGAAAATGATCTTGTGTAAACGGCCCCTAAGAAAATCTGTCTGGCCCTACAAAAACACTGATTCCAATTGTTTGAATACTTTGTTAGATGGGATTAATGTGCTCACAGAAATTTTCTTATTAAAGAAAATTAAAGGTACTCAAGCAGAAGTTAAAATTCCCAGAGAACACACTCACATTGAGAAATAATTAAACCCTGAATGCACTGTAAATTCCTTTGAATGAAAGCATGTGCCAATCCATAAATGTAAATGTATGGTGGATAAAAAAACAGAACCAGCTTACACGCACTTAAGCATTTATATTATATTGTAAAAGAAATGCATTTGCAGAGCATTTCTATTGATCATCTTGCAGGTCAAGTGTAAACGCACTGGGCAAGCAACTCATAGAATAAACAGTATATTACTGATCATAGCGCCTGGCTCTGAGAAATTAACATTTGACATTTACAACATAAAAGAATAAAACATTTGCTCTCTGTATTTTGAGCATGTATCTCTCTGCTGCTGCTCGTGGTTATTCAACCTATTTCACCACTTTTCTGTACCACCTACTGTCCACCTATCCAAAACAGTTAATTGAGGACAGCACAGTACACTCTTTACATGCTGTCTGCGGAGTAAAAACACTGCATTAAGGGCTGCCTTTGAAGCAAAAAGTGGTCTACTAGTGACAGGTCTACAAGTGAAGTAACTTTGGCAGCTTTGCCACTTTGGTCTAATTAAAAATTATAGAAAGAACATCCACGCATTAATTCTCTACACCGCTTATCTGTTGACTAGTCCAAATATATAAATATTTATTAATCATACTATTTTTCCTAATATAAGATTACAACAACATCTAATTATATTTATCTTAATATTTCACATATCTCTGAATTAAGATTTCATAACACAAAAGTTAACAGTACATTGACATGCAAAGAGGTAACATTTCTTTGCAGTCTGCACACCACAAATGCACAAAAATCATTAGAGAGTAGTGCAAAAATGAGACGAAAGACTAAACAGAATTCATCTAATTTTAAATCCAAATTCATGGGTAACATTTTGGGTATGGGGCACCATATCTGACAAATAGGTCACTTTTATTTTCATCATAAATTGCTCTCATGCATTTATTGTTTAAAGTGGCTACATTACATCAATGCATTTGGCCGGCACATTTATTCAAAGCGATTTACAGAACGTTTAAGGTATACATTTTTATAAGTAGGCCTATGCGTTTTTCATGTGAAATGTGTGCAGCTTTACTAACAGGGTTACAGAGACAACATGCGACATGTTTGCAAAATACCAACAGTTTCCATTTCACATTTCCATTTAGTCATTCAGTAGTTGCTTTTATCCAAAGCAACTTATAGATGAGGTAAACATGGAAGCAATTGGAATAACTTAAGGACAACAAAAAGCATAAGTGCAATAAGAAAACTGGTCCCATATAGCCTACCACAGTATACAGAGCTAAGTTTTTTTTTAAATAGTAGAAAAGAGATAGAAGTCAGGTGCTGACAGAAGAGATGTGTTTTCAGCCGGTTCTTTGGGCAGATCATTCCATAAATGTGGAACCGATCCTGAGAAGGTTCGTGAGCGAGATCTTTTTACCTTTTTGGGATGTCACCACAAGACGTTGTTTGTTTGCGGAGCGTAGGAATCTGGCAGGTACATAAGTCTGCATTAGCGAGTGAAGATAGGGGGGTGCCAAATCAGTGGTGGTCTTGTAGGCCAGGTGCAGAGTCTTGAATTTGATGCAAGAGACTATAGGGAGCCAGTGCAACCTAATAAAGAGAGGAGTGACCTGTGCTCTCTTCGGGTTCATTGAAGAACGCTCTTGCCACTGCATTCTGAATCATCTGTAGAGGTTGTGTTGTGCAAGCAGGAAGACCAGCCAGTAGGCCATTGCAGTAGTCCAGTCTGGACCGAACAAGAGCCTGGACAAGGACTTGCGTAGCATGCTCGGATAGTTAGAATAGAATAATAGATAGACGCTTCCTGCAATCTTCCATGCAAAAACTAAAATAAATAAAATATTAGTCGGAAGAACATTTCTTGTGACTAGGAGTACTTTGAAGTTCTGATTTGAGTAAAGGTGGCACCTAAAGATTTTATGAGATACTGAGCTAGATAATAAACACAAACATAGCTTGTGGGAGGGCATTCAAGAAAGCAAAATGCCTTGTTAAACAGCCTCTTGGAACCATGCTCTAAGATACAATTTCCTGCTGTAACGAGTATGCATACAAAGGTTAAATGAATCTCCGAATCATACATCAACATAAAGTGGTTGTGTTTTTTAAGTTTGTAGTGTTCTCGAGTTCCAGTGTCGCCATGTGCGTGCCTTCAGAACTGCTCATGTCTCAAGTACGCATACGAAGGAAACGGATGAAATTTACAATTTTCTTTAAGCATTATATCTACCAACCTCATTGTGTTTGTTCTAGACTCATGTTAAAAAGCAATAACACAACCACACACCGGAAGCTTGCTGTTCGATACTTTGAAGTGTGATACTTTGGTCCACCAATATTTAACAATGAAAGAAATCATCACATATAACATCATTCGACCTCCCAAACTAATTTCTCCACAGCCTTTTTTTAAAAAGACGAACCACCCAAAAATGTTCGGGAGATCTACGGGTAGCTCATGTGGGAAAGTGGCACTTAAATGATAACACTTCATTTCGTATCGGTATTAATGGACTCCGCTCTGATACTATAGAGCTCAGAAAGGGCATGAAACACCTCGTATTACGATGGAATCTGCCTTGTTGAAGATAAAAGGTAATGCTCAGTGCGGAGCGTAATTGCTTTCTTTGTGAAGTCACTTGTCGAGTTACCAAATGTAACGAAAAAGCAAGTGTATTTTACAAGCTTAAAGAAGAACTGCAAAAGTAAGGAAAAGGCTTCCGATCACATTCGAAGATCTACAATTGGCCTGAACAATTGCACGGGTTGTTAAAAAAGAATATTTCCAATGAGCGAAGACATACTTTATTGTAAGAGTGAAGCTGTTGTTTTTAAATGGGAAGGAAAGAGAACCGCTTGATTGGTATGCAAATGCAATCGGAATGTACCATATATGGAAGAAGACATTTAGATATCATAGCCTGAAGCAGAGCTAAAAGGTTAATCATCAAATCCCTTTCTATAAGTTACATGAAACATGACAGGCTTTGTGCTGAAGGACACATCTATTGGAATGCCATCACAGGCAGGGAATTGTTCCGATATGACAAATAATATGAGACAGGTAAATGGGCCACTGAAAATCCATCTCTGTGGCTTAATGCAATAGTTAACGGGATCTGTGGACATCAGTCAGACAAGAGAAATGACTTGCAGCTGCAGAAGCATCATCTACTAATAATTCACAATGCACTAGCATCTGGAGCCAACCGTGGCTGTGAAATGGACAGCATGCTTATGAATGAGTACTTGCTGTTCTGCATACATATTTTATTATTGCAGCATGACAAAGCACAAGTCATTTTCTAAGTAGCCTGTGGGTTTATCAGTCCAACACACATAAATTGGGGTTGTTTTTATGTACAATAAAGAAAGACACTTTTCTGAAACATTTAAGCATTTGTGAGAATAAACCATAAAGGGTCAAGAATAGTGTTATAATATTTCGAGAATAAAAACTAAATTAGAGGAATTAACTTTTCTGAACAAAGCACTAAAATGTTGTAGTGCTCTAGAACCTGGAATGCTATAGAATTGCGATGGTCAAATTATAAATACAATGGACTAAAATTAGAGACTCAACATACTATAAATATTCTCACAAATAACCTATGATTTCCAAAAGCATTTAAAAAAGTTCAGTGCCTTAGTCAGAGCCGATCCTAGATGTCTGGGGGCCCTAAATTTAACTGTTCCTGTAAACTATGAGAAATAAACATTTTAATAATTATTTACCTAAAGTAACACGTGGTTCTGGAACCATCTAGCTGTTAACAGTTAACATGCAAATGCGGTTAAATGCGGTTTAAATGTTTACTCAAGAACGCGAAGCATACAAAACACATCAATATTTCTCTAAATGTGATGACACAAAAATGACATATTATCATGTGTGTAAACATACAGTGGATTACATTGGTTTGCATTATAGCTGACACCCACATGACCACTGCACAGTTTTTGTGACTGCAAGTCGTTGCCTTTAAATGCTATTGAAGCTAGAAACAAGTATATTAATGTGTAGCCTATGTAACTTTGGAGACAGTCCCAAAAATTCAGACTATCGAATGTCCAACGTCAAACCAACTTTATGCCAGTGGATAAATAGTCTACTGAATTTGTAAATCTGTCCTTGCATAATTTGGCAAAACTGCTAATGAGGTATTAATCCGCAAGTTATAAACTAGTGTCTTGTTTACATTATTGTTTTTGACTCTGTACGCAAGGGGGCCCCCTGGTGGTGCAGAGGCCCTACGTAGTCTGTGCCACTTGAATGATTGGCCTGGAGTTTTACATATACAATAGCCAGTAATTCTCATTAATAAAGCATTTAAATTATGAAGTACCAAAACACTTCACAGTAGCATGATACTTGGTATGGTGAAACTTCAGCTGGTGTTGTAAGATATTTGTTTACAGTATTGTCACAACCCTACTGCACATAACCAATGTCTTTGGGGTTTCAATATGCAGTTTTACAGATTCTGATTACAGAAGCTAGGTTAAATGTGGATTTCTCATTACAATCCTAATCAACATCAGAAGTAACTAATTGCATAATAATCAATTTCAGAATGAAACTGCCTGATAATCTAATGAAATGGATTTCAGGTTATGGGCCTACAAATTGTCTTTAAAATTGCCATTGATTGAATATGTTGCTATGGCAGCACAATGCCAAATCTATTTTAGCAAGGACATTCTTGTAGTGTTTTCATTATATGCCTGGCTGTTAGAGCATTTATACCACCATGTCAAGGTAAAGCATCTCATCAGAATAGTTTACTGAATAGCGATTTTTGGAATGATCATAGAAATGCAATGTGTCAACATGGAATCAGCAAAATAGCTAAACCATCATAATAACTCACAAAATAAACGATTTATCCACATACAAGTTAAAGCTAACTGAAGTAAAATCATCTCTGATTGGGTTGTAGATCCATCATGTAGGGCCATGGCTCAATCTGAAATTGGATGGTCTGATGTACCCACTCATTTGTCTTCTGCAGAAGAATGGCAAATCATGGGCACTGAAAATGGCATGCAATTCCTTCTTTGTGCTTTCTGACCTCTTAGCTTTTCACAAAAGCATAAATCGCAGATGACTGCCTTTCATGTTACGTACAGAAAAACAACCACAAAGTAAACATGTTATAAATTATCACAGTATGCCAACAGCTTTGCCCAAATTGTTTGCCATGGTCTTCAAGCCTCTGCTTCTGAGCTACAGAATAGTATTGTAATACAATGCAACATTTGCCTAATGCAAGCTGTCTTCGAAAGGTAATACTGGAAAGAATCATTGGGCTTTACATGTGCTGTTTGCAGTATATTCACTGTGGTCAAAACTGCTTACATAATCCAGTTAGTGCCAGTAAATGATCCTGCCTCACCTTGTCATGCTTTTCTAGCCTTGTGGTAGGATCACGACAGTTCCACGTGTTTTGTGTAAAAGCACATGGCCAAGTGCTCTCCTGTAGCATCTTGACCCCGCCCCCCTTGTTTCGCCGTCTAGCTTCCCGACGAAAGTAATATTCGCCAAGGACTATTTCCCAGGACGAAGACGAGACGTTGCTGAGACGCGAAGTAAGGCCATTAAACGACAACCAACCCAGATAGCCATGAGTCGGCGGACCACCGGCAGTGCTCGGGAGACAGTAAAAGCATCAAAGGCGTAATGGCAAATGCGTCTGACGGTGCACCGCCGGCGGCAGCCATTATTTAAAAGTGGCAGCCGGCTTTCTACCGCCTTCGTTCTGCGGCTGACCCGCGGGTCAACCGCTGTTCAGCCTTCGTTATATTGAAGGCAGCTCTTCGGCGGCCTGTCGGAGGCAAACGCTATTTTCGTGTGTTTTGCCGCCGCTTATTGTATATATAATATTTATATATTTCTAGCATGCAGTTTATCAAGAATAATAATTGATCAAACCGGACAAATTTCCATTTGGCGTTTTAATTCCACATTTCAAAGTACAGTAACCGTCATTGAAATAAGATGTGTAAGAGCACTGGAATATAAATAACTGAAATATTAAATAAAGTACTAAAGAACATTCAGGTTTACAAAACATGTCATGGTGGTAGTACAAATAAGTCCAACAGTGCAAGGTTAAAGTCTAGTGACCAACAATAAATATGGACAATATAAGCACACTGACAGAATAAAAGTAGATTTTTGGGTACTTATGTGCAATATTATGTATTAGGTATGAAATGAGAAATTACAAACTATAATAGAATAGTTAAGCACTGATAGAATGAAATTAGCCATTATTAAAATCACGGGAAGTACAATATTTGGTGGGCTAAGAATTGCAGGATAGTCTAAGTCATGATATTTAGTGGTTCAAGGCAATTTACTATGAGTTTCCCTGGTTTTCCCAGACCTCCAGAAAGAGGTAGCACAAATTGGCATATCTGCCAGTGGGTGACTTATGCAATCTGGCAACCATACGCTCTCACTGTGGAAATGCCATTGAGGATCTTAAGTTAATAAACAAGAGTTTAGTGATCTCCAGCCGCTCTGAGTTCTCTCATGAGCTGCTCGAGCCGCGTTGATCTCCACTACATTGTTTGTTTGCGATTGTGGTTGCTGAATAAATCATCCCACCTCGCTAAAACTGTGAGTCAGTTTCTGACCACATTCCGAGGGTTCTCTTGGGGGTGTCCCAGGACCACAAACTGCCGCTTTCCCCTTTCCAGCCGCTGTATCTGCTGCAGTGCCCTCAGTGTCAGCTGCAGCATCCCCTGTTTGTTATGATGGCCATGTGCTCTCATGACGTGTTTTGACCCCAACCCCCTTGTTTCCTCGTCTAGCTTCCCACCTGTAATTATCCTCTCCACCTGCATAGTGTATTGTCCCTTGTTAGTTCCCCTATTTAATGTCCTTATGTTTTCTGTCCTGTGCTGTTTCGTTTTGCCTCGTTAACATACTTACCTGGTTCCTGCATTCCTAGCCTTGTCCAGTTCTTGAAGAAGTGTTTTGTTTAGTTTATCTTGTCTCTCCTGTTTTTGTCCCCTCGTGGGAAGTCTTTATTTCTTAGGTTTATCATTGTTCTTTTGTCATTTTACCCCATCGTGGGTCTTTTATTTTGTGAATAAAAGTTTTGAGTTTTGTACTGTCAGTCCGCCTGCTTTTGGGTTCTCCTTCCTGATTCCCCATGACAATTTAAACTTGAAAATTTGTCTACAATCATTTTAAGAGTGCCATTATGCACTGGACTACTAACACTATTGCAGGAGAGAGGATGGCTTTTGGTCTTGTGTGAAGTGTACAACATGCCGGATCGGTCTAGCAGTGGTCTCCAACTGTGCTCAGTAATTCATAGGAAATAACATGGTCTGGATTTAATTTATTTGGGTGTTTATAAGACCAGGGGAGCAATGTCCGGTGATGGCCTGTGTTGTCAATGGCAGTCGGATTGATGACTGAGCTCCTGAAAATACATTCAGTTAAATCCCTGAAGATGAGGAGAAAATCCGTATCATGATAGGGTAAAGGACTTGCCCTGAAATAACCTGTTTAAGATGTCTCTCTGCGTGTGGTCTGATGATTATTCATGCTGAGAGACAGCAGTGTTGTATAACAAAGCTTATGACAAATTAAGCCTTAGTACAGCATATCCTAATTATTGTTCAAGTATTAACATTGTCAGTTTAGTATGTGGAGATGATGTACACTTTAATGCTTATGTTGTTGTAGAAGATTTTAAAAGCTTGCTTACTGCAGTTTGTGTTCAGACTTGGCAAACAAAAAAACATTAAAGATTTTGAAGATGTTCCGGGTTTGCATCGCATGCATTTCCACACTGCAACAATCTATACAATATTTTACATTGTGGAATGCTCCAAAGTGAACCTATAGCACAAATGGACCCGCAGAGAATGGTTCTGAATGGCAAACAGTGGAATCTAAGCTAAACATTTTGAGACAAGCGGGATGATGAAAATTCAAAAGAGATGGGCTTGGAAATGGGGAGGAATAAAGGCAAACAAACAAATAAACCACAAAGTGAGAGAAAAAATCCCGTAGGCAACATCTGGTGGCATAGTCAACAGAGGAAAACATGATACACTGGCAAAATTAATGAGAAAATATTGAAAAACCCTCAAACTAATGAAAATTTGATGGGACGTGGGGGAACAAGGAATGAGAAAGAGACATGAAGGCAATGACAGATGAGAGGGTTAAAAACTTAATAGTAAGAAAGTAAAATACTGGGGAATTGATTTGTTTGTAAATAAGATAGTTAGCAGTTATGGTAGATTTGTGACTGCAAATTCGGCTGCTTCATTGCATAATATCAAATAGACTAGAGGCAGAGTATTTGGTCATTTGGGTAAGTGAGAAATGCCTGGGTCAGGTATTCAGAAAAGCATCAGAAATGGCTTACCCTTATATCAAATGGCCCAGATTTTATATTTATTTATTCCGCAAACACCGGGGTGGACAGTAACAAAGTACATTTTCCTGAGTACTGTACTTAAGAAAAGTACATATACTGAAAGTGTACTTGAGTATAAATTTTTCGGAGTGCTTCTGACTTTAAATTCTACATTCAAAAGAAAATTTTCATACTTTTTACTCCACTACATTTATAAAAATAAAAAAGTAGTTTTCTATGTAGCGGGTTTTCCTGTATGCATAAATTTTCTGATATTTGACCAGTAGTATCTGTACTTTCACTCAAGTAAGGAAGTTGTGTACTTCGTCCACCTCTGCCGCTAAAGTACGTTCCCCTTAAATAATACCATGATACAATCAGGCCCGGATAAGGAGTTCTGGGGCCCCTGGCAAAAGTGTCTTGTGACACTGATCAAAATTATATAAAAATTCATTATTGGCGAAGAAACGCCACCAAATATATGTAGAAAAACCTCTTACCTTTTAAGACTTTAAAGACAATCGTGAGGGTATTCTAATTTAGCCTATAGATTATATATACAACAATAAAGACGTTTTCATTTACATATTTTCAGTTTCTATTGTCAGTTCTGATTTAATGCGACATCTTCTAACACCATACCAGCGATTTTGGCTATATTCTTTCACACAGCCGCTGTCTGGGTGACCATGTGCATATTTACAGACGAAATGTGTTCATGTTTATACATTCAAACAGTCGATAACAGTGACAGGTTGTTGGGAACCCTGTTTTGTACTCATTTCATTCAGGAGTCACCTGTCGAATGTGCTGCTTCCTACCGCTCACTGAAACGATCCCTGTGTGGGGACAGAGAGACATCACGCTCGCGGGACAGCACTGGCGACGTTTTCCCACTGAATGAAATCTTTATCTGAAATTTCGCTTTGTGCTTCTCCTTTATCAAAAGCTGCTAAAGGGCTTTTGAAAATTACTAAATCAAAAGTAAGATTTGCGTTGGAAACACTGTTTTGTATACGCACTAACGGGTTGTGCGAGCCAATCACACGGCAGAAGGAAGAGCGAAAACATTGTTATGTGAAATTTTGCCCTCGGCTGGTGCGCATAATGCCCATTGGATACAATGATGTAAAGGAGGTTTCTGTTCATTAATATGTTAGTATAAAAAATATATGTAATCTTGTAAACAAAGGAAGTCAATTTTCTTCTTTACTCAAAATGGAGCTCAGGGATTTGCTTGATCTCACAATGACTTCATTATGGTGTTAGTTGTTTAACCATCATTTATTCATTACAGTTTATGGTCTTGAACTGTAAAAATGTTCAGATGATAAGCTGATGAATCAAAGAGCAATGCTTTTCATTCTGGCCTGACAATTTATAACTTTTCTAAGTGTGAGAATGTACACTTAGTTAAAAATACAATCGATCATCACATTCTTTTCTATTTCATTTGCAATGAAAGGTGAACAGACGTTTAAATATGGCTTTGAGCAGAGAAACAGAGGGTTGCATTCAAGACCAAAAGCTACTTTGTTTTACCCTGCAGCCATACCTTAAAAAGCTGAACTCTTAAGGCAATCCATTAATAATGTAAAGACAAGACAGAGAGAAAACAGTGTGTTATATAAATCTAATTTGAAATGGTTATTTTTATCCACTAGACCAACAACTACACTCATTTTTGCCCAGCCAAAAACAATTATTTATTTAAAATAAATTACATTAAAACAATAGAAAACGTAGTGTTTGATGAAATTCACTGATTTAGCAAAATTAGTACAAAGTATAGTCACCATGAAGTGTTTTATATAGTTTGCAGTGATTATTGCAATGCATTTTTTCTCATTTCAGAAGCCGTTTTCGGTCAGATATATGTTACGATTCGGAAAAGAAGTCAATCGCAACTTCCATTTCATGGTGACTTTAATAACAAATTCTGTATTAAAAAAAGTATATTTATTCCTTAATTCTTTTACAAAAACATTTAAATATGCTGAAAGCTCTAGTATATGATACAAAGGGTAAGCAAGCATATCCTTCTAGAAATTTAGCAGCCTCTAAATGAAGTCTTTATGGCTACACTTTGTGAGTTTATTGAAAATGTATTATTTAAAGTTAAACCACTAGAAGGAATGGGAACTGTTAAGTAGAGCTATTCTTAAAATATCTGCACTGGGGAGTGATTTATTTCTAAAGGAGGAACATTCGGGATGGCTTGGCTTCATTAAAATTAGATGACCTTTTCAGTTTTGAGCCCTGGTTTTGGCAAGAGACTGGGTTGGTTACATGCACAGGTGAATATCAAGACTGTTTTAGAATGTTAACCGCTTAACCTCTCTCTTCCCCTCCTCTTGCCTTACTTGTGGATCAGGTGCAATGGGGAAAGGTGACTTTGGCAGTGTGATTCATCTTGTTGCAGGCTCCATCTGCATGGTACACACCTGCTTAGATGGATTCATCAGTCCTATCATTTATATTTATGTGAATTATTACAATCCACAAGTAATTAATGTAATCTAAACATTAAAACATGCTAGATTAAATAATTATCATATTTTTAGAATATCAAATATTTAAACAAATATGATGCTGGTTGGCTGAATTTTCAAACTGAACCTGACATGTGGTTCACTTAATGTTTTCAGTCTGATATGTTTAAAATTATTTACAACATAATCTACCATGCCCTGTTTTAATTGAATTTAAGAGAGAAATTACAGTAAACAGGCATGCTTTTGGAGTCACATAGACAGAATGCAAGCATTTTTGTGAATAAATATTGCATTCTTAGACCCAATGCCTTAAATACTGGAAATATGTTCCATGTTCCAAATATTTCTGCCTTGTTTTCCGCCCCAGTCTTCATTGTCATTGACCAAGGTAAGAGAGAGGCTACACTATTGATCTTAGAGACTCCATAGGAACAAGGTCACCCGAACCCAAGAGTCAATGCAACTTTTGTGGTAACAGCCTGGCGGAACTAGTGTGATATTTTTGAAATTTTTCCTTCCTCATGGCAGGATACCAGGAAAGAGACATACTCCTTTAGCACCATTAACCAGGATATAATGTTATGAACTCAGATTTCTTTTCTCAGTGCTTAAAATGATAAACTTTAAATCGCTGTCATTAAATATTTTTATTTATTCTTTATGTAGTATATGAACTGAATGACAGAATCCACTAGTGTCTTGATTACTGTACTGTCATCTATTTCGTAAAGTACAACTGTTATAGACCATTTTTAGTAAGATTTAAATCCATAATATACCGCACCTGCACAGAAATTCTACGTCACGTACTGTACAATTACATTTATCTCACGTAACTTGCGTGTGTTTCATACACAGTAATTTGCTTTTGTCTGCCGCTGAACCTAATGTACTCTTTCAAAATTTTCAACATATGGGGGAATTCTCTAGATATAGACTGAGTCTGTTGATAGTGTCAATAATTTGCATGCAATCCACTAAAGGAATTATTCAAATGGCGTAAACATGCCTGAAAAAATTTTGGCTGTGTGTGCAATCTTGTGGGAATTCCCGAAGAATTAATTGCACCTACTGATAACATAATTTATTTAGACATGTTGTCTGTCTGCAATTGTTTAACACCCAATTCACTAAAGGAATTATGCAGATTAGGTAATGGTGCAAACACAGCCATGAGATCTTTGATGAAAGCAATTTCATCTGGCATCCTGCAGGCCAGTCCTGAGATTACAACTATCTGCTGTATTTTAACAGGACCATACAGCATTAAGCTTCACCAATGGATAGTGCTCCGGGCACTTGAATTGGCTCAATTAAATGTCACAGGTACTGTATGCTTGTCTACACATGTATAGGTCAGCTCACTTTAAGACATTTGAATTGGTACAGTATCACTCATGTACTGATTTTTACCACTGAAATACACACTATCACAACAAGATCAACAGCACATCAGACTACAATGCAAACTGCAAAATATTTACCTCTCTGCTCTTTCCTTCCTCAACTTGTCTTTACTGTCTGATGACTCCGCTTCTTGTTTCACAGACAAGATAACAACCATCAGCGGTTAATTCTCAGCATCATCCCACCCACATGCAACTCTCTGTACTCCTCTTTCTCATCTCTCACATAAGCTGAAATCGAAACATTTCCTCTACGACCACCCAACCACCTGCCCTTTTCCCCTATTCCCTTCCATCTTTGTCAAACCACCTACTCTTCACTCCTACCTGCACAAATCACCAATACATCGAGCCTCGCTGCACCCCATCAGCAGGAAACCAACATGAAACTATATCAACAAGAATGTTATATCAAGTATCCACAGGGGTATGTGATGGTTTGGTTATTGAGTCCCTCTTTTGAATATACACAACAGCTGGAACCTGTCATCCAAACATATCAAATTTCTTACCTCTGCTATGCTGACGACATACAACTCTACTTCTCATTCTGGCATCACGATTTCACTAGTTGCCGGGTAATGTAATCTGCAAGAGATATTTTAAGCAAGTGTATTAACTTGTTTACACTAAAAAAGATTTACCTGAATGTTTCTAAACTTCTAAACTGTTTCTTGCATGTGCAAGGTCAGGTATGCTTTTTTCTTCTTATGCCTGCTACGGCACACCTAAAGCTTTGACAGCTTGTTTTTTTAACATGTAAAAGTATTACAATCTCGGATTTTAACCTGCAAATTAAAGGCTGCATTGTTACTCCAACAAATATTCTAAAGCATTCTAAAAGTACTTTCGGAATCAAGTTGTGTTAGAACAAGGTGAGGGAGCCCCTGCGGTAAAACTTTGTGCGCAAATGGAAACAATGTTTTTACCTTTGGAGAAGAACTTTTAATAGGTGTAGAAAAGTGGCTACCAGGTTGTCCTCTGAGCATGTCAGGGAGTTACTCTCTTCCATACTCAAGCCTCTGAGCTATAGTTGGTATCATATTATAAAAAATATCTTGCCTGATGAACGAACTACAAGGCTACTCATGAACACCAGACAGATACAGATAGACAAAAGGTGATTTGGGGTTTAGTATGAACTTCATCTTGCTTCTCGCTTTTGAGTTACATACTTTGCTTTATGATTATTATCAAAGAATCTAACTGTCACACTTTCATCCCTCACATTAACTAGGCCACATCAAGTGTGCATTTAGAATTATAAATAATGAATATACAAGTCAACCATCAGTCTAACCTTCATTTGAGAGATTTTGTTTATAACAAAGATTTATGATGTGTATGAAAGGGAAATAATCCTACGGATGTACATCATAAATAACCATTAACAAATAAAAGTACAGCTGAATTTTAAAGTTGACTTATGTAAGTTTTTTTTCATAATAACACACGCTTTGTCATTTCTAAGGCGAAAATGAACAATTAATGTATTTTCCACAGCAATGATGTTGTACTGGCTGGGCTTCAAAGCGCTTCCATTTCATCGTTTCACATGTAATTGAGTCATCAATGTCCCAGTGTCAAAGGAACAGTTCACCTTCAAAATTAACATTCTGTCATCATTTACTCACACTGTTGTCATTTTAAACCTGTGTTTAGAAGATATTTAGAAAAATGTTTGGTAACCAAAAACCGTTGGTCCCCATTGACTTTTATTGTATGCACACAAAAGCAATGCAAGTCAATGGGGACCAATATTTCAAAATATCTTCTTTTGTGTTCTGCTGAAGAAAGAAAGTCATACAGGTTTCAAATGGCAAGAGGTCGTTGAAATGTGAAATGTGAAATGGGAACTTTTTCTGTTAGTGAATCAACACCATGCTAAATGGAGATACGGCACATGACTCAACCCACCTATTGTTTTATATGACCTAATTTTAGACATTTTTTACGTTAATGGCAAAATCATAATAATGGCAATTACAACGACAGTTAACGGAGAGTACGAAATTATTTCTTATTTCTTACTAATCTCTATGTAAATAAACTGCCCTAAAATACCTAATAATGACAAAAGTAAGCCCATACTGGTGTAATGGTGTAGTTGGTGAAATTCAAAGTTAGTCATACTGTATATAAACAGCCATTTTTAACAGCTAACAGTCATGACAACAAATGCTGTGCATCATATATCACTCTGAAATAATGAACTTTAATACAACATTTAGTCAACCCATAGGGACCTATGCTAACACTCATTAAACTTAATACGAAATATCTTACTTTCCTGAGCTACTGTGTGAGTTTTATTGAGATAACATTGTTAAGTACTATGGATGCATGTACAATTGTCATGCAGAAAAAAAATATTAGATTCAGTAGTATTGAAGTTAAATTGCCCTCAGAAAAGAGCCAAAATGAACAAAGAGTGAGAAACGTGAGAGATGATAGACAGAGAGCACAGAAGAGCTTAGTGAAGCCCCAAGGGCAACAGTAAAAATAGCCCTGACAGGTTCCTGCTTCACTGGCTCAGGTTTGTCAGGGGCTCTGCAAGGCCCTCCAGACACTGGACATGGATGGAGGAGGATTGGGATTCATGGTTGGAATGAAGCTTATCCCCAGTAGACCAGTTCGTAGTTTGGTGAGGTTCAGCAGAACTTAATTCCATCATCTTAACATCTTTTTCACCAAAATGGTTATGGGATAAAAAGGTGATTTTATTTTTTTTCCCTGATGACCACTTACAGCTTAGTAGAGTTAATTTTGCACCCATCCTGCTTAAAATTAAATAGGTCTTTTAAATTGCTGCTGTTCTTTTAAAGGACACCTACTGTATGTAAATGCTCTGTGATAAAAGCTTTGCTGCATTTACTTGCAAGCAGCAGGTTTGCTGTCAAGTTTAATATACTGTTGTTTTTAGTGAACTGTCCTTCAGCTGTAACTTTGCATTGCATCATGACAGGTTTACAAAATACTCCATGGTGAAATGTGCTGCGCAAACTGCAAAGGTCGGACTGTAACGATCAGAGACCCTGATAAATATGAAACTTTTGCTGTTAGATTCTAACTTTTCCATCTTTTATCATGAGTTGAAATAAGAGACTGAAAATAGCAACCTTATGATCACTGAAAAAGTTTGTTAATGTGAAAGTGTGGGCTGGCATGTGTGGATGAGTTGAAAATATTTACCTCAGATCAGATCTTGTTTTTAATAAATTGTTGTTTTAATTTAATTAGGGGAATAAGTTTCACTGCTTTCTAATGTAGTTTTTAACTACATTATTTCTAATATTTCTAATTTTCTAATGTTGTGTCAAACTTATATTTTTCTTTTTTTATAGTCAATTGTTAAAACCTACGTATAAACACCATACCATCTCTTGTTATGACTGTGTGTACTGACCTGAACACAGAGCTTACAGAGTTTGGTTTGCTAAAGTAGCAGTAGTAGTAGAAATTGTCTGGTTAAGAGTTGTTCTACCACTGAAATAATGTAAGAGACATAAAATCATTATTGGATAATATTATTTTAACATTAACTGTTAAATTAAAATTTTGCTACTGTATATTTACCTAGAATTTAGAACAAGAGCAGCTTCTTCATTCTTAAATATTGAAAAGAAAAAAAAGATTGTATGGCACAAACATGACAGATAACGACATTTCATAGAAGAGCTTTCATGTCGGGGGTCTTTTAGCTGCACAGAACTCTATTAATTATATTTGTCCCCAAATGATGTGCCACACTTGATACCTCCATTTATAAAGTACATCACTCGTACAAACTCAAGAGGAAGAGGACATTTTGTTCCAAGACCTCGTCAAATGAAATGAACTGCAATGGGGAATTTGCACAGCTGGTTCCTCCCCCCGACTTTGACATAGTATTCTCCTGGAGAATGACTCCATAAAGTATTAATGAAGTGTGTCAAGCATGCCTGCGGAGGGAGGTGGGTTCTGTGACATTCATATAGTGCATGCTGAGAGAAAACACATCCAGGACATTCTGCGTTAGACCCTTATCATTACCCTTTGTGCCTCTACTTTACCTGACTGGAACAACAGAACTGCAAATATCTGGACCAGGCCCTGTTTCTCCTATTTTCCTTCTCAAACCTGCCCCCATGGTGCTGACTCACCCTGAGCAGGCCCATATGAACTCTTTCAAGAAACTAGGAGACTATTTTCTCTCTCTCTCTCTCTCTCTCTCTCTCTCTCTCTCTCTCTCTCTCTCTCTCTCTCTCTCTGTAGGGCTTTGCGTAGAGGATTGAGCAGATCTTTTATAATGTGTGTTTTATGCCTGCCTCTGCAGCATGCCCACTCATCCATCTATGGAACTTAACCAAGACTCAAAGAAATCTTGAAGTGCCCTTTCTGAGAGTAGTTTTGTGGAGTCATAATATATATGTAAATTCTAAATATTGCTTTTCACATATGTAAAGTGCATATGAAGTATCATCTGACAATACATCATTCTAACATTCATAAAAAGCAATTCACTTTCCAATAAACTTCTTTTTAACATTAGTCCACTAGCTTAGTGAAAATAAACAATTAACAACACTTAATGTAGTTAATGTTGTGTTAATTGAAAAATGAATGTTAATTTTTACAAACACATTTTTATATCAAAACGTGTTCAAATGTTTTAATGGACCATGAACGAATGTATTTTAATTTACTAACATTAACAAACATTAAAAGGTATTATATGTATTATGTACTATTAATCTAACATAATATTAGTGCTATAAAATATGTTGTTCGTTGTTGGTTCATTTTAGCTAATGCATTCAATATTATTGTGAAGTATTTATAATAACAAATCTATGAAGCATATTTCTGTGAAACTTCATTCATGTGGATTCATATATAAGATGTTCTCCATGTTTAAAAAACATATATTTATGTTTACTAATATTAATCCCCATTAATCTTTCATAGGACATCCTCAGCGCATGAAAAATTCATGTAAATCTTACAAACATTAATAAAGCATTTTTTTCACACGAACACTCTCCATACTTAGTGAAAAGCAAACAAAAAACCTCACCTGATAAAAATTTCATTTATTTGTTTTTTACGCAATTAACAATTTAAAAATGTACATTACAAAAGTGGCCTATAGACTGAAATCTGAGAATCACCGCTCATCTGAATAATGTTTTGCTGTTGTCCCATGTGACCCCATGACTTGAACTTGAACAAACAAATTGAAACAATTTTGCGAATTGAGGCCATGTTCCTTCCCAATTTTTATCACAGCATGTGTGCCATTATGTTGCTTTGCAATGTCTTATATTTTTCTGTTACACAGCAAGGAAAGAACAATTTCAGATAAGGTTTTCCACAGGAAACAAGCCCTTACACGACCATCCACACTTTACAATATTACACCAGCTGTATTCATTCACATTAGTTGATGCATTAGTTTACATCAACCTACATGCAACACATTTTAACAGATGTTAATGTTAATTAGGCCTACTGTTAGTTCATTAAGTTAATAAGAAAAGAAAAAGAAAAGAAGCTCACATTTCCCACCGTTCACAGACTGATGACACATTTGACAGACTCTTTATCTGGCTCTGATCCTATTTCTTTTCATTTATAAAACAGGTGGTGGATGTTAAATGACATTAATCATCCATGATGTTTCTGTCAGAGGGCTCTTTAAGGTCTGAAATTTGACACTGAAGCTCCCTTGATGTTTGTAACACATTAGCTCCAGAGAGCTGTTGATGTGAGGGCAAAAATGTCATAAAGGAAAGACATAACATAATAGACTTTATTTCACATCTTAGATCGAATCCTGTCACAACCAGGGAAGTGACAAGGAGGAAGAACCAAATTGCAGGCAGTGGTTGACAAGAATTTTATTACTTTAAGACTTTATTAACAACAGCAAAACAAGAACCCACGTTATAAACGTGAAAATAAACAAAAAACAAGACAACAGGTTTGCAGGACTTGCGGTAAAACAGGAACCAAAATAAGAAACACGATGCAATGGGGAAACTAACAAAGGTTAGGAAGTCCAACAGGGCAAGGTATTCCAATGGAAAGGGTAACACAAAGCAAGGCAATATTCCACAAGGTAAGAGGCAAAAATAGGCACGGTATTCGATACACAATATTACAGGCTGTGATGACATGCTGTACGACCAGTGTTACTGGCAGAAACAAGCAGTATAAACAAGCACAGGACAATAGACACAAGGTACGTACAGGAAATGAAACACTAAACGAGGGAACGAGAGGGGTGGTGCCATGGACGAGACCGGAGAGAGTGTATATTATGTCATGACAACAATACTATGTCTCTCCACACAAAACACGAGGCTCTGCCATGATCATGCCACTCAACCAAGAAAGACATGACATAAAGAAGCAGAATCATGACAGAAGCCCCCCCTTTAGGAGCGACAACCTGACGCTCCTCAAGGTGACAAACAAGACGAGACAGACTGTGACAGTGACAGTGACAAGAACCAGCAAAACATTGTAAACAGAATAAAGTGCAGAAAAAAATACATGAGAGCAGGGTTGGGATGGCATAATAAAAAAAACAAGGGACGGGGTGGGGGAACAGAAGAGTTCATGGGCAGGAGTCCAACAGGTTTGTACTGGGGGAACAACTTTACTCTTGGAGGGAGGCCCTCGAGACCATGATGAACGGGTGGGTCTAACATAAGGGGTCCCTGGGGAAATGGTTGGGGAAGACATGAGTCCAGTAGCAAAGGTTGAATTGGCCTGGCAGTAATGCTGACTAGGCTACTAGCTGTAACGGCTGCAACTGGAGGCTGAAACACCGGCTGAACTGCAGGCTGCCGGACTAGACTCCAGCCCTTGGACTGGACGCCGGCTGCTAGACCGGATAGCGAGCCGGACTGGATGCAAGACTGGCTGGACAGGACTGGGTGCTGGTTGGACCACCGGCTGAATTGCAGGCTGGGGTGCCAGCTAGGATGCTGGCTGAATCACTGGCTGGGATGCCTGCTGAATCACCAGCTGGACTGCAAGCTGCTGAACCAGACTTGATGCCAGCTGGAATGCCGGGTGGACTGGACTCCGGCTGCACCGGAGAAGAAAAGCCCTTACGTCTCTTTTTCTTCTTGGACCTCCCCACCAGTTGCGCAGTCGGCTGCAGAGAAGCCATGGGAAGTGCGGCTAGTTGTGCGTCGGATTCAACCAACTATGGGAAAGGCTGATAAATCATCTCCTCCCGCTCCAGAAAAGGTGGAGGGTCTATCCTGCCACTAAATCAAGAAAGACATGACGTGGCAGAATCATGACAGAATCCAGTTGAACAATACTGTCCATGTGGGTGATGTACCATCCTCAAGATCCCTATTTAATTGCTTCAAGTGGAACAGCAGCACAGAGGCAGGTTGACCCAGAATCAGAGCTCGGTACCAGACCTTAAGTCTCCTAATTGTGAAATAAAAACCTTTTTACTCCTCGAACCTTTCTGAATTCAGGCCTTCGGTGAGAAGGGATAGAAAGTTCTATGAAAGTGCCATTCTGACTGTCTGCCTGAAGCTCAGACCTGCAGGGTTCATATGATCATTTAATGCATGCCTGTCATTTTGACAGATGCGGTTTCCATCTCATTATTTATTTCCCTGTTGTATTGCCATCTGAACTTTGGATGTCAACCAATTAATATTGTAATTAAAATATCTGTCTGCTGATGTGAGGTTTTTCTTGTCCTTATTGTCCATTTGCGGGTTTTGAATTGCTCACTAACCTCTAATTAATTTCTGGCTATTGACAGGATAAAATTAATTCAACCGTAATTAAATTCTTTGAGGTGTTAAACTTCAAAGACTTCCAAAACGTCCTGTTGGTGATGTTTTATCAATCAAAGGAAAACTTTCTCAAACGAGTGTCGTTAAGTATCTGTAAATAAAGTTCTGTCAAATTCCACATCTGAAAAGCGCTCCTTTTAAATCTCTAAAATAAAAATATGATTTCTTTTTATCTTCTTTCATATTCACTCTTACTGTGCTTGTTTTGGTGTTTGGCGTGTACCAAAAGCAAATAAATCAGTACTGAGATCAAAACATGTAAATATGAAATATATAATAGGAGATTTCAGTGTCCTAATTTGTTTACACGTGGATTTTCTCTTTGAATCTGTTTTCCTCTCATTTAGTCAACATCAATATGCCAGTCCATATGAGCAACATGAACCCACCAGGCAGCAGCTGTCCCCTACAATAAAACCATTTCTGTCAGGTAAATTAATGAATCAAGATCAACTAAACAGGCAAAATGGGGCTTTTAATTCAGTGTCAAAATGCAAAAGCCAAGAGACGTGAATTGAAATTAAGAAAGGACAGTGCATCAGTGAATATTTTGTAATTTTTTAGGTCCTACTTTGGTTTATGGAGTGTCCAACAACATGTTTATGTACATACAAGGTGTAAAAAACATTTTCATTTTCTTATAATAGGCAGTTATAATAACCTCACTTCTTGACTGACTCTCAAATGATTCGTTCGGCGATATATCTGTTTTATCCCCTCCTTTCTGTCAGGCTACTGATCTGATTGGTCAGATGATTTAGCCTGCTGTGAATGTTCTACCACGTATGGGTTCTCCAATTGGAAGTATTATAGACCCTCATCTCTATAATAAGAGTATCTCTGGTGCAGTGCAGCAAATGGAACATAGGCAAGGATCACACGGAGTGACGAAAGTCTGACCCGGAACTGAAATTATAACGACAGATGACTCATTTGCGTGATTCAGGGTCGACAACTTTTTTCCAACCAAATAATTTGTTCACTTTCGGCTTCACAACTTGGCAGACTCCTTACATTCACACACAGCAACATTACACACGGCATGAAATGTAATTTGTCAAGACATTACTCTTTAAATTGCCTATAGAATCCAAAGTCTTGCTATAAGCAAAAGGCACTTCAGACTATCAGCTCTTTTGAATTTCTCTCCATGTTAAAGTACACTTTTTCAGAGCGGAATAGTAAAATGATTAAAATAAATGTTTTAATTATTTAAACATACAGTTTACTTGACAGTAATGCATGCTGTAGTAGATGTTTTACCAGTGAACATATATTTTTACAGGCTCTTTAAAGGAACAGTTAACCCCCAAATCATAATTCTGTTTCCATTTCATCGCCCCCAAGGTGTTCCAAATCTGTATACATTAATTTGTTTAGATGAACACATAGAAAGATATACATACCCAACCACTCCACCCCCATAGCCACAGATGCCGTCTTCCTGAACAAGCTTAATGACTTTTATGCTCGCTTTGAGAGAGACAATAAGGAAACAGCTACCAAGCTCACACCCTCTGCTGACCACCCAATCATCACATTTAACTCCACTGATGTTCACAATGCACTTAGTCGGATAAACGCGCCCAAAGGCTGCTGGCCCAGATGGCATCCCTGGTCGCGTACTCCGGGCATGTTCAGAGCAGCTCACTGGGGTCTTCACGGACATCTTCAACCTGTCCCTCGCCCAAGCAGTGGTTCCAGCATGTTTTAAATCCACCTCCATTGTGCCCATCCCAAAACATTCTAACCTGACGTGCCTGAACGACTACCGCCCTGTAGCACTCACACCCATTGTCATGAAGTGCTTTGAGCGGCTGGTCCTGGCACACCTAAAGGACTCTCTACCACCCACACTGGACCCATACCAATCGCAACAATAGGAGCACAGATGATGCAGTGTCCATGGCGCTGCACTCCGTGCTCACACATCTGGACAATAAGGACACTTATGCACGTATGCTGTTCGTAGACTTCAGTTCTGCTTTCAATACCATCATCCCTTCCAAGCTAATCGTCAATCTTGGAAACCTAGGCATCAACAACCCTACCTGCAACTGGATTATGGACTTCCTGACGAACAGGCCTCAGCTTGTTAGGTAAGGCCCCATCTGCTCCACCACCACCACCCTCAACACTGCTGTACCATAGGGCTGCGTACTGAGCCCCTTTCTCTACTCCCTTTTCACACTCGACTGCAGGCCTGTGAACGGATCTAACTCCTTCATCAAGTTTGCAGACGATACAACAGTGATTGGTCTCATCAGCAACAACGATGAGACTGAATACAGGGAGGCAGTCCGGCACCTGGCCACATGGTGCTCAGACAACAACCTGCTCCTTAACACCTCCAAGACAAAGGAGATCATCGTGGACTTCAGAAAGGCGAAAGGAGGCACACACGACCCCATCCACATTAATGGGATGGCTGTTGAACGTGTTTCCAGTTTTAAGTTCCTGGGGACTCACATTTCGGAGGACCTGTCCTGGACCACCAACACCTCATGCCTGTTCAAGAAGGCTCACCAGCGTCTCTTCTTTCTGAGGACACTGAAGAAGAAGAACCAACTGTCTTCAACTATCCTGGTGAACTTCTAACGCTGCATGCATGACTGAACTGTACACACCAGTATTTCATGTATCTGCTCTACCGGACTGTTTACACACACACAGCATCATTTGCACTCTATACTGCTCACTTGCACACCAGGAATATTTAACTGAATGCTCATTTGCACCAATGGACCACTTCCATAACTGCACTAACCTATCTACTGCACTGTAATTCTATTAACTGCATCTACTCATCTCTTGCACTGTAACTTCAATAACTGCACTAACCGATCTACTGCACTGTAATTCTATTAACTACATCAACTCATCTATTGCACTGTAACTTCAATAACTGCATTAACTAATCTACTGCACTGTAATTCTATTAACTGCATCTACTCATCTATTGCACCGTAACTTCAATAACTGCATTAACTAATCTACCGCACGGTAACTTTATTAACTGCATCTACTCATCTACTGCACTGTAATTCTATTAACTGCAACTACTCATCTATTGCACTGTAACTTCAATAACTGCATTAACTAATCTACCGCACGGTAACTCTATTAACTGCATCTACTCATCTATTGCACTGTTACTTCAATAACTGCATTAACTAATCTACCGCACGGTAACTCTATTAACTGCATTATCTCATCTTCTGGACTGCAACCTATTAACTGTATTAACTCGTATACTACACCGTAACTATAATACTGTATTATATTCTCTCATATTGTATTCTCTCATATTGTATTCTGTATTTATTCTAACTGTATATCCTGCACTTGCTAACTCCACTTCTGGTTAGACCTAAACTACATTTCGTTACACTGTACTTGTATATGTGTAATGACAATAAAGTTGAATCTAATCTAATCTAATATTTGGAAAACGCTTGTAACCAAACAGTTCTTTGCCACCATTGACTACCATAGTAGGAAAATTGCTTATGAAGATTTGGAACAACTCATTACTCAATGCGCTTTTAGTATTTTTCTCTGTCTGAACACTTTTTTAACATTCAAAGATTAACTTTAATTAACTAACAATTCATTTTAATTGTGTATTAAAATAAATATAACGGTCTGTTACAAAAACAATGATATGCCGCATCTGCATATGAATCAGACCTACTACACCTAGTACTTTCTTTTTAAACTCAACAGATTTTGCGAGTTAGAGCTGGTCTGGTTTTACTGTGTTACTTCATCAGTCTGGTATTCATGCAATGGCATCTTGTGACATTTATACAACAATGCATTTGGCCTCTGCTGTTGAATCATATCACAAAAACACATAAAAGTAAATGACAAGTAAAAGAAAAGTATACACAAAAAGCTAGAAAGGAAATGGAGAACAAGATGATAGTGTGATTATGTGAGCATGTATACAGGCATGTGTGTTCTGAGTGTGAGAGAGAGATTGTAAATGCGCTTGGTTGCAAAAAAGGTTTCAATGTAAATTTCCATTTTCTGTTTGCTCAGACAGCTGTTTATGCAACAAGAGACCAAATGAGCCGCATAGACAATTTGTGTCCATATTTAAACAGATAGGAAAAAAGAAAACAAGAACGGAACAAGCTCTCAGAGTTATAGTTCATTTTAGTTATACTGCACTGAAAGCTACTCATCTTGAAAAGGTAATTCAGTAAATTGAACAAAGGCACTTTGGCCACACGCGGATGAGTATGATGCAAATGAATGGCTCACAGAGGCCATTACAATTATGGACTGGGTACCGTTTTCTAATTTAACCTGCCGAAGAAGGCCAAGAATTGGAACTGTCAGAAAACTGTCTTCCTTTATGTGAAAACTGATGACATATTGAAAACTGTATTAGGTAACTCTACCATAATGGACAACAAAGAAAAACTTTATCTACTGCGGAATGATTATTATATTTGCGGAGTCGAACAAATATTTTTCCTATTATGAAAAGTTGGTATGTGTCTACTACAAGACATTTGGAGAAGTACTTGATGAATATGTGCCGACTTATACGCCTATTAAACAATATGATTTGAAAAGCTCAGGGATAATTAACTTCACACCGCTCTGTATCTGATAACAAAGCCAAAAAAAGGCCACAGCAAGCGTTGCTTTCCCGAGTGGCTCAGGTGATGTGGAGAGGGCTGTTAGATATGTTCTAACAATGAGTGGTTGCCAGCTTTTTTTCCTTCTGTATGGGTCCTTTGGGGGAATAACATCAGCCCAGGGTTTCTAAGTGCCTGAACAAACTGATCAGGAATGCCGGCTCTATTATCAGACTGAGCCTGTACCGGCTGGAGGCACAGGCTGAGAGAAGAATGGTGGACCGAACAGACAAAGAGCAATTCTGCACATCCTCTCCACAAAGAGATATAACTTTAGCTACTGTCCTATTCATTCCCGGTGCTCCGGCAGCTTGTCTGGAATCTGACCTGTCTATAATAACTGAATATTTCAGAAAATATGTACGCTTATTTCATATTTTCTTTGAGGTAAGCACTCTCAATTAGTTTATTCTTTCAAAATATAAGTAGCCTCACCCAAACAACAGTTTGCTATACTTACAAGCATTTTGATTCTGTAGTCACTAATTTAGAACCAATAAATATTATGTTTAAAAATGCATGAACTTGATGAGACGTTAATGTGGCTTGGTTATGTTAATGCTGTATGTTAACAAAATTAGGTAAAGGGGGTTTGCTGTAGGTTCACGCTGGCCTTTTTTCTAAGTGAAAGCAGTGTGATACAACCAAAAGGCTTTTTGCCTCCAGTGTGGTGAGCTTTTATAATTACTGTAAAATCAGTTTCACCGAGCTAAGCAAAACTATGACGGTCAAATAGTTGCCTGACATTTGGCACTGCATGTCTTCTAGATCTCTGCTCAGGAAATAATGTCTACCATGAAGCGCATGACATTAATGCACCCATCACTCCAGTAAAAATATTTTAATAGCCTAAATAGCATTGCTTTGCTAGAGCAAAACTGTTTGTTAAGAGATCTAAGATACAACAGGATAAGAGTATTGTATAGTAAGCATTGAAATCAAAGTACTTTGAATTAAAATATAATTGAACCAACACCATAGGTGTGACAATTGTATGGTAGATTGTAATGGAAATGCTGATAGAAAATGATACAAGTCAACTGATTTACATCTTAAATCAAACCTATAGTTTCAAACCATATTAATCATATCACAACTGGAAACTACAGTTTCACTCTTCCCGTGAAGAAGCAAAGTTCTGTTGTCAAGACAACAGTAATCAATTAAATGCTTTGAATCTAACATTAGATCTCTGCCCACATAATTTAAGATAATGGACAAAATGTTAATCTAGAACGTACATATGCTTTAAATGTGTAATTGTGTCAATAGCTACAGTAAAGTAGAGTATTGCCCTGAACTAGCAATTATAAGTATCCTCTATACAGACAAAGGAGAGATAAAATACAATATATTTACACCAGCCATAATGAAAAACCTCGAAAAAACTACTAATTATTTTGCCCTGCTGATGGAAGGAAAAAGTCCTAAATTTAAATAGCTTTTTCTGACACTTGTTTCAAAGGATTACATATCATTTTTGTTAAATTATTCAGAAATATGCATTTTAGGATGAATGTAGTACTATTCTCGCTAAAAGGCTGCCGCAAGCTGTTAGTAAATCAGTTTTGCACGCTGTCTCCGTTTTGCAAAGGCATTGCTTAACATGTTATTTCACCGCAAAATATTAATTTGAACATTTCTATTGAATCATAGCCATTATTTAGGCACATTTGAAACACTGCACCCTTAATAAAGCTATAAAATACACTGGATATTCTAACATCAGATCAACAAACTATTGACACTGCAGGCAACAGATGTGGTCATATTGGTGAAGGAGTGTGATGGCTATGTTCAGACCAACTACCAATGAAAAACAAGATCCAGTCTCAGGGGTGATGATCTCATTTGTGTGATTTGTAGCTAATCTCTTGGTGAGGAGCACCAACAAATGAACACCTGTTCCAATAAGGGGAGAAATGTTGGGCCCCAGCTAATAATATTCTAGTCAATACTGAACCTCCAGAGTGACAATATCAAAGCAGAACCGCAGAGTTCTTAAAAATATGCAATATCTTGTGCACCAAGACTTAAGAAACCTCTGATGGTGCTTTCGAGCTTATTCCTTTCAACTCATCTTAACTATTAATTTAATTGATGGATTTCATGTTTAGTATTCAGTTACAGCAGACTCTCTGTCTTTCCACAGAAAGTGTACACTCACTATAGAAACATTTAAGATTTTATATTTTTGACGATTATATTTGAGAATATTTTTAAAATATAAAGGTTTAGTTTAACAGAATTTACAGAGATACAAAAAAACAACAATGAATGTGACAAACGTATAACTTTCTTTTGATGTTTTAATAAATTACTGCAGTTTAATGAGAGATGTGTTAAGAACTTTCCATGTGGGTTACGTTTAGTTTTTAGCGACTTAGGATGAACATTTTAATAACTAACCTAACCACAGTATCCCTCATGCAGATGGACTGGCTATGAGATACACGTTAACATTCTCCTCCACTCTTTTTGTGTTTCATCAGTTTTCACCTTTTTTTAAGATCCTCTATGCTGGGCCTGATTCAAGGGCAAAAATCTCTAGGCAATATTAAATAGGGAAATACAGAAATGTCAAAGGACTCTGGCTGTTAACCTGAGGGAGGTGTTGAATATGTAACAAACCTTATGATTCCTTAATCACCACATCAGATGGTAAATAAAACATAACTGCCATAGGCTTTGTTTGTTTAATTTAATTAAAATTAAAGAAAGATAATGAATTCACTTTACTGTAGCCTCGAGAAAGCCTACTGGTAATATATATTATCTACTGTAAATTGTTTCTGAGAGTGCCACTTTTTAGTTTTTACTGATAGGCCTAGATTGTAAGTCATTATCGATACTTCACTCGTACTGCGTAGCAGGACGCTATGGGGAACCAGTATAATCACGCCGTGCTACAGATGGAACGAAAACACAGTTAGTCTCGGAGCCTTGGCTTGGAGACGGGTAGAACAGGGAATCCCTGAGAAGTCGGAGAAGGTCAAGCTAGAAGCTTGTAGGTGGCCTAGTCCGGTTAATCGTCCCAAAAAATATTAGGTGCTGGCGTGGCTATAGAGCCAGGGCTCAGCGGCCTAATCCAAAGCAGAAAGGACCCGGGCCTGAAGGGCCGGGACGTCCAGACTGTAGAATCTTGTAAAAGTGGACGGCGAAGCCCAGCAGGCCGCCGCACAGATATCCTCTATAGAGACACCACTAGACCAGGCCCAGGAAGAGGCAATGCCTCTAGTAGAATGGGCTCTAACTCTCGTGGGACATTGAAGGCCCAAGGAAGAGTACGCCAGCGATATAGCCTCGACTATCCATTTTGACAGTCTGTGTTTCGAGACCGAACACCCTCTGGTGCGATCACCGAAGCACACAAAGAGCTGTTCCGACCGTCTGAATGGGGCGGAGCGCTCAATGCAGATTTTTAATGCTCTGACTGGGCAAAGCAGGTTAGGCTCTGGGTCCCGCTCGGAGGAGGGGAGAGCAGAGAGCTTAATAACCTGTGCTCTGAACGGAGTAGAGAGCACCTTAGGTACATAGCCATGCCTTGGTTTGAGGACGACCTTGGCGTCGTTAGGCCCAAATTCAAGACAGGATGGGCTCACAGAGAGAGCCTGTAGGTCGCCCACACGCTTCACCGATGCTTAAGCGAGAAGCAGAGCGGTCTTGAGCGTTAAGGAACGGAGGTCCACAGATAACAGAGGCTCAAAGGGAGGGCTCTTTAGAGGACTCAGGACCGTGGGCAGATCCCAAGTGGGAACTGTAAAAGGGCTAGTGGGGTGTAGCCGCCTGGAGCCCTTCAAGAAACGAACGATGAGGTCGTTTTTGCCCACTCCTTGTCCCTCGATGTGGGTATGTGAGGCTGAAATGGCTGCCACATAGACTTTGCGCGTGGAAGGGGCGCAGCCGTTATCCAACAACTCTTGCAAGAATGACAGTATCAGCGATATGTCACAGGACACCGGGTCAGCACCGCGTGGTGTACACCAGGAGGCGAAGACAGACCATTTGAGGGCATAGAGACGTCTAGTGGACGGGGCTCTAGCCTGGGATATGGTGTTCAGAACGCCCTCGGGGAGGTCCGTAGGCTCCCATCGAGAGGCCAAAGGTGTAGAGCCCACAGCTCTGGCTGAGGGTGACATATCGGGTTCCCTGCCTGAGAGAGGAGGTCCCGCCTCAGGGGGATGGGCCACGGGGCTGCTACTAGCAGCTGAGAGAGATCTGTGACCCAAGGCTGGTTCTTCCACAAAGCGGCTACCAATAGCACTCGGTGCGCTTGATCCCTGATCCTCCTGATCGTCTGCTGTAAGAGAGCGATTGGGGGAAAAGCATAGAGGAGCCGGTTGGGCCAAGTGTGGACCAAGGCGTCCCTGCCCTTCGAAAAGTACGTTGGGCAATGAGTATTGTCTTCTGAGGCGAAAAGGTCGACTTCTGCCTTGCCGAAGATTTGCCAGATTCGCTGAACCGACATGGGGTGGAGCGTCCATTCGCCCGAAGGAACGTTGCTCCGAGATAGCATATCTGCCCCCCGGTTCAGTCTGCCTGGAACGTGAGTTGCCCTCAGTGAGCGCAGATTGGACTGGGCCCATTCCAAGAGGCGTAATACCAGGGAAAACAGGCGTCTTGAGGAGAGGCCTCCCTGGTGATTTAAGGCCCAGCATTTTCTGAAAAACCCTGAGGGGGCGTGAAACCCCGGGTGTGAATGAGGCCGCAAGCCGTCGAATAGCCAGAGCTCGTTCTTGCGATATTCTGGCAGTCATGCGATTTTAGTCGAAGACTGCCCCCAGGAACGATATACGTTGGCTGGGGGACAGTGCACTCTTGGCAAGGTTGACCAGGCATTTCAAATGGCTGAGGAGGAGGGATCTGTGGGACCGTAGCTCGTCCTCCGACTGGGCTAGAACAAGCGTGGCAAGGGGTTGGGTGCAATGGGGAGGTACGCCGCCTCTTGGGGGCTTGACTCCCAAGGACAATGGGAGAGGAAGATTGCTCTTTTTTTGACAATGTTTGTGTTTTATTAAACATCTTGCAGTATGTTGTGTGGGCATTGGAACAGGCCCCGCACTTACAACCTTGCACATTATCAACACTTTGCCGGCACCCGGAACTGAACGGGGTGACTGGGCAGATATGAGAGCGGTCTTTGAAGGAGGGCCAGCCGGAGCGGGCCCTGTAGCCTTCCTCTTCCTTGCATCGGTCTCAGGAGGGAGCCTGAGGCGCAGGGTGCAGCGTGATCTTAGGCCCGGGGACCCTGTCGTGGGGGATGCGGGTAGCGCCGTCCCGATCGGGAGCGTTGACGACCGTCATCTCCCGGAGCCTTCTGAGCAGCAGGGGTTCTCACCGGCTGTTGCGACAGAGCTGGCTTGGGGTGAGTCGCCAAGAAAGTGGCAGAAAGTGCTTCATGGCCTGCGAAGACTTCTGCGCAGCCGTGAAGTGTTCCGCGAATCCCTCGACCGCCGGCGAAATTGGAGCATCCAGGAAGGGGACCTTGTCTGCCTCCTTGATCTCCGTGAGCGTCAGCCACAGATGACGCTCAAGCACTACCAGGCTGGCCATGGATCTTCCTATCACCTGGGCCGTGGCCTTGGTGGCGCGTAGGGCGAGATCCGATGTGTTCCGAAGCTCCCTGAAGAGGGCGGGGTCAGGGCTGGACTCGTCCATACCTTGGAGGAGTTTGGCCTGGTAGACCTGGAGCACTGCCATGGAGTGTAGTGCTGAAGCCGCCTGGCCGGAGGACGAGAATGCGCGTCCAGGGAGGGCCGAGGTGGTTCTGCACGGCTTAGATGGATGAGTTGCCTCATAAACTTGTTGTTGGACACTCCATAAACCAATGTAGGATCTTAAAAATCACAAAACTTTCTCATTGCTGTTGGGTGACTTCATGTCACTCTTGACTGGAATAGAAACATTTACAATGCTGATTAAAAGCAAGACTGGAGTCTTAATTTTTTCCCATGGCTGTTTATTTAAAATCTCTGTAGCAAAAAAGACAGGTAGCAAATCTTTGTGGACTTTTTGACTCTGCGATGAAAGGTGATTCTTCTGCTATACATCTCAGGACATAGCTGTACATTATGGAATTCAGTTAGCACTGTTTGTCAAACACAAAAACAGAGCTGTGTGAAAAACACATGTGAAATTCCAGTGTCAGCCATTTGTGTGGTTGAAAGGCTGGAATTTCTAATTTAGAGGTTCAGAGCTCTGAAAGCTGTCAAACTTTCCAACCGGATCCAAAGGAATGGAGAGCAAAGAAGGAAGAATAAATGAGATCTCTATAACATTGTGTGGTTGAAAACTCTTCGAGGTGCAACTCAAAGGCCATGGAAGTGATTATACAGATGAACAAAGATGGTATGCAGCTGTATTATACTTAAAAAATATTATGCATCTTATAATAACCAATTTGTCACATTCTGTTATCTTTATAGTGTTGTTTTATAGTGCTCTTTTAATTATGACTGAATTTGTGTTCCATTAAGAAATAAAACTTCCATTTGCTTAAAAACGTCATTCCTTTATTGAATGATGTGATTTGCCTTTAAAACTATAAGAGATGTTGCACGCTGTAGACTGTAACTATTTTCTCCTTTCTGCCTTATTTAATTTAATGTGTTAGATCTCTTACAGCAATCTTGTCTAAAACTGTATTGTAACATCATGGTTAATCATAATAATGTCGATTAAATCAATGACAGACATCAAATACAGCAGAAACATTGTTTCCTTATTAAGACTAAATGTCTTTGTCAGCAACTTAATCAGCATCTTTTTATCTCATTTTCTTATTAAAATACTGCAACAGATTATGACATGACTTTTCCTGATAGAAAAGGAAGCTTCAGAAAGAGAGTAGATGGTCGGCAAAGAACTGGGCGACAGCCATTAATCCCTCTTTCAGGCTTCTCTCCACTCTCTGTAATTGAGGAAATAAATATTGACTGACCGTCTCATTGGTATGAGAGTGCATAGCCTTCTATAAATACAGCAGACTCAAATCCACATGCTTAACACTTAGTGTAAGCAAAGAGATACAGCAAAGCAAGGTGGAACTCAACTACTTAATGGCAAATGAACAGACATTTCTTCACATTATAGGAAATATATACTTGCTTTCATATTTACATTTTTGGTATTTACCTTCAAAGGTTAAGGGTCACTTGACTGAAATGTTTCTCATGATCTGAAAAATCTGAAGGTGCGCTTGAATGTTTACAATTATTTTTATGGATAAAAATATAATTTTGAAAAACATACGAATTAATTTTATTAGAAAACAAACATCATTTTTTCAATAAAACAAACCTTAAACTTTTAAAATCCAAAAATGTGCTAGATACTGTATATATCATGTGTGTGGGGGGAGGTCTTTTTTACCTTTAACTTTTAAACCAAACGTTAAGTAGATATACTGTTTTTATCATGTGTGTGGGGGGAAGGTCTTTTTTGACCTAACTATAAACCCTGCTGATACTGAAAAAGTCTGTTTAAAAAGTCTGAAAAAGTGATGCTGGTCCCAGTCTCCTGGTAAAATGCATGCATTCATCTGGGATTGATTCTGAACCGATTAGCAGAAATGATTAGTTCTACCTGTCAGTTGTGGTCCATGTGCCATTACTTAATTAGTTATGCCTTTCCATAGCCACAGCCGGTGATTGACACAGGCAGTTACCATGTGAGTGACCCCAAAGCCCCCACTGCTCCCTGTTTGTTCACCTTGACGCCTGCCTGTCCTGAGCTTTAATTGAAATGAGAAATGTGCAGTAGGGCTGAAGACATCCCAGATTGTTTTTTCTTACCATTTCTTATTCATTAGAAACTCCTCAATTGGAACCTGGAGCTTCTAGATGCTTGGAGGAAGCTTTTTGCCTACAGCTTGCCTTTCTTTGTCTAATCGGCATGTGGATATGACAATTCGCACATCTAACTAAACATATAACAAAATACAATCCTCTGTCAATGTCTCGGAGCAATTCATTTTTATAAAGGGAGCTTCACGGGGCATTTCACCCTTTCATATGAACAGCTTGAGCATCAAAGCCGGGTGTTTTGCCTCTGGCAGCGATATTCAGCTCTGAACTTAAATAATGAAAATCACACTGTTCAATGGAACAGACCTCATTTGCAGCTTTACTGCACTGCACTTACACAGAGGCTAATTACTGATGCATACTTATTTATTGTATGCCAAACACTGCTAGGATTTGTACCTCTCCCTATAAATGCTGTTATGAATGCCTACTTGCTTGCTTGTTCAACTGATAGAGCATGGCGCTTGCAACAGAAAGGTCATGTGGTTGATTCCCATGAAACGAATGTACTAATGTACTAACAGTACAGCTTCAGACAGTACAACAGGTCAATTCCAGAGACACACTGAGAAAATGTTATTTATTTATTTATGGCAAAACATTAACAACAGCATTGCCCAAAATTTCTCTTTATTCCAAAATATTTGATGAATGTCAGATTGGTGCCTGTGGAGTATAAACTGAAGCTCAGTTTAGAGTAAAATATGCAACACAGCCTCACGGGCATTCGTGACATTGTCAAGAAGTGTAATCTATTGATTCATGTTCATAGACACGAAGTTCCCCTTTCTTTCGTGTCACTCAGCAAGACTTTTTTTCAAGTCACCCAGCACGACTTTCAATCTAGCATTTTGTAATAGGCGGTATATTTCATATGTGCTGCATATACCGTATATATAATTCATGTGAATGCTACAGGCTCATTGCAAATACGTATCTCTGATATAGGTACAGTCAAGGTTACAAAGCAGATGATACTGAATGTAATTGATGTAAATCCGTGGCGGATTAATGTCTGATGTCGTTTTGCTAGGTAAATCAAGAACTTGTTGTGGGAATAAATGAATAGATGGTCAAAAGTGCTCTAACCTGTTTATTTTGTGCATGTGTCTTCTTCATAACTTTTAATAAAACTCATTCGAACTGAGAAAGAAAGTGCCTCTAGTGGACATTCCTCTGGAAAGATGCAGCGATTTGTACCTGGAGCAACATATTTCACGTTATGCAGAAATGTAGGCATGGAACCTATTTACAATGTGCCTGTGCTGGAATTCCTATGATCGTATTTGTACATTTTATTATGATCTGACTTTTCCCCTGTGAGGCTGGATATAGGGGTGGGCTAGAGTGGGCCTTTATCGTTGCTTTGCTAGCTCGTAAAATCTGTGCGTTTTAGCAACATTAGCCTTTGCGTCTGTGAATTTAGAGTTTGGAGCGGGGTAATGTGTTGGTTGGCCACCTCCTTAGATATGTAAAATACCTTAAATGTTTTGTCTATTTCTACCAAATTTTTGTACCAAAAGGGCTCTTTTAGGCAAGTATTGTACTTTATCTTTGTAAGCTTTTAATTTGTAACAAATAAGCATCTGCAGTATCTCAGAAAATATGAAAGATTCGCATTCAGATTTTGTCAAATTAAAGTCAAGTCACGCCCACAACATTTGCAGGCATTTTTCCCAGAAGCCCAATTAGTGTTCTTGGTTAATGATATGAATTTTAACAACAACAAAAAAACTTAAAAAATTCTGTTTTCTGAAAAGCAGCGGAACACATCACAAGAAATAACTGGTTCCAAGTGCCATTACTAAGGTAAGAATTGTATGTGTTGATTTATATACAATTTCCAGTGGGTTAATTATAGAGTAAACTTCAGGCAGAAATTAGACAACTAAAGGTAACAAGCAATGTTTAACTGATAAGTTGGAGGGCATGTCTCAAGCCTTAAATGAAAATACAGAAGTCTCTGCCACATATAGTAACGTACTGACAGCCTGTCCCATATCATGACCAGCTGCAGGAGCTTAGTACACATACAACGATTAATAATTTTTCAGAGTTTCCTCTCATAAAAAAGTAACCGACCTGAGACTGCGATTACAAACATTCACTGAGCAGTGAATTAAGGACAAAGTTGTTGTTTAAACAGTTTCAAAAACCTTTAAGGAAAACTTTTACTTTCTAGCCCAAATCCAATTACATTTTCATCTGGCTAGATTTATTTTGCAGGATATGGGGACCAAACAGCTTTATCATGCAAATCGGTTTCAATAAAGAGGAACCCTGTGTACGCATCACAGACACATAAAAAAACTGAACCTGTCCAGTCTGGTAACATTTCACAGCTTTAAAAGAACTCATTGCCATTGTATGTTGTTTAAATAAACATTTGAGGCCACCTATCCTATGTTTATTCATTTGCATAAACAAGCAAGCTCTCTGCATACTCGAATACAAAAAAAATTCCAACGCAAGTGTTGACAAACTGCAACATCTGGAATCAAGGATGCAACAAACCTATTGGAGGTAAATGCTATTGAAGTATTGAACCATATGCACGGACCATTATCCGGAACTGTAGTCAACAGGTGCACATATCACACAAGATACACATTAGTGTGTGTGTGTGCTTGCGTGTGTGTCTGTGTGCGTGCAATCGTTGACAGAGTCTGTAAGGGCCTTGACGTTTTTCAAATACATTAATTTAGATGTTTTCGAATGCCAATATATGAGAGGGGTTGTTGAGATATGAGATAAAGCATGAATTTTCCCAGGATGATGTTACGGATACTGAAGTGCTTTTTCACCAATCGATGGGCACCACAGAAAGGGTGAAGAAAACCGGTTGAAACACAGTAATGTGCTACGAATATGAATTTATCTTCTAAAACACCCTACAAACAGCACGATCAAAAATGTGTTCACTTTACCAATAGTATAGCCATGTATTGTAAATTAAATATAGATTAAATGTATATTAACAATTTTGATGCCAATGTCTCAGAGAACTTAAAAAAATACAAAGTAAAACTTTTACACTTTTGACATTTTTATTGTTAATATTGTACTTTTTCTTCCTTAGTTATATCAATAAATCGGTCCACAACTGTAGTTCCATAAAAGGCAACTAAAAATAGTGGAAATAAAGTTGATATATTAACACCGTTGAGAGTCTGATTAAAAACCTTTAAGCGCACGTTTTATTCAGTCAGTCATGTAAATAATGAATTAGCTGTTTCTCAAGCACCACTCAACCCTGATTTCTGTTTGTTTATTGATGGTGACAAAAATTACACATTAAACAACGCTAATAGAAAACTGTATTCAATGACAAGCTGGAGTGGCCATTGGAAAGATGAATTTGTTGAAGAGTCTTTAATATAAAACTCGGTAAAAAGGGTCCATAGAAGTCATTGATTACTTTCAGTTTCAAGTGAATCTTTCCATATATTCTGTGTGGTAAGATCAACTAAACGTACTGCTCACATATACGGGAGAAAAGTAAAAAAATAAATGACCCAGACACGTAAAAATTATTCACTGTTTAAGACTGTGCTGTGAAATGTTATGTGTGTCGTTCTTTTAGACAGGACTCGTAAAATCAAACACTTGGTTGTGGAATAGACAAAGAGCCTATTAAAATCAGAGAAGCTACACACATTCAATGTCATTTAACTTTTTCTGGGAATAGAAAGAGTCAGTACGGTTTATTACGAACAAGGGTGAAATATGTACGTAATGTAAGTCAAAGAAAAAAGACCATCACAATTGAAATTGCATAAAAGTTACCGGAAGGAAGTGTATGCTGTTAAAATTTCAAGCTCTATTGACATTATCTTCTAATATCTCCCAATGTGGACACAGCATGTCCAAAAGCCCAAATCCACAGCCGTGGGAGAGATAGACACAGGCTTTTTGGACAGCTTTGGACCCATTTGTTAAAGAAGCGTAAGGGATTATCCAGATCAGTGCCCATTTGTTGTGGATCTTTGTGCTGCTCCTAGACTCATATCCCTCTTGGTCTCAGGCAAAATGTCACTTAATATTGGCCATTGTGGTGTGATACTATTGAGCATTTGGACCATCTTGGCTATGCTCCATTGAGGAGATTGGTTTGCTTTCTCAACACTTCAACACCAAATCAACAATTACATTTTCTTAGGTGTACATCGTTGGGGCATTTGTTTGGTCCTCGTGCAGTCCTGATCATCAAACACATATTTACATATTTTCATTGGCTTTCTGCAGTGAAATTATAATTGTCAACATTATTAATTATTAATTAATTATTAGTATTATTATTCCCATGGAATCAATCCCATGACCTTGGCATTTCTCTTGCCATATCCTACATTTTAAGCCACATAAACCTTAAAAGGATAGTTGACCCAAAAATGAAAATGTTGTGATAAATTACTCACCATCTTGCCATTTCATACCTGTATAAATGTATTTCTACTGAATAAAACAAACGAAGATAATGTTGCTCAGAAATGTGAGTTTCTCTCCATTTGAAAAAAGGTTGCAGGAGGCCATTATTACAAACATACACCAAGTCCATTGCAGTTGTCCCAATACTCATTACTTTTGCATGGAATTTCACTACAATACCAGTATACAAACAAACAAAAATAGACAGGACATTCCTTTCCCTGTGTGCATAAGTGTTAATCTTTAATTGTGTGCCACCTTAAACAAACGTTCTCTGCTGTTCAGAATAACATAACTGTTCTATTATCTGTCTGAGGGAAATTGCTATCAGGACTGCACGTCCAACCTTCTCCTTCCCTTGTCTAATGGGACCACAGAGTGATTTTGCTCCCTCCAAGACATTGCCTTTGATAGAGCGATAGCAGAAGAGCACTTTCTCCAAACACAGTCTGTTTTCATTAAACTGCTAATCTAAAATCAATCTAGCAAAACAGATTTACTGACAGGAGAGGCCTTACCTCTTTGCATCACCCATAGACTCCTCCCTCTCATTCTCTTCCACCACAGATATTAGTGAACAGCTTTAAAAATGTTCCACATCATACCATCAGTTTTGTCTTTCTCATTTCCATCATCTCGCTGGCTACACTGCTTAAATTGGTTAATCAACATGTAAATGTAAGTGTAGATTACCTGAGTGCACTGCTGAGTGTATTTCCAAGCCACTGAAACGTATGACCTTTCCCGGTCTCTCTCTCTCTCTTGCTCGCTCTCTTTTTCATCCCTCATTGATTGATGCCTGCCAAAAGGTATTCATTAGCCTGCTGCTGTTCTGCTGACGGGCATCTGGAGTGTTGCCAAGACCTACACAGAATCAAAACATTTCCTTGAGAAGCTTATCTGTGTAAAATTAATTGCAAATAAATCTGACATCCTGTGTTCTGTCCATGTCCTTTGACATAAGCAGCATTGCGGTTCGCTGGCAGCTGAAATATTTACCTAAAAGCAGGCAATGAGATGTGGTGAATGTTTTTGAACACTGAGAATTGATTTTCAGCATTCGAGTTCATGAAAGTAAGAACTGGTGTCATCATATATGGTTGCTTTTGAAGTTTTTTCATTGTTTGAAATGCAAATACATTATAACCGCCAAGTACGGCTGATGATGATCATTTATAATATTTTGATACATTTTTGATTTTCAGCATTCGAGTTCATGAAAGTAAGAACTGGTGTCATCATATATGGTTGCTTTTGAAGTTTTTTCATTGTTTGAAATGCAAATACATTATAACCGCCAAGTACGGCTGATGATGATCATTTATAATATTTTGATAAATTTTTTGGTGAACTAATTCATCAATCCCACAGCATCAAGCACTACAAATAAGATCACTATACTTCAGCGCACATTGTTAAGACCTGCTTACAAGAGCGAAGTTTAAAATTACTTTTAGACCCAATACTACAAGATAAGTATAGTATTAAAGGAACTATGTTATTCGGATTACTTTCAGAATAATGTTTTAATTGTAAAAAAGCATAATTAACAATGTTATTGTCTGTCGAGGTGGCTGCTAAAACAGTAGTGGGCAAAAGTGCTGTCAGAGGAGAAAAGTGGGTGTTATTTGAATGTACAAATGCATTGAGAAACTAAAAGCTCACAAAATAATTAAGCATACATTGTCTACAATTTTATTTGTTTATAATATTATTTCATATTTAATATTTTATTGTAGTCATTCTCTTTGGCTATATCTTTCTAAAATTAGCACGTGTTGTGTGTCATTTTTTGCCAAGCCTGCTCAATTTTTTTCTCAAAGCTAAACTTCAGTTTATGCATTCAAAATTTTTAATGCTTTCATAAAATATTTAAATAAAGAACCAAAATGTTAACTGTTCAAAGTTGGACATCACGTTTTGGCCACTACTGTAGCTTCAATGATTAGTTATCTTTTTATCAATCTCTGAGTGAATGGGCTTTTACCGCTAACCCTCAGTGAAAAACAGACCAAATCAAATCAGCTTTCCATCAACTTCAGTGAAACCATAACCGTGTGAACCCATTTCTCCATCCTTCTCCAAATGTGTTTTTTTTCATAAGGCTAAGTGACAGTTATCGACCATGTCTTCATCACATCTACGAGCAATGACACCTTCCTTCTCACATTACCTGTACCCGTCCCACTCGTGACACCCATCCGCTGTGCTCTCTGAAGTCCTACCCTGACCTGTGAGCTGTTAGGCTGTAGCATTTTTCTCTTTTGACATTGCTTACCCATAATGTGAGTTGAAATCTCCCACAATAAGTATGCTGAAGATAAATAAATAAATACAAATATCCCACCTGTACTGCAGTGTCTTCCTTGGCCTCTTGCTTTGTGGGTATTTGCAGATACATTCCAATCAGTTTATCATGTTTTGTGTGGTTGCCTTGGAAACTGGAAGCTCTGTCAACCGCTTTCTAATTGACAAGACTGCAAGCTGGATAATCGGTCCATATAAGTATAGCTTCCCAAGTGAGAAGAGCAACAGACACATTTATATTTCTGAAGCTTAAGTTTACACAGACAGAATTTTTATAATCTTAGGGGAGTAATTGCTGCTCAATACAATTGACTTCACAGATCATGCAAAAACCTTTTTAAAACATATTTTAAACAAATAAGGCTGTTTCATGAAGCTGATGGAAGTTGCTTTGCCAGACACTGTGGAAAACTAACCATAATGTATTTATTGCTTTTATGGAATAGATAAAAAAGCAAGATCTGGCAAACAGGGCATGTTATGAAGACAGTATTAAGTTGTAAACAATATACATCAAGAATGAGGCCATTATTTATAGGGAATTTAAATAAGGTCATGCAAGGAACAAGAGCTTTCTTGGTTTCAAACGTGGAGGAGAAAAGCTTTTGACAATACAGACCTGAATTCACTCTGACTGATTTTACCGACAGCATTATGAATATTCATGAAAAAGAGCACATTAATATAATATATTTCGATTAAAAAAGGACAGAAAAAGCTCTATTTATGAAAAGAGCCCAAATTTCAGTGAGACACATGTCAGTCAGAGGAGGTACTCTAGCTTTAAAAACATTTTTAGGAGGTCAAACTCAATTTAATGTGACAAGCTATTACAACAATAAAAATTCATGAAAATTAAATAGGCACATTTTATAAAATGAAAATTAGTATATGCATATTTGATTGCATGTGTATTAAAGTATTTGATTGATAATTTTTCTGACAATAACAAATGTACAGTACAATGCAATGTAAGTCACTTTGGATAAAACCGTCTGCCGAATGTGTAAATGTAACTTGACGAGTATTCTACAATTTGAATATAAATAATAGTAATAACAGTACATTTTAAGAACGTAATGCTTCAGAAATGTTCCAAATTATGTTATTTCTTTAGCACACTTGAGGTTTTAAAAATGACTGTAGATACTTTTCATGATAGGCTAATTGTATTTCAAACACACAACAGGTCTTACAATAAAACTCACAGAATGTGCCAAATAAGAGATGAGAGTAAGACAGCACTCTTTTGATTTATTCCGAATGTATTCATCTAGCAAAGAGAATGTTTGGTTGGGGACATTTTACAGACCTCACATAAACGCAAGGAGTACAGACCCAGAGTGCAATCATAACCTATATCCACCAATCAATCCTTGCCAAGCTTCCAGTTTTTAACCCCTGACAGCAGTAATATTCTGGCGATGAGACCGATTTAAATGAGGGTGCAGCGCACATCAGGATATAAAGAGAGATGAGGGAGAGAGGCTGCAGGGAGGTCTGAGTCAGGAGAAGATCAGACTGCTCTGTGCTGTCCAAAGGCACCACACTCTGAGAGCAGCATACTAATGAGGGACACAAGACATTTATGAGGGTTTATTATCACATGATGCACACGGCTGTTTCAAAGACATATCAAAGATGGGGAGTGGGGGGGTGGCAAGAAATAAAAAATTCCAGTTCCAGGATTTGGACGGTGTTATGGAAAGATTAGATTGCGGCAGTTAAAAAGATAATGGTATGGATATCTATTGCATTAGTGCGTGTTTGACTATGCTGTGTAGTTCAGAACATGATTCTAGTATATGAACAGAGCAGTAAAAACACATTTCCGTGCAAATAAAAAGAGGGAAGCATAAACACTGCACACAACTTCACTCACAAGTGTGAAGATAGCTTACCTGATAATCTTTTTAGGACATTAAAGGCAATGCTCGATATCAGATCCTTCTCGGGTAGAATGTAATATCTGGGCAATGCGGCGATTAGAGAATGTGGACCGTCTCTGCTGAGGTCCATTGAGGAGATCGGTTTGCTGGTTTGATAGACCAGCACCAAATCAGTGTTGACATTTGCCTCAGCGCTTCATGCATTCACCTGGTCCTCAGGCAGCCCTGATGAAACATAGATTTGTACATTTCACTCTATACACTTTTGCTAAATCTTTAACACTACAGCTGTACAGTCGCTTTATTTTCCATACCTTAACCTTTAATTTTCAGAACATTTACTTTGTAAGTTACTAACTGGCATATCCTCAAATTACATTATTGTCAATGTTCAGGAAGCAAGAACCCACATATGCATATTTAAAATATGGGCAAAAAAAGAAGAAGGGGAAGAATTTAAAAGAAATTAAAAGGAGAGTTAGTGAGAGAGTTATGGTTAGTGATAGAGTGATTTTGTTGCAGTAGTAGAAGAGATGTATGTTGGCTTCCTTTTGAGAACTGAAGAATCCTATTGCATTTGTGTAGTACATAACATTACGTCTACTGTACGTTTATAATCTAGGAATAAAGAAAGCACTTGCAAATATTGTAAATGAATGGAATGAAAAATGCAGTGCCATGCACAGACTACAAGGCATTTTACATCAATGCAGAATGAATGAAGAAACAAACAAACAAAAAGACATGAAGTTGAGCATTTCTTCAGTCATCACAGATCTAGTGAAGGCTTTGGCTTTTGCCTGTATGTAAAGTGGAGTACCTTCGTGATGTCTTTTCTAGGGCCCTATTCGAGCCAGAAATGTTGAAATGAATCATCAGGAGAGAAGAAGAGAATGTATCTGGGATTTGTTGAGGGCTGACACTTGGGTGTGATGTTTTTTCATGAGAGAGAGGGATGCGTCCTTCAGGTGCTTCTTTGTAGAAGCCCACCCCTGGGATGAGTGAAAGCCACATTCTGTATTCTTTTAGCATGATCTCTTTTCTGAAACAATCTATACCTCATCCGATTTTGCCATTAAACGTGTGAAAGTTATGTCTCATCTGGTGGCAATTGATTGTAATTACAGTACGTTATTTCCAAATGTTGATTGTACCTTAAGAATATTTAAGATGAACGGAAGAAAAAGCCACATGGATTGAGAGGGTAAAAGAAAAGGTGTAGTAATCACACACAGAGTCAGGCTGGGCATCTTCGTCCATTGCTGTTACAGGCCTCACAGATGCAAAACCTATAATTGCGGTGTCAATCACAAAGGTAAAAGATTAAAATACACAGACATGCATTCAGTGTAGGTCCAGTCCTTCCAAAAACCTTGTTGTTTGGTGTTAGGAGACACAGTGCCCTCTGCTGGCTTTGGGAGTAGGAGACGTAATACACCAGTGAATAGAAGTTTGAACATTCAGTGTGATTTTCAGTCTGCACAAGCTACAGAGTTAGTTGGCCTTAAGAACAGAGGTGGAGAAGTCTGAAATATTTTTCTTCATTTACACTGCTCTGTCTCTGCATATAAGCTTTCCAAACACATACTTGCAAAGTCAACAGCAACGAATTTGGTAGAATTGTTTTTGTACTGGATTTAGGATGTAAATGTGATAAACAATGTGTATTTTGATAAACAACAAGAGCTTTTAGTCAAACAGGGAGTCATTTCATTTTTGGAATAAGTTTGAATTATGCTCAATGCATGCTGACTGTGTGTCTCCAGTACATTTACATTTAGTCATTTTGCGGACGCTTTTATCCAAAGCAACTTACAAAGAGTTCAGGGAGAAATAAGCGATATGTCATACAGGAGCAATAATACAATAGGTGCTAATACAAAGTTACGAGTTTCAACAAAAGCTAGAACAATACCTGTTGAGAGAAAGAGAGAGGATAATAACAAGTAATGGTAATAACAGTAATAACAAACATGAAATTTAGGAGGGAAAAGTGTCAGGCTAGGGAAATTAAAGAGCTATAGTGTTATTAAAATCATAATTCTTTTGAAAACAAATCAGTTTATCCTTTAATAATGGCATTCTATTTCAAACTTCAATGCCACAATTCTCCTTTCTGGGTAACCCCATTTAAGATTGCAATTACTTTTTCCTCTCCATCTCCATAATTGACCTCAAACGGGTCCATTCCCCATGGAATTGCGAATGCAAAATGACAACTTATCAAGAGCAAGTAGGAGGGTGATTTGTCAAGTTGTCTCTAAAAGTATATGCAAATGTACATCAATAGAATCAATATTTTGTATAACAATCAAAGATTGTGTCCCCTAAAAGCTTTATGCCAAACGTCACATACAGAAACCGGAAACAGGTATGTTTATGGCATCCCGTTCAGGTCTTTTGAATGTGCTTTGTTACATATAAAGCTGCATTAAAAACAAACCACAGTACCAAACACGAACCAAAGATGTCCATCACATTTACTGAATGATATAATAGCTTTTTTCTTTAACGTTTGAATATTAATTACCTGATTATCTTAAAAATCAATAGATATCGAACACTTATCCTACAAGTAGATGTAAGAAGACCTGTTTAGTCATGTGACAGTAAACCCTTTACAGTCTGTAATGTATCGCTTGCATTTACTTTGCAGTTTACAAAATATAACTGAAGCCTGCTCTCTCTATTTTTCTTCCATGTTGTCTACATTTTATAAATACTCGTTTGAAAGAGACAGAGTAGTTTGGTTAGGCTGTAAAAAATTCACTTATGGCTTCAGTGAAGCCACACTAAACCATCTTAGCCCTGTCTACGGGGAAGCCAAGTGGGGAGGGAAAGTTCGCCAGCCAATATCTTAGAACTCTAAATCACATGATCATTCAAGCGATGTAGACTGTCCATTGACCCAATTTCCAGAGGTTGGCTCAATAACGCAGTGGTGTTGTGACTCTGTCACCCTTCTCAGGTATCGACATGTAAGGAAGGATTGCGCTGAATCGCATGCCGAGTGTGGAAATGTATTCCTTTTGAAACTGCCCAGTGCTTTCCTATTCACCATATAACCCCAGTAAGGCTTTTAGCCTCCTAAACCAAACTTAAATGGAACATGGTCAATGGAGATTCACAGGTAGACACAGGCACGGCATCAGAACTTTCTAAAAAATGGTTTTGTCCTGCCAAGCTTGAACACAGATTGTGATGTACAAAATTATAAGCTTTTATCTGAGCCTATGCTAATTTTAACTCCATTTTACACCATCCATCCAACACAATCTTCCAAATAATAGTATAAAATGATTAACAATCAGATCCAAGACACAATATTTATGGGTTTTAACTAGAATATTTATTCATCTGAATAACTTTCAGACCATAGCTTAAAAGGATCAAAGCAATGTTGGCACTCCATGGGATGCCGGCAAAGCTATCATAGCAGCTTTCCGAACCAAAATTAAACCACTTCGGTTCACAGTCCCTTTCCTCCCTCAATGTTTCAAGTATCCCATTTATCTAGTCTTCAGAATCTACACTTCTTCACACCATTGTACAAAGTTACAGTATGAGGTGATATCAGAATCTTGACTGACATAGAGCAGTCCCAATAACTGAAAATTCAACTTTGGATCATTTTGGCTGAACTTTTCTCTGTTGTTGTAGACTAAGTTGAAGGAGTTGGAGCAGAAAAGCAAACAATCAAAGATGATGTGATTTAATTCTGCTGCCGCGTGAGTGTCTGCCTGAGCATGCTCGCTCATTTTGGAGGTGTTTGAGGTGAAGGTACCTGTGTATGTGTGTACACTTCAATTGAAGTATTGTATGGACAGCCATTGAGTGTGTGAATGAGATTTTATTCCACAATCAAACACATACAGCCATTGGGAGATGGTTTTGTTGAAATACAATAAAGTGGTAGGTTCTCAACAATGTAGTATGCAGTAATGTTATATAATGGTTTCACAGACTTACAATTATTATTAAAGCTTAAAAAACTAAACAGTTTTTATGGCACAGTATATTATCTTATGTAACTGTGTATAACTGTATTCTTTGGTTATACTGCATAATCTAGAAATTTTTCTGTGTTTGTCATCATTAAATTCTTTCATAATCACTTAAGTGGTTTATATCTGTTTTTTATAATCTATGACCTTTTTTGTCAGTCTACTGACCACTGTCCTTCACTTTGATTTTATGTATTTTTTAGTTCTTCACTTTCCCCTTGCCACAGATGTCCTTCCAGAAGAGCTGTGTCACTTTTTTAGGTGTGTCTGTCTGCCATTTAGCATTCCAGATGGAGTCAGAAAAGAAACAAGACACTGTCTTTCTCTCCACTGAGAGAGGAGGGTTGAACCAGCAGTCAGCATCCTACATGAGACTGAGATGACAGGTTGGACATTTTGTGTATAGACTTTTTTTTGTGGTATTTTTTTGCGATTATCCCAGATTGTACATGCTACAGATTGTTATGTTTCATAAAAACAATAGTAATAACTTTAAAACTACCATTGTAAAGATCACATATTCAAAAAAGAAAGCTTTAAATGCTCTATATGTCAATTTGGACAAAAAGTCTACTTAACGCATAAATGTAAATCAAATGAAGAATTAAAGTAAATGTATTTTTGTACAGTTTAACTGGAAAGTTTAGGTAGGTTGAAAAGAACATGTAGCAACATGGACACAACTAACATTTCTTTTGTGACAGAGAAATACGAACAAGCACAATTTTCAGGTGACTGGTCACATCTTTGCAACCGAGGCTTAAACAAATGTCATTTTCTAACCGCATGTTTGGTTGGAGATACAAAATGCCACTTGATTCCACATGGTTGGAACACTGAAGGACCGCAGTAATGTTTTTTTTATTCTTTAGAAATAAATAGAAATTTATTCTCATCTCATACCTTTCAACGCTGGTTAGAATATAAATAAAAATGAAACAAATGAAATGACTATACAAGATGATGCAGCACTACTTGTCCGCTTCACAGCCCTCTCACAAACACACACACCCCACCCTCTCTCGTCTCTCCTGAGTATTACAAACCTATCTGCAGAATGACAACCTCACTGCAACAACAAGCCCTTCTCCTCTCAGCTTTAGTTAAGGAATGTCTGCCGTGATAACCAATGCCTTCGCGCCGTATGTGCTGTAGAACGGGTCGGCCCCCAGCTCAATTCCCAACACAATAAGACCCGTGTGCTCTCACTGCTCCCCTCGACTGAACTTCATGGGGCTGAATTTTGAGGTTTCTTTGCAGGGCATGTGCAGGTTATTCTACTAGATTGCAACATGGCAAGGCTTGTTTCGTACCCTCCCCTTTCTTCCCCCAGTGGTGCACATATCAAACAGAAAGTTGATTAAAAGAACACAAAACCTCTATATACTACTTTAGGCAGCAGTGGATGAATTTAAATGTACTGTTGTTCAAAGGCTTATTGTCAGGGATCAACAAAAAGTGGGAGAGGCAACGTTACAGGGCCTTGGTTTTCTTTATTATTCCCTTAAGAACTATTGTATTGTATTGTATTGTAGCTGATTTGTTGTAGTAGATTCTGACATGATTTAAGATATAAAACTAATTATATCATTCTGTGTTTTGAGTTCTTTCTCTCCCACTCTGTGTGTCAGTTTTAAAGTATTGCAATAATATTTCCAGCCTGCAAATGTCCAGCTTGTCATGTCTTGCAGTTAATATAAGATTTTATATTATTTAATATTTTCTTGGTTTCTCTTTTTGTGGGTAACTAGGATTTTGGTTTCACATTACCTTCTATCTTTATCAGCAGTAAGTGAGTGCAACATATCGTGGTTCTGTCCCATCTTGTCTTGCATTTCATGATTTAGTGGCAGAATCATGACAGAACCTTTTGTTTTGTGTGGAGAGAGACACGTGTTATTGTGATCATGACATAACATGCGCTCTCTCCAGTCTTGTCTTTGGCCCTGCCCCTCTCCTTCTCTCGTTGGCTTCCTTTCAGTGTTTCATTACCCACACCTGCCGATTGTTAGTTATCGTTATCCTTTGTTAGTCTCCCTATTTAATGCCCTTGTGTCTGCTGTCCTGTGCTTGTTCGTTTTGGTTGTATTCTCTGTATGACGTTTGGTCAGAGTTACTTGTTGTCATTTAGTTTGTGTTATCAATGTAACGTTTTCATTATCGTTATCCCATGTTCTTAGTTGGTTACCACCTTGTGGGCTTTTGTTTGGTCCTGATTAAAGTCTTGTTTGTTCACCCCTTACCGCTGTCTGCATCTGGGTTCTTCCCCGCCTATGCTTACATCATTGTTGCCACTTTGGCAGTGGTGTAGTCTACGTGATATGCAGGTATACGTCGTATACCCACTAGAAAATATAAATAATTTCCGTATACCCACTTGAAAAGGGGTACGTAACAACATCGTTTTGTGTCAGAAAAATGTGACGCACTGACTTTTGGACTAGTGATGCAACCAGGAGATATTAAACAAGGGGATTATTAAAGGCAAGCATTTAAACTACACTATTTCAGTGCTTTTGTAAGCATGCCCCTGAAGCTACTTGTGTTACAGAAAGTCTCAATATGGCTCATGCTACGCTTTAAGCGTAATAGCAAACTCTGTTCGCCGGTGTATTGTACTTTCTGGTGATAGTTCACCTCACTTTTAAAACCACTGCGTATTCTTTAATAAAATTAGCATATTTGTTATCATTTACACAACTGTAATGGGATTTTTGGTATATTCAATTGTAGCTAACTAGCTGAGGTTAGAGCTGGGTTTTTACATGGATAACAAATGTGCATTGAAAATTGCCAGCTGATAAAACCTGTGCTTTAGGCTCTAAGGCTAAATGAAACTCTTAAGTGAGTGTGGTGGGGCTCATGGGTTGTCGATCAGGGAAGGGTGAGTAGGCTGGGGGGAAATCAGAGTATACTCGCTACAAAAAACTAGACTACACCACTGCTCTCTGGCTACATGGGTAGAAGTCTTTATGAATACAAAGCTGAACAGAAAAGGTCAAAGCATATTGAACATCCTGTTTACTGATTCTAAGTTAATTAGCTATGATGTACTGTATTCCCAAGATGTATGAATTGGTCCAATTTCAACAGGTCTCAGTAAATTCAGGTTACACTACAGAATACTGCTTAATAGAAATAGTTCACCCAGAAATAAAAATGTTCACCCATATGTCAATTAAGACTTTGTGTTCAATAGACAGTTTCATCTGACACATGAGCCTGCCCGAAGGTAACTTCCGGTCTGCGCTTGGTTATAATATATATTTTAAATACATTTTGAATTTATATATCATATTAAGTTATATTAATATTTGAATATTATTGTATGAAATTAAATTAGATCTACTCTTTGTGGAGGTCTATCGGAAGTTTAGGCCAAATAATGTTTGTTTATGATGTTCCGCTGAAACAGTTAAGATATTTTGAGGAATGTATCAGTTGTTTTGTCTCCATATAACTAAATGGGGGCCAGTGTTGTTTGGTTTCAAACATTCTTCAAAGAATCATCTTTTGATTTCTGCAGGAGAAAAAAGTCATGCGGGTTTGAAATGACAAGAGTTGAGTAAATAATAAAAAATAAAAAAATTGTGTGAGCTCATCCTTAACTTAAGAAAGGGAGCCACCAAGAAAATAGTTTGAAGCCATACAGTTTTTGACTTGTACAAGTGAGTTCGCAAAATCAAAAAGATGGTAAAGAAAAATATGTTCGACTCGCCCTTGTGGATTGTGACAAATACATATCAGTTTTTAACAGCTTGCTTTACATGAGAATCTATAAGCATATTTGATCCCTGATAGCTAGTGTTTTGTACAGGAGACAGCAGTGTGAAGACAGGACTTTGGGCCTGACCTTACGTTTAGAATGTGAGTTCATTACAGGGTCTGGAAAGTTTAGGTAGGTTGAAAAGAACATGTAGCAACATGGACACAACTAACATTTCTTTTGTAACAGAGAAATACGAACAAGCACAATTTTCAGGTGACTGGCCACATCTTTGCAACCGAGGCTTAAACAAATGTCATTTTCTAACCGCATGTTTGGTTGGAGATACAAAATGGCAAACTGAGCAGACTGAAGAGGCCAGTTCTCTTCTTGAGTGGGTCTTCTTCAGCTATAGGCATTTGAAATAAATTAGCAAATCCATACAGGATCATGTTCTCACAATAATAACCCGCAACTGGACTGAATCACAACAACTCTCAAGGTCATGCACAACAAGAAGTGGAGAAACGCAATCCCAGCATGATAAGGATCATGCCGAAAGTGAGTGGATACACAACTCGAGTGGTCTGTCAGCGAATATGATCCATGTTCTGTTAAAGTATGACATTCGTATATCAAGCTACAAGGTATATTTTTTGTCAGATAGCCATTCCTGTTTATCTAAATACGTGTTGCATTGCATCGTATATTTAAACATTAAAATTCAAGACCCTCACACAAGTTGCAGAATACAACATTAGTTTTTAATTTTAGAAAAAATATGTAAAACATTTTTTACATATTAAGTAGTTTTCTTGACAGAACACTGCGTTTTCTCTGTTGAGTGGATTACTGGCTCATCTGAATGCAACTTGTTCAATTAGTAACACAAAAATTATTTTCAGGTTCTCCTGTAATCTTGCCCATTTTAAAACCTTATCAGTTTGCATATGACTGAAGCAGATAAGACAGACAAATATGAATATCTCCAGCACATGCAGATGTGGGATGTTATGAAGCCAGGCCCTTGCTGTTTCTTTTCTGATGGAGGAGATGATTAAAGAGGAGCTTGCGCTGCAGAGGCGTTCCCAGACTATTAATAAGTCTGACATATGACTACTGCAAGTCAAAAGGAATGTCATTATGCCTCGGATTTTCTGTAGTAGGTTTTAAAAAAAAAACATATTGATTCAAAGCCCAATTTTGTTAACCACGTGGGTGAAAAGCGAAACTTGCTGTATGTATAATCAATTTGGGGCTGAAAAGATTATAATGAGACCACCATAATCCTTCGGGTGAACCAATGTCTTACTAAAGGTGCATATTCTCTTAACTGATTAGTCTGGCCAGTGGTTTCAATCCATTAGCATTGAGTTTTAGTAATCTTTGAGTGCAGCAAGTCCGTCTGGAGTACAAATCCATACTCGTCACCAGTAAACACCTGGCTAAATCGTGGCTGATTATTGAAAAATCTATAAAACTGTATGTGGCTCAGCTGCCAATCATGAGTTCACATTTACAGACACAACAATCCACAGGCCCACAAAACTGTGGATTTCACTTCAACTTTAATAGGCATTCATTTTAAATAAGTATGAGCTTCAGCTGCACTGTGATTTAAATCAGCATGCACACAATTAGTTGCTTTTTTAATGGTGGCTGTGGGAGGAAAAATGTAAAGCTTTTATAAGAACCAAGGAACCAAAGCCGTTTTAAAGAGTGAAAACTAGGAAGGAAAAGGGACTTTTTGATCAGTTTGTTCTCTTGAGATCGGCAGTGAGCTTGAACAAGAAACCCAATTTAAGGACAGTGAGCTTCTGAAGAACTGAAATCCCGAACATGACAACAAACTTTGATTATTGGATTTGGGAGGCAGATACTTTGAACCAAAAGCACCATTAAATCAGAGGGAAAAAAAATGAACTTTTTAAGAGTATTTTATATTAAATGTAGTTTTTTTAATGCCTGTCAAAAATATGTCTGTATGTAATGCAGGCTTATCTTTTACTATAGCTTTTTTTCCAAGTTGTGAAGAACAACTCTAAAAATGTCTCTCAATATAATGCAATACCCTACCACTTTTGTTGTTTCTTTGCTTTAAAAAACATTGCATTACAAAGAGTATTGTCAGAGTAAAAAATCTAAACTTAGAGCATTTTTGTCAGTGTGTAACTGTCAGGTTTATACACACATCCACACACACAAGCACTTTCACCTCAGGCCACAGGCAGGAGCAGCCACATGCCTGCAGTGGTGCACTTCTGACAGCGGGTAGAGGAAATGACTCTCCTTGAAGCAATGTTTGTAGTGAATTATTTATAATGAAGTGAATATGCATAATCTAAAAGACTTCTTTGTTATATGAAAGAAGGGCTAAGCCTTTGTATTTTAAGAATTGAAGGATTCGCATGCATTGAAATGTTAAATCCTAAGCAGTCTTACCTTTAAATAAATAACCTACAACTTCTTGTGATATAATATCTGTCATATATATGTTTTTCTTTTTTCTTTTTTCTTTTATACTTTTTAATACGTAACTTAGTCCAGACAACCTCAAAAGAGAATATTATCAATAGAAAACCATTACTGTTGGATAAATGGGTCGGCTGTCTCCGCTGACCTAGAAAGCCTGATTCTATGACAGCTGTTTTCTCTATTAGTGTTTTATCATCCGCTGCCCAAGCAGTCATCTGCCATACATTTTTTTCTCTCTCTGTGTTTTCCATGTCCAGGCATGTAACTCCAACCGAGGACAAATTGCAAAAGAGAGACAACTGGCCATGACATCTCCCATGACTTTAAAGTTATGACACAGAGGACATGGAATAAGATATAAATTGTTGTATACAAAACATTAGTATGTTAGGGTAATGATGTTTCCACTCACTATGAAGCAATGTCTGGACAGCTTCAGCCAATGCTTGTGGTTAAAGAGAATACAATTCTGCCATACCTGTATTCAAACCTGAAAGACTTTCTTTCTTCTGCCGAACAAACAAGAAGATAAAAAACATTTGGTAACCGAACGGCGGTACCCATTCACTTGCATTGGTTTTCTGTCCAAATATTGGAAGTGAATGGGAATCGTTGTTGTTCGGTTAAACACTTTCTTATCTTCTTTTGTGTCAGGTTTACAGTGTGGCTTTCCTGTGGCTCAGCGGTTCAAGCATGGCGCTAGCAACAGCAAGGTAATTGGGTTCGATCCCAGGGGATTGCACATTGTCAGAAACAAGTATATTAATGTATAGTAAAATGCAATGTAAGTTGCTTTGGATAAAAGTGTCTGCCAAAAGCGTAAATGTACAATGAGAAGAGGATTTCATTTTGTTTTTCGCATGAACTACCCCTTTAAATCCAGCTCTGATGGGCTTTTATCGTCGTGGAATGAAATGGACACCTACTGCTTGTACAGTTTTTAAAAGATTCTGAATGTGAATCCTATAACAGCACTGAGAGAATAACTAAATGCATTTTGTTTACTAACACTTAGTAATTGTTTTCTACACAGTTACAGTCTCTCCTGTTAATACGATTACCTAACAGTTAGACTGCTATAGTGGGAGGCAGCAACAGTACGTTCAATTAAGCAGGCACAACATTATTGTATCAGTGCACAAGGTTACATTTCTATATGTGTACGAGTTAATAAAACACCTGCTGTCTAGCATTGTAAGTTTTCTCTGTTTCATCTGCTCGCATCAAACCATCTGCATGCAGGTTGTCGTACTGGCAGAAGTGGCCCTCGGTAAAACATGTAACAGAAACCAAACAGATTCAGTGATAAATCAAGTCTATAGGCCAGCTGGTGGTAATGACAGGCCCTGGCTTCGGCGAGAAGGGGATCTATGAAAGCACATTGGCTAAGTAATGTTTTGATAGTTTCTGGAACAGCTGTTTTGTTATTTCTCCCTCCAAAACGGAACATTATTCCCTCTCGTGCTAGTACATAACATCTAGTACATCTATTGAATGTGCACTCAATAGTCGATGATGGTCAAGAGATGCTTAGAGAAGGCTTTTTCAGCTCTTTATGAAAGTCTATGATAGAAAATGGCTTATTATCACCCCATGCCTAAATCGCATATGCATCATAAAAGTATGAAGGTGGTAGGCGTGTAACATCAAGCTTGACTAGGAATCATAAACTACAAACGATTTGGGTCCGTAATCTAGTTAGTTAAAGGGATAGTTTAATCAAAAATGATATTGTCATAATTTACCCTCAAGTTATTCAAATCCTCTATAAATGGCTTTGTTCGATTGAACACAAGGAATGATGCCCCAACAAAGGTGCCCCAGAACCTTTGTTTTCCTAAATTCTTCAAAATATCTTATTCTGTATTCAGCAGAACAAAAAATATACAATAATTTGTCCTAATATGGTATGATGTCCAAGAACTATCCGTTACGCATCTAAACAGTCATTTCTCATTAACAGAACTCTTTGCAATTATCAGGTCATTTTGAAGGAAGAAATCTTTCCGGTTATGACAACGTAACATTGGGATGATTCGTATACAGCGCTACAAGATGACAGGACAATGTGCATCATTAAATTCAAGCATGGGCATGTCTATTTAAACTAATCATTTACTAAACGGAGTTGAAAAATCCCTAATGTGGTCATTAGAGTGGGTCATTTGCATTAAACTAAATGTACCAGCTTATTGCTACCCGTAGCTTGACATAAAAAAGGCAGTGGCCCTGTAATGAAGTCAAGTCAAAACCTGCAGCCAAATGAACCATAAAGAAGTGATCCTGCCACAATATCTCATAAATTATATCTTGCAGCATTCATCAGGCGCTCTGGGCCTCCATAGGACCACACATATCTCAGGGGTTGCTAATTAAAGTGACCTGTATTGTGCATGAGGTAATTACACAGTTCACCAATCTCTGGGTGAATGATCGCCTGATGTGAAGCTCTGAGGTTTGGACAACGTCACCAAGGGAAATAGACAATTTGAAATAATCTGTCTAATCCACAGGCTCAGGGTATCACAAATAGAGGCACGGAAAAAGAGGTCATGGAGAGAAGAAAACAATTCTTTCGAAAATCCAAGATTTAAATTGTTAAACTTTAACATTGTTGTTCTTTCCCGATCACTTTTCCTCACAGCTTTTAGTGTACTCTTTTTAAATTGAGCATTGAGCAAAAGTGCAGATCACGTTACTCGGAATGTGTTTTATTTACAAAATCTATTTCATGAGAAGGCTATTTTATTATGAAGGGTGCTCTGGTTGCAAAGTAGTGAGTAGATCACCTCTGTCAACAATTGGGCATGGCTTCTCACTTCAAGTGAGTCATTGTACCATAAATGTACCATTGGGTATATCCTGTTTCCATAATAAGGGCTTTTGCTATGTACTCAACAATTGAGAGGCCATCCACATGGAAACGTGTTAAGCTGTATACGTAAAGTGATTTTGTATAGTTTTGCCGGCATTTGGGAGCCTGAAACTGCAATTTATTTATATGGTTAGGGAAAGCTGGCTTTGTGTGGAGTCTATAGCTACACACCTGCCCCCTCCGTCCAAAGACTGGAAGGGATAGTTCACCCAAAAATATAAATTCTGTCATCTTTTATACACCCGCATCTTGCTCAACAAGATGTGGAACAGAAAATATGCTATTTCGAGAAATGTCTGGTTTGTCGATGGAGTCTAGTGTTTGGTTGCCAACGTTCTTCAAAATGTCTTTTTTTTGTGTTGTGCAGAAGAAACAAAGTCATACAGGGTTGAAAGTGAGAGAATGATGAAAGAATTTTCATTTTTGGGTGAACCATCTGTTTTATTCAAAGCAGGATGAATTGCATGTATTGCATCAGCTTGGCTATCTCCTACTCATTACAGCAGTACAGATGGCTAAACTAAAACCAATGCACCTCAACAGCATAATGGAATGTCTACATGTGCTTTGAAACCTCTTGTACTTTATCTACTCTCTACTTATCATCCCAGACTCTACACTCCAATGGAGGAGAGACTGATGAGGCAGTCCGGAGAATGGCTGTAAACATATGGTGGTAGGATGTTCACGCAGGCTTTATAAACGTTTGAATAATAAGACCAAGCCTGAATTAAAATGTCTGAATCTTCATTGAACAAAAAAATATTTTTCTAACCGGAAAATAATGACAAATAACATTGTTGTATACTGTACACTAGATGCATCTATTATTTTGGCTCTATATACAGTGTGTCTACAATTACCCACAAACCATCTGGATTAGTATTGCATGCTTCGCAAGTTCACATAACCTCAGACATACAGAGAAAATCGGCTAAGCCTTAAAAATACAGGTGCCTTTGAGTTCACCAAGGGTAGACATGGGGTTTATGGGAAGCAGGGCTCTTAATCATGAAAGGTAATTCTTTAAGTCAAGACTGCTATTTCAAGGCATTCAAATTAATTACACCTCATGCTGCTTCCCTCAGCAAATGGGTCACCGATGCACATTAAAGTGCACACTTGGAACAACAAACTCCCAAATTTGGCCTCTAAGTTTCATTGCAATATGTAAGCACTATGCAGAAAAAGATCATTAATAAAAGTAAGCAACAGTGGGGGAAAAGGCAAGCAGGTGAGGAAGAAAATGTAAATTTAGTAAAACCTATGAAACGTAAGAGCACAGTGAAGCTTTGGGTCTTTTAAATTAACTTTGGAAGAAAGGGATTTATATTAACCAGGGAATTATATTTATATTAACAAGGGAACTTTGTCCAGTGTAATCCTTTTGATGAACTTGTGTAATGTCTGCCTTTGAAAAAGTGCTTTGTAATTGGCTTAAAAGTGATTCACCTCTTCTGAGAATAGACGGTGGGGGGTAATGTGCTAACGTGTAGTAATGAGCTGTCAAAAATAATTGAGTTAATTCTGAAAAACAGTCATTTGCATTGGAAGCAAGTTATCATTGGTGAGTGATGAAATGTGGAGGTGTGGCAATGCTGTGGTCCAGAACAATGTCATGATGCCAATGTTGATGAGATCAGGCATTAGGGCATAAGTGTGTTTCAAATGGCTAAGCACATTTCAGATTCACATTACTGATAGAAACTGCCCTCATGCTCATCTGAGGCATACTTTTCTTAAAATTATAAAACAGGCAGAGGAACCTATATACGGTAGTAGCTTTATGTTCATCACATAAAGCTACTGTATGGCTCCAGAAGGGTGTATTATATATTATGAAATGCTAATGGAATTTTATCATGCTTCAATTCTTTTTATTGAGCTTTTGCATCATTTTTTAAGCTTGACAGTTTCAGTTCCCATAAACTTAGAGTTATTCAGCAGTACATTATTCAGGATTTCATCTTTTGGAACAACATGAGGGTAGCATGAGAATGATGACAGAATGTTCACTATGCAAATACAAAAAAACCTGCTATGTAGGAACAATGGATGCTCACAATACTGTACACTTTTTTTAACGTTGATTGATTATATTTCATTTGTATTCCCTAAAATGTGTAATAACATAGCATGAAATTTCAGTCCAGGATATGTCCAAGGCTGTGCCAAATTAAGATCCACATTCATGGATTCAGATAACTGCCTCTTCTTTTTCATTATCTAAATGGACAGATCGGAATTTATTGCAAAGCAGACAATATTTTTATGGTGAATGTTTTAAAGTCAATAAACATAGTTCATTGAAACCATACTCTGTAAAAGCTCACCAGACCTTCTTAATAAGACAATGAAAGTTAATAAACCCTTTGGACATTATATTTTCCTCTTGGCTTGTCACTTTTAGTTAGATGGAAACATTTATAATTCTTTAGAGGAGAAACCCGTCTCTATCAAAGTTTACAAGCACATGTGCCACTATAGTCTCCGTGCAATCGATTCAGCTTGTGAAAGCATTTAAAAAGTGCATCATACATTATGAGTCAAGTACGTGCGAGCGAAATGGAAATAAAACTTGCTTGATGAAGTCAAGGTGAATAGCACAATAAGATTCACTCCTAATTAGCCAAAAGCAATCGGCGTTATAAAAATCATCATTGTGACATTTAAACCATTCAAAAATAATGAACCCCAGAAGATGATGATGTCCTTGACAACAAAGTGGAGTGAATAACCATCTTCACACCAGGCATGTCCTGAGCTCTTTAGTTAGAGCGCTTCTCTATCATTTCTCCCTGTAAGACCCTGCTGAATGAATGACAGGAGATGAGAGCGGGTGGCGGTGGGATGTCGGTAGAGCTTAATCCATTTCCTTGCTCCAGGGTCACACACGTTATCACTGGGTGACAACTTAATGGGCCCTCATTATAAAAACAGCAGTGTAGCAATTAAAGGAAATCTGATGGATTAACTCAACCCATCACGCTGTTTGCCGCCGTAGGTTAGCAATTTCTGATTCCGCACACGCTCCATAAACTTTTTACCTCTTCTGCCTCACCTGCTGTCACTTAAAGCAACATAGCGCCGGAAAAATGGTTTTGCTGTGTTTATCTCACTCAGCAGTTTAATTTGGTTGAACAAATGTTCATATTAGAAAAGAGAAACATAAGAAAACAAAAAGCATTTTCAACTACATTGGGTTTTAAAAGATCACATAAAAAATTCAAAGTACTGCAGACGTCCCTTAGAACAAAATAAACACAATTTTCTTTGTGCGAAATCAAATTTAGCTTGAAAAATCACAACAAATAAAAATGTAGCAATGAGGCCATTATAGAGAGCATCACCAAATGCTTCTCACAGAAAATGTACATTGTAACCAAGATGGAGATAAGTAAATGCCAGCCCTTTTCCCTCCTTAAATTTTACGCTGCCAATAAACGCCGCCAACATTTTTATGATCACTTGTCAAATTTTTCATATCTTTTATCTGCTGGCTTGTAATTGGAGATGTCTAAATGGATTTGTGGATGGAAATCGGTGCATTAGATGAAGCAGCTGTTCAGTACATAAACTATTCTACAGCCAACACCATAACAAAAGGGTATAATTGAAGTATGTCTGTGGCATTTCCTGATGCAATCCGACAGACAATGTATTATTCAACAGTCCTCTATTTCCTGCTTAAATGACATATAAGCCATAACATGTGATGCGTGTTGACCTAGAGAACTTAGTATAATAGCTAGAAAAATAAGTGTGCAGATATGTCCCGCCTGTATTGATTAGATGTTGGCGTTCTAAACGGCAGAGGATTCCGCTTGCAGTATATATGCAAAGGTGACCTTGTCACTTTGCAATTTCAAAAATGAATGCAAACTAATAAGTGCTCTCTAAGATGGCCGGTCAGTGATTCAATTCTTTGGAGAGCGACTCAAATTCATTTGTTCCTCTGACAGTGAAAGGAGAGCAAGCCCATTATTCATTTAGCCAATTAGGCCATGTTGAAAGCAATATCCCCCGCGTTGCATAACCTGTCCCCGGCGTGGCTCCGCTCATTTCAGGAAAGCATAACCCTTTCAAACTCTTCTATGCACCTGAGGTTATGACGAAAGGTTATATCGGAGGATTGACCTATGCAGTACCAGACACTCCTGTACTCCTCTGATTGCAATTATGCAATCTGATTGTAATTGTAAGTGCTGTGTCCCTGTCTAGCCAGTCTCTCTGGTGTAACAAGAAAAAGATGAAAGTGTTTCTTATTTTAATGTATATGTTTAAAGAGCATCCAACAATATAGAAATATATTTACAGGACACTGGACAAAACCCCAGCCCTCAACTAGACTATGTGAGATAAATAATGTCTTTAGTTTCGATTTTTTAACTTACAAATAATATAAATAATATATTTTAAAAAACAATTAACCTGCATATTCTCATTGTTGGCCCTGACACATTTATTTGTGCCGATGTCTATCAGACATCTCAATCCTTTACAGCAGTAGCTGTTTTTCCTTCCTTTCTTTCTGATCTTTTGTGATGATCTTGGTATTCTTTTAAAAGATCTCTTCATCTTCAGTGGAAACGTAAAGTCATGCTTTCTTTCATCATGTTGGTTGATTTTGTGTAACTGAGATTGTGTAACTTTCTTCTTGAGTCAGGCCTCAAAGCTGTTTCTTGAGTTTCTTGTTTTTCTTTTTAGTATGTAATTCTCTGATTGTTGGGCTTGCCGTTGGAGGTCTATTTGTTTCTGCCCTGTGGCATGGAAGTTGTGGATCACTGTGGTTTGTTTTATAGCTCCAGCAGAGACTGCATATTTGTTTGAACATTATGTTTACTAGTACACTCATTCTGTTTGGATTGATGACATGCTTGTGCATAATACTTGTATTTTTATACCCAAACCACACAATGTGAAAATGTAAATATGAAATTTAAATTCAGTATGATAGACAGTCTGTTCGAAAGTTTAGGGTCAAATGCTTAAATATCTCAAATTTGTTTTATATACAAAAATATTAATTGTGTAAATGTGTCAGTTATTAATTTGTCAGGAAACTGAAATTGTATTTTTACAAAAAAGTATGACCCAGTCTGTGAAAATCAGGCTAAATTCTCAATCTGATTAAGAGATGATGAGCATCAAAGTTTTATTTTAATCATTAATTGCATTAATTATTAATTCAGTCTTTGACATGGAATTACTCAATCAATAATAAATATTTCAATGATGTATTTTCACACAATGTTCTTTAGATTATGTAGAATCATTATATGTAGAAATTAGCTTTATTGAAAAAAATTTAGCCACCACATAATTACATTTGTTTTATTCCATAGTTGGAACCTCTGTAGTATTCCAAAATGTGGAAAAAACTATTAATCTGTAAGTAAGTGTCCCTTAACTTTTGAGTGGTAGTGCATACAAAGTAAACTGTACATTTACAACAGGTCATGAAAATCAGAGGAAACTATTTGTGTACGGAACTTTAATTGGACAGGTTTAATATGAATGAATAAACAGGAGGCAGAGCTTGACTGGAGTCTAGTGGGACTGGCAATATGTGTCAGCAATAAGGAGGCAGAGCAAGAAATCAGGATCACAGCACAAGGTGCAGACAGGAGATACAGACAGAAGAAGAAGGCAGAAAAGAGGAGAGAAAGAAGTCGTGACTGAGGACTTAATTACAAGCCTGTTTAAGCAGGGCATCATGCCTAAACAAACAGAGCTGTGGTATCCCAAGAGAGAGAGGGTGTGACAAAATACAGAGAAAGCTGAGACCCACTTTGATAAACATGAACCAACACAGAAGCATCCACTTGTATGGAATTCGTGTTTTCTTATCTTTTGTTTTGAATTAATTAATTATGACTGTCAATTGTCAGTTCACCAAATAATGAACCAAACTGAATGCTTTAATGGTTCAAGGCCACCTAGCTAGGATTGGCCTTTGGTCTCAAAGTCTTGAATCGGGTCCTGCGTATTTCTTGTGACTATACACATAGCGGCATATAGAATGGATGACTGTGATTGCATATATCAACTGACCAAATCCCACAAAAAAAACAGATTTCCCGTCAGTGCATTGAATCAGAGGTTTATAAGTCAAAAATTATATTGTTTTTTTCCAGATCAGTAAACATGTGCCCACTGACCTGCAGGCCCAAGCAATCCAGTTTGCAATTTAGCATGTCAGTCTGAGGTAAGGACCAAGAAGTGATTTTGTATTCTGTGTGCAATTTGTTTTTGTGCTTTATAAATCACATTTTTGTCTTAACAGTGGTTAATAAAAAGTTATTAAATACCAACCAAGATCAGATTTGTCAAACAAGACACACTGTAATTGTGAATAATGATTACAAAAATGGTAAAAAGTTAAAGAAAATTTAACTAACACAATGTGATCACTGGGGTATGTGTTTGCACTGTAAATGCTATTTGTAATTCATGGCACACATTTGCAAGTGACGTGGTCTCATCCGCAAGACTTTGATGCTCTGACAGCCCTACCCAATACATCTTCTGGATATTCTTAAATTATTCTTGATTTGGTTGTCAACCTTAGCAGCCACTGTCATTTCTTAAATAGTGGTCATGTTTTGTATGCCCTTCTGTCAAACTAAAAAAGCGATTTTTCAATATTCCATTAATCTTTCTCCCCACATTGATGTTGAGATTTCTGCGAGACGGAGTATCGTATGGCACTATAAATGTGGAACCACTACTGTAGTGATGCTAACTGCACAACGCACAACCATCAAGAGCCATTATAAAGCTGTTTTGGTTATAGATCTAAAAAAGAGACATTTTAGACACGTTTGTTCAATAAGATGATTTACAGAAATGCATGCAGCTGATGTGTAAACTGTTATTGGACAATGGTTGCATTCCTTATGTAGATTATTGTTATCATAAAAAACTGGCACAGACCTATGGAGAATCAGTATTGATTGACCGACAACTGGCTGACAGTCCTTTACATGTATTCATTTTGCAGATGCTTTTGTCTAAAGCATCTAACAGACCTTTGAAGCATTATGTATATGTATTAAAACATGCTTTCCCTGGAAATCAAGCCCATGACCTTGATATATAGTATCATGAAAAACAATTGCATTAAAGAATTATCAAATATCTCCAAAACATTTGCTATCACTTTTAATAATTTCATTTCATAATAATCATTACCAAAACAATGCAGACCATCTATCAAGAGTAAACCCTGCTTGTGTTTAGGTACCAGGTAGGTTTAGGTAATGGATGGAACCAGTGCAGGATTTCTAAAAAGCCCCAAAGTATCCATACATACACAGTAAACAATATCACCCAGAACAGCTCCAGATGTGGTGGAAAAATGTTCCCTAAAAAATGTATTGCAACACCTTCACCCCATTCTATATTACACAGGACCTTCGGCCCCCACACCCCCTGTTGTACAGATTAACAAGCAGCATGTTGAGTTTAAGGGCCAGATAGGCCTTGGCAGGTGAATTAATTGCTGCCACTTTCCTGCCCTCTGTGCTGTCTCTTGCCCACCCCTCTTGCCATCACATTAGAGATAACACTTGATTTCATCATCCCGCCAGCGCTCCCTTTACCTCACGCTATCAGCTCCTAAACACTTAGCCAGAGCCAAATCTGGCCTCTGCTCCACAGCCATCACCTCCCTGCTGGAAGAATCACAGAATGTCAAACAGAGAGCTCCTTAAACTCACACTCACTTAGCATTGTTTCCTTAGCACGTTTTGTATTTCACCTTTACCTTCTGTGTGTGTACATACTGTATATACACTATCATTCAATATTCAGTAGAATATTGTAAGCTGAAAGCATATGCTTAAATGTTGTAAATTAGTTTAGTTGTATAGTTAATATTTAATAATTAGTTACAACTGTCAACACGGTCCCCTTACATTGAATGTCCCATTGTTGTTTCTACATTAGCTCTAAACGGACAAACTGGTCTACAGAATGGGTTTCGTAAATACTTTATCTCCTTAGGCAAAGAAGTGAAAAAGTGACGACATCTTCGTCCTGTGTCAGCCGCCATAGTGCTTTGGAAGGGTGGGGTGGAGTGAGCTGTTGGTTGTTATTCACAACACTTGGTTCAGCCACTAGACCAAGAAATACATGACGTGAAGAGGCAGAACCATTACAGAACCCTGAATCATGTTTCTTGTGGGGAGAGGCTCTTATGGTCTTCCATACACTCTAACCATTCTTGTCTTTGACCCCACCCTCTTGTTTCCTCGTTATTGCTTGTTAATGGTTTCATGCCCTGCACCTGTTCCCCTCTTGATTTGATCCCTTTATAATGCCCCTGTGTTTTCTGTCTTGTGCTGGTTCATTGTGATTTGTATGGTGTGGTCCTGTGTCTAGTCTAGTCTAGTCTAGTCTAGTCTAGTCTAGTCTAGTCTAGTCTAGTCTAGTCTAGTCTTGTTCAAGTGTAGTTAGTATTAGTCCTGTCATTATAGTCCCCTGGTTTGTTATGTTACCCCTCATAGGTTTTTGGTTTTGTCCTTGTTATTATAAAAAATTTTGTTAACCCCTTGCCCGCTGTCTGTGCCTGGGTCCTCTGTCCTTGTCTCACCACCCCGATCGTGACATACTGGACCTTTAAGACATTAACACAAATAACAAATGTAAAGGAGACGAAGTGAATGAGGAAAAGGCAGTTATATGAGCACAGCATCGATGGAAATTCCTTTGGTACTGTTTCACAAAATTAGAGTGAAACCTCAACCTTTGCTTGATAAAATGGCAAAATTCTGAAAGATAAATTCTAGGCTAAGAGATACTACATGAAAGTTGCTAAGTGCTATTCATTTAAATTAAATTCTAGAAAATCATTAAAATGTTTATTTTTACATCATAAAGTAATAGTTCTATTTGTGTTTTCCATAGTTTTGATGAGTTTACTATTATTCTAACATTCTAAAAAGTTCAAAGTAAAAACCCTAAATTATAATGTTCATTTGTATGTTCAATTTAAATCCTAAGTATATAACTCTGAATAGATACCGTGAAAGTCAATTAATATGTCGTAGTCAAACAAAAGTCAATGTGTAATGCACAGATTACTGCAAAAATGAACGTTCTTTTTATATGATGACTTTTTTATTTTTTCTCTCTTAGATCAGAGGCCTGTTAAGCACAATCTATCTTCATTTAATTCACTCAATGCTGATGGCTTGAGAGAGGGAGATCCTGGTCACTAATGGCCGAAAGCAGCAGAAAACGTCTGCTGAAGTAGTGACATTGTGAGAGCGTAAATGCTCTGAGGTGCATTGATCTCTCATTCAGGGCACATTACTGTCAGTTGACCAGATGCTGATGCGTAGGGCCAGGGTTGTTTAGACTCAATGGCCACGAAAGCTCCCAAAGAGCCCTGTGATCCGCCTCTCGCCTTTCTCTCTGAGCTACAGAACAATGAGAGCAGCCAGGGAATCTCCTCACTCAACTTCCTTCAGTTATCAGCACGTCGCTTTTGATATTGAGATCTGTCTTTAGATCTCTTCCCTCTTATTCTCCAAAGACACATCCTCAAACATCCCTATTAGAATAAAGCACATCCTACGGCATAAAAGTTATTGATCGATGTCTGTCAGCAAAAGACACGATGCATATGAGGAAAAGTTATAGTAAACTCAAAGCACTCTCACCTGATTTAGTTGAACGACTCTTCTGTGGAGCACAAAGGTGAATAAAAGGCAAAAGTACAGACATGCCTGAAGCTATAAAATGAATAATGAAATTGTGAATAATTCAGTCATCAATACAAAGATAGACAATAGTATTCATGAATTTCTAAACAAAGCTTTTCGGCAAAAAAGAAGAAAGTCATTTGCAGATTCAGACTGAGTGCCATGTGCTGCCTACAAATGTGACTTGAGCCTTTTTTGGAGGGGTTGTATGTACAGTACAGTACAGTAGGCTATGTGTATGTGTGTATCTGTACACAAATACACCCTGAACATTATGTCTCAGTAATGTGTTTCTACATCAACCCACGCTCCTTCTGGGTAATCAAACCTAAGCGATGCAGAGACTAAATGGCTGTAACATAGTTCTCAACCACTTACTCCAAAGCGGAAAGCTATGAAATTCCTCTGGTTTGCTGCCCTAAACAAATAGGTCATTGCTCCTCACAATCTGTGCTAGGACTGAAAGCCATTTCTGAAAGCCATTTCCTGAGCTGCTGATAAACACTTATGATAAGAATCTAGATGGAAAAAAGAAAGAGTTTAAAATGATAACATCACTCTACTTTAGCCATTGAGCTGGAAAAAGTTTTAGAGAATAATGCACAGTAAACATAGTACCCTATCGATACTTCACTCATACTGGGTAGCAGGACGCTATGGGGAAACAATGACTGAAGCTTTTTTCCAATAAGGCAGTGAAACTGCACGGCCAGTGGTCTGTGAAAAGAAAAACTTTAAACCAATGGCAGCGAAGCTGCACGGACCTATGGCAATGGAGCCCGCAAATGGGGGCGGGGCTTATGGCTATATAACCAGACACATCATTGCAGTGTCCTCAGATCTCTTCTCCTTCAGCGACGACTCTACGGTCGCTACTGGAGACTGACTGCTTCGCCGTCAAAAAGTATCTGCAGCGGATTAGACCTCCTGCTCAGCTGCTTCACTATTCAAAGGGAAAGGGGCTTGCACATCAACTGCCTGGAGATGCAGGCAGTATGGCTGGCCCTTCACAACTTCCTTGATGGTTCTATGGGGACGCCACATCTTAGTCCGGTCGGACAGTATGACGGTGGTGTCTTACATAAATCCCAGGGAGGCCTCTCTTTGAGGCGCCTTTTCTCCATGGTACTCTGCCTCTTGGAATTGGCCTAGTTCAATCGTGAACCAGGGAGCAGATATGTTCTCGGAGCAACGTCCATTCAGACGAATGGACAATCCACCCTCTGACGGTTCAGAATATCTGGGAGATCTTCGGCAAGGCAGAAGTCAACCTTTTTGCCTCAGAAGACCTCTCATTGCCCAACCTACTTTCAAAACCCACACTTGGCCCAATCATCTCCTCTATGCTTTCCCCCCGATCGCTCTCATATCACAGCTGATCAGGAGGATCAGAGATCAGGCACACAAAGTGCTGTTCGTAGCACCACTCTAGACTACCCAAGCCTTGGATCGCGGACCTGTCTCGACTGCTCGTGGCAGCCCCGTGGCATATCCCCTGAGACGAGACCTCCTCTCTCAGGCAGCCAAAAAGATATGGCACCCCAGCCAGAGCTGTGGGCTCTGCACATCTGGCCTCTCGATGGGAGCCTACGGTCCTCCCGGAGAGTGTCTTAAATAATATCTCTCAGGCTAGAGCGCCGTCCATGAGACGACTCTATAAACTTAAGTGATCTGTCTTTCCGCCTCGTGTCCAGCCCGCGGCACAGATCCGGAATCTTGCGACATAAAGTTGATACTCTCCTTCCTGCAGGAGCTGTTGGAAAAGGGTTGTTTCCCTTCCACGCTCAAGGTCTATGTGGCAGCCATTTCGACTTTCTATGCCACACAGGAATTAGAGCCCACGTCCTGGGCTTGGTCTAGCGGTGCAGAGATTTGTGCAGCGGCCTTTTGGCTTCAGCATCCACATTACCAGATTCTATAGTCTGGATGTCCCGGCCTTACAGGCTCGGGTCCTCTCTGCTAAAAGGATTTACACTAGGTTGCCGGCCTACGGTTGCTCCAACCGTGTTGGCACTAGGCACACTGTCATTGGGACGATTGCCTGACTGGGCCACCTCTTAGCTTGGCCCTGTCCGCTCGGCAGGGCTCCCCTACTCATGCTGGCCCCCGAACCTAGTTCCGGGATAGTCTTGAGTTATCGTTCCTCTTGTAGCACGGTGGGTATGTTTTGGTTCCCCATAGTTTAAGTTCCCCAAGTGAAGTAAGGGAACGAGTACTGCGTTCCTTTCCGTGCTTACAAGCTGCATGGTCGTCATTTCAGTCGAAGTGATGTGTCTGCTTATATAGCCATAAGCCCCACCCCCATTGGTGGTCTTCATTGCCATAGGTCCGTGCAGCTTCGGTGCCATTTGTTTAAAGTTTTACTTTTCACAAATCAATGGCTGTGCAGTTTCACTCCGTTATTGGTAAAAAGCTTCAGTCAACGGAGAAAAATTAGTTTCCCCATAGCGTCCTTCTACGCAGTACTCATTCCCCTATCTCTGGGAACCGAGGTTGCGCAAGTAAGCAGAGGCCATTGACGCGAGTGATGATGAGTGTCAGCTGTGCGTGCACCGGTCTCGCATCTCTCACGGAGGAGCTCCGGAAGCATAAAAGAACGTGCGACATGAGAGTACGACGAGAAAGGACCAGGCCTGGAGTTTATGTTCTGTTTAATTATGTTTCTATCACCGGCAGTCAACCGTGAGGGAACTGCCAGCATTTTAAGTTTGTTTTTATGGTTTGTTTATTTAATTAAAAGCTTATTTTAAGTTCACCGGTTCCCGCCTCCTTCCTTCCTCTTATTGAATCTTGTTACACCGAGTACGTTTCCTCTTGTATTTTTCCACATCGCCATAGTCTTTAGTTACATTTTGTGAAACTATGAAATGTTTTCTGTTCTTTGAAAAAATTAGAGGATAGATTTTAGACATGTTTTATATTTTAAGGAAAGCTTGCAATACAATTGTTGCTTTTTATGAAAGAGAGAAAATCTATCAAAAATAATTATTTTATTCCTTATATAATAGTTTGTAAAACGAAACACTTATTGTCAGTTTGATGTGCAGCGGAGATCAGAAAAACAAAGATACAGCACAGTAAGAACAGCATGAGAACAGAGGCATCCAACTGTTCGACTGAAATATACTGGCTGAAAACCGGATTCACCTTGAGGTCTACGTGATGCAGAAGACATTAGGCTCATTTCAAAAGCAATGGAAACATGTGCATTAAGGATGGACAATGTAGTAATGCCTTATATATCTGTAAATGTAAGCGTTAAATTTGGACAAATGTGTTTAGTGGTGGTTTTATTGCTGTGTCCATGCAAACTTGTGCATTTGACATCTTACATTATTTTTCCATGGGATGTAAAATCCATCAGAAAATGAACAAGAATAAACAGTTGTTTGGCCAGAATTGATGAAATTGCATCATATTTATAGTGACATTGTTTTGAAATTGTTAACAAACGCTACTGCATGATGAATTGCTCAGACTGTATCGGCAGTTGAATCAATGAGTTAAACTGTTGTTTGGTTTTCTGGGACATTGTGTTCCTTTTTTGTTTTGATAAGACAAGCATCATTAATGCTGTTGCTTATTCTTCAGGTTAGATTTTTTAACAATTGTGCTACACACAAGAATGATGCCATGCTGGGTGTGAGTTTTAAATGTAATTTTATAAATCAGATTTTAGATTTGTCACAAAATCAAGCTATCCATTTTGAAGTATGAAAATAATTGCATAAGTGTCAAATTACTCCTAAAATAGCTCATTTTATTATTTTTCCAATTTTAATATGTTGGCGCAGCGATAAAAACTATAATAAATCATTTGGGCATCGTTTTATTGGGTCTCACTCTGTCTAATGAGAAAGCTGAAGGTGTGTGTCATACTGCAGCTTGTCAAAGGGGCTGTCTAATTTCTAAGAGATAGGACACACAGACTTTGTTGTCCAAGCCCACTGTTCATCAATCCCTCGCGTTCCAGTGTGATCACGTGAACGTAAGAGTTGAGCCCCTGCAGTGACATTATCTTCCTGTAGGCAGAAACCAATTTCTGTTCAGGGCTCAGCAAACCCAGATGCAATTTGATGATGGGAAGATTTCTAAGAGCGGGCACGACCAAATACTTTCCATCTCTCAAATGACATGTTTGACATTTGAGAGATTTACTTACACAGTGTGTTCTCTCAGATTTCCTCACCTTTTTTATCTGACACTTTTTTGACATGCTTAATGGATGCCAGCAGCAATTCCCAACAAGAGAAAAAACAGCACTCTTCAAAATATCCTAACCTCTTGCTTTTCCTACTCATCCATTCGCCCTCTGAGGACATGCATTCCGAAAAGTAATGTGTGAAAACATCTCTGAAGGAGATCGATGTGAATACATAAGCCGATGGTATCAAAAAGAGGCGTTGGGTTCTCATATAGGCAAAAAAATGGGCTGGCTCTTCATGCTGCAGTGGCATTTAAAAATACAATTGAAATATGGGGGCCAAAGGCCCTTTTTCTACTTTTGATGTATGATAAATGGATTCCACTCAGGAATGCTTGTCTGTTTTCACATTACAGCCCATCCTCTCTCCAAGAGTCTCATTTCCTCATCTGTGCAGCCACTAGTGTAAAAGACAGTTGGAAACCACAGAGGACAGAAAGTTTGTCTCATTCCCATATGCAGAGGGCGGAACAGGGTTTGCCCCTGAACCCTTATGTTCTGCATGTAGAGCATGACCCCATGTGACTACAAATGTAGAACTGGCGCTGGCAGATCAATGACTTCTTGTGGTTGCTGTCCTATTGTACTGTAATCTACGGTATCATTGTCCAGCTGTTTAAAATACTAATACTAACCTTAGTGTTTGTTTTGTCTTCCATCCTGTAAAGATGCTTTGTAACAATGCATAGATAAAATTGAATTGAACTGAAATAAACGTTATAATACCCCGAGTTCACAGGTGACCACCAACAATGACCAAAACCCTTTTTTCTTTATCATTACTGTCCAGCACTGAACTTAGACACAACCTTTTTCTGATGGTAGAAAAGAGGAACAAAAGCCAAAAAGGAACACACACAGTAAAGAACATTTTAAAAGATAGATTGTTGCTGTAGGGCAAACCTACTGATGGACAGCTAAATTAAAATGTTCTTGCTTAATTCCAATTTGATAAGAAAGATTTTTGCATTTTTTTGGGACGAACGGCATACTCAAAAAAGAATGTTTCCTAGTCTGCCGTAGTATCTAACGTACAGTGTTTTAATGAATTTGGAAGCCATTTTTATGAGTGATTACTGCTTAATTTTGTGAGTTTTAAACATTTACATAGCCAGACGAGCAAGGAATTACATCAAATATCAAATGCAAAGTCTGCTGCTTATCCAGTTTTAATAACATTTTACATTCATCCAAATGGAAAGAGCCACTGTTATTGTCTTATCAGACTGTTTAATAACCCTTTCATTGTGCCCTATGTAATGGTGTAAATACTTATGATTGCATAATTGCGTTTTTATTAGGTTCTTTAGGAGGAAAGGATAAGTTACTGGGATTTATTAAACGTTAAATTAATATGTGAACCTGGACAACATAACCATTTCACAGAATTTTCGATAAATGAGCTCGACAATACAGGTCAGGACATGACAAAACTTGGCCGAGATAAAACTATTTCAACTCTGCAATCTGAGATTGCAAAAATCAAAATTTTGAGAAGTTCTTAATCAGAGGCACTGTTGCAGTCGTTGCTAAGAAGAAACAGGTTTGTTTTAACGCTCTCTATTGGTGTACCACTGTAATGTCATTGTGGAGAGTAGATGAACCCCAAAGCAGAAATTTGAAGCTTTTCAAAGATACCAAACTTAAGTTGGGTAATTCCCAAAGGGTGGGCAGCAGTGAGTGACGTTTGTAGGCGTGTTTTGTTAGCGAATTAGAGCATCCACTCACAAAAATAAACATTTTAGGTAAAACTTTACATTAAGGTGCTATTTGTTAACAATTAGTTTCTGCATTCGCTAACATCAACTAACAACGAACAATACTTCCAAAGCATTTATTAATATTAATTCATGTTAATTTCAGCATTTACTAACACATAATTAAAATCAAATGCTGTCACTGTTAACATAAATTAATGCACCGTGAACTAACATGAATAACTGTATTGACATGAACTAACATTAACAAGGATTAATAAATGCTGAAAAACTAAATTGTTCATTGTTAGCTAATGCATTTAATGATATAATAGCACCTTATTGTAAAGTGTTTCCAGTTTTGATATATTTACAGTGGGAAATTTACTAAATATCTTTAATATCCTAATGATTTTTGGCATAAAAGCAAGATCTATAATTTTGACCCATACAAGGTATTTTTGGCTATTGATACAAATGTTCTCGTGGTTTTGTCATCCAGGGTCACATATTATATGTTCCACTACGAAGATATTTACATTTAACCCTTAAATGCATGAGTGTTTCCCCAATTGTTATTACATTTTCGAGTCTTTAGTAAAATATTTTTATCTTTAAACTGCCCGAATAGTACAGAACTGTCCCAATATGATAAAACAATGATAAATGTAGGCATCCTTTGTTGTAACCTGAATTTTTGGTTGTTATATAAATTGTTACAGGGTTTTCGCTACATACAGTAGTTTTATTGTGGTCCATACAGCTGTACATGCTGAAAGAAAATGACTTTGTTTTCCAATCCTGCATTGCAAACCGCAACTTTATGAGACACAATTGCCCTACTTCTCTTATCGAAATGAGTTATTGTACAAAGCATTTGCAAGTATTTTAAATCCTTGCAGAACTGAAATGCACTTACATAAAATATTAACAAGGCTTTATAGACCTGTTTGTGCACCTTTTTAAAGAGTTTATAAAGTAAAATGCTTGAAAAGAAAACATTTTTTTGGATATAACATTTTTTTTGAAGCGCTTATGAGTAAAAGGTTACATTTTTATCATTAATGCAAACATTTTCACAAAACATGATGAAATCCATTTGACATTTCCACAGTAGGCAAAGAACAACACAACCAGACAGTTTTTACTTCTTTGATGATTAGAGCAGACATCTGCTTGAGGGACCTAAAACAAGAAAACAAAGACACCCTCAGCTGACTTTATTTTATTCTATTCTCTTCTAGAGCTTTACAGTACCTTCTGCTTATGGACTAGAGGTGAACTGCAAATTACAGTTTCTATCTGTCATGAAGCAGCTTAAGGTTTAATGCTATACATATCTCATCTTGCTCTCCTCTAGCACACAGCAAAAGAAAAAGCTAACCCCGGCAATTGCCTCTGAAATCTCAAGGTTGTGTCAAAGTTATTCAATCTTAGCATTTGACCGTGGAGACTGTGATACTGCTGGTAGGTTGATTCAATCAACCAGGGAATAACAGAAACTCAATTTGCTGTGGTGCTATTAAACTGCTGATGTGAGACTGGGGATACTTTCTATCTGCTTTTTACAGTATAAGTAGTTTAACAGTAGGTTCAGGTTCTCCAACTTTTTCCAGTTAACTTGACTGAGCAAAACAAGTAATAAAGTAGAAAAACCACCCGGGTGTTGTTAAACAATAGAGGGTAAAATGAATGATTCTTGTTTTTCTCTTGAAGGAAACACACATATGTTCTCTCACAGAGTGAGTATGATGCAAATATTGACTAAAATAAAAGGTGCGCAAATATGAATATATTTGTTTACGTTAGCGAGGTTGTTATTTTGTTGTACTGAAGTACGGTTACAGCTCACAATTACACCTGCCACGTAAGTACCACATTAGTGTCACTGCGGCCCCCTCCAGCAGATTAAAAATGGAATCTCTGCGTCAGTCTTTATCAATGCCATCCATCCGGAATAATCAACAACAATTTGTCTGTCTTTCTTTGTCACAGATAAATCAAGAGAAGCAGCACACACCAAGGATTCATTTCACTCAGTTTCGTACAATGTACAGTAAGTTGTTTTTAACACAGTTTTTGAATGTTAAAGCTGGCAAAACACTTAATTCATCTTACATATAATTTTATGTGAATATTTTCAAATCTGGTATTCAAACAGGTAAATCTACTTCTACACCATAATCCACAAGCAATTTCTATATGGATCATGATTGTTTCAAGATGTCTCAAGATGCACAAGTCATGCTTTTTGTAAAGTATGTTTTTAAAATTCAAATTTAACTAAGGCTTAGTCCTCGTTTAAGCTGATCGCTGAATGGGAAACCACTGCAAAGTCACACTACAACAAAGTTAAAGCCTGAGAAAATGCAACGACGCATTAAAGTTGTGAAAAAATCAGGTTTAGTCCATCATATATTAATTTGAAATGATCCTATTATACAAACATGATTATTATGTTAGTTAAACATGAATGAGTTTTTACCGTTTCAATTTTTTCTGCTTATAAATACAGATAAATGTGCAATTGAATATTAATTTGGCGAGATTTTTGTGAAGCAAAACAATAATTTTACATTTTGTAACACTTAAATAGTAAATTCAGAAACACGAAAATAATTTTGGAGTGATATCTTAATTTTTCCAACGGCTATATGTTAAAGCATGAGAATGCCAGTCTCATCCCATGAATATGATGAGGTAGGCGGTATGAGCCAAGTGACATGATAATGGCAATATGAATGTATACTGTTCATCTAGTCATGGAGAAATCGCAGGCTCCCCTCTCCGCTGGTTCCAATCCTACCTCTCCGGCAGATCCTTCAAGGTGTCATGGAGGGGCTCGATGTCCACTGCTCACCACATGATCACTGGGGTCCCTCAGAGATCGGTGCTTGGACCGCTGCTTTTTTGCATCTACATTACATCCTTAGGACCCATCTTACAGGCACACGGCTTCTCGTATCACTGTTATGCTGATGACACCCAGATCTACATCTCGATTTTACCCAGACGATACCACTGTAGCAGCTTGCATAACAGCCTGCCTAGATTACATCTCAGCTTGGATGAAAGAGCATCACCTCCAGCTGAACCCGGCCAAGACAGAACTACTCGTGTTTCCGGCACACCCCACGATGAAACACGATCTCACCATCCAACTTGGCAATTTCACAATCACTCCCTCCGAATCAGCCAGGAACCTCGGAGTCATATTTGATGAACAGCTGTCCTTCAATGATCATATTGCAAAGACACGTTCGAAAGGTTAGACCCTATCTCACGGAGCATGCGTCACTACTCTTTGTCCAGGCCCTGGTAATCTCAAGGTTGGACTATCGTACTATTGCTCTTTTATGACATATGGCTTATGGCCTAAACTCTTTGCAAGTTGCTTTAGATAAAAGTATCTGCTAAATGACTAAATGTAAATGTAGTCATGATGAGGTCTTCTGTGTATCCTGAATGTCAGGGCTTTCCAATGCTAATAGCATTCCTGCCATCAGTATGATTTACTTACTGTGTTTATAGACCAATTTTGAAAGCATTTTATTGTGGATTTTGTGAATTGTTTGTCATATGTTTAACTGCGTTATGTCAAGTTAAACTACATTATGTATGAACTTCCTCCTAGGTGGAAATGTTTTTCTTGCCTAATAAAAATAAGAGCTATACACTGTGCTGTTTTATTGACGTACTAAAGAAATCCAATATTACGTTTAGAATGATTGTTTATATAATAACACTTCATTGTCAAAAAGGTTTGTACTAGAAATTTAGATATGACTGACTTAAGAGTAAAAAATTCCCTGTTTATTCTACAGTATGGGCTGAGTGTCAGAATTTCTGACTGTAAATGAAGCTAGTATTACGATTTTCTAATTTGTCTAGGAGAAAAAACGCAACAACAAACAAAGTGTGGATGGGGGTGAAAGAGTGTGCAACAGCAGAACCAACAGTATTGACAACATCAACATCCCCGTCTCCAGCCCCAGAAAAAGTATGAATAACCCAACAGCAGATTGTTGTATTAAGAAATGTTTTTATCTACAATGTTAGTTTAATAAACAAAAGAGGGGTATTGAATGCAGAAGGGGATGCCAACACAACACCAACTCCTTTTAAACCAGTTACATATACTCAAAAGAAACGAAACTAAGCCAACTCCCTAACTAACAAAACCAGGAAGAAAAGTCTAATCCAAAATAAACTGGCACCCACCTCCCTATTAACCAACAAGAAATAAGACTTTTAACTAAGACTATTAAACAATAAAAAAATAACACTTCTGTTATTAATATTTCTGTTATTATAACGTCTGTTAAGTCTCAATCATAAGAGTATAATCAGTGAGACAAAAGGGGAAAAAAGTACTCCAATGAACTTGCCTCAATAAGGTCAAAATACACAGTCACCAAACATCAACATATCTGGGAATGAAGATAAGCCCTCAGCTGTGGCACACCATAAAGCCAGCACCAATAACTGCTCCGAAGATACCTGCAGTATAAATACTCTCTCTCCCCTCCCGTCATCCAATCACAGCTGGGTACTCATTATTGGGATAAGGTTGCCAGAGAGTGACAGAGAGAGAAAAAAAGACAAAGCTTTGCTTGGGCACAACAACAAAAAGGTATGACTTTGGACATAACACTAGAGGACTAAATGTAGCAGTATCCAGAGAGTTTCGGCCTGGACTTGGAGTTCACGCTGGGCATGAGAGAGCAAAGATTACAGCTGTTATTAGAACCTCCTCTTTTATCTCATCAGGAACGTGGCAGGGGGGCGCTCATCTTTCAGTGTCCAGGCTGTGACTCCTATCTAGTGTGCACAGTAGTGTTAAATGTGTTAAACTCACTATATCAATGTAATCCTATAACCACCCGCAGTTCTCGTCTTTGTCATGCTTCCCTTTGAAACTAGAAAAAATTGTGGTCTGTAAAATCCAATTGCCTTTGACTAATAATCTTTTGAAGGGGCCAATATTAGAACCACTGTTCACCTGTGGTTATTAAAATATAGCTTCAGCGCAAGTTCTGCCGGGAAGACTCAATTTCGCATCATCCACTACCAATCAACACCTAACCACATTCCAACATGGAACATAAAAGATCGCCACTTACCCCTTTCTACTTCCGCACTCGAAGCAACAGTGGTTCGCCCCATCCTCCCCACCAGGAGGTCCCTGTCCATATAACCACAGAGGGGTTGGCTACGCCTCGCCTTCATCTCAAAGCGGGAAGTGGAGGACTTCATGGCCCTCTGGATACGAGCCACGGACAGGGCCTACTCCAAAGAAACTCAATGTCCATATTTACCATAACCATATATTCTGTTTACCAGCTGTTACAAACATTTTCAATACTCAACATTTTGCCTCCTGAGTCTTTCAAATAGAATCAATTGTTTTGTATGTATAGCTATTACATTTTCTACGTTTCCATGTTACATGGTTTAGTGGGTTTTGTGGAGTGTAAGGAATTGTGAGATAAAAACTTTTCTTTATTGCTTGTATCTCAAAAGCATCTGGATCGGTATTTACACATGTTAACTTCATGAATGGAAAGCTATTTGGTCAATAAAAATTTGGGGACCATGTGCAAATACCTCCAAGAAACAAACATGAGGTCATGGCAAGGTAAAGAAATGGGAAACCAAAGTTAGAGACTGAACAAATCAGTCTGTCTCTGAATTTTCTACTGAAGGATTTGGCAAAGTCTGCAGGAAGATCAAAATCCTAAAGATTGTAATCCCTTTGGATTTTCCAACAATGGTTATGCAGAATTGAAATATCCTGTCCGTCCTGATGGAATCCTGCAGGTACATCTGGGATTTCTGCAGCAGTGTTCACTCAAATCTAAAGGATTTATTTGAGACACCTGTAGGATTTTATTTTAGACTATATATACTGCACTTTTACACTTTTTATATTAAATTGATATTTGGAGTAAGTCACTGTAAAGTGACTTTCTCTTGTAATACTTGACTGTTGTGCTTTTATTTTCATACTTTATTACTGTTTTATTTTCGTAACTTTAAACCATTTTTCTTCAAATCCCGTTACTGAAATGAGCAAAGTAAAATGATTGCTGATGATTTGGAAAGGGCTTGAACCCAGCTGTCATATGATTGTTGTGAAAGACACAAACCATTTTAGTTATTCATTGACTTTGCAATTAATAGTTCACCTGTCACCATTATTACAGGAATTACAATAAAATTTGCTGCTGGAATTACAAGAGACCAGGAAAATTATTTGGGCTAGCAAGCCTAATCCAGAATCAGTGAACTTTCTAACCATCAATCATTTATTTAACTATTCATCAGTTTATTGCTCTTTTAAGTCTTGGCTCTGCATGTCTTAAGAGTTTCTTATAAGAAATGTATCATCCCTTTACATATTCAAACAGTCTAAACTGAAACATTAACGACAGAAGAAAACTAATAAGTTTGCCTTTGCCTAGTTAAACTCCTAATAATAATAAACATTACTTATTTTCCCTTGCTGTGGCTGGCAATGAATGTCAAGCTGCTGATTGAAGGGGAAACACAAGACATCTCTAGGAGGTAGGGCTTGGCTATCTTTCCCATTTCCTTTATCTGTATGGTGGATAAGTTCTTCATCACCTCCCAGACCATGGAGACAGAGTGCTCACCTTTTAACAAGCCCCTGTAAATGTCAAGCTTCAGTTTGAGAGGAACACTGAGGGTGTGAATCTGCAAGGCACTGGCAAAATCTGACTGCAAATCATTCCTTTAATGCTGTCAAATTTGAGATGAAAAAAGGTAAAGCATTTCAAATTATAAAGCCATTCATTTGATCATATCTGATGGTGGTAGAAACCCTATCAATTGACCGTCTGCAGTGACTCTTCAAAGAGAACATTGATCCTGAGGGAGCGTGTTATACATGTCCACAGTGAGCCATTGGAGATGCTGAATGATTGAAACTGCCGCAGATGTGTGACACTGGTTAATGTAGCTCAGAGAGATTTCCAGAGAAGATTAGCATGCCTTTTATAGTTAAACTGCTTTTTAGATCAGTAGAAGGCAAAACAGATCAGATACATGTGCCATTTTTGTGTTCAGCAGAGGACATACTGACCGTGTCTACCCCCCAAGATTCCATGTTAATGCACTTGGGTCATGTCATCGCTTCTCAAAACACTAAGGGAAACGATACGATTGGCTCTTAAATAGTCACTTTTATTATAAAAAATAATGTGTGTAATTCATCCATGCTGAATTTTTGTGCGGACAATGAGATGTAGCTTCATAATCTAAATAGTTATGGAGAGAATAAGAGAAAGCATATATATAAATGTACATAAATGATAAAGTCACTTTAACTGCAACTGCAAAACAACCCATTGTTTATTCCTCGTTGGCAGATACAGATGGGCCTCTCACACACTTCTGGGTCAATTATCCTCTCATGTCCAGGCCAGCTCTCAGTCCTCTTCATTACAGTGTATGATAGCTTTTACTTATGAATCAGCATGCTTGAGAAGTGCCACAAAAATGTGGTTCAGTCATATGTCTATCTGCGGTGTTAACAAAAGTATGTGTTCTGATCATATTTTGTATTTTAATAATAGTGAGGTTCTCATTTATAGGAAAGTCTCTCGATATCTTACTATATCATATTCGTTTACATATAAAATTACAAGTCATACTAATTTAACTTAATAAGGTTTTTTTTGGACAGATCTAGGTACTGTGTATATTTGTTACGGATAAGTTAGGCAACATGGTGGGCAATCCCCCCTTAGTTCTAATACGTCATTATAAATAATCCATAGCTGTATAGTTTGGCTGTACAAGTGTGTGGTGAGCAGGGTGGGACAAGAGCCGTGAGGGAAAGGTGTGAGGCCGGTGACGTGAGTGATAACAAGCGTCAGCTGTGCGTGCACCGGTCTCGCATCTCTCACGGAGGAGCTCTGGAAGCATAAGGGGCCGTTTACACGAGACCGTTTTCAAGTGAAAGCGCAAAACAATTTATGTGATTTGGCTGTCCGTTTACACGGAAAGTGCGTTTTAGGGGACTGATAACGGGTTTCAAAGTGCAAGTTTTTGAAAACCACGCCGTTCTCATTTCCGTGTAAACCCCGCAGTACGCAAGAATGAGAAAACGACATCGTGCACATGCGTATTTGGTGTGGGGGTGTGGTATGCGCGTGTACACCCAAACACAACAAAGAAGAAGAAACAAATACAACAATGGCGGATTGCATGGTTTTTTTTGTGCTACGCAATAGTTTGTTAACACGTCTCCAGCTAAGTTTAGATTTACTACACCAGTGCTAGAACCACCATCGGACACAAATTATTTACCTACAGCAAAATCTTAACCCTCATTTACGCCGACGAAGGGGTTTTAGTAATTTTTGCTGATTGTTATGATAACATTGTCGTGTGTACGTGAAACTTTTCAAAAACGCAAAAGAAAAACTTTTCCGTTTTTCATTTTCAAACGTGGCCTAAGAGAGGATCTACAACAGTGAAGTGCAAGAGAGGACCAGGCCTGGACATTATGTTTGTATGGCCGGCAGTCGACCGTGAGGCAGTTTGTTTTATTGTTTGTTTATTTAATTAAAAGTTATTGTACGTTCGCCGGTTCCCGCCTCCTTCCTTCCTTTTATGGATTTTTTATTTTTTATTACAAAGTGCTTGACAAAAAAATCACAAAACGTTAATTGGGCAGAGGCTCTATTGGTTTTCCAGTAGCAACACTTTATCAGTACACCGCTGACTAGCAGAAAGAAAATGTTATGCATATAAACCAACAAAATGGAAGTAAACAATTACACTAGCACTATTGTGGTAAAATTCCCAAAATGACAAGATAAAGTAAACAGGATGACTGCTGTCATGCAAAATAAGCAGATCTCAACCAAAATACCTCCAAAATCATTGGTTTTCATATACATTGTGCACTTGAATAACCTGATGACTTGAATAGCTGCAAATCTGTACATTGACAGAAAAGGACTGACACGGAAATGAACAGATTCTGCCAAAATATAAAGCAGAAGGGTTTGTTTAGCCAAAAAATGGAGCCTTACATTTGAAGGTGTATGTGATTAGCTTTCTCATCACCTAATCCAGTAATACCTGCCTTAATATTTCTGAACTTCAAATGATTTATAATAAAAGTCAAACGGGTTATAGTTCTTTATAAGTAGAACATTAATCAGTAGTCAACTCTTTTATACTTTACACACTCTGGTTAATTTCTATAGTGCCATGCCAGGAGAATTTAACTGGTGTGATAAATCACTAAAAATGGCAGTTGAAGAGTAATTTAGTCATATAAGGAAATGCCTTTTAACTGGAGGCCTTTTGAGAGTTGGAGGACATAATTCTCTACAATGCAGGTGTCTTTGGAATTATATATGACACTGATAAGAGATTTAGGAATTTGCATGCTTTGTTTTAACTACCCCCTTTTGTGATGTATTGAATCATTTTGCAAGAATAATACTGTAAATACAATAACAATGTACACGTTAAGTATGTTCCATAAACTTGTGTTTAATTGAATAATAAATTAACTTTCTAAATCTCACAACTGATCTGAACCGCTGTTTTAACACTGATCCAGCAAAAACTCCATTAAACACCATCATTCTAAATCCAATTCTCTATCGAACAAATGTGTTGCAAACAAATTCAGGTAACATTCGGGTAAGACAGTTTCTGTCGTCAGTCACAGTGGTGCTATCAAGAGGATCTGAAAAGTTTGTTGCTATGATGAAAATCACAAACAATAATTGCAATATTATGCAATATCTAACATTAAACAAATTATAATTTTTGGATACAAGCTTTTTCGAAATTCTACGTACATTATTTACACTCTAAAATATATGAATTTAATACAATCAGCGGGACATATTCAAAAATTTATTAAAAATCCAACAGTTAATTCTATGGAATTTACATAAAGTCATATTATTTAAGTTTATTTAATGTAAAAAAATAAGTGTTAAATTAACAAATTATATATTTATATTTTAATATTTAGTTCATATTTTTGGTGAATTATAATATAAATAATTGAGTTACTCAGATGTACTTAATCACTAAATTTAAACAGTACAGTTCGTTGATTTCACAGATTTCAAATGTAGGAAAACATTTTATGCAACCTCCAAATAAGAGTTGGGCGTCTATTAATCAGTCTCAGCTCAGAAAACCTTATGAACGAGTGTTATGCCGTAAGAAAAGACAGCTCGGTGTTAGCTCTGACCACTGCATTCTGTTCTCTCAAAAACATCACAACATATTGTTTACTTCGTTATTTACATTATTGTTATTGCATTGTTCATCACTACACATAAAGCATACATCCAGGGCTAAGTGACATTATAATCATTTATTAATTATTTAGTTCAATATTACAGCTACGCAGTATTCAAACAAATGTATTCACGTTGGACGACACAGGAAATACAAACTATTTTAAAGTATTTTGTATGTAATGTACTCGATGCATTTAAGTGTATGTAAGTCAGCATTGTAGCTCTACAAATAAAAGCATTTGTAACAACACAGCAGGGGCCCGTTTCAGAAAGCAGGGTAAGTGCAAACTCAGATTAAATTAACCCCAGGAAACAGGATACTCTGGGATTTCTGTTTCAGAAGACAAGGTATGTCAAACCAGCGACCAAGCCTGTAAGTCAAGCCTGTTTCAGAAATCGAGGTATCTTATAGTCAGAGTGAGTAACCATGGTAACCTACTCTGTGAACCTAACCTGGCCCGGAGCAGGTTTTATTCCACAAACCCGGGGTATGTTGCAATCTCTGCCCCCTTTATGAAGTGCCAGCGGTGTTGAAATTGTTTTTTATTCGTTTTCCTTAATCACGCACAATTTCATCACACAGGCATTAAAATGGCATGTCCGTTTATTCAGGAACCTGTAGATGAGGAAGTTGCATTAATTCGTAGAGAGTTCAATTTACGTCGGGAGAGAATGGTGAGGCCCCGTTTGGATGTTTTATCATATCCGGAGGATTTTTTATTAGAGCCATACTGTTTTTCTTTACAGTCCATTACATATATCCACAGTCCGCTTCATCATTTCATCACAAACCTCACTCATCGTGGCCGCGCTCTTACATCCGAGCAGATTCTATGTATGGCCTTACGTTTCTTTGCTAATGGTAGCTTTCTATATAATACCGGGGATGCAGAACACGTTAGCAAGGCAATTGTAGCTGTAAGAAAAGTGTGCCTCGCTCTCAATCACTTTTTGTACATTTTTGTTGAGTTTTAAAAAAGGCTGATCAAATAAATGTGGTCTTGCTGCCACCTCTGGAAGTAAGCTAATAATTCAAATACCCTTTAGGATTTCCCAATGTGATTGGATGCATTGATGGCACCCATATTCCATCGCTCCTTCCCAAAATGAGGCCGATTATGTCAATCGGAAGTCCATCCACAGAATTAATGGAAGTATAAATGGAACCTCCTTATTTATACGGGCCCCAGCTGTATCGCTACATGACACACCAGAACCAGTCACACTGAAGCATCCAGATGTCTCCAATACTGCGTTATTTTATAAAAGATCCAACTTAATGTGATCAGGTTTATTTATATCTGGTGTGGGTATCAAAATCTTCCTGTTAGATTATGACTCCCCTGTTTAGAACACTAGACTCAGCAACTTCCACTTTAGAAATGTGAACTGTTGATGGTTATGGCAAAGAATTTGTCTAATATTAAGGCTGCGTAAAAACTCGTGAAATAATTGAGTCACAGCTCTTTAACACTATGCTGTTTTAAATTATATCAAAGTATGGTAAAGTCCGTTTAAAAGCTTTGAAGCTAACTTTGTAATGCCTTAGTAATGGGATAAAGAGGCGAACCAGAGTGTTCACACCAAACGTGGTAAATCGCGCTGTTCGCGTGTAGTTGGACGCTTGAATATTTTGAGTTTATACTTCATTACAGACGCAAATTCGTGTCATCGGAAGGGCTTCTGCCGCTCGGTCTCGGCCCTACTAGAGCAAGCTCCTGATTGGTTAACGCGGCCCGAATTTTCGCCAAAGTTCAGATTTTTCAACTCGCTCGCGCGATGCGAATCGCACCGCAAATTATCGCGTCTTGCATTGACTTAACATGTAAATTTACTTAACATGTAAATCACTCACGCTTGACGCTTCATTCGCGTTTGGTGTGGACGCACTATTATTAAGCATAAAGGTGGATAGGTAGACACTATTTCTGTTATGAGCTGAACTCTCGTCCTCTTTTGGAGATTTTCACCATTTTGATCAGGTACAGGAGCTTACATTTATCAAGCAGCGCTGGCAAATGATGTTATCAGCATTGAGAGACAGCAATGTCCTACACCTTTCATAGAGTTAACTTCAAGGGCTCAGCCCTTCGAAGGGAGTGGGGCATAGGGATGCTCAGTTGGAAAATGCCCTCAGACTTGTTCAAACTTGCGAGACATTCAAGAGAATGGAGGTAAGGTGGCTTGACTATTTATGATGGGCTAATGGGATGATTGCTGTGATTGCTGACCGAAAGCCAGCCAAGTTAATTAATTGCTGTGATTGCTAATCAAAAGCCAGCCGAGTTAGTTATCTGCACGTGCTCTTCCCGAAACCTTGTTAATAAAACATAATTTTACAAGTTCGCCTCCTCATAGATAATAAGGTGGGATGGATAGTATGCGTATTTGGCGTGCTGTCCCAGGGCAAGGTCTCCGAGCTCTGTGATTTTCCCCGAACTCGGAGCACATCCCCCGTCCCCTTGACCGTCGAGAGGGCCCTGGGCCCAGTGTGTGCCTGAACCCGGAGCATACTCCGCAAAAGATGCAACTATTCTGGGATAGCAGCCGGAGCAACATATCCCCAAAAGAGGCTGGCTTGAGTTGGCGAGGTTCTGGCCCAGCTTGGAGCGAGGGCGAGTGTGTCTATTGCGGCGAGAAAGGAAGATGAGGCTTCTAGTGGAGCGGGCACTACTGCGGTAGTGCGGAGTAGAGATAGGGCTCCTGGGGAGTGCCACTACTGTAGCAATTCGGAGTAAAGATGAAGGCTCCTGGGGAAGCAAAAGAAGGTAGAGGTGGTGAGTTCTGAGTATCATAGGAAGCTAAAGAAGGCTAGTGCGAACATGGCGTTGAGCATGCGGTATGATTTGAGTGGTAGCCATAGCGCTGGAAATGCATTTAGTTAATACCTCCAGGGTGGTTGGTTGTCTGGGGACTGGGTTGGGCTCTTTTAATGGCTTTGATGAGTATTGATGTCTGGGAGCTTGCCATGGCAGGGGAGGGTGGGCCGTAAACTAGTTTGTGAGAATGGTTTTCCGCTCCGGTGCCCCTTAATGGAGCTGGCATGGAGGTTTTTTGGTGGTGCTGAGTTCCAGTCAGCTTGGTGGGACGGGCATCAGAGAGGCAGACGCCAGCGTGAAGGGAGGGCAGCCTTGAGGAAGACAGAGAGGAGGAACGAAAGTGGCCACCAGAGCAGTGTGCGGAGGCAGACTCATGCTTGGGTCAGCTCCTTGGGCAAAGGCAGATTGAAAGTCCGGAGAGAAGGCAGCCAGGGAGTGTGCCGCTAACGGAAGCAGCCTCACACTTGGGTCTGCTCCTGGGGCAAAGGTGGAAGAAAAGTCAAGATAGGTCTGCACCACCTATGCTCCTGAGGCGGCTTGTGGCGGTGTGGGCCAGCATAGTGTTTGGGAAGGTGCTCTGTTGAGTGGAGAAACAGTCGAGGGCTAGCAGCTAGCAGCTATGGAGATAAGGTAAGGAAACAAGCGCAGGGTTACATTACAAATCAATGGAAAGAGCTGATGTGCAATGGGAATAACTCATTTTACAGTCTCTCTTTTTCAATCATACATATGCCTTGTTATTTCAAATCTAAAAGACGTGACTGTTTGGAATTAGTGTTTGGAATTTCATGCTGGGCTGGAATTTGTGGCGGAAAAAAGTAGTTGCCCGTTTCCTTTTAAAACCGGAGAGTTTTAAAGACACTCGGATGTTGTTTCTAATTTATCTACACACTTGTTCCATCGTGCCTCTGGCCCAATCACAGCCATGCTGATTTAGAGCCCTATAACATAACTGTGAGAGCAAAATTACATTAATAATGGCTTCTTGAAGGGCCTTTGTCTTTAAACTCATTTTAAACATCTGTGGTGTTAAAAGAAAGAATGAGAAGTGGTAACATTCAGGTTTTTATGTTTCAAAACGGTTTAATCTTTATTATCCAAAAGGTTAATTTAAGTCTCATCCACCTCTAACCAAAGACAGTCACATTCTCAAACAGACTCTTTTCAGTATAAGACGAGCTGTTTTTTACATAAAAGATTTCATTAGTTTTTTTATCTTGTTTATCTCCACCTCTCCCTGTTTGTTTTTAGACATGAATGTGGCAATGAATTACCTTGAGCAGCAACAGGGAGAAATGAAGAGCCATTTTTATGTTATGACATGAAATCTATTATGTGCGCTCTAGAAACTGGCGCCACTCCAAATCCTCATACACCCCCAGACACGCACACAAAACATCCTCCCTTGAGGATATTCTGGGTGCTGTTTTTGTGTTGAGACAAAGCTAAATATTGGCTCGCAGGCAGCACAGCTGCACTGCAGTTACATGTGTAAGGCATACGGTAATAAAATGTGGGAATGTTGTGCGTGCATAAGCTGTGCCCTTCGACTGGCACGTATACTATCATTCCCAGAATGGCTGTGAGGTTATTTTTAAGATTGATGAGATTGATAAAATAATTCAACTGGAGTTCTAAACCACACACCATCTGTTGGACCATATTCAAAAGCAAGATTGACATCTGTCAATCCCTTTTGCAAATTTCAGTCTTATAAATTGCTTTTTTATGTTTAATGTATTACCTAACCCAGCTGTCCTTGTTTGCAAAGCCGGTATTAAATCCTTTTTTGAGGACGAGTTGGTTCCCGATGTCTATATTCTGATTTGTCTGAAACTCATTATTAGATGTTTTACCCTTTTTGGAAAATGAACAATATAGATAAACATTCTGAAAAATATTCATACTCATGCCATTCAAAGCCTGACTTTTCTTTTTTCTGTAGAACACAAAATATATTTTGAGAAATGCCTTAGTGGTTTTGTGTCCCTAAAATAAAAGTGTTGTTTGGTTACCAATGTTCTTCTTTTATGTTCTGGAGAATAAAGAAAGTCGTACAGGTTTGGAATGACACGAGGCTTAGTAAATGATGCAAGGATTTTCACTTTTGCGGGAAGCGTGGTCCAGAGCAGCATCATCTTAGTTTTAATCGCTGCAATGGCTCTTTAAGAGCAGGGTGCTAAAGCCTCATTTCATAGGAGCACGCCTCCTCATGTACTTTCCCACGTCCTCAAACAAATACAGATGTGATTACAGTCCTTTGTGATCCTTGAATCTACAAAACTCAGTCATCTGCCTCCCTTTGAAGGCAGAAGTTGTGGGATACAGTATTTCAACCCCTGCCTACATCATTTTAATGAATATCTTTGTATCCCTTCACCGATATAGAGAACAGTGTAGCGTCATGTCACTGCACCCCACTCAACCCCACAACAGTGAATCTTCATTCATTAAGCAATACACACGCCTGCTAATAATAACTGTTCTTTGTGTTCTGGCTGTGATAAGAAGTGTGAGAAGCCTAATGTCCAGGAGATATTTTGAGGTCTTGGCAGTAGAATTTTCCACTGTCAGTGAAGCAGGCACCTCTGGAGTATGCTGTCTGTGTCACCTCTTGGGTCAATGGCCCGGGGCACATTAACACAGACAGAAACACTCGAAGAAAGGTCATTGATTTCCAGGTGATGTTTCAGGACATTGATCCAGGCAGAGTGGACTGCACTCTGGGACCCTGCAGGTGGAGAGGGGGGTGGGGTGTGAAGACAAAAATAACATCTGTTGAAGATGATTAAATGTCTTATTTAATAAAGAACCAAAAACTATTAAAATAAAGGAGCTACAAAAGATTCCTTACAGTGATGCCTTAGAAGAACCAGTTTTGGTTCCCCAAAGAACCATTTACTCCAAGGTTCTCATAAGAATACAGTTTCGATAGTCTCATAAAAAAGGTGTTTTACCATAAAGAAAAATTACAACGGTAGCCAACTGTGCCCCAGAACTGTTTGCTTTCATACATTCTTCAAAATATCTTTTGTGTTCAACAGAACCATTAAATGTATAAAGCATTTTTTCATACTATAACATTCAATGGTGGCCAATAACTGTTTGGTTACAGGCATTCTTATATATATAATAATATAAAATGACTATGAGAGCAACATATGAACGGTCCATCAGATTCTCCACCTTTCAGCATTCTTGTACACCTACACTGAGCCACTACCAGAAAGCAACATCATTTAACATGCAGTTTGGCCTTCACATTTCTTATTCGGTGAAATTATGGTGTATCCAACTGAACACGATGACATTCTCAGCAGGGCACTGGCAAGAAGAAAAATGTGAAAATTTCAACGCAACTGTCACACCCCACACTATAAAAGTTTCTCTCAGGAAGAACAAAACTTACTATAGGCCTATTCAATCCTCAAAGTGCTGAGCTGGGAATATTTGTGTAATGATCCTTGTCACCTCATCTGAACTCAGATTTAACGCTGTGGCCATTGAAACTTAGACATATTAAACATGGGGACAAAAGTTAAAGTCAAGTTCACATTGTGTACTATTATTTGATGTAGGGCATGGGTCGGAAACCGGTAGCTCTCGAGCCGCATGTGGCTCTTCTGCCCCCTTTCTGCGGCTCCCTGCAGTCTTTAAAAGGCAGTTTTTATGCCTGGTATAAAGATGCGTTTTGGTCGATCGGATCACAAGTGGACGAAAGAGGCACATACATAACCGTTTACACCTGCTGCTGTAATCCACTTCTAACCTGATTTCTTCAAGAAATATCTGAAAAAGCATACACATTTACCCAGCCATACACCCTGGCTAGGTAAATGTATTTCCTTTTTCAGATATTTCATTCGAATAGACGAAAAAAGTGCACGCACACAGAGAGCAGCGGTTTTATTTCTGCTTTGACAGATGTGAGACAGCGGCGAACACTGAATGCGTGTGTTAGAAATGGAACGGTGAGAAAATATTCTGCTCGGTATGTTTTTCATCTTTAAACCAAACTTTTAGGTCTTTAGCCGGCCTAGTTTAAATCCTGTCTGGATAACGCGCTTCTCATAATGTTTATGCATGGTGTCCGTATGTAGTAATTTAAAGGTTACAAATATTTTGCAGCTCCAGAGAAATGTATTTAGTGGGAGAGGTGCCCAAAATGGCTCTTTTGGTTACAAAAGTTGCCGACCCCTGATCTAGGGGATGTTATGACTAGTTACCTGTATATGACACCCTGTGCATTATAAGCAAATCCACCCCCAACATTATTTTGATGAGACCTCATGACCGGGCCGTGAACCTGATAATGAATAATTTTGAAAGACTTTAAAGCATCAGCGCTCTGTTATTATAGACTATATTGTATTTGGTCTGTACCACACACCTGATTTGTTTTAATTACTGCCAAAAAGAAAAATAACTTTAGTCACTTCTTACCCATCCTATTACTCAATAATATTCACAACAAATGCAGTTTTCGTCTAAAGAAGGTGTTTGCATAACGCACAAATACTGTATGCAAATTCAAAGTACTTTTGTCCTGCCAAAGTAGAACATACAAACCTGTCTTTTAGGATTTGATAAATAGGTCTCGCGGAGCTGTATTTATTCCACAAACACAACAGACAGAGGCAATTTAGTAAGCTTAGCCCTGAGGAGCAAATGAAGTCTCCAAGCACTGCCACACGCCATGTCAGATCCCTCATCCTAATGATGAGCAGTCCATTGAGGAGCGCTCTGAGCACAAGCTCGAAAAATCCCTGTCTCACCCTGCCAGAGCTCAATATGTCACTATGGAAAGGAGGGGAGACCGCGCAGGCATAACACTGACCGTTCCTCTGCAAGAGAAGGGGACTGTTGCTGTGCTCGCGTCCCTTAAACACGTGCTGATTAACGCTCGGACAACGGGAGGCCGTGCGCGGCTTAGCGAGACATGTCGGCCGGCGACTCTGTGACTTATGGCGTTATATTTTTAAAATTGCCCTCTCCAGAGCGTCTGATAAATCAACACACAGGTCATTAAATGGTTCATTATCCTCCTAATGTGATTCATTGGTGGCAGCAGGGAGGAACGTGTTGATGGACCACAAGGAATGCAGGCAGCAGCTTTGAGCCGAGAGGAAGCCAGAAGACGTCCCACTCATGCTGATTTATGATGTTCAGGGGCAGAGCCCCGGTGAGGAGGTAGGTCAGACGGTGCACAAGTCAGTGGATGAGTCAACGGCGTACAATCAAGCTTTTATCTTCTGAAGGTGCATGCAGTAATGTTCCAATCATTAGACAAGTATTACACATGAGTAATTTTGTAAAAGAAAATCGTGTTGGGATCACATGACCAGCTGAACACTACTTCATAGGGTACAAGAGGGCTGTTGTATTTTTGTGTGCAAAATCTGGAAGCCAGTTATTATTTTAGCACTTCTGGTTCCATCTGGTTCTATTATAAGCAAATCCACCTCCCCCAACATTATTTTGATGAGACCTCATTATATATGATATACACCACAGTTAATACTTGCTCATGATTTTTTTAAAGCTTTGTAGTGTCTTCAAAAGGTGGTTGCTAACAAATTGCTAAAAGTGATTTCATCATTTGGCCACGACATTATACGTCAACCCGCTTAAAAATAATGCAACGTGGTCACAAATCTATTTAAACGTAAATGAAGATTCATTCATTAAGTAGTTACTTAACCGGGAACACGTTTTTAATAAAGTTTGAAAAAGTTGGTGGTGGTGACGCTCATATCAATTGACCATAGTGTTTTGGCAATTGTATTAAAAAATAGTAAATATTGTGTTCATTTGAAAATATTATCTTGATAGACAAAACCTGTAAATTATCATACACCTCTGTTAACCACAGAGCTTATATTTGTAATCTTCCAAAAGTCTATTGGAAAATTCCATATGCTTTCAGTCGAGGGAACCGGTGTGGTGCTGACTTCCGGGCTGACCAACAAAAATGCTCCAGTCTTTTGCAGTAAGCCTTATAATAGTGGACATTTGCTTGCTGAGTAAATACACATGCCTGACTGAAAACAATCCAGGTATTGTTTATAAAACAATTTTTGGGTTATTCTGAATCTACAATAGATGTGTTTAATTCCATTTTTATTTAGATATCGCTTTTCACAATTGGCATTGTTCAAAAGCAGCTTTACAGTTGAAAATTAGAAAAACTGGAAAACACAAAAAGGTTGAACTCAGCAGTACATGGTGTTTATAGAACAAGCTAAATAATTATTGTAAATAATATATAATAATCCTGGTGGTTTATTTAGCATATTATGCATTAAGTGAGTGTTTGGCTGAAAAGATGTGTTTTTAATCTAGATTTAAATTGGGAGAGTATGTCTGACCCTCGAATAGTGTCGGTAAGGCTATTCCAGAGTTTAGGTGCTACGTATGAGAAAGCTCGACCCCCTTTGGTGGATTTAGTTATTCTAGGTGTTGTCAAAAGTTCTGAGTTGAGATCGCAGAGAGTGTGATGGGTTGTAGTGTGATAGAAGCTCTGTTATGTAGGTAGGGGATAAACCGTTTAAGGCTTTATAACGTAAGTGACCAAAATAACTTTAGAGTCAATACAATACTTAATGGGTAGCCAGTGAAGGGTTGATAACATTGAGGTTATGTGATCGTATTTTCTGGACCTGGTTAGAACTCTGGCAGCTGCATTCTGAACTAACGTCCCGGTTACGTATGTAACCTCTGTTCCCTGATGGAGGGAACAAGACGTTGTGTCGAAGCCGACAGATGGGGTTCGCCCTTGAGAACCAATCGTCTCTGACTATTTTGAAAAGGCCAATGAAATTGGCGAATGAAATTTGCATGCCGGGCTCCGCCCCCGGATATCCGGGTATAAAAGGGGAGCCGGCGTGCTCATTCATTCACCTTTTGTGCTGAGGAGCCTGAGAGCATATCGTGACTGCTGCAGCGGACGGCTATTGTCGTGGCAAGAAGGACACAACGTCTTGTTCCCTCCATCAGAGGTTACATACGTAACCGGGACGTTCCCTTTCTGTCGGTCTCTCGACGTTGTGTCGAAGCCGACAGATGGGGTTCCTATGGAAAACGCCACGGCACTAGCCGCGTCACAATCTCTAGCGAAGCGACGTTGACCGGCCTGGGCGAGCCACACGTGAGCGCTATCGCGAAATTTGTAACCTTCCAGTGGGCAGGCAGGGGCTCCCAGAGCTTTTGGCAAAGATGAGTAGCCCCTGCCCTCTGCCAACTCAGACGGCCCCATTGGCGAGGGCCATCCAGTCGTAGGGCTACTGGGTAAGCGCTGTTCCTTCAATGAGGACGTGCGCTACGGAGACCACTTCCCACCCTAGGGGGGAATACAGTGGAGACACCAACATGGTCTCACCAAATAGGGGAGAACTCATGGGAGGTATGTGGGGAATGCCGCAAGGTGGATGTCCACCTGGGGAGGTCATGGGTTGCCACGCGGGGAACCATCTCATGACGACATCTCAGACGGAACCACCCTAGTGGGGGGTTACTACGTGTGGGGCACTAGGTCCGGTTAGAGCTATATGTAATAACTCAGCTTGATACCCGGCCATAGGCGGCAGGGCTGCTCCGCCGAGCCCGCCGCCCTGAGTGCTATTGATGGATGGACGGACTGCCTATTCTTCACCCTTGGGGAAAGAAGGGAGGCAGCCCATAGCGCACTGGTCCACCTCAGAAGGGGAATGGCGCTATGCGCAGGCGTACGCCCCACGACTGCTGGTCTCACCTGCTGGCAAGACTCGAGCTGCCGACTCCCCACGGAGGTTGTAAGCCTCTGCGAGGTATAGCGTAGCCCAACCCGCAGCTCTACAGATGTCTGCCAGAGAGGCGCACTAAGCCGATGCCCACGAGGAGGTCACACCCCGAGCGGAGTGTACCGTCACTCAAATGGGCACGGGCTAGGATCGGCACGCCGTAGTGACGGCGTGTGCGACCCAGCGCTACAACTCTCCTCGGATACAGCACTCCCGTTGCTGACCTCCATAACAGACAAGAGCTGCTCAGGGCCTTGAAGCCCTCAGTGTGGTTCGAGTAGAGGCGCAATGCGCTTACTGGACACCCCACGTACAGGTTGGGTCTTTCTCCCGGTGTGGGAGCGCCTGCAAGTTCACCACCTAGTCCCAAAGGGGGGCGGCGGAACTTTGGGCACGTAAGTCGGCCGGGGTCTCAGGATCACGTGAGAGTCACCGGGCCTGAAATTTGGCAATCGGTGGACACGGAATGCTTGCAGGTGCCTCACCCTCTGGATGGACTCGAGCCCCAGCAGGAGAGCCAACCCCCCTCGCAGAACGAGGAAGGGGCTCTCGGCAGGGCCCGAAAAAAGGGGACCCAAAGGTCCACCTTAAGGTCCCAAGAGGGTACGGGGCGCGGACGAGGCCTTAGCCCCTCGCGCCCTAGAGGAACCTAATAATCAGGTCATGCCGCCCCAGAGGCTCACCAGCAACTGGTTCGTGATAACCGCGACAGCGGGTACCCACGTTCCAATGTGGAAGGGGAGATTACTCCCCAGCCTCTCCTGCAATAGGACAGCACGTTCCTGAGCGAGCAATTCCGCGGGTCTTCTCCTCGAGAAGAGCACCAGGACGAGAAGGGGCGCCACTTAAAGGCATCCAGCCTTGTGGGCATGGCCCTTGCCTGAGTGACAGTCTCCACCACTGAGGGGGGTAGGTCATCCAGGAACTCCTCGTCCCATCCAGGAGCCAGACCCAGAGGTCCGGCTCGAACGCCACAACGTGTCCATCCCCTGCGAGTAGGCCCTTCGCCAGGGGATTTGGCCAGGGGGAGTTGTCGTCAGGAGTATTAGCTCCGAGGACCAAGTGTAGTTGGGCCCGTAAGGCGCAACTAGCAGCACTTGATACTCCCTTCCCAGACCTTGCACAGGACCTGCGCAATGAAGCTCACTGGGGGGAAGCGTAGTTCCGCTTGTCCCGCGGCCAGCTGCGCGCTAGGGCCTCCGTGTCGAGGGGGGAGCCTCGACCAGGGAGTGCCCAGCGGCACTGGGGGGTGTTCAGGGAGGCTTTGCCACCTGCTGTCTCCACTGGAGGCTGCGCGCTAGGGCCTCCGTGTCGAGGGGGTCCTCGTCCAAGGAATGCCCAGCGGTACTGGGTGGTGTTCAGGGAGGCGACAGGTCCCCCTGTGCCCGCCCAAACCACACCCAGGCCAGCCCGCAGGGGTGGAGTCATCACTTCCCACGGGGTGTCAACTGACGAGAGAGCGCTTGGCTGTCTGGTTCAGGACGCCCGGTGGGCATGTGACCTGCAGGGGCTTTGCCACCTGCTGTCTCCACGGGAGGAGGCGTTTTGGGCGAGTTGCGATGACTGCAGCGAGCGAGTGCCACCCTGAGGTTTAGTACGCTACGCCGGTCGTGCTGTCCGGGCCAGTATGCTGGCTCTGCACGAGAGGCCGGAGCCTCATCAGTGCAAGCAGGACAGCTAGCAACTTGAAGGCAGTGATCTGCCAACGCAGGCGGGGGCCCGTCCAGCGACCCGACACTGCGCGCCCATTGCACACCGCACCCGCACCCCGTAGGGAGGCGTCTGTCGTTCCACGACCGGCCTCAAGACCTGCTCGGGGTTAGGATGCGACGGCAGCAGGTGTAATGACGATACGCCTACTGCCGGTGCGCCACGCTCTCCAGGGAACTCATCTCTGTAGTCAGTGCTGTCGCGGTCCCATGTGCGTCAACCCGAGGGGGACAGGCCACCCCCGAGGACACCATGCCCAGGAGCCTCTGAAACTGATTTCAGGGGACCGCTGGCTGCTGCCTGAAAGTTCAAGCAGCTCAGCACTGACTGTGCGTGCTCGTGAGCGAGCACGCCGTCATGGAGACAGTGTTGAGTTCTCTACCAGGAAAAGGGGGAGCTCCGCGCCAGGGAGAGCTGCTCTCTTTTTCCCGGCTGACCCGTTTACTGACATGCCAGCCCCTCGACAGTGCCGAGGGAACTGTACATGAGAGTATGCGGTCAGTTGTCATGAACCACTCCTGGCGTCTGACAGACACCAGGACGCGCTTCTGCGCCTCCCGAACGGCACCCTTGCAAGGTGCTGCTCAAGGTATGCAGCGACCCCTGGTTTTGGGGATGATGAAGTGCGGCTGTCGAAGCCACTGGACATCTCGGCCGAGGGGACGGTTCGATCGCCTTCGCCAGAGGGGTGGCAGCCCCGGCCTGGAGCACAGGAACATCCCTGCCTCTGCTGAGGTAAGAGGATGCCTGAAGTCCGGCGGAGGTCTGGCGAGCTGGATCGAATGCCGAGACGGACCACACTCCCAGCCACCGTGATGGTTTGAAATGCTAACCAAGCACCCAGAGACCTCACAGGGGGGGCTGCGATCTACTTCATCAACCCGCGGGGGTTGGTTCAATGACTAGCAGTGCTGTTCTCCCCGGGGGGAACGGCTCCGCTAAATCACCTGCCAGGCGATGGCGCAGCTCGACGCACCGTCGAAGCGAGAGTGCTGAGGGCTGCTTTATACTCGTCATTGCGTGCCGCCACGACGCAACGTCGAGTTGCCGAACACCATCTTTCAGAGGGTGAGAGCGGCTGCAAGTGGGACCCAGAGAGAGACCTCTCCTTGTGAGAAGGCGGGCACTAGGCCCCCGAAGGGGCCCAGAAGGTGTTTGGGACGCGGCAGGGACCGCCCCAGTCCGACCATCCAGCAACCCAGGCTGGGTCGGGCCCGATGGTTCAATCTCTCTAGGTGGTCCTTCTCTTGACGTCCTCCTCCGGGGGGCCACCTGCGGGGGCACCAGAACCGGAGTCGACGCTGGAGAAGGCCAGGGCTGCTGGGGGCAGACCACGTGCGAGACCTCGACGGCCGAAAGGCGGCCGGGTCACAGCAGGCCGGTCTGTTTCTACACTGTCAAAAGGCTGCTGGAGCAGTCCTTGACAGCGCCACCAATCAGCCGACCGTGCGAGAGGGGAGTCGGGAAAGTGGCCTTTCTCGACATCGCCCCCCTGCGCAAGATTGGGTCCGAGGCATCTTTCCGGGCCACTGATGTGGACATCGTCCGACCCAGCCTGCGCTGCCACCGCGGTCCCCGGAGGGCCAGTCGGCGGCGGCACTACTTGGGTCGGTCTAACCCCGTGGGGCTCTCTTTAGCGCCCTGGCCTGCAGGAAGGCCATGCGTAAGAGTGGAGGCAGCTTGGTCCACGGCACTGCCAGCCTCAACACCAGAGATGTTGAGACCTTACATGCCCTGGACGGTGAGTCTAGGTCAAGCCCCCCAGGTGGCCGCCGTCTGCGGATACCCGCGACTGCATGCTCCACCCAGGGTGCATTGACATAGTCCCTAGCTGCCTCCCCGCCCCGAGGGAAGAGAGGGCGATAGAGTCAGCTAGACGGAAGCGCGCCGAAAGGGACGCTCCAGGTCTTACTGAACTCCTTATGCAGCTCGGTAAAACTTGGCACTTGAGCCGGGCCCAATGTGCGAGTACCCAGCCGCGAGCACCAGGGCTGCACCGCAACCCGACGCTCACGGCGGTCCGAGCGAGCATGGCTGACATCTTGACGTCTGCTCTCACCTGTGCTCGACCTCCCGAGGGAGGGAGCTTCAGGGAATCGCCAGAGTCTGATGCCAGCAGGTCGCGCTCCGATGTTGCAAGAGACACCTCATCTCCACGGCTCGTGTCCGAGCGCGTGGCTGAGGAATAAGATGGCTTAGGACCATCCTTGGGGACCTGCTAAACAAGCGAGACGGGGCGCGAGCGGTCCGCGAGCCGACCGGCTGACGGATTAACGCTCACGATAATCCCCACATCACCCTCGCTGCTCGCCGCCGCTGACGGCAGGGCCGTAGCCGCTGCGGTCACAGAACGGGAAGCAAACGAGGTGGTGCCTTGCTCTTGACAGAACGTAGCCAACGTGATGCAACGTCTGAATAGCCGTCCGCCCGCAGTGACGCAACGTCTGACTAGCCATCCGCGCGCAGTGACGCAACGTCTGAATAGCCATCCGCGCGCCGTGCGGGCAGGACGAATCCACGAGGCTGCCACAGTGATCGGACCCCCGAACACTTGCGGCAACCACCGTGTCCGTCCCCGTCCTCGATGAGTGTACTGCACCCAAGAGATCAGCGGGCAATGCCACGCTGAGGAAATTGCTCTTTTAGAAAAATACTTCAGGAACTGCCAGGACGCCCAGGGGAATCTCCGCTGCACCGCGTCGTAGAAATCGGCAATTCGAAGAATGTCATCAGATGCGAAGGCTCCGAAGAACAAAAGGTGAATGAATGAGCACGCCGGCTCCCCTTTTATACCCGGATATCCGGGGGCGGAGCCCGGCATGCAAATTTCATTCGCCAATTTCATTGGCCTTTTCAAAATAGTCAGAGACGATTGGTTCTCAAGGGCGAACCCCATCTGTCGGCTTCGACACAACGTCGAGAGACCGACAGAAAGGGAACTGTAGTTTGTTTATTGATGATGTACGACAACCACTAAGTAGTGCATTACAGTAGTCAAGTCTTGAGGTCACAAATGCATGCATAAGCTTCTCTGCTTCAGCAACACATATAATATTTTGTAATTTGAAAATTTCTAATGTGGAAGAAGGCTGTGATTTCGAAATGACATGTTACTGTCTAATATAATGCCTAGATCTTTTATGTGTTCAAAACAACAAGTCCAAAACATTATAAAAAAGGCACATTTAAAAAATATTTTAGGAATATATAGCAAAATATATTGTGCAAAATTCACAATAAATATATACAATAACCAATACACCTTTCCTGCCCTAGATATGACCCAGGCCTCTTATCTCAACTGAACATTGTGGGACTGCACCTAACTACTTTGGCTGTTACACTGTGACATGACAGAAAATGGTGACAGCTTCCCTCAATTTTAAATGACCCATGTGGTCATGGCCGCTATGCTGTCTTCTGTTTGTGCTCAAATTCATCCAGCCTGCCATACTGCATTCGCTCAGAAGAGAGACTCAATATTTCGCTTTTAGGGAAAACACTTTCAGGTTATCAAATGCACTGGTGTCTAGATCATTTGGCACACGCCAAAAGAACAATAAGAGAGTGTTTTAATTCAGTATCACACAGTGATAATGCCAGATTTCATAAAAGCTCAATGACACAATGATTCGGAAAAGGATGAACTTTGTCAGCTGTGAATAAACTGTCTATTCTGTTAAATGTGTCAATGTGCTTTTATTTGACAGATACTGTTGAATCAAAACATGAATAGAAAAGTGCCCAATGGTTTAACAAAAATGTGGATTATGTAGAACATTACATTTACATTTTACATTTAGCAGACGCTTTTATCCACACATGAGGTAAACAATGGAAGCAATTGGAACAGCTTATGGACAACAAAACGATCAAGTGCAATAAAAAAACTAGTCTCATTATAGCATACAACAGTATACAGAGCTAAGTTGTAAAAGAAATGTTTTATATACTGTGTATTTATTTATTTTTTGAAAGAGTAGAAAAGAGATCAGTCAGGTGTTGACGGAAGAGATGTGTTTTCAGACAATTCTTAAAGATGGCTACAGCCCGCTGATCTTGTAGCAGCGGGAAGATCATTCCACATAAGTGGAATGACCTTTTTGGGATGGCACCACAAGACGTCGTTCATTTTGCAGGGAGTAGGGATCTGGCGGGTACATACATCTGCATTAGCGAGTGGAGATAGGGGGGTGTCAAACCAGTGGTGGTCTTGGAGGACAGGAGCAGAGTCTTAAATTTGATTCAAGCCACTGTAGGGAGAGGAGTGACGTGTGCGTGCAGAAACACTGTAGTATGTAAAATCACTAATCTAAAGTAAGAAAATCCATGTCCCTTGAGCAAAACAGAATATTTCCAATACAACAAAGCCAAGTCCTAAGAAAAACAGAATCACTTAATGTTTGTCCAACCCCGATAATACTCATATTTATTTAGATTTACTCTATTTGCCTAGTCTTTGACCTAAAAAATGTATACCCTCCCACTTTCTATCTTTACTAGTGCATAGACACAATATATGCAGGTACAGCAGTACTTCTCGAGTGTCTTGCATTAGACAGTGGACCTCTAAAGTGTAGTCAAGCTCCAAAATCATATCTGGCCTCTCCTTTTAGGCTTTGATTGAAGGTGGTCACTGATGCCACTCTGGATTTTAAAATGTGAGGTGGGCCGGAATAATATGTAGAGGACCAGATATAGGGGAAATAAAGGGTAGAGTAAAATTGTGACCTGGCAGCCATTGGCAATTTCACCCAGAGAAATATTACCTATTAACTTTAGGAAGCTTTAGAATTGGCTTCTGAATACAAATTTCGGAGTGCTTATTATAAGGACACTTTTAATCGATCTGTCTCTTAATCTTCTTGCTGAACTACTCATTTCTATTACACACAGCACTATGTGGAATTTGATCTGTAGGGATAACATCTCCCAACGAGGCTGTTCAACATTGGAAATAATACGAATAACTACCAATTGATATAAATGTTACGTTGATTATATATAGACTACATACAATCTCGGTTACTATGGAGAGTGTAATTTATTGTTAGTTTAGTATTTAGTGTGGAAGCTGGTGAACTGGCAATGGACACGTCATTGTGCATAATATGTAATGGCGGACACCCAACATTCAGCTGTGATTAGGGCAACTAACCCAACTTCCGAAGGTCAGTTATGTGACCGTATCCTGTTCCCACATAGCAAATTTGAAGCCAATCCTCAGTAGTACACTGGTAAATGTTCTGTGTGAGAAACAGGGAAGCACTCACTCCATGCATATTTAAGAAGTTATATATTGCTTCTGTCACCTTGATTAGATGAGCGCATTATTCCAAAATGTCATGCAAATTCCTTTTATCCAATTTTCCTTTATGGAGTCAAATGAGAAGAGAGCTTTCCTATTGCAGTCACAATTTTCTTCCATCCATGAGTGGGACACTTATTCAAAGCATGCCACACATTTTCTCTCTCGCTCTCAATTTTCATTATTTGCTCTATTTCAGATTGTGACTCAGAATATCATCCTGCATATTAACAGGCTGCAAGTACTGCTTGCATGGTATAACAGTAAATTCCAATCAGCCAACAGCCCTTATCCACAAGCCAACAACACAAGGGACAATACCGACTTTCACCCTTCTCGAATCACTTTTTCTCATTTTCCTTTATTTATTTTACTCGCTGAAAGTATTTTCTTGTTGAAGCTATTTGCATCTAAACTTGTAAATGCATTCTGAGTTTCAACACTGCCTCCAACTGGTGGCACTTTCATCTTTCAATTAAAAAAAACAATGTCTACTAGCTGCTAACTGCTTAACTAGCTTTACTTTATTGAGTTCATTAGTTCTTTCTCTGCCCCAAAGTCAATACAATTAACATTTCTAGCAGGAATCATCGATTCCCTATAAGTCTTCAGTGTAGTGGCTAATACGATGTTTTAATGGGTGACGGCGATTCAGTGAGAAATTAACAGAGTTACTAAGCAAACCGTTATGGGCATTACAGGTCTTGCTGTGTTAGGTTTAATCTTGAATAAAATGGACAGACAGACATAGAATTGCAAATACAAGTGGAAAGGGGTCATTGTTTTGTAAGAAATTGTGACCACAATCATCAAAGTATTTAGCACAAAGTAAACTATTCTTCAACATCATCTGTATGACGTTTAGCCACTCGCTCGCTTGCTTGCTTGGTCCTCCTCTGAGTCAACTATGACCAACCAGGGCAGAGAACAGAAGCAATGAGAAACTATGTGCTATTAGGTATAAAGCAGACAAAAAGAGGGAAAAACAGATACTGGGGCTAGGAAACCTTTTTATTCCTGTCCCCTTAAAGGATGCATTTTTATTTTCCCCGACATGCTCAAACATGTGGCTAGCGTAACACAGCACTCCAAAGACTTATTAAAGTGATCCTGTCTTCATTTACTCACTCTCTTGTCACTTCAAACCTGTATGACTTACTTCTTCTGCATAATTCTGCATAATATAAAGAATTGGTTAAACAACAGAAGTGAATATCTCGCTAACCCACTTTCTTCAAAATATCTTCTTCTGTGTTCTGTGGAAGAAAGAAACTCATTCAGGTTTGAAATGACAAGAGGGTATGATGTTCAAATTTTCAAGTAGTTGTACCCCTTTAACATGTAATACACAGAATGTATTTTTCCCATTAAGCTCTGAGGTACAAGACAGCTGTATGAGTTGATTTGAAAAACTTGAAAATGGTGGCCGGTGTCAGTGGAGCTTAGAATTATTTTTGTATTTTTCATGTTGCTTTCTATTCAGACAGCGGCTGCTTCCGGCCACTCTTTTGGAGGCGGCGTTACTCTCGGGAGACTGAGAGAAATTACAAAACTTATAGCTATTGAGAGATCAGCTCTCTTGTGGTGTTGATGAGAGCCGTTCCTCCGTAGGGACTCCTTAACGCAGAGACCTCCCTGATCTTTCTCACCACATATCTCAGCCCTCATCAATAACACTGCAAGCTGCAATTTCCTTCACCAACAGTGCTGGAGGGCTCCATCATTCTATGTTTCAAATAAGCACATCAGTTCACTTTCAAACCAAAGTGACCCACAGCCTTATGAATACCTTTTTCTATTTGTCGTCCATTTAAGCTTATGCAGAAAACAGTCAATGTGTATAAGATGCACCTTGATCTTAATTTAGACACCTGCCCTTTTCAGCTGTTAAATATGCATGTATTTAAAGTGTAAAAATGTATGCATATGTTTACAAGTGCAAGTACAACTCCAGCAGAGATCAGATGCGTTGTCTGCTTGCTCTATCATAACCTTCGGTTCACCCCAGGCACCGCGAGGATCCGAAATCAACCTCAAGTTGTTTGGATGTACCAATTAAGAACCAAAGCAAAGTGATCCAGGGACTCATTAAGTAGCCACGAAGTGCCTTTGAAGGGTCTGCTGTGAGGCTGCATGCCCCTCTGAAGACAAGCCAGGCAAGCCCCATTACAGCACACAGACACCATACCAATAGCAGAGATAAATGATGTGAGCCCCGTCGCACCAGGCGCACTGACTCTGATAAATAAACATGGGGAGATCGCTGCCATTGTTTAGTGTGGCAGGAGCGTGGTTGGCTCTGAACCCACACAGCTAACCACCGGCACAACATTGGCTCATGAATAAATCATGAGGGATGCAGCAGGGTAAGGCAAACATGTTTCTCTCTCGCTCGGAGAAGAAAAACCCAGTGAGGAGCAAGAGGATGACAAAATATACAGCACATAACAAAATCCATTATGGAGATAGTCTGTGACGAATGATCCAAAATGTTTAGTGCTAACGGTGTCTGCAGTACTTTCTGGCTATTTCACAAAAGAGAGTGATTTTGTATTGAATATAAGCACGGCTCAGGGTATCAGATACTGGTTTGGAACGGTCAGTAAGGGAGTGAAGTGGGCAGCATTTTTTTCTCCTGCTCAATGTAAACTCAGTCTGTTCCCGATCCATTCCAGTTTCAATCTTGAGGTCTGAAATGCCACAAACAAAGACTAATTGAGTAATACAAACAGTAACCCTTCCCTGGAATACCGATAACTGTATAACATTGTTTATTTCGCTTGTGCGCTCCAATTTTACCTTTTAAATGTATGACTTTTAAAGTCAAATTCATTTTGACTAAAAAAATTCTCTGAAAGAGATCCCAAAAATAATCTCCCTCTTTATCATTATAATTGTGGTTTGGACATCAGTAAACACATTAAAAGTATATATATTATTTTCGCTGTTTGGTTACCAACTTTCTTCAAAGTATCTTCTTTTGTGTTATGCAGAAGAAAGAAAGTCACACCGGTTTGAAATTAAAAGAGGGTGAGTAAATGTTGACAGAATTTTTGGGTAAACCATCCCTTCAATACTAAAACACAACTGGAATACTGCTTTAAAATCTAATAATAATAATAGATAAAATAATAATAAACTTTTACATTATCCCAGTAGTTTGTAAATGCGTCCTTGAGACAAACAGACAACATCTAGTCTGTACTGCAATACTAAGAAAGAGGGATTTGAGAAAAGCAAGTGCTGTACTACCCCTGGTGGCAGTGAGTGGAAATGCACATTCTATTGTTCTCACATATCAGTGACTGTCCTTGAGCTCTTACATCATGCTACTCACCTCCACAGAAAATAATGCCAATGGCCATTTATTGAGAATTGATTCAATTTGAGGCTCGACGCCCAATAGAGGAGGAAAGAGGTTAAAAGCTGCCGTGCAAACCATCAGGAAATAAAAGAAGAATATTTGAGCGTGTGTCATGAAGTTTAGCGGTACTTTGAAAGCACTTTAAGAAGTGAAGAACGGACACAGAGTTACTGCAAGGAACCTTAAGTACACTATGGAATTGTAAGAAGCATGGGCTCAGTGAGGTGGAACTTAGGCAGAAACGGGTCAGCATTGTACGGCTCAAACAGCGCGAGGCTTCAACCAAGGATCTTCTGCGCTCATGACACGCTGACCGGGAGAGAAAGTGCTTACACAAGAGAGAGAAAGTGAGAGCTAACCGGAGCAACAAGCAGGAAAGAGAGTGTATTGAAAGACAGCAAGAGCAAAAACGATTGCATCCTCATTGCATTAGCTTCAATTTGTTACGGGCAAAAGCTGGCACTGCAGTGTCTCAGACAGCGAGCTCTCTTCTTTATTCTCAGTTTAATTCTGCTGTGCCTGATAGAAATATCTCCTCCAATTCAATAGACTACAAAGTCGTAAAAGCAAACGTTAGTCATTTTGCTTACTGTAATAGTAATAAGAATAAACATGGAGTGAGTGTTTTTCAGTTTCACCGCCATAACGGTATTAAAAGTGTCCTTGTAATGTACTGCAGGAAAAACATACATTTGCTACATTGTGAGCACACACCGACTGTAACCCTAAATCAGATGTAAAATGTAAAAATGCCAAGTACTATATTTTGTGTGAGGGTTACACTAGGGTTCACAGGAAAGATCATTTTATTTTAGCATAAACACACACAATAGAAATCAATGGAAAGTCGTGATAATGACAGGAAAAGAGACACGATTTTAACAAGATCAATTCACTAAATCTAGCACCTCGATCAGTAGCATCAGACCAACTTTAGTTAAAGGTATTCGGTCCCACTTTCTCTTCTTGCACTGCCAGAGTGAGATTGGTGTCTGATCGGTCCTCATTGATCAAGCCTGAAACAGGGCCATTAGTATGCAGGTCGTGCCCCCAGACACGAACCAGAGGGAGAGAGCATCTGCGTGAAGCCGCTGCGGCTGTTACCACAGGCTCAATCACGTACGTTTTCTCACAGCACAATGACTCTGTGCTAATGAAAGCTGACTGCACCTTCATACGCAACGGCATGCTCGACAGCTTTATGCCTGTACAGACACACGCTGGAGCGGACAGTCACACACGCCCCGGGATGTAAATAAATTGCTCTCATCTCGATTTCTGTGACATATTTGCATACACACATTAATCCATTGAAAGAGGGGTGAAAGAGACAGTTTGCCAAGGATACGTGGAGGATGCTTTTCTAAAGTCCTCGAGAAAAAGGTTCAATTTCCTTCCATTTAATCTTTAACCCAAATATAGAAAGGGGAGATATTTTATCACCTTACCTCTTTATTGCAATCAGATCAGCCACACTAAATGCTTATCGCTCTGTGATAAAGACGTTTTTTATGCCACGCCTCCATCTTTCTCCTCCCCTTTGAGTGCAGCAGAAATCTTTCTTTATGTTAAACTTTCGCCATTCTCGAAGGTTTAATCTTTAAACGTTTTGTCTTTCTCCTACATTCGTTTCAAATGCAAAACAGATGGCTGGAAATCAAGGACACGGGTCCCAAAGACAATGTCGCCTCCCTGTGCCTGCGATTCATCCTCAAAAACAAGGAGGCAATCAAAGAGACAATTAACTAGCACAGAAATACATAAGTGAAAAACAAGTACAGAGAACAAGTGGCTTATCTAAGATACATAAGCTATGCCTCCATGACACTGCCATTGTGGCATTTCAAAGAAGCATATTTTTTCTTGTTTTTAAGCTGTTGATTTACCCAAGTCATTCAACACAACAAGAAAAAAGAATGAATAGGATAGGAATTTGCTTTAGTTTAATGTAAAACATTGTGTATGAAGAAGGGATATTTTTGAGCTATACAACAAGAAACTGCTTTAAACATTGATATGGGTAAGATATGGACAAACCCATGGAAGTATTAACAACAAATTCATATACAAAACAAATAGATTCAATGTATACATGTGAAGATACAAATAAACAGTATGAAACTACAATAAGCAAATGTGAGCAATCAACTGATCAGCCGCAAGGCTTTAAAAGTGCTCTCTATTAGGTGTTCCCTGCCATTAAGGTTTCAATAAACACGCTGGCATAGCAAGATATTCATCCTACATCTCACAAGACCAGTCACCCCGGCATAATGGTTCGTACAACCGCAATATTGCCAAACATGACCCACAAATCATTGCATCTGACCTGCCTAACAGTGCAATTAAAGCGATTTTAACACACAAATGCACTCATACGAATGGCTGAAAAAATCCATGCCTAATATCACCAATTCTCTTTGCTTTGCCTGTTGCATGACAGAGAAATAATTACCTGCCCTTTCCTCACCTACAGGCATTTAAAAAAGTCTCTGCTATTACTGTTCACATGGATCGTGCAGCGTATGTTGGGGTCCAGGAGGAGCTTTCATTAAAGTGCCGAGGCTTTTTTTAACACCACTACGGAAACAGATTAGCACTTGTTAAATGAACAAAGCTGATGATACCCCCACTGCAGAAGAGCCCCAAGGATAGAATGCTGTTTAAATTAGTCTAATTTCACCTCTTCGACTGCAGTTAAAGTAAGCATGCATACTTTACATGATGCTTCTAATCATTGAGTATAATTTATGCATCTTGAATTTTATTGCTACCTGCTTTGATTAATACGACCCCATGCCTCTGAAAATGGATTTAAGTGACATACATTATAAGGTGATGAAACTGATAATTCGTAACAAAATATATCTTAATGCTCAAAGGAATTGTTCACTTTCAACATACATTTTCATTATAATTTACTCATCCCTGTTGCCATCCAAGATGTGTATTTTTTTTTATTCGAAAATAAATTAAGGTTTTTGATGAAAACATTTCAGGATTATTCTCCATATAGTGGACTTCAATGGACTCCAAACGGTTGAAGGTCCAAATAACAGTTTCAGTGCAGGTTCAAAGGGCTTTAAATGATGCCAGACGATGAAAAAGGGTCTTATCTAGCGAAACGATTGGTCATTTAAAATGTTTTTAATATATATGCTTTATAAACACAAATGCTCGCCTTGCTCTGTTCCACGAAGCGCAATCACGACTTTACATAATTACGTTGAAAAGGTCATGCTTGACATAGACAGTACAGAGTCATTGTTTACAAATGTGGAGAAGGAGGACCGTTACTAAGTTGTTGAATGTTCAATGACACATATTCAATTTTCTTTGTATCAGATTTCTTTTTTAAATGGTCATTTCGTGTGGGTATCCTGGATTCCTCCTACATCAAGCATGACCTTTTCAACATAATAACGTAATACGTGAAGTCGTGATTGCGCTTCCCAGAACAGAGCAAGGCGAGCATTTGTGTTTATAAAGCTTATATATTTTAATTCTTTTTTGAAAATGACAGATCGTTTCACAAGTTAAGACACTTATTCATCGTATGGTATCGTTTAAAGCCCTTTCATAATTTCGACTTTCAACTGTTTGGAGTCTATTGAAGAGAAGAGAATATGGAGAATAATCCTGGAATGTTTCCATCAAAAACAAAACCATAATTTCTTTTCGACTAAAGAAAAAAATACATAAACATCTTGGATGACAACAGGGTGAGTAAATTATCATGAAAATGTATGTTGAAAGTCAACAACTCCTATAATATGGGCACTGTAAGAATGAAAATCCCACCACACAGCTTAAAACAGCCAAACGCACACAGTTTTTATGTGATTTGAGCTAAATACTGTAGTACAATTTATGATATCATTGCTCTGAGTTTATTTCAATTATTTAAATTTACAAAGTGTTCTCTACTCATACAGGAAGATAGGAGCTATGATGACAAATAGCTACAGTATATGGCTGCAAATGTCAACTGACTTGCATTATAGGGACTTTGATTATTTTAAAAATGGAACCAATGTCCGTTCAGGAAATAGAAAAAAGACTGTCCTTTTTAAATGATTACATACTGTGTTGCCAAAGTTGACAAGTACTTCTTAATACTTTATATTGGTAAGATATTTGCAAAACCCAGTGACAAACATAAAGAGTGACTAATAATAATGATTTATAAATAAAAATCACCAAATATGGAGATACAAGGTTTCAGAGGACAGCAGTGTTATGTGGAATTTGAAATAATAACACCTCTTAACTCAAATCTTTTCTGTAGTGACTGTGTTTTTTCCCAAAAGCTCTTTTAAATTACTTGTTAATGGCAAAAAAACATAATTTCATGTGTTGGACAAAAGTCTCTGGTTGGACCTTATGCTTTAAGAGAGAAACATTTGTCGACATTCTTGTAACCTGCTTTGCTTTTAAAAACAAAAAGTAAAAGCTGACCTATGACCGAATACACGACTCGGTTGTTCAAGTTTCTTTATAATACTTGCATAACTTCTACATAGAAAAAATAAACCAAAGAATTGGACAGAATAAAAGTGAGATGTAGAATTTTAGACCTCTGAGTATGTACAGCCAAGTCATGCTCTGAAGGTGATGGTAAGGTCATTCTCTTACATAGTGGACTGCATCTCTAATTTTTATTTTATTTGAATATACCACTACCGAAAAAAAAGTGCTTCTGTTTGCAAGGTTTTCCACAAAAGAGTTCTAAAAAGGGTACAAGCAAGAGGTAAGCTGGGGGATTATACTGTGTGAGAAATATATTTGAATGTATTTTTCCTGTCTCTAGAGGAACACGGTTTACAACTGCAAGATATAAAAAGGTCAAATACAAGCCAGTGCATTTGTTATGTGAACTGTAACAATACTGAATTTGACAGGTATGTTGACAAAATAAGACAACACTGCTGCAGAGAAGATGATGTTTTTGATTTTGCAGCTTTTTAAAGAGTCCCTGGATTTAAATACCTCACTGCGTTGTCTAAGATCAGATACGGTTTTATCTATAATTCAAAACATGAAGCAATCTTCCCCAACTGAGCACTGTGTATTCACAATTTCTGTTACAATTAAATGAGACGCACACTCTCTGTATTTTGTTTTCCAAATATTCTTGTCACATTCCTTTTGATGCAGATTGATACACACTGTACACAAATCAGTCTACCCACAGTGTTTCCCAAACAGGCTTTCCAAAAAGCATGAAATAAAGCTAGACGGCCTTCTTCCTTTTATGTACCACATTCTCTCTGAACGGATGAATGCAAGACGTTCTTCACAAAATAAAGAAAAAGCATTTTCATTTTGTCAATTTGACACATAAAACCAAGAGCTAGATAAATGCTGCGCATCACAGCGCTGATATGACAACTCTTCATAACACCATGTTTATCACATTGTCTTCATTTGCATTCGTCCCTTCAGTTCCTCATCGAGGTGACAGTGGCACAATGAAAACATCGCATTAGAAAGCAACCAGCAGCACATTCCCACTTCTCTTTCAAAATCACCAAAATGTTATCACTCCAGCAATGGGGGCAGGTGGACAGGTGACTTATCCATTTTAATGGATGGGTGAAAGTACCCTTGCAGTGTCTGGGTTTGCAGGGCTGGAATTTTATGATAACATCAGTGATGTGGACATGTCTTTTGCCACTCGTTTCGTGGGATGTGGTAGAGCGACAGTTTCATATGCCAGAGAGAGCATTATTAAGGATAGGTCACTGCTGTGTACAAACATTTGCGAGCAGAAATAATTCAATGTTGTCTCCAAAAGAAACAACTTTCAACTTTTTAAGCTGCATTTAAAATAACTATTCAAGAGTGTCAGAATAATGATGGTTCATAAATCTTCTATTGTCACACCCGTGTGGTCATACCAAGTATTCCTCCTTAAAACAGCAATCTTGAAATACACTCAGAACAAAAGAACCTGAGATAAGCAAGGACCGACTTCAAATGTTCTTCTGTTGTGAGCTCACATGTAGACAATTCGATAAGAATGTCACTTGCAGATGCTTAAATCTTGGTCTTCATTAAAAACAAACTTTTTTACTGACAACACAAGAGCGTTAACCTTACCAAAAAGCCTCAGAATGCGTTTTTATAGGGGGCCACAGTCAAGAAACATAAATGTATGTCTTATCTAATAGAGACATATGTGAGATGTTTGTGTATTTGTCTCAGGAGGAATACCAAAGACACAGCACACTTAAGCAAAGGTTTCCATTTACACTTCGATGCTGAAACAACCGAGATGATGTGTGATTTCTCGTTCATATGGCCTGGGATGGTCCTTCACTCTTTTTTTATATCTATATTATATTTATTATTTAAATATTATTTAAAGGCTATTTGAAGGAGGTTGATACGCAAATGCTCTCACCCACTGCGTGAAAGGTCTGAACACATTACAGAACTCCTCTGCATACAGCCAAGCATTAACTTCTGAGTTCAATTCCCTAGTGTCGGTTGAATTTCCAATGGGAAAATGTGTTTTGGTAGGGTTGTTCAAATTCTTTATTACATGCCAATGCAGTAAGCATCCATCTGTAAAGCCTCGTATACCGGTGACGTACCAGGAAGGTAATTGTTATGAATGGGCATTGGAGGAGCATTGGTGGAAAACAAACCCAATATGCCGGATGACAACAGGAATTAATCTGAGTCCTAAAAGAGGCCGGGAATGGCTGAGGCTGCAGAGGCTAAGAGGCTTGATTGACTGGCTAACCAGCTGCACCTCACATTCATTAACATACAAGGACAGTGTGAGCCTTAGGGGCTTCTGCTGTGCAAATACAACCTGGACAACAGATGTCGATCTAGAACACCCCTCTCTCTGTGGAAGAAGTTATCAAGTCATGTTGTCGCCAGTCTATGAACTCTACTGTCACACAGATAACTGAGTGTGTCATATAACTAGAGAGAGAGAGAAAGAGAGATAGAGAGAGAAAGAGAGCGCAGATGGAAGCTGGGTCTAGCAAATGATTGAAGATCATGATGTGAAGACCCCTTTCTCGTCTTGCCAAAATAAATTCAGACATCCCCAGGAGCTACTTTTCTTGAATGTCATTCAAAAATTCTTCATATGTTAACTAATATTCAACCAGTTTGACTTTGTATTTCATATCCAGAAGAATAATTTGGTCACTTTATCTACTCCAGTACTCAAAAGATTTGTCAGAACCTTTTTTCAATTGCATTCTTGATAAAATACATGAAAAAGCAATGCCAAAAAATAAAAAATTTTGAGCATTTGCACTATTCACTAACATAAGTAGATTACTTATAAACAAGCAAAACGCTTTAGAGGCACCCGTTGCCATCACAACCATCTTGAGTGAAAAACCATTTTTTACGATATATTCAAGTGTCCTTGACAATCTAAGAATGTCAAAATGATGGTTGGGACCCAGTGGGTGACAAAACAAACAGCGGCTCCAAGCATGGCTCTTGGTCATCTCACAGACTCAAACGCACATCCGTGTTCAAACTGCGCCGCAGGTCTACGGAGACGCAGAGAGTGATAGGTGAGGTGATGCCAAGTGACACATAATGCGTATGGCATATTCATCATGCCAGAATCTCATCCATCTCTGCCCATATCCCCTCGGCCAGTCTGAATAAGTGACTTTGCTAAAAATAGACTTTTTTGAGAAATAACCATCCTAAACTACAATGAAGCAACAGCCACCTCAGTCACTGTCTATTCACCGGGACCATTTGTCTCACTTCCAGCTCTCAGGCCTCAAACATATGAGAAGCGGCCAAAGTCGTTTTTCTGCTGACTCGGAAATATGTCTCATTATTTACTCGCTTTAGGTTACGATGGGGACTGGAGAATGAAATATTCTCAGTGTTGAAGCTGGTTTTGTGGGCGCAAGATGACACAAGCATACTTAAACGTATTGCATTACGTTTGGAATTTGGGCTAACAGCAGACGGCATGATATAGCCGCATAAGAAATTAAGAGAACGGTTCAAAGAATATTTTCATTTTTTCTGAATTAAATATTTATGTTGTTTAATGATGTGAACTACTAACAATACTTCTACCAAATTTCAAATAAAAATGTATATTTGTGTTTCTACTTTTGTTTGAAAATGAAGAAACAGGTCAAAAGGTGCTCTGTATTTTTTAGACCTCAAATACTGCAAAGAAAACAAGTTCATATATTTACTTTCAAGCAATAAAACTTTATTTGATAACCTCAATTTTTATCACAGTTTTACTATGTCTTGTAAGGCTGTCAGTCTTTTACATTGCTTTTGCATGACTTTGTCATTCCTGAAGTTTGATTTTGTTGAAATTCAACAGACACTGGACTGGAATGGCGACAATAAATCTAGAAATGCTGATTAACTGAAAGTCTGTATGCTTTAAATCACAAGTGGACAGTGCTGACGTTTTTGTGACTTGGTTACTCATTCAGGGAATAGTCAAGACTATATGAACACATTGAATTTCTATGGAAAAAAACAACGAGATTGAAAAAGGAGCAGTTTTAGCAGATGGCAATCTTTACCAGGCGCGTACTAACAAGTCTAAAACGGCATGCACATACAAAAACATGTATGCATCCACACGCACCACGCACCACACACACATACACACCACTCCAGATTTACACTCACCATGCAGCGGCTGATCTTTGAAGTCCCCCGCCTGCTTTTGCTTCTCGCCTGTAATTCCCATTAACATTGCAGTGAGTAATGAGTCTTAGAAGATTAAACATCTTTATCCCCTCTCAAACTCACAGAAGAGTAATTATCTGAGTGGTACAGTGATACGTTATCTTCAGCAGTGACAAGAAAACAAATAAGCCCACTCACAGCCACACAGTCACACACACAGACTTGTGAAGTCCGGTATGAGAGGAGAATGATCTCTCGCATCAGCTTCCGCTGGAATCATCTGGGGCCTGGAGACTGGACGGCATCTAGTCTTCTGATGGATCACCACAGCCAGAGCTATCTAATGAACTAATTAAAGTGATAGGACTCTGTGCTGAAGTCAAATGTTATGCAGAAAGGGATTCAAGAAGTGGGGGATGGAGATACCCCTCTCTTTAAAGCACCATTTCTGGTCATTTCAAAATATATTTCAGCTATTTTCCTGTTCCTGTTCCTTCAACAGATTTGCTCCCATTCTGACTACTAAAGAGACCTTTCCTGCTTCCATTCAAAGTATTTTTCAAGTCACCTTGCCTTTCTCCAACCCTAATGCCCCAGCTGAATTTGCATCTCTCTCTCTGCAACTTAACCCTCGCTTTCTTCCTGCACGCCACATTTGCTTCTTTCCCAGCTTTCTTCACAAAGAGCTGGAATCTCAGCTGGAGCTTTCCTCCATGCATACAGAGTCTGACGCTCCTGCGGGGAAGGAGAAATCTCCGCTCTGCTGCCACAACAGAGGAACCACATCAAATGGCAAACTCCACCACAGGCTGCCTAGGCTTCAGATAGAGACAGAGAGAGAGAGAAATGGAAGCATGTTGTTGTGATAAACTGTGGCCTGGCACAAACTTGTTTGTGCTAACTTGTCTCTGTGCTCTACTGAGAGATGTGAAATGGATGCGCATGCTTTATCACTATGAGGATATTTGTACATAGATTTTTCCCTGCCAGGCAAAAGTGGCTCTAAAATGTCATTTGTGTATCCTCCTAGCCCTACCATTCTTGGGATGTTGACCAAAATTGTGCATGCTGGTGAAATTACTTCTGGAACAATCTGCCCGACCGTTATTCTTAGACCTGTCAAACACAATATGGTTGGCAGAACAAAGCACGTAAACCTGTGGTTTTTTTTGTAAGTAAATAGTTTAGCCTCTACCTATATAACATGGCTTCTATGACACTACAACCTATTACACTCACCAGGAATAACTAAATCCCCCAAAGGGGGTAGAGCTTTCTCATACGTAGCACCTAATCTCTGGAATAGTTTAAACTATTCGAGGGTCAGACACACTCTCCCAATTTAAATCTAGATTAAAGACACATCTTTTCACCCAAGCATTTAGTTAATGCATAATATGCAAAATAAAATAAAAATTTAAAGCAGCTGCGCTAATTATTCTCTTTCTGCCTTCCTCCCAAGGGAGAGATTACACCAGGCCCAGAAAAACGTCATATGCCCATCCCTAACTAGAGATTATGCCAGCTCCAGCTGAACATCGCGTGCCATGCTCCTGCAAACCATCCCAGCTCCAGTTTCAGGTAATTCCATCACCAACCAAGAGCAAAGTGACCATCTGACCATCCCAGCTCCAGCTCAGGCAATTCCATCCCCAACCAAGAGCAAAGATGGACTTTTTTGCAGAAGACAGAGGGCAGCGACTCCAGAAACGCATCCAGAATGATCGTCATCCGTGTTCGCGTGCTTGCTTATGCATCCAGTGTCCAAGCACAAAAACGCGTAAACCAACAAACGATTGACATTTTTAGTTATAGGAATAAACAGTTTTTTAAGTGTAAAGCTATATAGCCTTTATGATAAATATTCCCAACCAGTTACAACAGAAACATTTAATTAAAGCCTTAATTGTTTTTGTCCCCACCACTTTTCAAAACAAAGTCACGCCACTGCTATTTTCCCTGCTTATAACAATCCTCTGTTGCCTGATATCGATCACAAAATAGGACAAAACTAGACCTAAACAGTTTCAACAAATGAAATTTCCGAAATCACAACTAATAAGCTTTCCATAATTTTCATAAACATCAACTCAGTAACTTTTAATCAAAGTCACTGAGTGCAGCTGTGACACGTCAGAGGAGACCTGGCCCTCCCGACTGAGACTGGTTTCTCCCAAGGTTTTTTTCTCCATTTATTTATCACTGGAGTTTGGGCTCCGGGCCACAGGGCCGTGTTGGCTTGCTCACCAGGAGACTGCTTTCTATTAGAAATTACTTATTAGAATGACGTTTCTCCTGTAAACGTCTGCTTTGGAACAACTACTTTGGCACATTGTGAAAATCGCTATATAAATCAAATTTAATTGAACTGAGGAGTGAACTATTGCCAAACACCAGTGTTGGGAAGTAGCTACAACTAGCATCAGTATAAAAGATTTCTTTATTTTTTTGTAATTTGACAGCTAGCTCACTTTCTAAACAGTTTAGCCTTCCCAGTAGCTAAATACTTTTCCAAGTAAGTAGAGTGAAGCACAACTAAAATCTACTTTCTGTTTTGCATTTAAACAACCTGCATTAGTGTTGCCAAGTCTGCAATATTCCAGCTAGTTTTAAAAACCATTGGGCTGGTTTTGCTACTCTAGTAAACTCTAGTAATTCTTTTTAACATATACTACAGTATTCTGTGGTACTAACAAATACTGTAATAATAAATACTGTAGTTATAGTATATAATATAAAATTTTGGAATTTCCCTGCAAGCTACTATAGTAAATAGGAAAGTATACTACATGTACGGTGTTTCATGTACGGTGTCATTGTAAAAACAAAAAGTAGTTTCAATGTAGCAAGCAACTTTTAGGCTGTGTCTCAATCAGAGGTCGTGAATCGGTATATCATGTACACGGGTTTGGGCACTTTTAAGGACCCTGGCTCACTTTACATTGGGACACTGTTCTCTTATATACCTGTGACAGTACTGCGTAAGCACATTGTAATAATTTACAGCTGTTATTTATCAACAAAAGGCAAAACCGACATCTCTATGACGCAAAAACGTGTTCTGTGTCCTTGGGGTGGGGCTTCACTATTGCTTTTTTCTAGTAATCGTATGTTTTTGTATTCTTCACAATATACTAATTCATACGAATTAGCCACCTAGTAAAATAGTTATAAAATATAAACTCTGTGAGATCAGGTTGTAATGTATTGCCATTTATTTGAATCCACCCAACCAGATATAATTTAGTGTTGTCAAAGACAGTCTTACAGGTTTGAAACAATATGAAGGTGAGTAAATAATGTTTGGTGAACTTATCCTTAAATTTTACTTTTTTACCAACTTTTAAATTCTGTGGAATGGATACCAGATTAGGGTCTGCTCATCAAGGTGGATGTGGAAGGGGGTGAAAAAAAAATGTCAAACCAGGTTGTCCATCTAGAAACACAAGGCGATGTGGAATGTAATGGTTTAAATTATATAGAATTACAGAACAATACACAGATTAGCACAGAATGTTCATTGTTATACCTATAGAAAAACATGTTTCAGACAAACTGGAATATAATAATGCTTGCATTACTCCCACATCCTTTTATTTCCACTCTCCATTAATAAAGGATATTACTCACATGGTGATGCACTCTGCTCTATGCCTGCCCAGCAAACAAAACACTCAGATCCTCATGGTCAACATGCAACATTTTCAAAGTCACTCTGTCCTACTACACGCATACCCTCTGAACACTAAAACACACACACAAAATACACCGCAACTTGTGTACACAATGAGCTTTACAGAAGATGTCTTAAAAAAAGTCAGTGTTACATGAAAATATTTTGAAGGATGTTGGTACCCATTCACTTCTTTTGTTAACACAAAACCAATGCAAGTCAATGGGTTCCACTTTTGTTTGATTCTCAACATTGTTCAAAATATCTTCTTTTGTGTTCTGCACAAAAATAAAATAAGAATAAGAAAATAGAATTTCATTTTGGTTGAACTATTCCTTTAAGGCACTGATTTTAATGTTGCGTCTGAGAGCAGCCCTATGTGCAATCGTGTCCAAGCAGAAGGTGATGCCCCCTGCCCCCTTTGGAGGTAAGAGACTCATGGCAGCCGTGTGCAATGTGCCCTCGCGTATGGCTCCAACAGATGGTGAAGGACTCAGGATGTTGACACCTTAATGAGGGCAAAAACAGGCAAATATTACTGGGAACAGAAGACCCTGTCCGGAGACAACAAGAACTGAAACCTTGCTGTTGGTAGGAGAAAATATAATTGGTATAAGGTTTGCAAGAACTACATATTGCTGCTTCAATATGCAGTAATAAAATCAAGCGTGTACATACGTATATGTGTCTAGCTACTTTAAAAATATTCTAACACAGTTATACAGCAACTGAATAAATGAAGAAAATAGCTAATTAAATATAGGAACAAACTGTCCTGGAGCTATTGAACACAAATTATAATTGGGATAACAACCAGAGTTACAAGCAAAGGGATAACAACCGGAGCGTAAACCCTCGCTGCCATTAAATTCAATGCAAACAAACAAAAGTGCAGTGCTATAGCGAAAAAAGTAAAACACACATACAAATAACAAATACATGTCATGAAAAATGTGGTGCTCCTGTAACATCCAAAGATGGAAACCGTTAGTCTGTCACAACTGCAGAGAATACATCAAGAGAACACATAAAATACAGGACAGGACCTAGAAAACTTTACAAAATGAAATTGAAATGTCCAGTGTGTTTTAGCTCTAAAAACAAACATGACAGCATAGACCAAAACCTAATATGAAATGCTGCAACAGAGTGAGAGATGAGATCTTCAAAGAGCATGAGACAACACATTGATTTCTGCTATCTGATGTTTGTCAAGAGTCATATTTGGATACTGTGGACGGATAGCAAGGGAGGGATGAGAATGATCGAATTTTTAGTTTTTTTAAAGCAATAAGGTGATTGAACATAAAGGCCGATTTGGTTTGGTTAAGTTTACGAAGAAAAAAATCTTTCCATCTTTCTTGTAAGATAGGCAATAGAATTATGTTACTCCCATGAAGAATTGATTCATTATTTGACATTTCCATCAAATACCTTTTATTACAGACATGAGTGGGCCAGGAGATCTGCGTTTCCAAGTATTCTGGATCACAGATTCATCAAAGATGAAAGCCTGTCGTCAGATGGAAAGGAAACATACAGACAGAGTTGGGTATGATCAACATACCATCGGCAATCTGAAAGTTTTTAAAACAGATCTAAATTGTAACACACAGCGAAAATAAGATGGGGCTCAGAATGAGCCTTGAGGCAAGCAAAAGGTGCAGCAATATAAAATAAATCTGAAAGCCAGTGTAGGTCAGTGTCATTTATACCAACCTCCTGCTTTAGGCTATGTAAAAAGAGTAGTACAATTGACTGTTTTAAAAGCCACAGTTAAATCTAGCAGAATTAACAGGGCAGAACCAAATGAATCCAAAGTGAGCCACAATATGTCATTTTAAGGAGGGCAGTTTCAGTCAAGAGATTGTAAAAGTTCAAAGACAATTTTTCAATAACTGCATATATAAAAAACGTCTCAAATGGTTTAAACAGGAAAAGTCTATATTTGGCTTCTTAAAGGGCTCATCAGATAAACACTTTCAACAAATTGTTATGATTTATTAGAGTCCTCATGAAATATCCTTAACATATTATGCTTAAAAACTCTCAATGGGTGTGTAAACAAACCCCTTTTTGCCTTGTCGAAAACAGCTATGCTCACCCGTTATTTACCACGTACCCCACCCCCCTTCCGCCCTGCGTGTCAACACAACACATATATTGCTATGGCCATCGTTTAACTAAATTATATTTCCTCAGCAGTTAGTTTTGTTTAAACATCTCAAATCATTCGTCTGAGACAAAAAAATCCTGATGCCTAAATTACTTGTCATTGACAAGTAAGTTATACACACAACCTGAGAGCATAACAAGTATGCTCTGTTTGCTGCGAGGGACTTTTATTCTAGCCTAAGGACGAATTATTTGAGACGTTTAAAACAACTAACCGCAGCTAAACGTATTGACGCACATAATGTATTAGCATACTTAAAGCTAAACTCCAAGTGCCCATTTGCCAAATAACATATAAATAGAGAGTAAGTTTAACACTGGCTTTAAATGTTCTATTTAGCCCGTGACTGACTTGGCTCCCTTCGCTATCATATGCTAACGTTATCCTCCTATATATATGGTACATTCACATAAATTCAAATTGTTGGTAAATATAACTTAGATTGGCAGCTTTGTCTCGTTCAGTAGGTCTCGATCCCTCTTGAGGTACAACTTTGAAGCTAATCGGCTTGATATTTCACTCACGTGCAGAGAAATTCTCACCAACACAGATACTGTGTTGTCACTTTTCACGTTTTCTGAGTTGGAAGATGCACCACGGACGCGATAATAGCACTTAAACACAGAAAAAGCTGATCAGTTTATGATATCCAAAATAAGTTAACCAGTCCAGCATAGCACATCATTAAAAAAAAGACAGGACAGCATAATTTCAGATAGAGACTTGGTGGATATTTAAAATCATATCTATTAGCTTGAAAAGACAAACAGGACTAAAATTAGCAAGATTGACAGGATAGTAGACAGCTCAAATATGACTTCAGATGTGCTCTCTTAAAGCAACACTAGGGAGTTTTTCGACCTTAAAATAATCTCTCTAAAAGAACAACTCTTAATTGGACTGCCGCTGCTACCTAAGCAGCCCTTTATCAGCAGAAATCACAGTTGTAACTTTGACCAAAAGGGTGCTTTGGTACATAAACAGTTTATGAAGTGACATGGCGTAACAGCGGTTTCTGCTTAGTCAACAAATTCATGTGTATTGCACTGCCCACAGGGACGCTTAAACAGCGACAGTATTTACAGACAATTGCGCTTATCAAGCTCACGTGGGAACCAAAAGCAAAAGTTCTCTAGTGTTACTTTAAAAATTAGATCTGTGTCTAAAAGTTTCATCAAAATACTTAATTATGACATAATTTTTGCAAATGGCTTTCAAAGTTATTACAAATGCGCGACTTTTAATGCAGTATAGACAATATGTAAACACTGAACAATGTTTTGTCACAAACTCAACTGGAAGTAATTGCGCAAAATGTATGCTACATTTTCTTAACAGGTTCAGCTTTGAGTAAAGAGCTGTGGTTGTTCTCTTTATATGCTTTTTTGCATAATGCTCATGTTAGCAGAGGTAGTGATCATGTCCTCAAAGCCTTCAGAGAAACAGTTCAAACTAAATAAACACATTTTATGCAAATATTGCACATATGTAAGAGACAGATTATCCGTTTTTGAAGAGGTTTGCCTGTGAATGTATTAAAAAAAACGCAACGTGAACTTGTTGTGTTACAATCCGCTGCTGTTCAACATCTCACAGGATGGTAAATCGCGTTGTCTTTATGAATGGCCAGTCACTGTAGCTCACAGCAGGCAAATACTTTGTGTGGTTCTGTGCAGTAATAAAAACAGGCCGCACCACCGCAAAATGTGAGGTCGCACAGGTTAATTGTAGGGAGCATATGCGACTTAAATGGTCGCAATTTCGAGACCAGCACTCCATCATGCCAATTGAGTGAGGATTGTGTTCTCGCGAGATCAATCGAGACGCATCGAAAAGGGATGGGCGATCTTCACCAAAAATAGGGTTGTACATAACTTTTTTTGCACATAGCACTGGCGCTACAGAGGTTTGAAGTTTTGTAGCACAGGCCAAAAAGTTGTACAGGTAGCACAAGTATAAAAAGACAACAAATCCATGAGCGTTAAACTGCAGATGACATATTTTTATAGCAGGTTAGGATATGAACTCAAAGCAGCCGGGAAACAAGTTTCAATTGCAAAATAGACTAAAACGAAGTAAATTCGCTGTGCCCGATTAACTAAGGTCACACAAACAAGCCGCCCTGTCTAGTGCACTTGCAAAACTGCCGGTCGGCGAAAGTTATCCGAAAGCACACAAAGCTCGCCGCTCTCGTGGTGCTTCAATGTCATACGCCAATTGGTCTGTGAAGTGCTGAATGTTGTCGAACACACCTCTTGTTGACAGAAAAGATCACGATCCTGTTGAAAAGTGGAGTACGCCTTCAAGATCGATCTCGATTTAAGATCGTCAGATCGCCCACCTCTGCATCAAGTCTCGTCACACCCCGAGCGATTGTGCATTCATTAAACCTGCAGGTGCAATTTAATTTCTTCCTCAAAATCACAGCCGGTAAGCTGATACTGACATGAAAGAATGTCTGAAAATATACTATACAAGGGCCCTTTATTTAAAGTATATGGGTATTGAATTAGACAGATTGACAAAGCCATAATTCAAAAGCCTTCGAGAGGGGTCAGTATGTAGGAACTGCCCCACAAGACACCTGAAATGGGGAAAACGGTTATTCAAACGTGAATGGGTTCTGTAGATTCTGGAGCGCAGCTCATTGAACTCACAGCGTGAGCAGTAATGGAAGTATGCATGCTCTTTCCCTGGTTACCATCTCTCCCCTGAGATGAAGAGAGGGCTGGGGGAGGGAATGGTCAGGGAGGCGGCGTTATAGGATGGTGTTGAGGGGGTGTGCGCATCTAGATAGCATCCAAAACACGCTTGCAAGAAAAGCAGACTATGATCTGACTATTAGAGGCTTTATTCCTGAAGCACAGAGCCGGACCTCCCGCCTCGCTCCACACAGCCACAGATGGTGTGAGATATTGCAGTCATTAAAGCTCGGAAGGCGAAGTGATCCTCAAAGTACACGCAGACGTCATTGATCCGAGCCGTGCATCGTACTCGTTCGGCTTCTTCACCTTACCTCCGGAAGGCAATAATAGAAAAGAAGCGCTGACGGATAGCAATAAAGGGCAGGAGAAAAGGGCAGCTTCTGGGGCAGTGAAGGCATCAATTCAGCATTTCGTGCCATTCACTATTTCTAACTGAAAATGTTTTTTGTACTGGATGTCTAATTTGTTTTGGTAATGAGTGGATAACTAGGGCAAGTAACAGAGAGAGATTAATGTTTTAAAAAATGTCCATGGAATAGTTGACTTTTACTTAAGCCCAAAGTATTCAGACTCATAATAGAATGCAGTCACTTATCCTGATGGGGTCCTTTAGAGATTTGGCAATAGCTTTTGGTTAGCCTGCTGACTGGACACTTGTGCCAATAAAGAGATTTAAATGAAGGATTTGGTGGAGGACTCATTCATTCACTTTGGCCTGAAGATAATGGGCCACCATCTGCGACAGGTTTTTTGATGATCAAACAAAGCTGCTTGCAAACTCCACCACACATTGCTTGAGGAGTATTGGTTATTATGCTATTACACCAAATTCTCAAACAGTGAGACTGGAATTTATACTTTCATTTATTTAAGGTACAGTTCACCAAAAAATAAAATGATGTCAAGTTGTTCCTCTTTATTTCTTTGTTCTGTTCTGGAAGAATGCTTGTAACCAAACTGTTCTTGGCCACCATTAACTACCAGAATAGAACAAATTACAATAGTGGTCCAAAGTGCCACAGAACTGTTTGCTTTCCTACATTCTTCAAAATATATTATTTTCTGTTCAACAGAACAAATACATTTATAAAACAATTTACTATGGTAGTCAATGATGGCCAATAACTGGTTGGTGAACGAGCATTCTTCCAAATATCTTTCTGTGTGTTCGTCAGATCCAGAGCCGGACAGTAACGGAGTACATTTACTCGAGTACAGTACTTAAGTACAATTTTGAGGGATCTGTACTTTACTTGAGTATAATTTTTGGGGAGTACTCATGACTTTACTCAAGTACATTTAAGAGGCAAATATTGTACTCTTTACTCCGCTACATTTCTATCCATAACCGTAAGTACACGTTACTTCTAAAAAGGAAAAAGAAAAATCTCGGAAACCACCAATTTGTTTTTTCCCTCTCAAACGTGATTGGATTGTGCAGGCGCCACTTATTGGGCGAGCCTATCAGCAACAATCACCCAGACCTCAGAGCTCTATCATTTGCTGTACACAGCTGTCAATCATCTCACGTCCATGCATGACACGTCCTGTGTACACTTCCTCATTCAGGACATCCGCGATGAAGCTAAAGTGACATTTCTTCACCAAAACAAGAAGCTAATAAATGCACGATAGAAGAATATGTGTTTTGTGTGTATTTTCATGCGATTTCGGGGTATTTTTATATGAATAAAGAATAAAGGTAAGGGAAGAGTAGCCAATAGCGTCATATAAAATGCTAAATATAACATGAAATGAACTTGAAAACATCGCGACCGGTCAGCTGATTTTCTTTAATCATTATTATTTTCTCTTCTTTGCTCTATGCTGCGTGTATAACACGGTCAGGTTCAGAGGTGTGTCAGAACATTGCTATATCGCCTTCTTTGCTGTTTTAGGTTTATTGATTTCAGGGGCGGTGCTTGTGTATGGCCCTAGCGTTCAGAAAACATTGTTGAAACAAAGTACGTGTGCATAATGAGACTCATTATAGATAATTAAACTACTTTACACTGATGTGTACTTGTAGCATAGGCGTCGGAAGCATGTGTATTTGAGAATGTATAAACACCGTTAATTCACATAGCGTCATTGACGTATAGTTGGTAAGACCGAAGATATGTAGTTTTGACGTGACATCATCGTAATGTTGGTTCAAAGCTCTTTTTGGCTAAACTCGTTTGTCTGCATTTTCCACATTTAAGATCATATACAGGCATTTATTTTCAATAAAACAAAGAAACTGTCTACAAAATGCCTAACAGTGGTTTTGGAATCAAGTGTGAGGTTATGGGTAGTGGGGATGGTCTTTATTTTCCCAATTAGTTGGCATCCATTTAATAATTTTAATAAATCTAATAATTTACACTATTGTTATTGTATTTCATTCATAATGTACAACGCTATCTGTGAAAAATTAAAAAAATATATTGTACGGAAAGACTTTGTAGTGCAGTCGCAGTTTAGGCTATTATGTATTTTGCGATTTGCCACTAGCTATGCCAGGATTAGCTTAAAAATGAAGGCTTAACAACCCTGCGACAAGGTAAGACATGTTTTATATTTAATCTTGTTTGCTGAATCTGATCAATGGTTGGTTTATATTTTAGTCTCATAGTCGATTAACGTAGTCGGTGGTGGTTATGACAACATCTGGCTGGGTTATTTTTTACTACTTTAAGTTTTGTGGTTACATATATGTGGTATCATTTGGTTTCATTGTGGTTCGTTTTTGTATGGTCTGAGGAAATTTCGCCATACCCTAGGTTTTGATGAAACGCCACTACTGATTGATGAAAAAACAGAGAAACTCACATGTACACACAATTGTTAGCTGAATTGTATTTTCTAATATTACTCATTAATGTAAGCCGAGTATTTGCTTTGATGTTCTTGAGTATGCGGTGTGTTGTTTAAAACTGTTCGGTTCAAATGTGGGTGCAAAAAATCCATTAAAACTCTAGCAGAGGTGAAAAGAATAAAGCATGGTAAAAAGATTAAAATTACTTTATTTTACTTTAAATTCCTTTAACATTCTCCAAGGTATTAACATTAACATTTTTCATAACTCCATGTAGGACGTTTCTGTACATCAATGTAAGCACTGTGGCAGTAGTAATGCAATATTTAGAAAATGTACTCTTGTACTCTTGATACTCAAGTACTTTTAAAAACATGTACTTCAGTACTTTTACTTAAGTACACATCTGACTGTAGTACTTTTACTTGTACTTGAGTAAAATTTAGCAAGGGGTATCTGTACTTTTACTCAAGTAATGAACCTGTGTACTCTGTCCGCCTCTGGTCAGATCAAAGAAATCTATACAGATTTGCCACAAGTCGGGGGTGAGTCAATAAAGACAGAATTTCTCATTTTTGGGTGAGCTGTTCCTTTAATAAAGGGGTAACACTTTACATTAAGGTACCCTTTATAAAGGTTCTACATTTACAAGTACATCATTTAAAGTAAATTATGCAAGAGTGTGTTCATTTTTTGCCAAGTAAAAGCATCAAATATGTAGTCAATGTTGTTGACTACTGAAGGTTGTGCGATAAAAAATGTTTTCACTTCATTTCAGACTTATCTTTTCTAAACACATCATCTTTAGATTGCATTTGCTCCTGTGCAATGCCGCAGTCTAAACTCAAGGGAAATGATCAGGATGAGTCCACAAACCCTAATTTCGGTCAAAAAGATATGCCTTCCTTACCTCCCTAAAAAGACTGAGTTTAATAATGATGTACTAAGAAACTACTGTAAAACACACAGAAGAGATTCAACCTCAAGAGCACAATGCACCCTGACATTTAATTAACACACAGCACTGCTAATTAGTCAAACCTTATTCACTGCTTTCTTCTATTTGACATCTGTATAGCAGCAAAGGAAACCGAAGCATTCACGTGCAACATGACAAATTAGCATTGGAAGGCGAAATAGTCATTGCCAAAATTAAGTGGCAAATAGTAGACATGAATGAGAAAAGATGAAGGTCATCAGAGCATCGAGGAAAAAAACAAGAGTATAGTGATGTTTACTCTAGTGGGAACGCTCTAAAACTGCACCAAGGGGATGCTGTGTAAGCCTTCTATCACAAAACAGGGGTGAAATTGTGACTTTGACAGACGCCCTTATCCGGAACAATGCACACCGCCACTTTTTCACGGACCACTCGCTGGTCTGAAGGACGTGGCTTCAAAATGGGACACTTTTTAGAGTCTTCCATGGCCGGGAGCTCTCGCTTTGGTCTGTCCAGGCTGTGACACCTCCTTTGAAGATAAAACAATTGCCACAAAAGAATCCCGTCACATCTTTTCCCCTCTAATGCCGTTGCATCTAAAATATGCCGGTGAAGAAACAGTGGAAGAACAAAAAGAAGAAGAAAATCAATAAACCCTCGGCCCTTTTCCCTCCGCAAAAAGAAAAGTGTATTTTTATCATAGATTCCATTCAAAGACTTTGACCTACACAACAAACACATCTTGTGAAACGAAATAAAAAACTTTGGCTGGGTAATAAACAGTAAAAGATTTATTTTCCCAAAGTGACCTGTATAAAGATTATGTACTGTATAAATAATTATACGCTCTGTACTGACAAGAGACTTTCCATATACGGGCCTACTAAATGCTTTATACTTCTGGACAGCAAAATCTAAGTGCGCAAAACTTTGAAAAAGAAAGTTAATTAGATCCATAAATATATTTGGTACAATGCTGAATTTGACAATATGGAAAACAGAATAAACTATTACTATTATTTTGGTCCTTCATCTCATTTCCTCCTATGAATTTGTACTGCTGTTTTGTACATTAATCTCCTTTGAAGATCTCTTATTGTGCCTAATTCTATTTTGCTCATCCAAAACGAATGAGCTTCAAAGCTTCTGGAGAATACATTTGGCTAATGCAGGTCACACTTTAGTTTCCTATAGCAGACCAAACTCATGAATAGTTTTGACATGCTGTATTATGTAATTTCTTCTACCTCTTCTGTAAAAAGGTTGTACAAAACCTTTAAATCTTTTTTTTTGCATCTCAGAAGGTAGCTCTATACCAGCAAAACAAACAACTATTAAACTTTTCGAACACATGACGTGTCTCAACTAGTTGGGAAGTAAAGAAAACTACAAGAAGAGGTTATGTGGATTCTGGGTTTCACCCAAAAAAACATTTATTTGTACACAACAGAAAAAAAGAAGCCAAAACAAAACAGCTTTTGCTTAAATATTCAGTGAGCACTACAGTGAACTACAGTGAGTATTAAACTAGAGTGTGGACAAAATAAACATGGAATGGTGAGAACACAAAAAAGGAACGTTATTTTGTATTAAATGTTAAATGTGTTTTAATGTGACTGCCAGGTAAGTGCCAAATCATTGCTCAAAAAATGTGGATGTATGGTGAGAAAACTAAGACGATACTGCATTTTTGTATTTTAGTGTTTACACAAAACTATTCGAGATCAATACAAATTTGATCCAACGGTAAAAGTCATTAAAAAATTTAAAAAGGTACAAACTCACATCATGATTTTAATGAATTTCACATTTCACTCACCTACAGCATTTAATAAAATCTCACATATTAGACATAAAGAATAAATAGAAATGAACTGTAAAGTGTGTCTGTGCGTGCTTGCCGTATAGATGGCATCAGTACAGGAAGGTTCCAAAGCTTCCCATGCCATTGTGCTTGAACTGATTTCCATGAATGGAAATGAACATTTCCTGTGACAGTAGATTCTCATCAGCCTGCATATCCCCAAGTGCCTTCATCCTACTCCTCTGAAGGCTTTGCTTCTTGGCCGACGTGGCAACCAACTCTTGCTTGATGGCATCGTTGCCCTCAGTAAAATCTGGAGGGACGGGGCAGCTGTATGTGATGGCCTCTTCCTCCACAACACCAGGCACATCATCATCATCCACATGCCCATCTCTTTTGACCCCAGTGTCCTCAGCCTCTTTCCGTTCTCTGTACAGCTCATCTGCAAGATCAGACACAAAAAGTTTGTTGGTAGCATTTTGGCAGCATCTAAAACCTTAAAGGGATTAATCACCAAAAATTTAAATTTGGTCATCAAATTTCATTTTTGGGTGAACTATCACTGTAAGGAACCTTTGAAGGGAAACCTCAATGCAAGTCTAACAAAGGTTCACACGGAACAAACAGAAAAACAAAAAGCATACAGACTGAACACAAACATTAGAGCTCTGAATGGTTTTATTGAGCATGAAAATGAAAGGGTACAATAAAATAAAAGCATGTGTTTGAATTACATCTCCAGCCCTTTCCTAAATAAATAGCTTCTGCTCTTAAACCCTGCTGTTTCTGGCAAACAAAGTCATTAAATTATGCAAACTACATTGTAAAAACGCTGTTTTCTGAAAGTCAGCTGTTATAGTGAAAGTATTAAACATTTTTCTTTTGCTGGTTTAACAGAGGCACTGGGACAATATTATGACCTATTCTTTTCCATTTAGCATTATATTTAATTCAGCTCAATTCTTTCTGTGGATCACATCTGACCAGCACAAAAGCAAATGCATTACTTTTACATTTAAGGGTATAACAGGTTCTGGACTGCCCTAATGAAAAAAATAGCACATCCATGTAAAATAAAACCATGCACTCCTCCTCACCCTGCTTTCACCCATCCACAAAGTGGGAGTTTAGTCCGAGAAAGAAAGAGAGATCCATTAGACAAAAGCAGGCATGAGAGCTGGGAACATAAAGGAAGCAGAAAGATGTGGTGTACTTTTAAGCTGAGACACCGTCTGCTAAGCATAATTCAGAAATTAAGCACACTCCTGCAGCACACATTCACAGCTGCCCTTCATTGAATGTCAAGTCAATTTCCATTCTTCCTCTTCTCCAAAACGGAGCTGGCTGAGGAAAAGCAGCAATCCTGACGAAAAGACATACCTTAGGGGTGGCAGTCATTATGGACGGGCCTACAGACAGCCCCAGGTTGGGATTTTTAAGTGAAAATTGTATGCAAGAGAATGTATTTTCACAGAAATTACTACAGGAGAAAGTGGAACCAGTTTTGCACAGTGAAGTCCTGTGGGCTCCTCCATGAGCGTGTAATGGATGCAAGCATACATGGAGCCATTTACAGTAATGAGGAGTTTCGTTGTGGTCTATTTAATTTGTGCCAAAGATGATGAGATATGTATAAGCAAAGAACAGCAAGGTTATAGTATTGCAAATAGAAGAAACCAAGGACAGGAAAGAGTAAAATTATTCAGAACTTTACGATTGTGGAACTAGCCAGTGTGAATTACACGATACTGTACATTTTCCAGGAAATTACATGATAGTGGTTTCATCAGAATTCAAATGAATTCAAGTCTTCAAGGGACAGTTCACCCAAAATTTTAATTCTGTCATGAATTACTCACCCTCAAGTTGTGCCTAATCTGTATAAATGTCTTTGTTCTCAGGAACGCAGAGAAAGATATTTGGAAGAATGCTTGTAACCAAACAGTTGATGGCCACCATTAACTACCATGCTAGGAAAAATGACAATGGTCGTCAAAAGTACCACAAAAGTCTTTGCTTTCGTACATTATTCAAAAGATGTTATTTTGGTTCAACAGAACAAAGAAATGTATAAAGTAATTTTTACTGTTATGGTAGTTAACGGTGGCCAAAACTCTCAGAATTCTACCAAATATCTTTATCTAATCAGAAAATACATTTATATAGATTAAGAACAACTTGTGAGATAATGAAGACAGAATTTTCATTTTGGGGTGAAATGCCCCTTTAAGACTTTTAATGCCATTTACACAACGGACATTTTTGTCAACTGTTGGATCACTGTTCTTCTGTTGGATCACACAGCACGACTGTCTCAAGATAGCATTTAGGCCTAGTTGCGGTTGCACATATTGCATATTACTGGTGTTGAGACACACCTTTCTACACAAACAGCAATGCGAGTGTTACCATATCCTTTTTAGTTCAATGAATGTCCTCCACAGACTGGTACTTCTTAATAACTGGCCTTATTGAACAGGCTGCTGCTATTGTTAATTTGAGCATATGCCCCACTGCTGGGTAAAGTGAGGTGACAGTAACAGAAGGACAGAGACAAACATACCTGCAGCGTTGGGCTCAGTGGAGGGTTCCTCCACCGCAGCATCACCTGGCTTGACCAAGATAACGCCGTAGCCCTGATTGTTGTGGATCACATTATTCACCATGGTGATTTTAGGCATGACATCCAGTTCATCTGCAAAATCCTGCCAAAGGGAAAAGCAGCGGGTAGGTAAACATGAAGCGCGCCTACACAAATGTACGTGCAAAAGCAACATGGGGAAAAATTAAGAATCGGGCTGGGGTGACAACGCATGCACTCAAACAGAAAGGTTTGGGAAGGCAGATAAAATCCATTTATTCCGCTAGAGGTAATTAGAAAGAAATCTTCTCGGAAAGCCTCTACCTGTGTGCGCATTTGTCTACGTGTCATATTTGGAAATTTTAATTCGGTGAGGTGAGATAGTACCCGAGTATATAAATATAATCCAATTCAACAAAAGATTATTCAACCAGTGCGTGATTGCGCTGGCCTTTGAACCTTGAGAAGCATCACATAAAAGCTCAAACCAGAGAAAATGGTGATTTTTTCCCCTCTTAAATGAATCGGCCAGACTTTCCAAAAAGATTTGTGTCTACCGCTCAGTGTTCATTGGTTTTTCTGAGATGTTCTCTGAACTGCGTGAGTGTACCGACCTCTGGTGACACTCTGGTGAGCTATTACCATCAAAGACGTCCCACGGTGGCCGGTGAAGTCCAATTCCACTAACACGCTAACAGGCTAGACTTCCCTGGGGTGCTTCTAAGCCCTTCTTTAATCCACTAGATCAGTTGTACAATACTAAGACATTTCAACAGCATGACTATGATGGGTCTGGCAAGACACTTACTGTTGCCAGGGAAACCATTAGCGGTAACCGCGAAGTAGGCGGGCTAATCTATAGGCGTTTAGAAGAGGCAAAGCACATCCATCTTCCTAACCTTAATCAGGATCCCTTCCTTGCAGTGATGGATGCCGTTGCCCACCAGACTGCATACGCTCCCCGGGTAGATCTCCACACCAGCCCCCTGAAGACAGCACAAGGCAACGATCAAAACGATAATGACGTTGGTCATTGATAAAGAGGCTCTTTAGTAAATGGCTGGTAGTAATTCAATCAAAGCATGTACTCCCGCTGAGCCGTGCATTTAAGACAATTCCAACCTGTATCGTGTGCTGCTTATACTGTAATCATTAGCGTAAATGCCAGATCACAGCAAAATATATTACACTGATGACACCAATTGTGAAATGAATTCTTCAGGAATGTAACCAAACAGGAACGTGCAGGGAAAACACGCTTACCTTCGAGCCATAAAGGTCACATATGTTCATGGTCAGCTGGGCTGCGGATCGCACTATAACACCCGTGGTCTCGCACTGCAACACACAATTTTCCATTTCCAGCTTCCCTTGGCGAACACCTTGACGTCAAAGGGTGAAGAATAGAAAGACAAGAAGAGAATGCAATGACAAAGAGACTAAGAAAGCAAAAATTTCATTCACATATAATAACAGGCAGAGAGGAAACATGGGGGGGCTACCAAAAAATTGACCAGAAAATCCCACAGGAGGTAAATTTTAGCACAATGGCAAACTGGGATACAGATTTACATATCTCAAGACTGACCCACAGAAATGCTCGATCTAAACTGTATATATGACACACATGCAAATTGCAAACATTTCTGCCTATATGACGCATTCAAAAGTAGAGACTTTAATATTAGTTATATATGAGGATTCTTTCTTAGTAAGGATGCTGTCTACATAGGCAAAAAAGCAACAAGAAATAACTCAGTGTCTGAATGTCTGAACAAAAGCGCCAGTCAGGCCTCTGGGGCATATATTGCTCGCTAAGCCATTCAAGAGGCGCAGTCCCTCAAGATTTATTAACTGAAGACGTTCTCGGAGGAAACTGTTGGTAGAGAGAAAATGGGATAGAGCGATTTGTCTGAAGCTCACATAAGATGCCTTCGATGGCGTCTAGCTGGATGAACTTTAGATTCGAGAGCTTGACGTTCGCCCCCGTCGACTCCACAAAAGCGTCCCCCTTGTTACGCTTCTCGATCACCACCTCGTCCGGCAGCCCGTATCCTGAGAAGAGAGAGAGAAATACCTCTAGAAAAAGTTTCTCGACAACCCTTTTCTTTCAGTGTGCATTCATTGATGCCTTTTTTCAGCGTTTCGCATATGTGGAACACATGAGAAGAAATCATGAAACTTTTCACGCTATATCGCCATCTCTGTTTGAAACATAACACTGCGGGTTGCTTTATGTACTTTTCTTTATGCAAGGTATGGTTTGTATTTTTTTGGAGGATCTACTGTCTGAAATGCATTATAATATTTATAACTATGTCTTCAGAGGTGTATAAAGACATTACATATCGAAGTGTCATGTTTTTATTACCTTAGGATAGGCTATATCTATCTACATACACCGCTGGTCCCCTTACATAGAATTCACCATGTTGTTTCTACAGTAGCCCTTAATAGTAAAAACTGCTCTACAAAACTCAATAACATCTTTGTCCTGTGAGAGCCACCGTATTGTTTCAGAAGGGAGGGGTGGAGTGAGTCGTGACCACTAGATGACGTTAAATGTTTACATTGCTCCTTTAAGCCTAATGATGGCAAACCAACAGTAAAGATTATTTCAGCTTTAAATAGAAAAAAAGTGAATGGGGACTCTTTCAGTCAGTAACTACTTGTACAAAGAACACAAAGGGATATGCTTGAGTCACCATTTACTGTATTTAAGATTATTCACTTATTACTTCAAAATTTCTCTTTGTATTCAACTTATTAAAGAAAATTATACATGTTTGGAACAATACAGTGTCAAGTAAATGATGATGGAAGTTTCATTTCTGGCTGAACTATCACTTGAAGAGAAACTGACAGGCCCTTAACCCTGATGGATCGCTGCCATTTATCACTAGGCATAACACTCAGCTAAGGACATCTCATTACAGCAAAGCCTCTCCATAAAGAACCTAATTTTCTATGGAAATGAGACCAGTCTCTCGATCTAGACACATGGTTTCCAAATAATAATGTTCTTAAATGACCATCAACAAGCGTGTTGAGTCTACAGCGGCCAGAAGAACCGATGACTGAGGTCAGCACAGCCCCATCTCAGATTCACATAATAGTGGCAGGTCAGAGAGAACATCAGTTCAAAGTGTCGGAGTTTGACAGCCCAGCTTCATTACATAGCGCTCTTTGACAGATGATCCTCGAGCGTTTTTTTCCATGAGTTTGCTAACAATGCCCAGATGAACCTCAGCACAGTGGTCAGCTCTCACAAACTCCTTCCAAATGCCATGGGCTGAAAATAGACCAATAAGGTCATGACGCCATCCAGAGTTCCACATCTGCAGGTAACTGCTGTGGATTCGCTCGAAGATCTCATCGTAATTGACAGCGATGGGATGCTCTGGATAGGTTTGAATCACAAGAGAGCTTCTTGCTTTACACACTCTGGAACGTCTCAGTGTGCCTCTTCACTTAAAAAACTAAATAATTTACAGCTGCTCCAGATATTCTGCGTGATAAAGCTGCAGCCCGAGACACGCGCGACGTTCTTGCTAAATATCAAAAGACCCTTAGCTAGGAAGAGGAGTCGGTTTATGGTAATTTGGCAGTGGTCTAATTGAGTTGCTCTTCTACAGCCAGCAGCCGCCTGTGCCGTTATCTCAATTTTCAGGGCTTGCCAGACGCTGCAGGAGGGACCGACAAAGCACACAAAACCTCCATATTTAAACAGTGTCCTCAAGGCCTCTTTTCCTCTTCCTCATTTGACTTCATCGCTATCTGACTTTGCAGGTCGCTCATTTGCATAAAGAGACTCGACCCTGACCCAGTGTTCTCACCGCTCCCATGCCCGCGTGTTCCTATCGCATTAATTTCTGGCCCTCATCATTGGGAAGCCGTTATTGCGCCATCCAGCTCAATTACCCCGGCAGGCTTCCCGATATCACGCGCGGGTTGCAGCGTTCTCTTTATACACATCCAGGGAGCCATTGTGACAAACAAGGCCCGGTGCCAGACTATTGACTTACTGTTATGAAGCATGCTGTATTGCACAGCTTTATTAAAGAGAAAGGAATCATACATAAAGGTAATATCCTCCGAGTTTTAAACAGGAGGGCAAAAACGAGAAGTACTTTGCGATCAATCAGGTGAGAAAGGTCAATACCACTGCATCACTGCAGCACGAATACAACACAATACAAATGTATCAAACCAAGTTTTCAGATCAAAGTTTATTTGGTCTCTTTGGAAAAATCTAAATCATGCGATTACCTTCCACCTCGATGGAGTCAACGATACTGATGGAGCTGGTGATGCTGTAGAGGCCGGGGCACACAATCACCACATCTCCTTCGTAGCACGCATTGACCGCAACCACAGGGTCACTGTGAAACTAGGACAAAAGCACACACAACTAATTTGTCAAAGTCAATATCCTAACAAAAATACAATGAATACAGTCAATTAAAAATATTAATGGTTCTAATACATATTTATCAAACAATGCCTGACACGCACACAAATTTAAGCAAATGCCTCCCTGTAGGTGGGATCAGAGCACAAGGCTCTGCGCAATTTTAACAAGTTCTTGAGGGATAAACTAGCTCGCAGAACAAGAGAGATCAAACAGGAGCCAGCGCATGAATAAAATGTTTTAACAAACCTCCAATCCGCATTACAGCACCGTGACACATGCCAACAACTCCTTTCTGCACAAACCACTCTCATTTTAGCTTCTGTCTACACGACCAAATCCTGGATACCCTTGTCTTTAATCTTTGAGCAAAAAAAATGGAGGTGCAAGAAATCCTCAGCACACTTCAGAATTTAAGGATTAATTATTCACTCAGTCCTACTGGTCATAAAATTATACTAGAGCAAGTAAAATCGATGATTAGATTTTTCTAAGAGCGCTGAGGCGGCCAGCACAGTCAAGCAGATATTAACCTTTAAGAGGTAAAGCCCAGGAAATTAAAAGACGGTGATCAGAGGTGTTTTATTCAGCTTTCTACCTGCCTTTTAAACTGCTTTTGTTTCCTAATGATCACATTGTATCCATCACAATTTAATTGGTGACACTTTCCATCTCAATTTTCCAACCAATCCTTGTAATTACTACAAAAACGGAGATACTCTTCAATTCCATCAGAGCGCAGACATCATGACCCCCTCCCACAACACTCCAATTACTATCGTGGTACATCTGTAAACAACACCATTATCCTGCAAAGGAGGACCTTCGACCAACTGGGCAATACAAAGGGGAAAGGGTCAGACACATACCTGCACTTCAAACTCTTCACTGGAGTAGTAGGGCATCAGTTTGTCAGTTATTAAGCTTTGAAGCTGGTGAACTGTGGCCGAGGCAGACACCAGGTGGACCACACGGCCTCCGGCAGGACGCAACCCCTTCGCCCTGCATGACTGCTGACCGGAGTTCACTTTGTAGCCCAGAACATACCTGCAATGAAAACGCAGGTGCCGTGGGTCGGCAAACCATTGACATATAACTGACATATAACAACCACACAACAGATGTTTAAGTAAGTAAAAAAATCCTAGACAATCTAAAAAGTGGCGCACTAGGAAAATCGGTCTGTTCAAGCCTTATAATTCATTATGGAATAGTGCATATTGATCCCCAGGTTTGGACTCAATACTTCAATAATCCCAAGTACCAAAATTAATCGCATTTCTATTGATCGCGTTACTCTCCTGATTAAATCGGAGCCGATACGTGTGCATGACAGTTATCCATCACAAAAAGCAGTACTACTAACCTGAGCAGCGGATTCTCAATGATACGCAGCTTGCGCCTAAGTGATTCCAGCTGCTCGTACATGCGCAGCCCCTCCACCATGGACACATTGTCTTGTTCTGATTCGGAGTCGCTGTTCAGGTCACTTCTCAGGCTGGAGAACTCCTGAAACTTCTCTGAGCACAACGCAAGCAAAGAGTGATACTCGGCAACAAGACCGGCTGGAACGCGGTCCTCCAGAATATCATAATAACTGTTGTAAAGACATGGAGGGAGAGACATAAATGTGTGAAAAGATAGGACAACGTTTTGTCTTCTCTTGTGTCATTTTTGCATAAACAACAGCACCAGACAGAAATGGAATATGTTTGTTGAGAGATTGGGCGGACATTACGATTGGTTCGGCAAAGAAATTAAACAATACCTTTAACAACAGTAGACTGTTCAACGAAAGAGCAAAACTCGTCAAATTGAGGGCATTCAATTCATTATTAAATATGTCTGAAGTCAGTCACTGTGACTGTTAAATATGTTTGTGCTAGGATGAGTTCAAAAGTGCACATCCCAGACAAATTAAGCAAATTAAAACAAGCACAAATGGCTTGTTTAATAAAGACAATATACATTATTTGCAAAGTACTTTACTTTGCATTACTCCTACTTTATGGTGTCTTCATGCAATGTCATCTGTTTATTTGTTTGTACACACTGCCACCATGTGGTCGTAGCACATATGATCAACACAGTTGCTGGATGTTACAGACTACATGCAGAGGACACTTACAGCCTGAGACGAGGCTCCACACAACGAACAAAGTAATCAAAGTCATCATCCTCATCTTCTTCATCCCACTTCCTCCAGATATGCTTATAGAAAAACCTTTGGGAGTAAGACAGATATGACATGTGCAACCATGAACAGTGAACACACAGAGAGTGATTTGCTTCTCTGGTCCTACATGTAAACATAACTTTGTCAACTGTGATTATTGTTGGCCGATTGACAAAATGTTAAGGCTCTCCCAGCTTCTGCTAAATGAATAAACTGAATGTAAATGTGAGAGAGAGGTGGACAATGAGATGTTGGAAGAGTGAGAATGACAGTAAAAACCAGTATAACCAGTCAGTTTAATATAGGGAACCCCCCAAAAAAGTCAGTTTCATTTGAGCTTAGTATTCAGGTGTAGATCCCCAAAGTTCTATTTTGTATTATTGCAGTATTAAAGGGAAAGTTCACCCAAAAATGAAAGTTCTGTCATCATTTACCCACCCTTATGTAATTTCATACCTGTATAAATTACTTTGTTCTGATGAATACAGAGAAAGATATTTGGAAGAATGTTTGTAATTTTCGGTTGCGGGACATCGTTGACTACCATAGTAGGACGAATTAAATTGTAGTCAAAGGTGCCGATCTCTCATAAAGTTTCCTTTCCTAAAGTTTTCCTAAATTCTTCAAAGTATCTCATTATGTGTTTGACAGAATAAAAAATACAATATTTCTTTCCTACTATGGCAGTGGATTATATACCAAAACTGAAAATTGCTAACATTCTTCCAAATATCTTTCTCTGTGTTCATTGGAGCAAAGAAATGAATACAGCTTTGAAACAAGTAAATGATGACGGATTTTTCATGTGCTGATGAAGTGTGAGCGGCGAAATCTTACTTATATAGAGCATCAACTAATTCAATGCACATCGTTCGAAACCCAACAAGTTTCTTACGTCATGACTAACTAGCAGATAGATAAACCAACCTGAGGTGTTCCAGGGCCAAAGCAGTCTGATCAAAGTCACCAGACTCATAGACGACAGAGAGATCCAGCAGAGGAACTTTATGAAGTGTGGCCTCCAGCAGGGCCTTCATGGACTCTTCGGTAAGCTCGCAGCCTCTGGTTTCACACTGCATCGGTACCACCAACTCCACCTTCGCCTTCAGCTCTTTACAGTCCACATCAACAACCTACAAACAGCAAACCTCAGCCCTCAAAGAATCAACTTATGTAAATGTTTCATAATGTTTAATGTGCAACAAAGTGTGTGCCATACCACTCTTTAATCCACTTACTTCAATAAGCACATCGAAAACATCAGCGTGCCATATAGCCTGCCAATCACACGGCTCCACGATCTTCTCGATGTACTCAGCAGTGAAGGCCTCCACTTCGGATGTTTTACAGTCACCTGGTAAAGATTTCAGTAGGATCCTTATACATTTCTTTATAACCCACAATGTCACTCACGAGCGTTGTAGGAAATGTTACCAAGCATGTAGTCTTGATATGCTTTGAATCTCTCATAGTACAGAAGGTGATCGGTCTGGAAGGTGTCTGGCAGTCCTCCATTTCCTGGCCTCTCTGCCCGCCGTAGATGAGTACAAGGTCGCTCGTCGATGTAGTAATGGGTACCGCTGTCGTCATCATCATCATCATCATCATCATCTGGCTTAAATAACTCTGAAAACAACATTACATCCTTTTAAGCAGAGGTTTGATCACAAATCCACTTTGATCCCAATGAAGATAATATTTTATGAACGGACGTTTACAGATCAAAACACCACACGTGTGAAATATGTGTTTCAGTCATTCGTATATTGTACAAACCTTTAGAAACCCGTGAGGGGTTCGGTCTGGTGTGATCACAGTTGGACTCTGTCTCTTCGTCTAACGTTATCTGCCGTTCGACGTTATGATCTGGGTTATTTACTGGATCTTCACTGGACAGTTTGACGGTTATTTCCACGCTGTTCTCGGCTTCTCCTATTTCCGTCTCTGACGTTGAACTTGCAACTTCCTCAGACATCACTAAAGTCTACAACTTACAAAAATCGACGAATAAAGTTCAGTTATTCGTTTTGTTTAGGCTAACTGCCGCTGTCGGTCACCTCCCTACACTTGTATTTTCAAACGTTGCCCGGGTGGAGCAGAAGAGCCCAATAAACTGAGGGGGCGGAGCAAATCGACGCGACCTTAAAGGGCCAGTTCACACAAACTAAAAAGTCATTTTTAATCATTTATCCGCTTATGTTTTCTTTCGTCCGTGGAGCACAAAGCTAGGTGTTGTTGTGGAAAGTTGATCTAGCTTCAAAACTTGCTCAGACAAAGAGGGTGTCAAAGAATTAGGGTGTCGCCCAATTTAAATCTAGATTAAAAAAGCATCTTTTCAGCCAAGCATTCACTTAATGCAAAATATGCTTAATAAACCACCAGGAGATGCTGACATATTATTTACTAGAATAATTGGATTTATTATATAAAACACCATGTAGTGTGTTTTACCCTTTCTTGGGTTTTTCGTTTTTCCCCTGTAAAGCTGCTTTGGAACAATGCAAATTGTCAAAAGCGCTATATAAATAATATTGAATTGAATTAACTTTATTTGTACAAGCCAAACAAAGTGAGATCTTCACAAAGCATCTAAAGTTACAGTGTTTTCCGGCACATATAGTAACATTTCTGAAAGGGGGGTTTCTCTCAAACCAATCGGATAAGTTCCTGTTATCTTTTAATTAATTGCCGTGCATTTCCACCAATAGATTTCCAGCAACCAGATACGTTTTTAGTGGTGGTTGGCACATTATACCTCCTTTTATTTGACATACGGCTCATTGTATACAATGTTTCAATTTAGACTGAGAGTATCACAAGTTAAACATCATGACTGTTGAAAGAACAAAAACTTATTATAGCCTACCGTAAAATTAAAAACATCCCGAGTGGGAACACATATGATCCTCCTGGGGCTACAGAGTCAAATTAAAACCATCATGAGGGGGGACGCCCATGATCCTCGGACGATGATGACCTGATCTTTTGAATAACCTGCCTGAATCTGGGTAAAAATGGATCACAATAGAACAAGACATACAGAGAGTCCGGGCCTCCCAATGGTAACAATGCCTCGGGCCTCCTGTACACAACACTTCAATTCAGACACTCTGGTCAGGCTTCTAAGTCGACATTCCTGGACTTTACATTGCTGTGCTCTTAAACATAAGTGTAAGCAACTAATTATTGAATATAACACATGCTTAATAAGTGTAAACAAATGATCAATGAATAAGTATACCGATTTTAGCATTAACTCATCCTTTGTGGTTATATGGTTCTGATCTTAAATCAACCGCATAATCTCATTCGTACACAATCATCTTTGGTTAAATGTGGTTTCAGATCACTCACATCATATCACTAATACTGTATTAATAGTAATACATAATTATTCTAGTTCGCATGAATACTTCTTAATACTGCGAATGTATACATGTGTACTATTAAAATATATTTTATGTTAATAACATTGTGTAAAACTAATGAAAACAACTTTGAGTATATATGTGGTTCGTCGACCCAGAAATTGCACATAGTGTGAGGTAGAATGGCCAATAGTCTCTCACACTATTAACTTTCACTTCATGTACAAATGCTAGGGTTAATGTCGTCTGAATAAAGTAACGTTACTGTGATCTAAAATAAATCTTAACAACGACACTGGGAATCAAAGACGTATTGTGTTTTTACGTTGTTTGCGCAAATTCACATCTTCTGATAACGCTGTGCTCGATTACTCCTGTCCGATCTATGAATCGGTGATCGGCGCAGTAAGCAGCACGTGTGTTAAGCAGCAGTGAAGCCTGGGTCTTGTATTTGTGTTTTGAACTATGATGGATGATCGTAAGTATTATATTGTTGAATAAATAACATTCGTGTACCATTTAATACTTCATGACTTATGACATCTATCAAATCGGGTTTTTTGTCCAGATATCCATTACGCTGATTTATGTATCCCTTTGCACGATAACAACTTCTTTCTTTCGCCATTTGTACTGTTTGCATTGGATAGGTATTGTCAAATCACGACTTCCTCGAGAACAATGTGACATTTTGGGAGTACAGGTGATTCGTGGCGTTTCATTAATCCCATTTATTGGTTTAAACGTGTGTTTGCATACAACATGGTATCATTCAGTGATAATTCGTGTATTGATCGCTGTCTGTTTGTTTTACTAAATGACACTCGTGTAATTGTTCAGTCTCAGCATGGAAAGGCAGCAGAGGATTTCACCAAAGCTTTCCTGAAGAACAGCATACCCAAGATGACTGCTGCTGCAATCGAGGATATGATGCTGCACAAGGCGGTGGTACTGGAATATGCAAGACCGAAGAAAAAGGAAAAGAAAAGAAAGGCCAAGGGACTGAATGCTAAAGAGAGACGACGACTGAAAATATTCCAGCTGAAACCTGAACATCAAAAGTGGGTGTTATAATTAGTCTCTAACATTTATTTTTATGTCTTATTCCACTGGGTGTAATGATGTTTTGCTGGTTGCACAGAGACCATTATGGCTTTAATAAAATTAATTTCCATTATTACAACTAATATCATTTCTTTAATGTTTTTATTGTTGTATATCATTGTTAATTAAGTGTTGACTAAACAATTGAACCCGCTCTTAACATCTGGTAATTGGTTCTGCTTTTAGGTATGAGCTCTTCTTACCTCTGCATGAACTTTGGAAGCAGTACATTGTGGATCTATGCAATGGATTGAAACCAGCAAGGTAAAATGCACTTCGTAAAAAATCATTCATCTTTCCAGATTTGGATAGTTTAATTTTTTGCCTAGTTTATGCTACATGCATGTCTTGTTTCTGTTCGAATGCAGCAACCCACAGATGATACAGCAGAAGCTCCTGAAAGCTGATTTCCATGGTGCTGTTTTAACAGGTATGACATGACGCAAATGAAACGTGTCTGTGCACAAGGGCACATTGCACGGTATAGCCGGATGTTTTGAGCATAAAGAATAGCCTCATGTTATCTCTTGTGTGTCTGTTACAGTGGTCAGATCAAAATGTCCGTCGTATGTAGGTCTTACTGGCATTCTAGTACAGGAACTGAAGCACATCTTTAAAATCATCACAAAGGAAGACAAACTGAAAGGTATATGTGTAAAGTTGTTCATATACAACATTTAAGAACCAGATTCTACTGCTTTTGAAGTAAACATGCTTTTTTTATTATTTATAAAAATGATACTATTAAATAAATATTAAAGTAGCTTCTTAATGAATTCAGCTTTTGTGCAAAGTAGTTTGACTCACAGAATTAGCTTGTCAATATTTGTCATGGCCCAGTCAAGCTGTGCGCCACTAGAGGGAGCTGAAGCCTGTGCGCAAACAACAATACTTGAAATGCAAAATATTAGCGTTTTTACTAAACGGGTTCTCACTGGTTTATGCTGTGAAGTAAAATAAAGGATTTTTCTATCATCAGAAACATTCTACATGTTACAGTCTTATCAAATGTTGCACGTAACATTTCTTGCACGTTGCACGGTCATATTCAAGTCACAGTCTTACTGTCACGGCCACACTTTTAATGGCTTCCTCCAGAATACAGTTACGTGCCATGTCTCGTATCTCATTCTACCAATTGAAAATGAAAAAATAAAGCCTTTTCAACAGATGATGTGTAAATAATTCTATTTTGCATGATAGTTGCTCCATAGGGATATGTTACTTGTTTTAAAAATGTTTTCTGCAATCTTATATCCTTCTGAATGCTGATTCTGGATATTTTCTCTCCCTAGTCATCCCTAAAAGGAATAGTGTGTTCAGTGTGGAAATAGGTGATTTCGTAACGCACATCTATGGCAGCAAGTTTGAACTGCGCTCCAGTGAACGGTCAGCAAAGAAATTTAAGGTTAAAGGAACAATTGATTTGTAATAGAAAACTGTTGCCACTGTGGACTGATCCTGGACACATTTGTTCTTAATGGACACTTTTTTTTAACTGGGGTGCTTGTTTTCTCATTTTATGCTTTAAAAATCTATTATTTATTTGGATATAAATCTGCATTGTTATATAGACGTTCAGAAAAACGTTTCATTTGGAGATGTCCACTAGGTGGAGACCATGATACCTTTTGCTTGTTCAGATTTGCTTAATAGGACTAGGTTTTATCAAATGACTGTACACCTCTTAGTTATAAAAGAACGACGGTTTGATTTCTCAGTTATACAGTAAATTAATTAATGAACGAGTAGACCTCTGTTGTTTATTTTCTTATACTGTTTTTATTTTTTTAAATCTCTGGTTTGTGTATGCTGTCATGTAATGTTGTTATTATCCAATTATTCTGCATAATTAACTTTTTTGTAAATACCATGTTTCCCATATACACAAAGACCATACACAGACAGCGAGAGGTCAGCACTGAAAACCAAATACAATCTAATATCTTTAAAGGAGTAGCTCACCTTAAAATTTAAAATGTTGTCATCATTTACATGTCCTCTTGTCATTTCAAACCTGTATGACTTTCGTTCTTTTGCAGAACACAAAATATGATATTTTGAAAAATGTTGGTAATGGTAACAAAACAGCGTGGCCCCTCATTCACTTCTATTGTAACCAACGACATTCTTCAAAATAACTTATTTTGTGTTCTGCAGAAGAATGTCATACAGGTTTGAAATGACAAGAGGACAGAATTTTCATTTTGAAGGTGAACTACTTTAAAGGCGGAGTGTCTGATTTCCGAATAACGGTTGTTTAGATAGTTGAGCAGACCACCAAAACAACCCTGTAGCCAATCAGCAGTAAGGTGTACAGGACGGACATTAGTCGAGCGCTGACGGAAGCGTATGGGGTAGGGGTGTGTCGGTTCAGATGGTTTGAACATCAACAACGGCTTAGAGAAACACCCCGCCTTTAAGAACTGCTTCAAACTGTTTACCCCACATATGGCAGATTACATGACAGTAAGTCCAATGTGCATGTTTACACAGCAAAAATTATATGACATACGATGAGATTTGTTTTAGTAGGTCAACTTGAATATAAATGCAGTCAAATCTGGTGCTGTATTTTCCAACAAATTAGACCCACAGTTGACATTATGTGTAGGTGAATTATTGTATTATCTGTTACACATGGTTTTCATCCACAGTAGTCATCATGCCTTTCTACAAAACAAGGAACTTTGCTTTTTCCTCTGTGTCAGCATGTTTCTTTGTGTACTTGTTTTTATTGTGAACACCTCTTCTGGTAATCCCCCTCTTCTTAAAAAGGGGCAAAACAGGTTTTGTCAAAACCGTAACCAATTATAATGATTCTTCGTATTTAGTGTTCCGATATAAATTCAGCAATGGTGTTATTGGAAGTTCTTTGAGTAAACTGATTAATAACATAGACTTATTGTTACATCCTGAAATAAGATCTTGCGAATCACGTCTGTTCATGATTCTGGTGTGATTTGCTTTTCAAAGAAAAGAGGTCCTTTACATTCAGCGCTTCCTCCTCTGAAATAACTGTTTAAACATTGCATCAAGGGTGTGTACTTCCCCCCCAAAACCACATTTTATATTCCTAGATATGCTAACAAATAGAATTTCAACCAATGCTGTATGTTAAATATTACACCTTGCATGTTAAACAGTACAAGCCTTGAAGTTGTTTGTAAGTAAACTTGTTAGACTGGCTATACCACTGTTTTACTTCCATTGATATAAATCAGTTTTCTGACTGTTTTCTTGGATCTTAAGGTCAAAGTTATGCAATTGCATTGTAAATTATTTTTTACTGGCTGCTGATCATTGACAGTTAAACAACTTATTGGTGCATTCTGCAGGTTAACTGTACGTTTATGTTCATACATATCATCTTTAGAAATAGTAACAAATAATTGCTATGGAAGTGTCTATACATTGAAATTTTCTAGACCGCAATAAATACAACATCATGTACTGTGTTTTTTTTAAGTAAACTTTTAGTTGTTTCATATTTCATACATGGTTTTTTAAATGAAATTTCCCCGCTCAAGGTAATTCTTTTTACTCTGCATGCCCCATGGGTGTATCATTTCTCGCTCAACAAAGTTATGAGGAAGATAGACGTGACTTTTTCCCTAAAACTTTTGTATAACTTTAAAGGGCTCTTTTCCAGAAAGGGGTTGGCTTAAACCAGGACTAGGCCTTATTTAATTAGCAAACGTATGTAGTTTTAGCAAACATTACCTCCTAAAACATTATTTGTGTGCTTTCTGAGGCAACGCAAAATAAGTTGCAAGTTGTTTTCAGTTTGGTCAGCAATTATATTTATTTTAGTCTAGGACTCCCTTACTGGAAAACCACACAATATGTTTAACATTTTAAAATGGAACAATTTGGGCCAGCTAATGGTATAAGGACACGATGCGAGTCAGATCCAACCTGCTGTTAGAACTTTAGGCAACCTACAAGATAAGAGGGCAGATATAACTTCAACAGCAGGTGTTCTCATATAATGCTTTGATATAAACCTTTATCATAGCATCTATTGTTTATATGACCATATATACCAAATGTCACTAATGAACTGATTTCTAATTTACTGTTTTCATATCTTGTTCTATCTAGACCTAGACACATACAAGGAAGATTAAACTTCTTAAACAATTGCGTATTTTCTCGGAGCTCTGGCACTGTGGAATTTCCCCACTTCAAACAGGAAATACAAGTTTATGAGACTGATATAAACTCTGTTTTGGCTTTCATTTGAAACACAGTGCTTAGCCAAGCAGTCAGAGAAAGAAGAGGAATAAAACAATTATTTTCTAGCCATAAGGACAAAGAAACTGCAAAAAGACTAACAACTAAAATTGTTCCACCACATTCAGGTTTGTGTTTTTTCTTCTTGAATTAAAATGTGAAGTGATTTATTTGTGTTCCTATAAAAATAATTATTTTCTTATTTTTTCACGGCGTTTGAAGTTATTTAAACCATTTAAAGATTTACGAAAACTAAAATTGTTTGCCTATTGGTTGAAAAATGACTGCACACTTTTTAAACACGTCCATTGAAATAAATGTATTCTTACAATTCACAGAAAATTTTCAGCAATGGCGGAACTGCTGACATTTAATAAAAAGAACCGTGAGCGCATTCAGGCAGTGGAGAACACTTTTGGCCACACTAGAAAGTCACTTCTTAGCCCAGACCGTATCCTAGTGGGAGAGGGTCGCTTGTTAAAGCTTTGCAGACGTGGACCCAAACCCAAAGTGTTCTTCCTCTTCAATGACATCCTGGTCTACGGCAGTATCATGGTGCCTGGCCGCTGGAACAATAAAAAGCAAACAATTCCTTTGGATGAGGTCGAGGTGGAAGATATGCAAGACGAAACCACCATGTCCAACCAGTGGCTCATCCGCACACCACGCAAGTCCTTCTACGTGGCGGCGGCCTCGGCTGACGAGAAGCAAGCGTGGATGGAGCACATTGAGCAGTACAAAGCCCTCCTACAGCAACACAAAGGCCGTACTGATAGAAATGCCAGGAGGAGTTATGCTGCTACCTTGATCCCTGACATGGCCTCAGCCATTTGCATGCGTTGCTCAGATCGCTTTACCGTTGCTAACAGGAGGCACCACTGCCGGATGTGTGGCTATATAGTATGTGGATCTTGTTCAAAGGACCGGGCCTTGCTACTCAACATCTCATCGAGTCCGGTGAGAGTCTGCCGGCATTGTGTGGTCTACCTGCAAGGACAAGACGACAGAGAGACAAGATACAAGAAACAGAGAAGAGTCAAGAGAAAGAACTGGAAGAAGAGTTCAGTGGAGGACACAACGACCCAACCCGAATATGAGAGTTCCAGTGAAGAGGAGGAGGACAGGGGGTATCAAGTCCCTAGCAAATGGTTCACTGGGGTCCAGCAGGAAAATCATTCTGAATACTGCCATCTTAAATCAGAGCGCATGATGCCTCCACTTAGGGTACTGTGAAATTGGACATACTCTAGAAAGAAAGAGAACACATTCTGTTACTTTGAACTATAATAGAACCGATGTGTTGCACCTGCCCAAACAGCAAGTGCGGATGATACAGTAATGATGTATTTTGCACAAGTCTCTAATACATTTATTTTGCTATATTTTTTTAATATGTGTTTGTATTAGACTTTTTTCTCATTTTACAAAAGTTTTGTATTTATCTTGCAATGTTAATATGTAAATAAATGTAAATATGCACTTTACAATCAAGAACAGATTCTAATATTTTTTCTTTTATTACATACACCTGTGGGCTGTATCACAAAGCAAGGTGAACAAACACTGAGTTGCAAAACCAGACAACGTTTTTAGTTGACAAAACCAGACAAAGTTTTGAGTTGACAAAACCAGACAAAGTTTTGAGTTTACAAAACCAGACAAACTCAACATGGTTCGTGAGGTGCGTGCACCAGGAAGTGTAACACGTGCGGCAAACATCCATACACACTGAACATGGAAAGCGTCATCAGTTTGATTGACTTCACATGAGTATCGGTCAAATTGACTTTTCTGTTTAAGGCAGATTAGATCATTTGGAAAATGGTAACGTTTGCCTGCTTGAAGTGAAATCATACGATTCCTCCCTCTCGGGAATCAAAATCCAAAGTCACGCCTCCACCAAAACACACAAAACGTTTTTTTGACCCTACACCTTTCACAGACGATATACAATTCACTTTACTTATTGATTGCTATCAGGATGTAGGGAGACTTCCAACCAGCATGACAAAAAACTTTTCTGGACAGCATTGCCTACTCTGCCTTTAATTGAAACACATTTACAAGGCAGGGATAATCCCTGCAGTGAAAGTTTGAGAAGGCAGCTACTGACTATATCAATACAGAATCAACTGAATTGAAATGATTTGTATAGGTTTACAATAAGATAAAAAGATCATATGTATATGTAACCCCAACATCTCATTAGAGATGAAGAGGACTCAACACCAAGCACCAACCACAGTCTGTCTCTCTGCACATAATATTAATTTAACAATAATCAAAATTGGCTAACGGATAAGTGGAATTGGTAAATAAAGCGAATAAGACACAAAATGAGAAACATACCAATAGTACATCTACAGACCACAGGGTCCCCCAGTTATATTACATAGCGAATACTCTGCCAATAAGTGCAAACTAACACTACATCACCGAGAAAAGAACTCAAAATTCACTTCAAATTCCAAACAGCATTAATCACCAAAATCTAAATATAAAATAATATTTTATAGTGTAACAAAGAGTTTAAATCAAAATACGTAAAAATTACGTAATTAGGCTTACATTGCATAATAGCATTTGTAACCTGTTTGTGCCAAAGTAAATTACATCACCTGCGGTATAAAACAATACCTCTAAACTATTTAACAATAAAAAAATGACTGCCCTTTTTTTACATTTAAAAACAATGTTTTATATACATTTATAAATGGTCTTTTAACATTGAATGCCAGCATGAATGTGGAGTTTCCTAGATGAACGGAAATGCTTATGCAACTAAAATTTTAATAGCTGCCATTTTCTTTGAGAAAAATATATTATTCAACTGGCATGACAAGCCCACTTTGACTTAAATTACATTTAAAAATGCTGATAGAAAATCATCAGTCATTGCACCATTTAAATATGTTTCCTCTGTTTTAGTTCTGCATAGCTAATGTTCTCTCACTTTTCAAAGAACTGTGTGGGTCTGCTTTCTACCAAGCTGTAACTTACCACAGAACAGAATTGCCTCATAATTTCAAGGGAATCTTGTTGTGGGTAAGACAAATATTTAATTGCATACTTTGTATTACCTATTTGATTCTATAAATACATAAATCTTAGCAAGTATATTTTAAATACATTACAAAACAAAGGACAAAATATTTGTGAGATTTGTGTGATGCATGTTTACAGCTCTCTGTTTTTGCATCACAGGAGAATGTTGTGAAGCAGGAAATGCTCACTGCCATTGTTTGGTATAATAACACCTTTTGAATGTGTTTAGTCGAAAAAGGCCTGAGAGCATAGAGCAACTGAGATTGTTAAAAACGGCTCATTTTGGCCTATAGTCAACAGGAGTTAAGATCAATGTTGGCCATCAGATACATAATGAAAAAATGTCTGTCTTGCAAGACATATCTTCTAACATGCACTGCAAATGGCAAAAATGACAACTTTTTTGGAAAATGTAATCCGATTTTATTTAAAAATAAATAGAGGTCTGTCTTTGAAATCAATGGAGATTTTAGATGTACTTGTAATATTTAACTGCAAAAATTTTATCATACATTTCATTCCATTCAATCATTTATACAATTTTATTATAGTGCACACTAAATGGGGTAGCTCTAAAACGTCTAAAACGATATGACACAAAATATATCGATGTATTAATTATTATTTGGACTTAACAAATACTTGCAACAAAAACAAATGCATAAATGTAGATGAATATGGGAGATTATTTCTCCATTACTCTTGAACAATACATTTACGCTTTCATCGTATGTGTTTCTATAAAATTCAGCCAGACTATTCAACTATGTCTCTGAAATAAACAGTAAAACTAACATTTACACTTCAAAATCCTAATCTTCATACTGTACTTTGGCTCTGAGCTCTTTTGTGGCAAAAGTGAGTATGGTACTAAGTACACGCATTTGCAGCGAGGAATTCCCCATTACAAGAGCAAGTAGTTGAGCAAGATCAATCCAGTCCAGTTGGCCTAATACTGCCATGACATCATCATAGAGTTTCTTCTTATGTTGAGGAGGAAGCTCAATTATGATCTGATGAAGAGGTTGGAATTTACCACTGGTCATCCACCATCCCAATGCGCCTCCTAAAGTCGCACCTAAATATGATAATAAGAGAATAATAGGGACATAACAGAGATGTGTGGCACAATACATTTAAGCTGAATCCAATCTAAACGTTTTAGTGATAGCTTTTTTTTAGTGACATTTATTTACATTAGTACATTTATGTACAGAAAAATTATTTTGACATTTAACTAATTTTAAGTAACTTGGCAACTACCAGTCATTAGAGTAGGCGTCTGCTCATTTATGATGCATGTCCAATATGTCTCCTGTGTGTAGATAACTACTAAATGGACCTACAGAATTACCGTGCACAAATACACTGAAAATGTTTCTCAATTTTACTTAACAACCCATGTCTTGCACATAGCCATATAAACACAGATAGAGGCAGATTATTTATACTTTTTTGGTCTTTAAGTTTATTAAAAGAATCTTGTTGTAAGTTAACGTCATTGATCAAGATTCCGTTTTTTACCTTTCCAAATACAATGCATTTCGTTCTTGTGTATTTGTCAGTGTTTTAGAGTCTGCTAGTAACTTTCTGGTTATCGGTTTTATCAGTAATATACTTTTAGGGAATATATATAGGCTCTTCTTGATGCATTGCATTTACACATGCGCAAATTTTGTCCAATATCACCATGTAAATGTCAGGTGCAGCTCACAAAACATAAGAAAATGTATAGAACATCTTAAGTAAAAGTTATACTGATTACTTTACCCGTACCTGCATGTTACTACTACCACTAAATTAGATTGTATAGCGCCACTGTGTGGTTAAGACGTGTAGTGCATATAAAAAAATCTGTATTGCATGAAATGATTCATGAACATACCAAGAAAAATACCGGGCGGCCCTCCAAGAAGTCCCCCTACAAAAGCCCCTCCTCCAGCTGTTAAACCTCCTTTCGCGGAGTTATGTACTGTTGCTTTTATTTTCCTGTTTTCTGATATCTTACAGCAAAGTCCCATAACATCATCTATTCGACAGTTCATAGCCATATTGTGAAACAATCTGTTAAAATAAGTAATGCAAATCATTCGGATGAAAGTAAATAAAAAGAAAACACACAGTCTAAAAACAAAGCAGAAAAACTGCTGATTCCTCTCCCCCATATAAAACGAAACAATCTCAATGAAGTTTGTTTATCGTCATTAATGTCTTACTATTTGATACTTTAACTGATAAAATAAAATGCAACATAAGGAAAAACTTACCTCAATTTCTTTTGTTACTGTTCTTTCAGTTTCAGTGTCAGAGTAAAGAGTAGGCTAGGTTATAGTGACATCACTTCCGCACTTTTCTCCTACTTTTTTTATGACAGGTCACAGAAAGAGCAAACGAACACTTGATACTCACTTGCTTCTGGATGGATGTACCGCGTTTAGTGCTTTAATATAGAATTAAACTTTTTAACCACCGCTTTGAACATTAGCAGTAGGCACCTAAGACCATATTTCATGTTAAAATGGTCACATCAGTGATAGTTTAGAAGTTAAAGGTATAACGTTGGTGGTGGTCGCAGATGTCCATTTGTATATTTTGCTTCATATTTACATGAGAAATTTAAATCGGATGCTCTTGTAACATTTTGTCTGTTTTGTGTTGATATGGTGCATTTAAAAAAGTAACAATGTGTTCACTATTTACACTGCCGTCTTTATATAAGGACAAAAGACAAAGAGAAAACTGTTTTTGTTACATTGGCACGAGCTGACACTGCAGGCATATTGAATGTTACAAAACCTGTATTATTCTAAGAAAAACGTAATTTGTCTCTGAGGTATTGAACTATTGTCACACCAATCCCATTGTTTCAATGCATACTTTGACACTCCTTCCAAATGATGTAGCCTATTCATGAGACATATTCATTATTAACCAACCACTGAAAAACATATCTGCTGGATTAGCATAAAAAATATGTGCATCGGTTGCACATAATAAACTTGTGATGTCTGTGATGAAGTTGCCTGATTTATGTTTGTTATCAGAACATGATGTTCCATGTATTTTTTTCATTTATGTCAATTATTTATAGTTACCTCACGTTGATTTAACATTAAATAAATATGTTTTAAGCGGAAGCTTTTATTATGTTGCGCACTGTATATTAAATTACAACGTGTTAAACCAACAGCTATTTTTTTAATTTAAATTGATTATAATGTTTAGTATATCTGAAACCAAAACCAAAAATATGCATTGGAGTATTGCTAAAAATAACCTGATCAAACAATCTCACATTATACATATGCAGCTTTGGCACATCTAAACTGACGTTTGTCAGTAGATACATTTCTTTCGCATAGCAAATTGGAGGGATGTAGTCCTACTATACATTTTTAACAGGCAGAGACATTTCTTAAAACAATTGTACTTTTAAACGGTAAACAACTGTAACAGGAATGTAATTGAAGCATTTGGAACATCATAAGGATTTAAAATATCTGTCAAGAGTATTGGATATTGCTAAAAGTGAAGAAATGGAACAAAAATCCTCACATGAACAGACTAAAATTCTATGAAAATATTCTCCTAAAAACATTGTTGCATTAACAGTTTAGTGTGTTAAGGTTTGTGTGTGAGTGTGTGAAATGAAGCTTCCAATTCCACCTTACTGAAATGTGAAATAATTGTTTCAACAAGTATGCTCAATTATAGACTGTTGACATTCTATGGTGGTCAATCATACCTCACATCAGTTTTGAGCTCTTTTGTGGCATAAGAAACTATAGCAGCAAATACTTGATCTTTTAGAATGCCATTTCCCATAACTTGACTAATAAGCTGAGCAGGGTCGGTCCATTTCATTGTGCCCAATACTGCCATCACATCAGAGTAGAGTTTCTCCTTCTGTGTAGGAGCAAGCTCCATGAGGATCTCAGGAAGAGGTTTGAACTGGCCACTTGTCATCCATGCCCCCAGGACACCTCCCACAGCACTACCTAAAGATAATACATAATAATGGACAAACACAAACATAAAAGACCAATGATAGAACACATTCGTTTGTGAAGGTAAGCTCATTTAAAACTAGATATTAAAATCATGCTTATAAAAGGTTAACATGTTAGTTTTAGATTGTTTGAGCCTACAGTGTCATGTAGTGATCAAATAAATATTCGTGATTATAATATATTTACAGTTACAGTATTATATTGTAGGCTACCTACCAACGGCTATTCCGACTGGGCCTCCAAGAAGCCCCCCTACAAAAGCACCACTACCCGCTGCTGCGGCTCCTTTCGAACAGCTCTTAAATGCTGCTTTTATATTTTTCTCCGCTGATATTTCACAACAAAGGCGCACAACATCCTCCATGTACCGGCTCATCGTGCCGACGAAACCTGTTCATAAATGTTTACAGTGTTGAGATGAACAAGCAAACGGGCTCCACAAAACAAAATAAACTGAATCGATTATTTGCGTTCAGCTCTTAAAGACAAATGTAGCTTTCGTAATGCAGATTTCAGATTTTTCATTTTCAACCTTGACGACGTGTAACACAGTCCTACTTAGACACACTGTTAAATAAAGGCTTTATTAGCCTATATTGTCGAATATTTGACACTTGAGGATTGATAGGGTAAACTTCAACATTTATCATAATGTTTGACAAAACTTTTTAAAGAACATACCTTAGCTTATTCACGCCTGTGATGCCAAGTTACTATAATTGGCTTCACTTTCATTTTAAGCGTTTTGTAGAACTGACTTTACTTCCGCGTCTGTCCAGCTGATGACACCTGCATGTTTACATTTGTTTTGTGTTAACGGGGCTATAGGTTGGCATGAATGGAGACTCCATGTTACGAGGAAATGTAATTTTATTTATATAGCGCTTCTCACAATCTGCATTGCTCCAAAGCAGCTTATCAGAAGAAAATAAGAAAAACTGAAAAACATAAAAAGGTAAAAACATCACAGTACATGGTGTTTATAGAACAAGTTAAATTATTCTAGTAAATAATATCTTATAAATGCAGTCTCCCGATGGTTTATGCAGCATATTTTACATTAAGTGAATGCTTGGCTGAAAAGATGGTTTTATAGATTAGAGAGTGTGTTTGACCACCGAATAGTATCGGGAAATGCAAAATACTTTGCATAGTTATTTAAAAGTGTATAAAACTTCCGTCTTCAGCAACACCCGTAAAGAGGCAAATTGTATTGCTTTATTGTGTTTTATACACTTTCCAAAAACACACGCGCACACACACACTATTCTTGAAATAATCTGCACCATGGACAAATATGTTATTGTGATCACACAATTATTATAGCTGTTTAAAATAAGAAAACGTGTTAAGATGGAGAAAATAGCTTCGAACTTTTGTTGCCTATTGTTGTACAATCGTTAAATGGTCTGAAGGGCCATTTGAAGGGGACTTCGGCTAAAAGAGTCTGTTAAATGAATAAATGTAAATGTAAAACGCGGAGCCCCAATGGAGAAAAAAAAACACTAGTGACAAAACAGCTCAAAACACATTAGTCGACAGTAAATGCGCTGCTATCTCCCTCTTGTGTTCAAACTCCATACTGAACGTCAGCCTTAAGTTCTTTTGTGGCATAAGTGACTATAGCACCAAGCACTCTCTCTTGTAGAGAGGCATTCCCAATAACCAGAGCAATGAGGCTCGCAACATCAACCCAGTCCACTGTCCCCAACGCTGCCATCACATCAGAGTAGAGTTTCTCCTGCTGTATAGAAGGCAGCGCCATGATAATCTCTGGAAGAGGTTTAAATTGGCCACTTGTCATCCAACTTCCCAGAGCACCTCCCAATGCACCACCTAAACGAGATTAATATAGAAATAAAAACACAGAGCATAAAGGTAACTAACAATGTATTGTTCATTTGTTAACACGGAATAGTTAAATAACTAAGCAATGACAGATGATATTAAAACTCCACCCTGTGGAAAGAAACTGGATGAAAGTTCGAAGATTGCAAGAATGCAGAATCAAAAGCTTACCAACAGCTATACCGGCCGGTCCTCCAACCAGTCCCCCAACAAAAGCACCACCACCCGCCGCTGCAGCTCCTTTACCAGAGTTCTTAACTGCTGCTTTTATCTTTTTATTTGCTGAAATCTCACAACATAGTTGAATAATATCATCCTTCCGACTGCTCATTGTGCTGTATTGAGAAACCTGAGAACAAATTGACCTTTCACACACACACATAAAAAGGTGATAAATGCTTGATGAAACATTTTACAAGCTATAAGCAATTTAACCAAGCAGTGGTAAAAGTAAAATAGAAACAAACGGTTTAATCTGTTATTTAGAGCCTATCCCACAGCATTTACTTTACTTAACATTAAAACAAATAATATGCAACAAATATTCTCTTTGACTTTTATGATACGCCTTAAAATAAAAAAGTCTACATTTATCTAAAATATTGTGTGACATACCTCTTCTTGAACAACTGCAGATGCCTGTTAATGATACTTTTGAAATCAGTGTATGTAATGCCTCCACCCTTCTTTGAAAAGGGGCCGACTCTCTCTCTCACTCTCTCTCACTCTCACTCACTCTCTCTATGACAGTGTTAATATAATGATAAAACGACTTGACAATTTACACTTCGTAAAAGCCATATATTGTCACATTAATTTGGATCTAGTAACAAAGGACCCTGACAGTTCCAAGACCGACACCCATGTGTTTATAATCATAAAGGCTTAACACTAATTATTCTATTTTCTTATATTATCGGTCTTAACTAAAAATATTAGTTTTTATTTTTAAATTGTGGATAATTGAAACAGATATGGAATTAGCTTTTTAGAGATATTAGTTTTTTAAAAGTTTGTCCCAATATTCTCCTCTAGAGGGCGGCCATTTCTCGATGAGGCGCCTGTCACAATGTCCTGTTTAGGCCTAATTATGCGTAATCCATGTGTATCCTTTTAACAGTTTATGATCAGTTTAAAATGGGGATATGTCTTCATATTTGTAATCACACTCCCTACCTTCAAATACTGATAACTTTTATTTATTATGATGGTTCACTACGAAACGGTTAACGCTGTTTTTCTGTAGCACATATGACGTCAATGTAAGGAGTTCAAATATAAATCCCGTATGGAATACTGCAGTATCTTTTCTCCTATCAATTGGCCCAAAATCGATATATCCAAATGATTTCTCTTGCAACACCTGTGAGGATGTTTATAAACAAGACCATCCGCGTGTGGGAACATCACATGTCCCGCCTTGTGGGTGGGGTTGATGACGCAATGTCAAGTACAGTCAAAAACAAAGGGGAGGATCTTGGAGTACATAAACAAGTCGAGACTGTACACTGAGGGTGCCATTTGGACATAATTTATACAGAGTAAAGGAGCTTCATAAAAGGCAATTTCGTAGATTTAGCAATTGAGGTAAGAGTATTTTAACATATTCTACGCGTATCTTCACGACATTTACATTTTCTTGTCAGTTTTAAGTAGCCTGCCCATAATTTTTGTGTCTACACACTTGTAACCTAATTAAAACACGTGTGATGAAGTGTTTGTGTATCTAAACGAATGTGTTTAAACACCGTTCAGTTGATTAAAACGGTTCGATTGTAATAGCAGTTCCCCTACAATATCCAGTTGTTCCAAGTTTATATAATAAAAGTCTTGTTATTTTTGCAAACTTCGTTTGTCAAATGATTCGTTATTATGACCGTCTTCGCCTTAATGAGCTTACTGTATGCAAATAAATTATGAGTTTGGTCCCAAAATGAGACAACTCCGTTTTTAAAAAAATCATGTTTTGTTATTGTGAAGTTCAATTAATATCAATCAAACTGCAGCTTTTAGCCATAATAACTAAAAAAAATACAGCTAACTAACACAATAAAACAGAGTTATCTCAATTTGGAACCAAACTAGCGACTATGCTTTAAAAGGCTACAGCTGATCGCTCCTTCCTGTCCCACTACAACATTTGACCGACGTGCTGAGGATAGTATTACAATCGAGTTCTAATACATATGATATAATGTGGCCTGATTTATTTGGGATTCGTATATTAAAAGACTAATCAAGCAACGTCGCAACTGTTCCAAAACTTTGAAAGGTTGATAACAGACAGACAAGCTTGTAATCCATATTGTCATATGTGCAATACTCACCGTTTAGTTTAATGTAGGCTATGGCTTTGTAACATTACTCAACTTGCGCTAAAAATTAACTCGTAGATCTGATGAATGCATTCTGTTAAAAATAAATCTAAATTTAGAACGGCAGACTTCCAGACAATGTTAAAAATACACCTTGTATGGAAGAGAACACCATGTTTCAGCCCGACCAGCTGACGTGTCTGGTGCATTAATTGCAACTTGTACCAGAGCCGCGGACACGACCTTAAGGTTATGCGAGGCTCCAGCGTCTAATATGACGTGTTTAACATTCTGCGCGTTACTTTCCATCAACGTCTTCAATTTAACAGCGAAATAAAGAGAGAACAGTGCATGATGTGCTTATTGAGCTTGATTCCTCTAGATAGCATCATAATCCATTCATTTCATATCTTTTTAGATTGCAATCTAATAGAACAGGAACAGAGAATGATCGGTAAAATCCTCGCACTGCTTGGCAGCGTAGAGAACAACAGTAATGCTGCAGTTGAAACTGATGACTGTGCGAAACTCTTTGAGTTTGAGGATGGAGAATGGGTTATAATAAATATACATGGTAAGTGGTTTTGATTAATGTAACGGTTAACCATTTTAAAGTACATTTGTATTTTTCTGTAACGTTTTAGGTTTTGTAATAAAACTGGTATCACAATAAGTCTAGGGAGGTCAAGAACAACAAGCATTTTAGTTTTAAGATCGTGATGTGTGTCAGAGAGACTGGACTCAGATTATACCTTTTTAACTGAATTCTGCTTCCTATGCAGAGGCAGAGAATCAGTCATTTGGCTCGTGTGAAGCTGACATACTGGAAAACCTACTGATCGAGCACCCCAGCATGTCCGTGTACCAGATGAAGTCTAATGAGAAGGACCTTGGTTCAGAGGAAGAAGCGGCAGACATTGATAGGTACGTTTTTCGAAGGATTTAAACAGTTTGAGCCCAAGTATCTCTTTTACTTCTTATTTCTATGCAACTTTAAGAATCATTTGAAAAAGAAATAACCATTTCAATATAAATACCAAAAGGTATTTCTACCTTGAAGTAGGTCACATTCCATATGGGTCAGGTTTATGTTTTTAGACATAAGAATGATATCCAAATGAGAGAGAAAAACAACTCTTGTTATGTCATGGTGACATGCAACCTATGTTTGTGTTTTAATTTTGTATCGGTCTGTCAATCTTCTGCTTTAGGCCTGTGCCAATCAGACGTCACGTTTCTTGGCAGCTTGCTGCATGGGGCAACCCCTTGCCCTCCAGCAACATACTGCTCTCAGTGCAACGTTCCAGGGTATATAATGATCAAAGGAAACCGACCCGTGGCGCCCTCAACAGGCAAAATCTTGCAAAAACACGCTTTTCATCTTCTGAGCGACGCTATGGCTACTTCAAACAGCCTACTCAACGTCTGTACAACTTCTGAGCGTTAAACGTTTTATACATAAAAAATAACGAATGGCTTTGTTATATACATTATTGTAGCCTACTTTTGCAAATCATGAAAACATTCTCCTGTCTGTGAGACTGTTACTTGATTAAAGTTTTATTAAGTGCAGTGGTTTTATTGGAGGTCTACTGACATTAAGCATACAAAATATGACCTTAAGGAATAGGGAATGTCACTGCATTAGCAACTTTTCAGTATTTTAAGTAGTTCATTAGTACTTTAAAGTGTAGTATTGTATGTGTTTCTGTTTTTGGTAAGTTATTTCAGTGTTGAAAATTTCAAAAATTGAAGACTTTACTGTACAAGTTGAAGCCATGGCACCCGTCACTTCAAAGTCAACTATCAAGCTATTTGTTGGATATTATGTTGTAATTCAGAGTTACAAATTTTGTTATTCTTTGACTTTGTAAATATAAATGCATTGTGATGTTTTATTTTCTATCTTCGAAAAACTTTTTTTAAATTAAAAAATAAATTTTCAGCACAATCTTTTTTTATTATGTAGAGATTACTTTAAGTAATGCTTAATGATGCATTTTCTGTACCACAAGATGGTATATATTTTGTCTTAACTGCTCGGCCTTTAGTCACTCCCGAAGTTTGAACACCTTCTCCATAAACTTCTTCACTCTCTCTTCATCCACATCATTTGCCCAATATCCGTCTTTCTTAAAGTGAGAGCCAATGATCATAGCACCCGCTTGAAGGTAGTGTTCCACATTGCTGTGCGTTACTCCAGAACCAATAAGGACCGGGATCTGTACAGACTGCGTTACATCTGGAGAAAGAAAAAGCATTATTTGTGATCTCTGAAGTAATTTTGGGTGTTAATAATTTACACATAAAATAACATTCTGCTTTTTTAGACAAGGTAACAAAATTGTGTGCTCATAAAACGAGCATCTTTTTGCAACATGAATACATTAAAATACAAAACATGTTTTTCCTTCATTGTAATGAGTATTTTGGCAGAATGTGCCCCATCCTCCATCTGACAGATTCCCCAGCCCAATGGATCAGAACTAAGAAAGGCAATAGGCAAAAGTCCAAAGTAGGCAGCAGGGCAATGGCAGACTAGGCTGGGCCTGGTTTTCATGTCTATGTTTACAGCCTTCAATGATCATCAGCCATCTGGAAGCGGGATTTAAAATAGCAAGCAGTGCTGTTGTCTATATTAGCCCATACAAGGCCATTGGTTGCGAGGCAGGGGTGAAGGCAGTTTGCCTGCTCACATGGGACAATCACTAGGGCCAGGAGACTTTACGGCATTCTTTCCTCCCCGAGGAGATTATTCTTTCTAAGGCTTTAAACCCAAATTATACATGGGTTTATCTGTGTGTAGTGACACAATAGGCTACATTGGATATTAGAAGGAGATTGACAACTAAAGTGTGAGGCCTTCAATAGGGCTAAAGATGGTGATGAGAATTATTATTAAAATGTTAATGTCATCTCTAATGTATCTCAGGCAGCACACATGTAAGGAATGCCTAGGAAAACTCGTGTGACAACATAAACGTGATGTTGAGCATTTGTGAAATGAACCAGAGAGCAGAATATAGTCTGATATATCATCTTAACCCATCACAGCAAACACTTACAGAGAGACTAGGAGATAGAGAAGGAGAGACAGAGAAATACTGACCTAAAGCGTCCAAAATTACCTCTGTCTTGGCAGGCTACTATTAATTTTCCTTGTTTTGCCGTATGATAAACTGATGACTAAAAGATATCTGACAAATTATGTTTATATCAGTAGGTTCCCGTTTAGAAATGGGGCTGTTTGATTTGGTTTCACCGTTAGGGAGCTGCAGATAAATGTCACGATGACATACGAGATAGAATTGCTACAGAACAAACAAACCTGAGTTGAGTAATTCAAACATGCATAGCATACTAGGTCGCTGATCTGATTTAGGGAATCAATCACAGCGTGGCCTAATAAATCAAAGACAGATACATACTTCAGTAAAGAACATAAGGTTTAGTAAAATAAAAATGATATATGTGAAATAGATGTCATTCTGTCTCAGTACAGAATGTTAGATGTGTAATTTCTGTGCTGCTATAAAAGGTTATTTGCATTTTTATACTTTTTCCAAACAGTCTTCACATCTGCCATTGTCTGGAAAAAAAACAGGTAGTAGTGCGACAAATCCATGTCATTCTTTGAGATTTTATGGTTAACATCAACAAACAGCAGCATTTAAACCCTTCTGGGAAAATAACCTATAATGGTTTCCTTATCTGGTAGAGCATTTCTTATAGGTCATGGACACCCAGGGAATACAGGTATATCATTATTAAATTAAATGCACTGCAAATCATTTTAGACAGTATAAATGTTTGGCTATAGCAGTTTCTGCAGATTAAACTATGATCATTGTTATTTATTGAAGACATACTGTATTTTTAACATCAACAAATATCACACACGATCAAAAACAAAACGTGGGTCATTCCTACAATTCCACAAGTTATGTTGTTAATCATATTTAATATAAGAAATATCAGATTTTAGACAATTAAATGTCAATGGTAACATTTTCCGATCCATAATGTTAAGGTTTCATTTAAAATTGTTCCAATATAATGTGTTATTGTTATTCCAAAATAGTTTTTTTTAATCCATCTTATATTTTGTGAAGTGCAGTTAAATACAGCAATTCCTACAAATACTGGTATTATAATCATGGTATCATGACGTTATATTAGATTTCACTAAATTATCACACATGTAATCAGACAGGATTAAAGGATACACTGTCTGTTGGATAAAGCAAGAATTATACACAAGCTTTTATTATTAGACTATTAAGTGTTTGTCCATAACAGGGTGGACATTTGATGTCAGTAATCCATATAAAATGTTCATATAAATTGACATGCTTAAACTTGACATGTGTGAATTTGGAAGTCTCTAACATACCCCTTTCATAAAAATTAAATATGTATTCAACAGTTTCAAATTCCAAAATATAGCCTACTGAATCATAGGCATGACCCGCTTACGTGTTTTATGACCCTACTGCTGCATCACTCACCTCTTAGTTCTTTTGGATCAGCTTGAGCTCCAGTGGCTGTTCCTGTGACGATGACTCCATCAGAGAGGAAGAACTTAGCTGCTTGGGCTGTCTCGGCTATACTCACATCTGAAGTGAGGGCATGAGCACTGAAACAACAGTCAATTCACTCACCTTGTGTGATATTGAAGGATGTAGTTGACTGACGTCTTATATAACCATACCTGTGCTTTTTCTTGATGTCTGTAAAGATCTGAATGTGCTCTGCTCCAATGTGTCTACGGTAGCGCAGCAGCTCACCAGCACAAGCATTTAACAGGCCTTCATCAGCAACATGTGAAAACACAAAGCCTTCTGCACGGATAAAATCCATTCCTTTGGAGGAGGTGTTTAAAGTTAACATTTATAAAGCATCACGTTATGTTAATTACAAGAAGCTTTAGACAAAAGTCAGGCATTTGTGATTGCACATTCATGTGAACACCTGAGGCCAGGGCAACAGCCAGCGCTGACTGGTTTGCCGCTGAGAGAATCTGCACACCAAGCGGCCAGGATGGACAAAGTCTTCTAACTGCAGAACACACAGCGGTCATAGATGAACACACCTCGGGACCGACCTCAAAGGTGTAGGGAATATCATGCATGTTTTCAATGATCACTCCATCCTGTCAGAGGGTATTATGAAATGATCAATCACACATTGAACACACAAATGTACCATTTCAATCAGATTATATTAAGAAAGGTAATCAAAAAGTCCAATTCAATGAATATGTTCAGTCAATCTGTTCTGACACACTCACGCAATGAACGACAGATGATAGATTTACATATAACTCAAGGTCGCAAGAAAACACGATACATAATCGATTACTGATGTGTACATTTCATTTATACCGATCACGTACAAGCCCTGCCTGGTGGAATATTTCCGCCTCCCGACATGCCTTCTCTGTGATCTCCGACACTGTTGCTCTGTTCAAAGGGGTCCCTGGAAAAGAGAAAAGTTCAACACTGGCATTTAACACAGAAAACCTGGACAAATGAATCTCTTACCCGGCAATGCTTGGACATGAACCATGCCAATGACATTTGCCTTAAGGCGTCCGAAAAGTTTTAAAAACTTCATTTTCTTCACTGTCCCACACTACCCAGATTTGTTTGATGGTCACGTGACTGGTCAAAGGTTATGCCGACAGCTGTGTACAAGTTGTATGCGTTACAAACTAAACGTAAACACGCGAAGGACACATTTTAATAACATATTGGAAATATATTCTATGTTTCTAGGGGGGGGGGGGCAGACATTCTAATGAAACCGATCTGCCTGCCTAATGCGAAACAACTGCCACCGAATAATGCGCTTAATCAACATTTCCAACACGTGACATCTTAAACGGTCAGTCGTGCATGACCAAAACTTCACGTTTCTCGTATCCCCTGCAATATATCATGATAAAATCTAACTATTTTGACGCGATCGCCCGTATTGTTTACTTCTTGAGCTTGCTAGCCATGTGCTCTTCGCACTTCCCGAGTCTTAGTTCCGCCCCGAACGTGACATCATCAAACACACCCCTCATTTTGCCGGCAAAATTTGTCTTGAATCTAAACTTTGTTTGTTGTCGAATACATTTAAGATATACAACGCGGGATTTTTTCCTACGTATCACGCGTACCGCTGTGGATCGAAGAGCGGCATTGGTTGAAGCCGTTTGCTGTTGTTATATCGCAGCCGGGATTTTAAATGACCCGCGTTGACGGCCCCTTTTAGCCACTGCAGGCGGTTTATAAGACAAGGCGCAAAATTACTGGCGCCAGCTCAGAACGAGTGGACTGCGGAACACATCACATATGCTTCTTACATCCAGATTGTTGGATCAATTTGACTAAACAATGCCTTGTGTGATACTCTACTAACTCTTGCATCCGAAGAGAGCTGTGGAGAGAAATACTATTTTGAGAGCATCATATCAAGGTAACTTAAGTGCATTGCAGATCCGTTTTGTCAATTGTTAGAAGTATGTTAAAGTAACATTATGCTTGTAATGTGTATTAAAAGGCTTTAAGGAGCACGTTTTGGAAATGGGATGGCCGATATTTTCGTTTTTAACTATGAATATTGCGAGAGCGCGTTTAATCAAACGAGGAATAGCTGGGCTCGGCCATTTTCTGGCTCTCTTGGGTAGCAATGAAAACGTATTTTTTAACCCAGGAAACTAAATATCGTCATACAATTGCAGTGTGCTTAAAATATAGGCCCTGCGGTGCATACATCTGTGCTTTGAAACGAATATGTTGGGTTTTTAGTATAGTTTTGACCTGTTGAACATTGTTCCCAGTTCTACTTCCCCGCGCCCAAAGCGCTTTGTGAAGACTGGCGTGAGGGGGGGGTTGGGATTAAACGCCATAAATCGGACATTTTTGATCAAATAACACTTCTGTTTTTAGGCTCTCTCCGCTCAAGAGACACACACGCGTGGATATCATGCCAAGCAAGAAAGTGTAAGTTTCGATTCCGTGTCTTTCTAAGCCGTTTATGACAATCGGTGTGCATGGAAAAGTTGTAGCAGAGAGCTGGCCAGTTAGTGACTTACACAGAGTTTTAGCCCAATTTGGATGTGTAACATTATTGTTTTCCTAACAGGACACAAACTGAGCAGATTAGCACTACAGATGAAGCTTCTAAAGCCGTTTCAGCACGCACCAGGAAGAGAAAAGCAGATGTGGCTATTGTAAGCAACATTTTTGCTAGTCTTTATTCTCTTGCAAAGAGGGTCATAATGGAATCTGAAGTCTGACCGTTTCTTTCAATATCCACAGCATTTACAAGATCCAGATGAGGAGGTTGCAGAGATGACCAGAAAAAAACCATGTGCATCCCAGGTACGAATAAACATTGCTAATGCGGTAGCCTTACTGGACCTCCTACCAATATCTGTGATGCTAAACCAACTCTCCCATAAGACGACTTTTAGTCTCTTGTGTGCAGTCAAGTGGTGTATGTTGAGATTTATGGGCTACAATTCATTCTTCATTCATTCATACATGCATGCATGATGGTACAAACACTTTGTGATGGTATATTTATTTTGTGTCATCCATGTCACCATGATAGTGTATGGCATAAGTAGTAAGGGTTGATGTCATTGTTTGGCTTTCCATAATAGGCTGCCTGCCGATCACAGCACCTTTTTCCAAATGCCTTTGTTTGAAGACTGTCCCGGTTGCAGAGGGCGGGCTAGTATATTTGTTTATATCCGTTAGAAGTCTTACCTTTTTGTCCTTCCTTCTGTTTTACTCTTGCTCAGGCCTGCTGGAATCCTGACACCGGTTACACAAGCCCATGCAGGCGAATCCCCACACCTGATGAAGTCGAGGAACCGGTTGCTGTTGGCAGCGTGGGATTTGCACAGTATACCTCTGAAAACATTTTTGTCACCCCCACACGCTCTACCCCCCTGCCTGCCCTCTGGTGAGTTGGTGACTTTTCTAACTGCATTTAGCTACCTAATTCAATGGATTGACATAATTAAATATTTGTCGTCTTGTCCTACAAGACATCTATAACATCCCTCGTGACTCCCTTTGGGGATATACAATGTCATTGGTTTAATGATGTTTTGATTGACTCTGCGGGTTTGTTAAATGTTATAAATTGTCCATAGCTGGGCCAGCAAAGATGACGTGTGGAACAACCTGCTAAAAAAGGACAAAATCTACCTGCGAGATATGCGTGTTATGCAGAGGCATCCGAATCTCCAACCCAAAATGAGAGCAATCCTGTTGGATTGGTTAATGGAGGTTGGTAATACTTATTTAACCACTCACACATTTTAATCTCATTAAGAGGGGTGGGGACACTGCAAATTTAATGAAGTTCAAGTGATTTGAATGGGGGTGGGGGTTGTTTCCCCTTAAGAAGAAACTGCCAACATGGTCTGACATTCATTTACCATCTTTTCAGGTTTGTGAAGTGTATAAATTGCACAGAGAAACATTTTACTTGGGCCAGGATTACTTTGATCGATTTATGTCCACACAAGAGAATGTTCTTAAAACAACACTACAGCTCATTGGCATCTCTTGCCTCTTCATTGCTGCCAAAATGGAGGTAAGATTCCTACTGAAATGTTCTAATACGTAAACCTGAAACAAGTTCCACATGCTTGTACAATATTTGTCAACTTGAAATATAATTGGCCATTTTGTGATGTTTCCAAAGGAAATTTACCCTCCTAAAGTGCACCAGTTTGCTTATGTTACTGATGGAGCCTGTTCGGAGGATGACATTCTTAATATGGAGATTATCATCATGAAGGTAGATATCATAATTTTCCTTCAATACCTTGAGGGTTCTTGCCTAAGCCTGTAGGTTGACTGTTTAAATGTTTTTGTCTCATCTTTTCTTTCTACCCTAAGGAGTTGAATTGGAGTTTGAGTCCTTTAACTCCGGTGGCTTGGCTCAACATCTACATGCAGATGGCTTATCTAAAGGAGGATGCCGAAGTTCTCATGGCCCAGTATCCACAGGCCACATTTGTACAGATCGCTGAGGTAAGGCAAACTTTCAGCATCAGGAAGCCTAATGTTGTTATAGTGGTGTATATGTAACATCCACCTGCTCATATTTAGATTTGCCTGTTTTCCACCGGCTCAAAAACTAAATGTAAATTCGGCTTTTTCAGCTTTTGGATCTGTGTATACTAGATGTAAAGAGTCTGGAGTTTTCTTATGGCCTCCTTGCAGCATCTGCACTCTTTCACTTCTCATCTCTTGAACTAGTGATGAAAGTTTCAGGTATTGTGACGTTCTTCTTGAAATAAAGTGTTTATAATGTGGAATGGTGAACATTTAGAATTCCGAATCTAACTTAAAATTGAAAATAAATAAATAAACAAACAAAAATTGACACATTGAAGAAATGAAACTCTTTAAAGATTGTATTTTTAAGATCACCAATTCAATAGCTAGCTAGATTTCTTGATTTTATTTGAAGCATTTAGATTTTTTTTGGTTCATGTTTATTCTTTCAGTTTTTCACGGTCAATTTAATAACTTTCATATCAACATTAAAATGGCTATGAATTAAAGTAAAAATTAATTTTGAAAAAGGATGCGTTATCTCTGCCCAAACTTTTAAAACCCAAAGTACCTGTGTGTTACTGACCTGAAATGCTAATATACTAGAGCCAGTGTTGAAGTTTCCTGTGGTTAACCGTATTATTTTTTTGTGGTTGTTCCAGGGCTGAAGTGGTGTGATTTGGATGATTGTGTAAAATGGATGGTCCCTTTCGCCATGTCAATCCGTGAAGCTGGCAGCTCGACTCTCAAGACATTCAAAGGAATAGAAGCAGATGACATGCACAATATCCAGACCCACGTATCCTATTTGGATTGGCTGGTTAGTTCGTTTTGTAGTCTCAAAACATGCTGCACCTCATTTCGCTAAATATCCAAACTAAATGGTGTTGGAAATTAGAATTAGCATATCCAAAATCATAGAATGCTAAAATTTGTATGTTTAAAGTACCCGGAAGATCTACTGTTTCATGGTGAATTGGGATGCAGCAATTGACTTTGAATCAATGTCTAATACTAACCACAAGCTTGACATTAGTATATAAGCATGAAGACATTTAGCCCCAGCTAAGTCTCATTTATTTGAACAGTTGAAGACTGAAGTTTTCTTGTTTCAGGGAAGGGTTCACTCCTATCAACTAGTGGACATTGAGAGCAGTCAGAGGTCTCCAGTTCCATCTGGAGTTCTCACTCCACCACCCAGCAGTGAGAAGCCAGAGAACACAGTCTCCTGACTTCCATTCGTGCATTGAATAGGGGATAACCCTGACTGATGAATTTAAATTTAAATGAAAAAAAAAACTCAAAATGGTGGTATTGCAGGACACACCCGAAATCAATTCACATGGATCGGCATAGGATTCACAACCAAAAATATCTTGCGAGCCTTGAGCGACGTTGATTTTAATGATACAAAGGTCTGGTGTTTTATTTTTGTTAATTTTACAAATGTAGACTACCTGCCAAATTCTCAGAGCTGTTATTGGCTCCAATTGCTGCTAAAAGAGGGTGGGACTGGAGCAGATGGAAAGATGACCACCGAGATCCCCACACAAATATGGGCATGGGGTTTCTGTGGCTCAGGTTGCCATTTGGACCAGCAAAATCCTGACAGGTTGTCATGGGGACTGGAGTCTCCACTGCCAGAAGGACCAGAGAAATCACCAGCTTCAGAAGCTAGGACTCAGATTTTTATATTTAAGAATTTTCTCTGGTTGAGTGTTTTAACCAAATCGGATCATTCCCTTTTTATAGGTTTGTTTTTAAACGTGATGCTGCTACATTTCTCTATCATATGTCTAAATAAAGCAACTGTCTCAGACGGTTTTAAATTTTACCAGTTTGTTGTGTAAATGATTTTCAAGGATCATCTTTTTTTCCATAGGATATTAGGATTGCTTCAGTAATAGATAAAATTTTTTTTTAAATGCTTTGAGGGTTTTGACTAGGTGTGTATATATTTAAAATTTTGGCACATGTGCGACCAAAGATTTGCAAAGCTGATTCTAGACAACATAGTGCTTAACATAATTGTTTTTAGGGCACACAGGTTTTGTGCCACAACTGCCCTATAAACCGTACTTGTGATTAATCCCTCGTTTTGGTTAATCCACTAGTATGTATCTCTTAAATCACACTAGTTCTTCTGATGCTAAAATATTATAGTTCTCCATTCATTTTTAAATGTACTGTATACAAAAAAGTCAGAAAAATAGTAAAGCACCTTTTTTTTATTCAGATGCTTAATTGCAGTGATTTACTTGCAGTACATACTATGAAAATACGTTTTAAAGGTTTAATTGAATGATTTATTTCTTACCTCTGAGAGCGGTTTAATGTGCCAAATCAAATTTGGTAAAGACGTTTAATTTCATTTATCATTTTTTTCTCTATATTCTATAAGTAAGGATAATGGTAAGCATTGTATCTTTCTAGAATTTAAAGTGCACTGCTTTAAGCTACAGTCATTTTTTTTAATGTGTCTAATATGATAAACATGCTCTAAATCAACCAAATGTGATCATTAGCCAATTTTTTTTTTACGTTGACCTTTCAAAAAGCACTCATTGCATGTCTATTCTAGTGTGACTTGGTATATGCATGTTACAAAACAACCATGTGTCCATTATAAGATCAATGAAACGTCACAAAATGGTGAACAGGGCCTGTAATGGCTGTCTCACTAATACATCTACATACACAGTGCCCTCTGCTTGCCATCTGAGAGCAAGTGTTACTGTGAGACCGAAGATGTGATCCACTAGATGTCAGTGTGATGCTTTGTCTGTCAAAGTCTGAGAGCTGGACTTGAGGTCTATGAGCTCCTCAACAGATGCTACTGAGACAAGGGTAATTCATTGCACACTGACAATCGCTCTGCTGCTTTGGTCTGGCTATGCCGGTGACTGGAATCTGCTTAAGGCAATTTTTTTGCCTTTTTTATGTAATTATTTAGAAATGGCAGACTCCAGACTGTTTGCTTTGTCTAACAATAAATTAACTATATATATATATATATATATATATATATATATAGCAGGGTATTTACAAAAATCTCCACACATGTTGGTTAGACTGCAGCTGATGACAACAAGGGGGTTTTGGAAAGGGTTAGATTTCCAAAAAAGTTTCCAAAAAGGGAGCAGTTTTCTTAATCTGCTGATATCAGCAGCTTTGTGCCTCTCAAGGTCCACATCTATGTTCTGTATTTAACAATGAGGCAGCAGGATGGTTGCTGTCTCTTAAAAGAGCTGTTTGGAGGTCAACAATGAGAAGGAGGAGGTGGTTTCCCCCAACAGACAGACCCTGGGGCAGGCAACAGTGCAACAGCTGTTATGTGCTCAATGGCCCCTTTTGTTCTTACTGCATAGACACTGGTGGCAGCAGCAGCAGGTGCCCATTGGATGATCTCCCAGTCACGGACGCCAAAAGTCACACCTAGTCAGAGCTGCATGGTCCCTGTCTGCCACTTATTTTCATAAAGTCACAACCTACTATGACATGATATTCAATTGACAAAATTCTGGTTAAAGCACAATAGTAGAACTTAAATGTTGATGTTGTGATTACATATACAAACAGTGTCCTCGGCAAGAGGGTTTATATGATACTTGTGTGTTTAAACGCTTAGTCGATTGTGGACATAGGAATGGCTTTTCTTTTCAATCTGAATAAGGGCCAGCTTTCCAGCCCTTAAATGAATTGCTTGTTTGTAATTGCTTGTTATTTGAGTAAGTTAGTTCAGGTGCTGTCAGGGTTGAAATGTATAAGCTGCATGCATGTACTGTATGCATGAGTTTGTTTGTCTCAATAGGAGGTGTGGAAAGTAAATTGTGTTTTAGCTAATTCATTTACATGACTAATTTATTTGAGGCAAATTTCACCTGCTTCTGATTGCTAGCAGGCCATCTTCATCAGAGCCCCCTAGTGTTCCTCGAAGGGACCGATGCTATGGGGTTGTATCAGGGGCGCCTTACACGTTCTGAAAAGTGAAGCTGCGGGCTCTTTGGGCCTGATTCACATTTCGTGTCTAAAACCACGCGGAAAACTCGAGCCCTGCCGCGTTCTGTCTTCAAATGACCCTCTGTGCGCATCACTCTTTAAAAAAGTATAGGCTTACTATTACTATTTCCATCTTGCCTAGAAAAACGTGCGTGCCCCCTATTTGCGCGCGCCTGCGTTGTATTAACACAGAATGTTTCTTTAATTTGGAAGAATACAATTTTTTATTAGTTTCACTTTTTCACCTTAAATAGATACACTAATGATGCTAAAGTAAATGTGTATTCCCCACACCACCACATATCACAAAAAACACAAAGCCTATTTTTAGTCTTTATTTAATATTGTGAACATTGCACTCTTCCCCTCTATAAAAGCGTAAGAAACCCTTAACTAAAAACTAGTTATTCTCAAATATCCTGCCATAACTTGGAAAACAATTGTTAAAATAAAGGTTTTATTAACATAATTACTTAATGCAATAGCTAACATGAAATAGTAATGAATCATTTAGATTTCCACACATACTAATACATTTTTATACATTTCAGGATTTTTTTAATTGTATAATAATAAAAATATATTTATAAAAAGAATGAAAAATGAATAGGCTACATTTATAATGTATAAACAAACATAAACCAAAAATATGTAATTTTAGGGTCAATAATAAGTAAGAAACCATCTTTAATAAATTGTGTCTTAGTTTATCAATAGACATTTTATAGTAAAAAGGCAGTAGCTAAAACATATAATGTAATTTTGGAGCTACTATTTTTCTTAGCTCCAAATAAACCTTGAAATCAAATAATTTTTATTATATTGATAATCATGAATATTATTATTATAATATCTCTCTTTGTTTAAAAATATCAATTCAAGTTGGACCATTCTTGTGACAACTGTTTCCTCTCTGAGCTGTCAAACTCAACTGTCAAGGAAGCTTTCCGTCTCACCACGTGGCAGCAACATTGTTTACTCACGTGACCTGATGAACAACGCCTGTGTGAAAAGTTCGAGAGGCTACTCGCTGCAGAGCTTTCTTGTAGCTCCTCCTCGCTAGACGTCCAGCGAGGAGGAGCTACAACGTCCAGCGAGGAGGAGCTTCAGCCTCGAACTACACCGCTGTGCATCACGTGATGCGCTCCACACATGGGAAAATTGCGGAGAGGAAGAGACAGTTCGAGGTAGTCGGAGTATGCAAAAAATGATCTTTAAAGACAAAAGTTGTTTGTAAATGCTTTCTTAGAGTAGACCTGTCTCGAGATAAATGTTAGCTGTTTTTGAGTCCCTGTATGTGCAATCGTGCATAGTTTAACGTTAACGTCAAAAACCCAATAACCTAACTAACGTTTCATGTCACGTTCATTTGTGGTTAGTGTAGCATTGTAAGTTTTGTTTGAGCTATTGTTAACGGTGTATATTATAATCGATCCATATGCCTTAACATATGGACACCAAATATTTTTTTATCAAATGTGCCTTACTCGTTGTCATATATGTTAGTATCTGTTTGTTTAACTTGCACAGATGCATCGGACAATACTAAAGAAAGGACATGATGCCCTTCTCTCTATTGAGAAATGCAAAGTCTGCTGCAGAAGATACCACTGTGCATACTGTAAATTGGTATATAACCATTTAAATGAGGTACAAAATCACGTATTAGAACATGTTCGAGTTGCAGTTCATCACGAAGGTATGTGTGTGTGTGTGTGTGAATTATTGTAAGTTTTTCTTATACAGTTAAACGTGTGTGTGATTTTATTTGAAAGTTATGAACCCTTTTGACTTCCACATGTTTTGGCCTTGGTTATTTCTCCCTAGAATTTGAAAGTAAAACAGAATTTCAGTTAACATTTTCTTTTGGGAACTCTGAAACTCAAATGTTCTCATACTTCTGAACACAAGGTTTAGATTACTTTATATAGTAATTACAAATATATTCAACCTATATGTGATTTCTGTTAATCATAACATTTTTCTATCATAAAATGTAGCACAGATTATGACATAATGCAATATGTGAAAAACAGACTTTCAAGGGCATTTATAAATTGTTTAATTAAATCACTACATGTAATTTGTAGATTGCTCAACAAATGATTAATATTCCCTAGATCCACTGTTACTTGTTATTTTCCTGATTTAAATATTATTCTTGTGTATTGCTCTTTCCCCTTCCCTCTTAACTCCTGTTGTACTAGACAATTTACAAATTGGCAAATTACTTTTATGTCATTTAGTTCTGATCGTTGTTACATTTATAAGCAAGTAAAACTATAGAGATGCTCTTTAGACTAGTGACACCTAATTTGATTGATCACCTAATAGTGTTTGATCAGGGCTTTAATTAGTGGTGAGCAGAGTGGAGACAACTGATCACGCGCCCTGATTATTTTCTTTTTTTACAAAATAACAACGCTTTGATGTTATTGTGAGTGTACACATGTATGAGTAATCTTACTGAAATTACTTTGCCATAGTAATTTCGAATAATGTCTTGCATATATGTGTATGCCTACAAGAAATCTAATATTTTAAGTTTCTTAAAAGTTAGGAATGGCGTCACCCGTCCACATGGACATTAAAGGGAAAGTAATCGAAATAACCAACATGTGAAAATTCTGTCGGTTAGTGTGTCTCAATGCTAGTTTCGATGAATTGCCCAGCCCAAGTGTCAGCTGTGTGTTACTGTTTGGACAAGGCAAAACCTTTTACTGGTCCTATTGCTGGTGGGCATCTGGTAAATTCCAAGACAGAGCTTATCATACAGTGCATTGCTTGATCAAAGTTATTCATTCTACATTTCAGATTTTGTCATCATGAAGTGCAGTCTAGACTGCCGAAAAGCAGCACATTTTCACTGCTGCTACTGCACATTAACACTAATCAGAAGGGATGCTCTGATTAAACATATAATGAGTTGCCAAAATAGACCATCCAGACAGACTACAGCTACAGAGCCACCTGCACCACCTTCCTTACCAGCCCCTCAATCTCCAGCAGCACCAACTCGATCTCTAGTTGCAGCACCTCCATCCTCAGCACCTTCATCTCTAGCAGCACCACCTCTTTTCCCAGCAGCACCATCACTTGCAACACCAGCTCCATCTACAGCACCTCCATCCCAAGGAGCACCACCTTCTTCCCCATTAGCTCCATCCCAAGGAGCACCACCTTCATCCCCATCAGCTCCATCCCAAGGAGCACCACCTTCATCCCCATCAGCTCCATCCCAAGGAGCACCACCTTCATCCCCATCAGCTCCATCCCAAGGAGCACCACCTTCATCCCCATCAGCTCCATCCCAAGGAGCACCACCTTCATCCCCATCAGCTCCATCCCAAGGAGCACCACCTTCATCCCCATCAGCTCCATCCCAAGGAGCACCACCTTCATCCCCATCAGCTCCATCTATAGCAGCACCACCTCCATCAATAGTTGTTGTTAACCATGCCAGATAACAGTATCAATATATTGTCTCCTGATGTTATTATGAACCTTGAGATGGAGACCATTGGACACTCATATCAAGACAATACAACTCCTAACGAGGTAAAACAATATTGAAAATAAGGACGAAATGTAACAAATAATATGAATAAAAGTGAATGATAAAAGAAACGAATGAATACATCTGATAAATGAATAATGTAATGAATGAGATAAATGAAATAGAATAATTAAATGAAAATTTCTATCCAGATCTATCACTCGACTGAAGTTTGCTATGAAAGGTAATAAATACAGTAACATTTGAGTGCAGTGATGTATTTAACTAATAAATTGTAAATTAAGTAACAATCCCTGTCTAATAATAAATGTTATTAGTATTAGCGAACACTTCTTGTTTTTATTGTCAGACTGCTGGACTTTATCCATGTCTTCTTAATCAATTCGTTATGAATCCATCCAAAATGATATTCCTTATACATTAGATTCCCATCTACCCTGTGTACATTTAAAAGGATGAAACGGGATGAGACAAGCTAATAGGTTCATTTTGTTTATTTTTTATATCACACACGCAAGGACAACGCAGTTTCCACGTTTAAACGATTGAGATAAATTCACAGGTCAGGCAATCTAATGTGCATCAAGGATTGCTTAAGTACGATCTGACGTAGAGCTTTCATGAACGAAAACGTGCGGCGCTTCGATATCCACAGAGGAGAAGCTTTCATCTAGCTCCTCCTCTCTGGATGTGAACTGTAGCTCCTCCTCGCTGGATCTGTAGCTCCTCCTCGCTGGATCTGTAGCTCCTCCTCGCTGGACGTCTAATGCTCTGCAGCGAGCACCACTTGAAAAGTTCAGGAGCTGAGCGAGACGCTCTCTGCGCCCCGACGCTGATGGGACTGTTTACTCTATTAAGGCTAACTTTAAACTAAAAAGTCAATCAAATCACATTATCAGGTTTATCAGTCAATGAAGTTTTTGTGATCAAGTCTGATACTTTCACAAGTTAACATTTCTACATTAAAATACTATAGAACAGTGTTAAGCTGTAGGTAAGCTAACCCTGGGTTCTGAAATACACCCATGTTGTTGTGTTTTGTTCTTGGAAGCCTTACAACGCAATAAATGTTAAAACTTGTAAAACTATTTATGTAATCTAAGTGTTCCGTAAATGTATTCTATTATACGATCTCCGAGCATGCACTGCGCACTCCGATAGTAGGTGGCGCTATACACCTTGACGTTATTTGATACCACACAAAGAAGAAACTTTTAGCGTTTTACGTGTCGCTTTTTTGAAAGTTTTCTAAACGTGGCGTGCCAGGTCATGGCATTTTAAGTACCATGAAAATAAAGAAACCTTACCCATCAGCAATTCTTCAAATTTGGACAATCAGCTCCGAAATACGCTGTTTTGTGAAACCTTGTACATGATTATACCATTTCATAACGTTTAAATACAGGTATGGTGATGGATTTAATTATGCAAAGTTTGATACAAATGACCCGTCATGGAAGTTAGATTATTATACATTTATAATTGTGTGTTAGTTATTATTATTAAAAAAAATAATAAAGAATAATAAAATAAATTGATTATTGTGTTATGGCACTGGTCTAGGCTTCCCCCATGCATTAATTAATTCCCGAGATCCTCTTTTACAAAATGTAATTTACACTGCAAAAATGTTTACTGGTTTCCCAGTAAAAAAGTCTAAACATTCTTGATTCAAGAAGTATTTTCTTGATGAGCAAACTGACTTAAGAAAATAAGTCTTGTTTTTAGTAAAACAATATGAAATGTCAGTGAATTTGTGCTTAAAACAAGCAAATAAATCTGCCAATGGGGTAAAAATGAAAAAGGTAAACCTTAATTCAAGATTCTTTTTCTCACCCCATTTGCTTGTTTTAACTGTCATCGCAGGGAACCCAAGTTTGTAAGTTATTTACTTTTGTGCAATGCTCTTGACATTTCAATTCCTCAACACAGTTGCTTGATCATGAAGTGGTGGTTACCTACGAATGGAACCAGGGCAGGGAAGCAGTCGCCGAATCAGGGGACTCGGGAAGAGGAGCTCCAACGCAAGGAACACAGACAGAGGATCTGGCCCAAGTTTGTAAGTTATTTGCTTTTCTGTCATGCTTTGGATATTTTAGTACTTCCCACAGGGGCTCATGCTGAGCAATGTTCATGGAAACAATGTTCATGGAGAAAAATCAGGTTTTTGACATTTCAGTTCTCATTCACAGCGACTTAATAATGTTAAGATCTTGCTTTGCTACTGAGAACAATTGAGGGACACATCTCACAAAATTTAGCAAGCGGTCTTTTATGTAAAAAAATGGAAATCACATAGTTTAGAACTAAGGGTGCGAAACATTTTATTTTAGGGTGCCAACTTCCTTGTTTATGCATGATTACTTTTTAAACCTTTATATCTGATGTTTTGTTTATGGTGTATGAGGTATTTGCTTTTGTGCAGGTATTTATTTCCAGTTTCTATACTTTGCCGAAATTAGGGTTAACCTAATGATCAGACTTGGAACAACTGTTCAAGTGATAGGTTACTCAAAATGAAAATTGTGTCGCCATTCCCTCACCCACATGCCATTTCAAACCTGTATGACTTTCTTCTGCAGAACGCAAGAAGATATTTTGAAGAATGTGGGTACCCATTAACTTCTATTGTATGTTACCTGTTGTTCGTTTATAAACACTCTTCATTTTTAATGATGTTGATGACATTAACAGTTTGTCTGATGCGCTCTTCATAATTTTGACACTAGTTATATATTCTATAGAGGTGAGGTTTATGTATGTAAAGTTTGTCTTATTTCTTCATTTGCATGGTTTTTATTTTTGAATGGATTGCATTTGGCTGAGTGAGTGTGAGTTTGCTGCCCTCTTATGGTTGAAAAGGCAAACTTCTCGGCGGATCTGGCATCAGCTGGGCTGAGTTTACCCCAGCTGTCTCTGGGCACTGCTCCCAGTCTATTTAAAACAAGAAGAGGAGGGTGAATATAATCGGAGCTCATCTTTGTTGTATATCAGATTAAGAGGAACCCTTCGTCTGTTATATGGGGGTGGACAGTAATTTTGCTATTTTGTTTGCTTGCTAGACGGAGCAATATTACAAAAGTATACAGAGAATTAAAATACTTTTTGCCACACAGTTTTGAGAATAAACAATTTGTGGTTTGGTGATCATCTGTATGTAGATTTCATGAAGAGCATTCAGAGTAAAAAGACGGGTCTGAAAATGAACGTTCTGAATGGCATATGGCTAAATTTAATAAGAATGCAGAGGCTCCCACCCTTACTCCCAGATTACCTGATAACCAGGAAAGATCTGTAATGTAATTACTTCTGTTTTACTGTAATTGTTGTGCTTGATGGACTTCGAAAGAAGCCCAGGGCTTTTCGATTTATTCGTGTTTAGATCATCAAGACCTCTGTTCCTTTTAGGTACTATGTCGCTTTGGCTGTGTGTGTGTGTGTCAAGTATGAGGGCCGTTTCCTGTCGACTTTGCCGCATGTATTCTCTGTTCATTGTAATGCCTTTAATTAAAGTGATTTTATTCACAGGCACACAGCTGGCATCGGCGACTTTCCATTAGGCATGTGAGTGGCCGCCTCGCTGGTGGGAGGACCCGCACTGGGGCCGCTTCCTGGGGAACACAATACTAGTTTCATCTCCCCTCTGAGTTTGTTGTGTGTTTTGAATTTATTAATCATTGATTTTAATGCGTGCCTCTTGACAGTGGCAGCTACCCATGCATTAATTAATTCCTGAGATCCTCTTTTACAAAATGGCATTTAGAAACAATGCAGGGTCGGCCAGGGTTGCCTCTGACCTATAAAGAGATGTGCTGAATGCAAAATGTCAAAATTTGCTTTTATTTGTTCATCGTTGTGGCGCTTCCTCACAGGTTTTATTGGCTCTTTTTTATGTTGATGGCACTGCGATATAAAGGCCTATTTTTGTAGCCATTGAAACACCGGTAAATAAAGTTCTTTATGATGCCGCTGCACTTAGCAAGGTCTGAGGCTCAGGCATTTCGCTGAAAGCGCTTCTTAAACGCTGCACCTGCTTTGCATGTGCTTGCTATCATTTGGCAAGCAGTCAATCCTCAAGTGAATTGTTGGTCTTAAGTTGCGAAGAAAGGTGCTTTGCTCCTGACAATAGCTAGACTATGTTTATCCGTTCAGGTCTTAAAGCAGAATGTTAAAAAAATTGCCCTCAGTGAATTGTGTGGATTAAAAAGACAGATTAGATCTCAGAGGATGCATAAGGGAGCCGAATTTGAATTTGGAGCAGGATTTGAATGCATTCAAAGTCGCTTTATTTTTTTATTTATCGAAGAGGGGGGAAACACTTATTCATCCATTTTAAATGAGTAAATAGTCTGTGTGGTTGAAAAGATAAAAGCCGTGCTCGTAATCCGTATTGACACTCAGAGATGCGTAAAGGAAGATTCCTAAGACCCAGGCCGCACCCTGCGCCGCTGAATGGGCCTGATCCACATCCTAATGCTAAAGATTTCCTGACAGAATTTCCCATTGATCGGAACATGTTGCTATTAAGTGAGCGTTCCCAAAAATACCTTTTATAAGCGTGTTGGGTAAGCAGGTGCCGATCACTTGTCACATATCTTCAACCTGCCAGAGCTTGATGTAGTACGTTCTGCTTATGTGGCGAGCCCGATACAAAAGCCCAGCAGATGTCTTCACATTTTGCCAAGATTCGTTCGTTCTGGATAATTTAACGGTATAAATGTCAAAAGGATTCTCGCTGAAACTTTCCAGCCAGTCGATTTCGGTAGTACCGATATCTCGCCTATTTGTATAATCGCAGGCGACCATTTTCACAGTGCGCCTGTCCTCACCGCTTTTCCTCTTGTGTGTTTAAAGACCCCCTGAGGTCTGCTAGCCACAAAGCCTAAGTGATACTGCCCTTTCTTTTTTCCCTCCATCTCCAAAGAGAAAAGAACAGAAGCGTAGCGAGAGAGAGAAAGAGCGAACCATCGATCAGTACTGATCGTTACACGGCCCTCCACGCTGCCTCACATTGTTTTTTATCTTGTCTCTCAAGCAGGGTGAACCCTTGTTGCCATGGCATCCCCCACACGTTGGCGATGACACTTCAACTGTTTAGCTTAATGATCTCTTGGCTGATAGCCTACTTGTCAGGCTGACTCGCTCCGTCAAGAAGCAAGAGGAGGATTTTCTGAATGCCTAGCATAACCATAACATCTCCTTTCAAGCTATTTCCACTTTACTTTCACAAAAGCGGAAAAGCGTGTGTGCGCACAAGTAGGCCTACGTTGAATATGTTTTTCCGCATATTAGTACTTGTGTGTACTTCGAGTGCTTCGAATAAAATGGTATTTTTACGTGGAGAGGAGCCAATTTCCATTCTTTTGCCGTCTTTTTGTTTTTTAGTCATTACTCTAAACCATCGCTGTGTTGGCAGTTCAGAGAGGGGTGAAGGATTACCGCTCGTATAAATAGCTGGCATTGATTTGGCAAAAAGAGAGACTTCTCTGTGTCATTATAGAGACAGAAAATCCTAATTTAGAAATGTGAACAAAAACGCTGAGCGTTCAATTCAATTCAGTAATCCTCCATATTGCATGAAATCAGAGGTGTCGCGTTACAATACACAGTTTAAGTCAGTGTGGAGATGGAGACAAAAGGTTGCGCCTGGAGCCATATCATGATGTACTGAGCTCGAAAATGTGTTCTTAGTCAGTGTTTCATTTCATCTTATTCAATTTTTTTCAGATTTGAAAGTACCCTCTGTACCTTTTTATTGCAATATATGTACAGATCTCATTTAAATGTACGTTGTGAAGGCCTTTAATATTGAATCAGAGAGACAGAAGCGTGGATAGGCTCTCATTAATGACTGTGTTTTCCTTTTCACTCTCTTTCTGTCTGTCTGTCTCTCTCTGTTTCTTTCTCATTGTGTCTCTCAGGCGTGCCTAATCGTACATGACTTTGTGGAGATGTGCGCCACAATCCTGGCACGTTGTATTTGAATATGGACAAAAACAGATCAGACATTAGCCAGTGCTATTGATCCTCAAATAGGGGCCGAGCTGTCTGTTTTGAACGCTGGCGCCCGGTCGATCCCATCTGACCTACTGCTCACAAGGTAAAAAAAAGGGAAAACAAAATAGAGAAGATTCTGTTCGTAATTTGGTTGCGGCAGCAGTTGCTATTTTCATCGACGTGAAGGCTCATCATCTCCAATAACAAGGATCACAAGACGGAGAGTTCACCTTCTGTTCAGCTGTTTTGTCCTAAGATGATATCACACAATACATTGTTCATATTGCAGGTCTAGAATTTCAAGGGCAATTAATGTTGACAGATATTTGTGACTCTTGGAGACACAGTTTAACAATCTCGATAAACGAACCTAAAAATTCTGCAGAAATAATCAGGAATGGTGTTCTGTGGCATGTAAAATCACAAAATACATTGCAATCAAATGCACCCCTGACGTACAATCACTGATGGAAAAGCAATTTGGTTTATCAAGTGGTGTATACATTTGACTAAAGCAATGTTTATACTAATGTTTATAAATAAAACAGTCATACATTTTGGTAATGTATATTTACATTTACGGTAGTTATTTAGCGGTCGCTTTTATCCAAAGCGACTTGCAGAGAGTTCAGGGAGCACGAAGCGATATGTCATATATGAGCAATAATACAATTGGTGCTAATACCAAGTTACTAGTTTTAACAATAGCCAGAACTATACCTGTGGAGAGAAGAGAGAGGCTTCGATTTTTCTCTCTCATTTGTATATTGGGTAAATGTGTATTTTTTACCCATAGGTGTATTTTATTTAGGGTTATACACATCCATCCATTTTATATACCGCATATTTTTTATGGATTCTCAGCATGATCTCTGTCAAAAGCAAGGCAACTCTTGGGAAAGGTTGCTAGTTGATCTCTCATTTATCCATTATTTTATCATATTATACATAGGATTGTCATTTTTAGCATACTTAAGTTTAGCTTGTAAATCAAACCTGTCTTTGCTAAATATTATAGAATTAGTTTGTAATATTTTTATGTTAAATGACAAAGTTAGGATTATTCACTTTGATTTTCTTTGTACCCTTTAGTACGTACAAAGGTCTGTGAAATTCGTTCTGGAAATACAGACAATCTTACATTTTTGACGATTATAGATTAAATCTGTTGTTAAATTGCTCTGATTCATTACTGCTGTTCATTTATCTCTTTATTGCTTTAGCGCTTTTGCACACCCTGAATGGGTTGCACATCAGTTTGTCTTTGTGCATTAAACGTTTATTTGCAGTCCACTACATGTACATATCGCCATGGAGTTACGAGGTTCTATCTGCATTCTGAAAACGAGCTTTTTGCATCCCATAAAATTGAAACCATCTGAACCAGGACATTTTGTTGTGGCCCATCCAGTTGTTTTGTTGTTGTACTACTTGCTCTCAGTATGTGTGGTTCAGTAAAGTGTGTTGCTGTTATATTTTTGTAATGAATTGCACTTAAATGACAGCCCTTCTAAAAACATGTAAGTTTTTTACAATTATAAGGCAGTGTTGCTTCCTCCAACCTCCAAAACTCATGTGAGCTGCTTTTTAAAAGTTATGAATAGTCTGTCAGCCAGTCGAGTCGAATAAAGTCAATAAGGAATAACTTCTCCCATTACTATTTGAGGCGGTTAGATGATGGATACCCTGCATTTAGTGCTAAGCACTATCTAAAGCACTTATACCCACTTTTCAACCCCCAGACAAGGCAAAAGTAAGCTTCACTTTTTATCTGCTTTTATCTCTGCGCATACTTGCCTCCTTTAAAAAATCCGTTTTACTATTTTATCCTCCCATAATGTGATATAGTGAGCCAAGCACTTCCTGCATATCATAAGGTATTGAAAGGTACAATTGAATTAGACTAAAGAGCTTTGAAGAATGGAGGGTACTTAGATTCGCTTTTTTTGCTGTAAATTGACACTGAAATGGTCTGTCTCACGCCCTCTCAAATGGATAACTTGCATATTAACTGGCTTGCAGCAAATCGTGTCAAAATGGGGCAGAATGCAGTAAATGAGATATCTATAGTTACAGATCGCATTTCCTCTCATCAGTGGCCTTCTTTATTTCCTCACTCCTGTTAATGGGAGTTTATGACGTTTGCCGATGACCCGACCTTGACTCCCCCTCCGCAGCAAATGTACTTTGTTCCACTGAACTAGAGCACAGTTAGTGTCCACCAAATGAGGCGTGTAATTTGTGTTGCAAAACATCTCGCTTCTGACACCTGTGAACTTGTTAAATCAAAGGCCAGAAGCTTCCGACTCCTGTTCGTATGTTTCATCCTTCTCCCGACTTTGATGTCTGTCATCTTTTATTTTTCAGAGTCTGAAGTTGACTTAATCGTGCCCCTCTTTCAGATCGAGAATATCTGGCACTCCAAAAAAAGAAAAGCTTTGAATATACATATGATTAATAATTAATTCCATACTTTATTCCCCTTTGAAAGTTATTATGCAGAATAAATATTTCAGCCGAGAACATATCTTACATGACAAGCGCGCTAAGACAAGGGATAGTAATGCTACGCGCTTTGACAAGTCTGTGAGGATTGCAGTTTGCGAGTTGGGGGTTGAAATCGTGGCTCTCCCTTTCTTATAAATATACAGTAGCATTCAAGAGACGCCTCTATTTTTGGTCATTTCCCATGAATGGATTCCTTTTTTGATTTCTTTAACAGCAGTCGCAAAGAGCGTATCCAGGACCCCTATACAGAATTTGAGGGTCGTGTTGTTTGCTAGCTAATGGCCTCCGTAAGATCTGCTCGATCTGCAACAGCGCACTTTTTACGGTTGCAAACGTGACATAGGCTCCGTCTGTTTGAACTAGCTCGTAGTGTTTTGATATCTGTCTCGCACCTTCTGATGCATCTGTCTTTCCTCCTCTGCCTCATCTTCTCTCTCTCCCCCATTTCCTGATGTGCCGCAGAGAGACACAATTATCCACTTCATTTGAGTCGCCGTGATAATGGTTGGCCCAGCCCTCTCGGGGAAATAGGTAGCAGTAATTGTGAATGGTGTAATGAGTGTGGAATTGTGAGCGTGCTGGGTGACACCATTAGAATCGACCCGCTCCTGACCTCAACCCCAACAACAAGTGAGACCCCCCCAGCCCTCGACGCACAGCGACCGCACCGCAGCCATTTCGCTTCTCGGACAATTAATCGTAGCCTTCCTTCCATTTGTATTCCCAATGTTCCACTCCTTCACACCTCCTCTCCACTACGAATTTTGACACACTTAACTGGGCTTTCATCAAGCCCCATACGATAAATCAGGCATGGCATGTGTTTTCACTTCAAGTCCCAGGGTTTCCATGACCTTAGAGAACATCGGGGAATTTGTAACATTCACATTTTTAATCCAGAAATTGACTATATATTGTGAATGACTATAGAAATCGCATACCGACAGTTGACGGCACACAATCTACAGGTTGTTACTAGTTGCAGTGCTGCAAGTGAGAGAAAGAGAACAGTGCCCCTCCCTCCAGCCTCCATTTAAACCTGCTGTTGGGTCTCGATTAGCTTTACCTTCCAAAAGTTCCTCCCGCTGCTCTCAGCTGCACGCAACGGCGTGTAAGTGGAAACGTGTTAGATCTCACCGTTTGAATAGCTTGCGTGTTACACAGAGGTTCTGACACCCCTGCACCTGCAAGCAGACAGGTGAGCTCGGCGCAGCTACGTGCCCCAATTATCCAGCGAGGTAGTGCGTCAGTGAGCGATCTGGCTGGAGCGAGCAGCGGGGTGCCGTGAAGCGGCAGGGGTCCTCCTGACCTGAGGTGCTATTAATCTGGGTGCAGAACAGCTGAGAAACAGCTCAGCTCGTGTGTTTGATGAGCCGCTTATCACGGAGCCCCGCTGCTTCTGAGTGCCGATGTGTTGGGCTCTCTTTTTAAAATGCTTTGTATTAATTAACCCCCTACCCACGACTCCCCTGTTCCGGCTGTTCTCTGCTTGGCTTTTGTTCTTACTTTACCAACTTGAGGTAAGCAACACTTTGGTAACGGAGCGGTGGTTTCTGTGAGCGCAGAATGCGCCGTGAGCTTTCTCTGTGTACCGCTCAAACCGCCAGGCCTTAACTAGTGAACATGTCACCAGTTTGTCTCAGCCGTTCCAGTTTCATTTCAGGATTATTTGGCGCTCTTTCAGTGCATTTCACTTGAAAGATTTCTCAAATCCTCCAATGCTTGTATTTTTTACATCCAATTATCATTAAATTGTCATTAAAAGAAACAGTGATTGGGGTTAGTCAGATGCCTGAGCCATTCACATAATTTCATATTCCTTTTACTCAGCAAAACAGCCTTTGCTTGGGTGGAATGCTTTTGTGAATCAGGCCATTTTCACAGCCTTAATTAAGAACAGACAACAGGGCCTGTCTTGTGAAACTCAGCTGTGCACTTAAACCAGCTGTCACAAAGCTGACATCAGTGTCTTAAATCCCTACAGAGCAGGCCGGCAGTGACAGTGCTGTGGAAGAAATGTCCTTTGGAGGAAAGCATGATGTAGTCTTAAAGTAAAGCCGTGGCATCTTTGTGGCAGCTACTTGCCTTTTCGGGGTTTAATGAGAAGTCCATATCTGATTACGAGGATACTGATATCCGGCGAAACCCCTCCATGTCATGGATAGAAATAGTATGAAACTGGAATTAATGTGTGACCTTTGTATAATAACATTTAATTTTGACTGTTTGAACGGAAGCTTAAAAGGTGATCTGGACTGGCCTATAAGGCCTAAAAGAGGTTTTCGGTATAAAATTGGTTTCAAAGAAAGGTGATGCATCCACCCGTACAATTAAAAAAAAAAACTATTTTTGGCCTTTCTGTCAGTTTTATTATAAATTAAATTAGGGAGGAGATAAAAGGGAACATAGAGTGGGAAATGTGAGCTCGAGAGCATCACACTGAGACAACTGTTATATGACTTGTATTTCCTTCTGACATCCATTTGAACACATTATCTGCAGCGTTGTCATCATAAGCTCTGTGTATGACAGTTTAGAAAGAAGGAGTTTGGTGTGGGTTTGTATACAAACATTGTTATGGGATGAAGTCTGAAAAAATGTTTTTAGACTGAAGTGACTTTGTATAAAGGCGACTATGCATTAAAGAGACATTTCCCTTTGGTTTGTTTGAAAGTACTTACCTATAGTCTTGATTACAAAAACTTTAAAACATTTTTAGTTATTGGATGAGGAAAGGATTTAGCTAGAGAAAATCACAGATGAGGTCTCTTTAATATCTTTGTGCTTTCTGCAAGATTAAATGGAAACTTCTGCTTAAGTCCCCTGTGCCTCAGATATTTCTCATGAGAAAAAATAAATTTCAGAAGTGATTGCGGGAAGGATGTTTGTGCAATATTTGCCTTTAATGCCCCCTCAGGTTAGATTAAACTATCAGAATATGAGATGTATGGTACAAAATGGACAAAACACTAACATTTTTGAGTATTTATTGCACAAAATTATTTGGCAAAAAGCAAACTCCAGCATATTGAAAATTAGTTTATTCAAATGTACAAAAAAATGCATGGATAAACAAAGAGCTTGCAGAAATAAAGCATACACAATTACTACAATTTTAACTGCTAATAAAGATCTGGTATCCTTAAATGTGCCGGCTTCAAATGCTTAACATGGTCATCTTGTTAAAAAAAACTTGTACTTGATACACTCCACCAGCACTCCAACTTGGTTTGGAAAGTTTTTTATAATTCTGGATCAATGTGTCGTCAAAGGGATCCCATTCCTTTGATTGGCCCATCACCCGGAAGGCAAGGCGAGAGAAAGAAAGAGTCCACCCACGAGAGGTTATCTGCACTGCGTGAAGATGGGCTGCGCTGCAGCTTGTTACTCTTGTGATAGGGAAGTTTATGTGTGTCTGTTTGTTCACAGCATTTTAGTGGATATTATATAAATGGTGGATAAAACGCTGGATTTGGAGACCATTTGAGACTGAAAGATGGCACGTTCCAAGTGCTAAAAGATGCCGGACATGAACTGCTCGCGGTAAGTCAAACTAAGTCATACGTCTGTGTTTTGTTGGCATTGGTTGTGTACATGCATAATGTACAAAACACAAAGGGATTAATGTGATGATGTGTTGCTTGCTCGTGCTGTAGTTTCCCACTAGCCCCTCCTCTAGCAGATATAATTCCGGATATAATCGTACAGCTGTATCTCTCTTTTAAAAATCTGATCAAACTAAATACTCTTCAAAGATACGATAAATGCAATACTACTGTATAGGCACTCAAGATTAATATGAGATTGGCAGAAACTGCCTGTGATACGTGATCTTTAATATTTGTTGATTCTTTTATGTATTAATATTTTGTAAGCTTTGTAAACGTATACATTTTTTGCCACGCCTTCTTAACATTTTCTCAAAACTGAGCTTCAGTTTACAGGCCAAACACAATTATGCAACAAGAATACAAAGTTTTTAGTTCCTTTTTAATAATATTACCTAATTTAAATGATTTTGATGTAATTATTCAAATAAAAAGCAAACACGGTTTTTCAAATTTGGCAGAATTTGATGTCTCTACTACAATTAAGAAGAGATCTCAACAATGTCACAGATTATATTCAGATTTGCCAAGTTCACTCTTGAAAAAAGATAAAAGAATGTGGTTCTTCCAAGAACTATTTCTTTCTACTTTATAATCTAAAGAACTGTTTTCCAATACAAAGAGCTTCCTGTGAAGCAGAAAGGTTTTTTGATGTTTTGACCAAAAATGGTTCTCCTGTGGCTTTGTAAAGCAGCTTTTTTTGTTTGAAACAAGTCCACAGTTTTTTAAGATTTCATAGCAATTTTAACATTTTGAACCCATCAGATTTATTCAAAACCAGATTATTGTAGATAATCTACATTAAAAGGATAATTTACCCCAAAATTTAAATTCTGTCAGTTGTTGCAAAATTGTATACATTTCTTTGGTCAGTTGAACAGAAAGAAAGATAGTTGGAAGAACCGAGTTTTCTTTTGACTACAACAGTAGGATGAATTATTTTATATATTTTTATATGGTTCTGTTGAACACAAAAGAAAATATTTAGAAGAATTTATGGAAAACAAACAGTCATGGGGCACTTTTCACAACTTTCTTCCAAACATCTTTCTTTGTGTTCAAGAGAACAAATACATTTATACAGGTTTGGAACAAATTTTGGGGTGATCTATCCCATTTATATAGCTCCATGCTATTTGTATAATGCAAGGGCATTCAAAAAGCCTCATTTGTATCTGTTTCTATATTTAATTTTAGGTGACAAATCTGAGATGAAGTTAAAACGCCAACGAGTACTCAGATCTCCTGAGCTATGAAAAAACAGCCTCTGAACAATACAGTTCTTCTCTGGGTTGAGCTTTTGAGAAGATATGCCACTAAAATGTAAGAGGTAATTTATAAAGATTATGTAAATGTTTTAAATTTAAAATGTGTGTAACAATCTTCCAGACATTTATGACACGACGGACAAGGTTCAAATATTCGGTTGAAACCTTCATTCGTTTTATAGTTGACTCTCGTCATCATCTGTTTTTTTTTTCAAATATTAAAGCATTACAAATATTAAAGAATAACATGTTGGAGAAAACACATTTTAGTAGAATGCTTGCTTGCTTTGCCTTGCAGATCTTGCCTGTGTGTTATCTGCCACAGTCTCCCCTGTCAGTATTTGTGCTCTCACACACCTCAACCTTGGACTTGCCAGCACCATGATCTACCAGTTGAGAAGAAATAGAGGATAAAGGGTGAGAGATGGGGAGGAAAGAGTCAGAAGGAGGTGGAAACCAGGAGACAGAGATGGAGGGGTACCAAGAGGTAGACATCTGTTGTCCAGCTGAGCCTCCCTCACATTAACTCACTCAAGTGCACACTCTCATTGTCACCTATTCCCTAAGGCCTCTGATATCTAGGTTCGGGGACAGCGAAAGTGTATTTCAGTCATGCGCAAAGACGAGCAACACTCATGCACACACAAACGCAATCACACTCAGTCACAGCATATTTTGTCTACTACTTTTTAGGACGGCACACAGCTGCGTATCAACAGCGGCTGATGTACTCCCCTTCTCCAGCAGATGGCGATGTTGCCACTGCTTTTCAGGCACCTGTGGGAAAGGCAACCAAAATGCCAGCGAAGCCTACAGGGGAGGGTTAAGGATTACTCCTAAAATCACACTGAAATGCCGTTAGCTGAGTAAAGAGAGCTTATTGTTCCCTCAAAGTTTACATGTCAAGGTCATTAGTGAGTCGAGCTCATAGATTTTAGTTTGATGCCATCTTACACTAAGCCACAATTCCCCAACCATATGCGCGTGTGATCGGGGGTGTGCGACATCATCTAAATAAATCATTTCTAAATCATTGTATTCTCAACAGGCTGCCATCGCTCACCAGCAATTCTCTTCCCTTTGACTGCCTCGATGGTGTTTTAAACACCTTGCCCTTAAAACGTTGTCACTTTAAACTATCGGGTGAAATAAAACCCGTCCATTGATCACGGCTAAGGCGGTCGCCCGGCCCCTGTTGCAACACGGTTGCACGCACACAGACCCAAGACGATTCTGTGGATTTAAATGCAGTCAGGCACATTATCAGGCTGTGCTCAGTCAAGCTCAAACATTCCATAACCTCAACCTTCTCCGTGACCCCTCCCTGCTTTTAACAACTGCCGACATAGTTTTGTGCTGTTATGTGATCATGCTCGGATGAAATCTGTCAAACAGCCCCTTGAGTTATTAGGCTGTCTACGTCTGACCTTTCCGCAATCAAAGATATATGACTTAAGGGCTCAGATTTGCCATGGCAACGGGTCCAATTTGCCGCCGTGAGAAAAGGTCTAATTGTTGCAGAAATTTAATGATCTAGCGCGACATCGGGGGCTGTGAGATTTTATGAACTGTTTACGCTATAATTTTCTTTTGTTAATGCATTCCCTGCTTAACCCTTTCACTGCCGCCCGCCTGGAGCGGGAGGGGGTGGCGGAAGGGGGAATTCGGGGTGGAAAAGAATGGATGCTGTGTGGTGATATTATTAGGGGAGATCTGCGCCTGTTTGTGTATGTGTGCGTAACAGCTACAACCTGTTTGCAACCGTTGTGCTGAGAAGGTGAAGATAGGGCTGGTATGTTTTCACGAAAACCCTCAGGATTATCGCCCTGCCAACGTAGACAGCTGTAATATATTCTACAAGGTCAAAGACAACTGAAATTAAAATGTCTAATCAGTTAATTTGTTTTATTGCGAGGGACTGGTGTGTGATTGGACACAGGCGAAGTGGGTGAGAAAGTGTAAGAGAGAGGGTGATAGAGATAGAGGGTGTGAAGATGCTTCGATATGCAGACTGATATTTTGACTGCTCTTGATGTGAGGAAGTATGGTTGTGTTTTTCTGTCATTGAATGTTGATGAACCTCTGACTCTAGCCGTCTGTCTTGTTTTTTGCCCTTTCCCGTTTCGTTCCTACAATCGTATGTTACAAGACTGATTTTATTAGTCGCTGAAATAGACTTATATTTTTTACCTTATTAAATATTCAAAATAAATTCAGCATATTTGATACGTTCATACATATTCAGAGTCAGCAACAAGAATCGGAATATTTTGATTGAACCCATACAGAAAAGAACATGTTGAATTGTTCTTTTGTGTGCTCATGATTCAATTCAAGGGAAATGGGTTGAATTACAATAGACTTCATTGTTTTTTCTTAACAGTCTTTACGTCATATATGAAATATTATATTTTTGTAGGGCTGCATATACAGTCCTGTCACGAAATATTTTAGTTTACATGAAATCTTTGAATTCATATTTTATATTGATTTAGTGAATTTAGGCTTGACGTATATCTTTCCAGTGAGTTTCATCTGATATTAATGAGAAATCCTGATTGGGCAGGTAAGACTATAGATATTTTTTCATCTTGGAAAGCAATACCCCATACATTTTAGAAAATGCTATAAGAAAGAAAGCACGTGTTCTTCCCTCGTGTGTCTGACTATTTAATTGTATGGGAATGTGTGTGGTAAATGAATGTCTGTGAATGTGACCTCCATTAGGTCCAGTACAGAGGAACGGTCCACCGCTGTTTGTTTTACTTTAAGTCACAGTAGAAGACGACTGGGCTTGATTTATTAGCGCTGAGTGTCAAATGACCATGATGAAGTACATTTCCATTTTAAAAGACTTGAGCACTCAATCTGGAAAAGTTACGATGGAAACAAACCACATGATAAGTCAGTGAAGGAGAGATGGGTGCTATATTGAGATCTTGTTAGGGACGAGAAAACAGAACGTATTTTTAATGAAAGGGACTGTCACTTTTCATACTTAATCCATTTACTCAGTATGCAATATGTCAAATTAAGGATTTCTTTAGAATCAGAGTTTATAATGTATGAAAAGAGCTTTCTTTAAAAAATGTTTGTTACGTAAACATTTGCTGTACAAGAACATTGCAAAATGAGCTCTCGTATCGCCTATTAAGCGTATATGGTTCCCAAAGCCTTGAAAGACACATCATCTGTGATATATCCTCCTAAATACCTTATTTTCTGCACTGCTTAACTCCACTTGGAAGATTGTATTCAAACTGTATTTTAGATGTTCAAAAATGATATATTGAATTTGAGCTGAGAATATATATTGAATTGATGTGGCTGACATGCTGCTAAAGAAATATTGTAGTTTCTTCACAAATGCTGCATCTTTTCTACAGAATTGCGATGCTTTGCATTAAGTAACACTAGGGGTCTTTTTAGTGTAGCTTCAAGTCTTCATCAGCCCCCACAAACTTGTCATTGTGAATCTTGCAAGGTGAGGAGGTGTGTGCGTGCACACCGGCTGCTCTCCAGCACAATGATAAAGTGATTTTTAAATGAAAATACACCTGTCTTTAGGACAAATACGGCACTAATTACTTGTCTAACCTAAATCTCCTACTGCCAGATGTTGCTAAAATACAGAGAGACAGAGACAAATTGTGCGCCACTCTTTTAGCCAGTGCACAAATATAGATGTTTAAATCATTTTTCCTTGACCCTGTTAGAGAGGCATTCAATGTGAGTGCTAAGTCAAGGCTGAGACTAATTGTAACGGTATGGTAGGTATCTCCTAATCTTGTCTCTCTGCAGTCTGTTCCTGACATAAGAGGGATTATGCTCTTATCTGCCCCTCCTCCTTGTGTTCCTCTACTCGCCAATTCACATTTCTATTTCAGTGACGTCCTTTTCACCTCTCCTTACCCGTCCTGCCCTCCTCTCCTGTCCTCCAACCTCCCCGCACAGTCATAAAAAAACTCAATGACTTATATACAATGTTGAAGAATTTCAAGGCAAGTGTTAGATTCGCAGAGGTCCTCGAAGTGTCAGTTACAGTAACTCTGTGAGAGCCGTCCAGAAAGATGAAGACATTTCTGTCTTTCTTGTTCTTCTTTTTTTCTTTCTTTCTTTCTTTTCTCTTCTTTTCTTTTCCAGCTGTCTATATTTGAATTCTGTATGAGAGGAAAATTATATGCGGCCACCACAAACAGCCTGCCTCTCTTTTACTTTAAAAGACAGGATAATGAGAGAGAATATCTATTTGCTCAGCGTAATGTGTGTGTTCACACTGATGTTAAGAGACTGGACTGCGTATGCGTTTCTGCAGCAGGGATGAGGAATAGGACGTGGCCTTATATTAATTCCGCAAGACTTTTGGTAATGGGCTGTGCGGAATATTTCATTTCATTTTTTTAATCGTATTCCCATTTACCATAAGAATGCAGAATACCGTGCCATATTGTTGTGCCCTCTGAGCAAGTTGGATTTTAAGTGCTAAGCTTCAGACACAACAACATCTTTTAGAAAGAAAAAAAAGACATTAGAGCCCGGAGCCCTTCGTTCTAAATCAAAATATAAAATCAGAATTTAAAGCAACGATGCTCTTTTCTACATGAGATGTTTTTACCTCGAGTCAAGTGTTTGCATCCTGTCATAGCAAAGTGTTTTACATCCGCTGTTATTTTAATGGTTTTTAATGATATATGCTGCTTATTTAGATAATTTAACCAATAAAAATCATTATTTAATGTATTTAAATTCTTATTTAAGAATAAAAAAAGAAAAAGAGTAAAACGCAGACTTCTGAATTTCATGGAGATTTTGGAAGTACAGTGCTATAAATACATCATCTCTCTAAAACCTTACAATTACCCTAGATTTCTTTTAACAAGTTAAAGTGAAAGTAGAGTCATTTGAAGATGACCGTTTTTCCCTTAGAACATTTTACAAAACCTCCCTCTAGGGAGTTTTTTTCCATGTCTATATTGTCATTTCGTTTCCTATTATCTGCATATGTCATACGCTCCAAATGATGGTTTCAGACGGACCACCACTAGTCTGTTCTGCCCTTAACCGCAGACCTCGGTCTTCATTTGACATGTCTCCCACGCCTCCCTGTGAAAAATCAATCAATCATTCTAATTATTTATGCAAATGTACTAATTAGTTATCAGGTGCCCCCTCCACTTGCCTCCCCAGCATCCTCTGTATTCAAAATAAGCTTCAGGACATGGGATCGCTACGGACCACGGGCAAATATTTACTACTCCCATCTCATTACTTCCGGTCACACGTGCTAAAAAGCTGACCGTGAATATTTTAAAAGCCCCTCACATGCTCTAAAACTTACCTTGACCTTTTTCCGGTCTGGTTTGGCCACACCAGAGCAACACCAGGGGTCCACTTTGTCCTCTGCAACCATGTGTGTACCTTCACGAGTGCTGGTGTTGAGCCCCGGGGTTTCGTTTGCACACAGACACACATGTGGTGTATTTTCACTCTGTCTCTGTGAGGTTTGCTTGTTAAAGACAACTGATATATTTCAGCTTTAATGTGTCCCAGGGGAAATGCTGACCATTTTTATTTCTCGAGCTCCGTGATTAGCAAGTTGGGATTTGTCGATACAATAGTTATGAATGATTGGAACCAACCTGAATTGGGGCTATAATCTTTTTTCCCTCTATGCTTTGATATTGCTATTCTGCGTTTTTGCTTAAAAAGAAAGTGATTAATCAATAATTAATTTAAATCCGTGGCATTGACAAAGGCAAAACGATGAAAATATTTTCCATAAATCTGCTGTTTATTGCAGGTGCGATTCAGCACTGTTCTGCTTATAGCCTCGGTGCTCGTGTAAAGTATGGCGTGCGGCACGCTCTCCGTGCTTAGCAAAAACCTGCTGTTTTAGAGATGTGAGACACATTGTAGTTTATAGTTGAACGTCAGGAAAGTCCTCCGAGTGCGGTTCTTAATTGCGCCCAAGAGTTCATCCATTGTAAAGCAGACAGAGAAGAGAGGAGCTGCAGCTAGCTCTTGATGGTTAGAGGTCTCTCGGTCCTGGTTGTCTCTCTAGTGCTCTGATTAAGCGGCTGTTATCACTGCCTATATCATACAGGTATATGAACGTATATGTTTGCTGAGCTCTTAATCACTGTGATGGGTCTTTTTTTAACATCTGTATTTATCATCTTATGGCAGGGGTTCTCAACCTTTTCACTCCACGGCCCCCCATTGTATTCAACAATATTCAAAGACCCCACATACCACTTTCACAACCATTAAAATGTCTACACAATGAAATGCTTCAGAGCTTGATATTTACTGGAAAAACTTTCATTTTCATTCATTACACAAATTTCCAAATTATAAGAAATATCTTGGCTTAGTTCGTTTTTTTATGTATTTCAATGCATATTTTGACTAATTTTAAAATATTTTTTAATTAATTATAAAATGGCCAAATTATAAAAATATATTGGTTTTTAGTTTTTTTTTAAATGTATTTGAATGCTCATTTTGTCTAATTTTAAACTATTAGTTAGCTTGAGACCCCCTTGGAAGTCAGCAGTGGGCCTCTTGTAGGCCACCCCCCCTGTTAAGAACCACTTAAGGTAACTTTAGGAAAATAAAATCCTAGAGTAAGTTTTCAATTCATCCAAATATGTACAAATGAATTTCAGACTAGAGGTCACATACTGTAGTCACCCTCTCTTAGTAAACTAGAATAATGTCAAGACAGTTGTTATGAGCCTGTCATATAAGGTCCCCAGACAGCACATTTCACCAGTGAGTGCTTTAAAAAGTATTGAAAAAGGTCTTTTTATAACGTTTCTCAGTTGATTTAGAGAAGTGGTGATTATTCAGGGTTTTCATGTCATGATGGATTAGCCTGTGCAATAAAATATATGTAGCAACATCAGCCACGCGGACAGAAATCGAGCTGATAACATGCCTCGTGCGCAGAGCACCATTTTGTTTTGTTTACAGTTTGGATCATTTAAAGACAATGCCGTGTCAAAGCCAAGCTTTGATGTGCGCGCCAACTCTTCTTTTCCCAGCGGCATTAACTGCAGCCCTTCCTGTGTATTGTTCAGGTGTACCTCCGAAGATATTTTTTTAACTTCATTGTTAAGAAATAACCACTCGATAGACGTTTTTTTCCCCTTTTCCACAATAGACAGTTTGCTTTCTCCTTTCACCCGGAAATGTTGGAGTTGTTATTTTAAACCTGGAAGTCTTGCTATATGGTGAGACATGACTTGCAAAGACACAACATCCTCTTCCTTGGTAGAAAAAGGTGGTCACCGGCAATGTCTGGTAGTAGTTCCTCAAACAGCTGGGATTGTGTCCTGTTTGAGACAACGTGCACCCTTCTGGAGTCCAGGAGGCTTGACGGTAGGAGGTGGAGAAAGACCAAACACTATTTAAGGGAGGAAAGAATATGCAAAAGGGAAGGAATAAAGCAGCTGTGTTGTGGCCATATGCGGCCCCTTAGAAGAAGGTAAGGTCTGTCCCTTCACATATCCCTGGCTAAACATCAGAAGGTGGTCACTGGCCACGTCGCACACCCTACCAGTCAGTTTGATTTAATGAGAGGAGCTTTGGATGCCACCGTCTGGCTAGAAGAAGAAAAAAGATAGAACAAGAAAACAGTAACATGGCCAACTGATCTAGCAGGATGACAGATAAGTGTGTAAAGTCCTCAGAATAGGCCAGAGCAGAGAGATAGGTATAGATTTCTCACATTTGCACGGGGTTGTGGGACGTATGCATGATGCGGAGGAGAAATGAAATAAAGAAAACCGCTAATGACGGAGAGAGTGAGAATGGCTGCGGTGTCTGGCACGGGAAACCGCGCGTGTGGCAAGGTTTTAATGATGCATCTGCTCATGTCAAATGATTCTGGACACATGGCAAACCCTTGACTGCTGGAAGCTTTGATGTCATCACACACACATATACACAAATGCGCGCTGGCATACTCTTTTTGTCTCACACATGCATGCACACACATACACGACCGAAACTCACGCATGCTCAGCTATGTACCGGGCACCGGTTCACTTTGGCCCCCTCTGGTGCTGCGGTGGCTGATTTTAATGTCCCTGCCTAATGATCTGGCAGCCCTCGAAAGGTAAATGATAATTTGCCTTAAGTGGAGCCTTTAGGCGGAAAAGCCTTGTAGAACTCTTTCCTTTTTCAAGACGAATTTGAACATTCTGTCCTTTTAAGACTGGATTATCAACATGTCATGCACAGATTTCATTTCAATTTCTAGTCCAGTCCAAGGAAGCATCCCACCCTTTCCACTCTGATTTCAGCAGGCTGACCAGATGAGGATCTGTCGTACTAGAAGGCAGTGACTGAAGATGGTTCACTGATGGAGACCACAGTAGAAAAGGAGAAAATAAGCACTGATTTTAGATCAGTCTCACTTTGCTCTGGCTTTGTGAAACACAGCTCACTGGAGGGTTTATGCAGGGTATCTGGCAGGAATTAACTGGTGATTCATCAGTCAAAAGAACTCCTGTTGCTACTGTTCAGCTGTCTTCAGAAGCACAAAATAGTTTCCTGTGCACCACTTCTGGCAATTTGTCTTTCTATACAAAAGCTCTGAAACATGAAATGGTCATGGGTCTGCACGCTTTTTAAAGGGACAGTTCACTCTAAAATAGAAATTCTGTCATCATTTATTCGTCCTCATATTGTTTAAACCTGCATAGCCCTTTCTTCTGTGGAACAAAAAAGAAGATATGTTGAGAAATGTCTCAGTGGTTTTGACCGTACAACGGAAGGGGGCCAGTGAGGTTCTTTAAAATATCTTCTTTTGTGTTCCACAGAAGAAAGGGTCATGCAGGTTTAAACAACATGAGGATAAATAAATGTAATAAATATATAAATAAATACAAATCCCATTAAATGCGAGCCTGGATTAGCAGCAAATGGAGAAACTGACACAGTACTTTCAGTTTCCACAGCAGGTGCAATATTTACATCTGAAGTAGGCTCTGATCCGTTGCAAAAGAACAGGGCAGAGATGAAAGAGAGAGGTTGGCTTGGAGCAGTCAGGGGCTTGTCTCCGGGGGCTGATAATTGCTTAGGGTGAAGGCAAGTTCAGGGCCTGCTTTTGTCTTGCCAGTAATAGGACATGAGAGGTAAGGAGCAGGGCCTTTGGCGACAGGGTAGTGCCACCGATCAGACGAAAGGTTGTAGGCACATGGGCGCCCCCTCTTGCTTTCACAGGATCCTCTCTTTCCTCCTCTCACTCCTCTCGGAGGGTATTAGAAGCAGCCAGATGCTCCAGTATCTGTCCTGAGGGGATGGAGGTTAACCGCTGGCTCGAGTGTGTTTCGCCAAAGGCGAGAAAAAGAGGTATCCTTTCTCTGTTCATCCCCCTCGCTTTTACGTCTCTCGTGCATTTCTATCACTTTCCTCATCCTGACATGGGCAAACAGTGAGCCGTTTAAGATCTCTTACCCTTTCCCTGGGTAGTGACCAAATTCACTACTTAATGCTAATGTTTTTCCTTCTTTTAACATCTTTTTATTTCTCTTAAGGTTGGTGCTTTAAAGATAATGTGCCGTTTTAGGGTTGATGGTGTAAAGTGAGAGCGGAAATGTGATTCTGAAGCATTAGGTGTTAATGCGGTGGTTTCGCTGCAGCAAAGAATATCAAGCATTAGATCTTTGAGTGATTCTTAGATGGGGAGCCCCAGGTGCTGTGCCTTAGGAAACATCTGAAATGGTTAAGAGCACTTTCTTTCCTGTAATAGAGTAAAAAGACTGGATATCGTATGTGCATTTGGAATCGAAAATTCCTCCAGGAGCACAGAATAACTGGAATGTAACATTAACTCATAAGTTGCACTCAAGCAGGCTTGACTGGTAAAAGCATTTTCAGTTGGGAAAAGGGAATTTCTTCTAGCCCAGGCGCCGTGGTGCGCGTCTGGAAGTGGATTGGACCGTCCCACGGATTATCTGTTTTACTTTTAATTCCTGCTGAACTATTTCTTTCAGATCTCAGTGGGCTCGCGCCCATCTGCTTGCCCGCTAACTCATCCTGTCTTTCATCCGCCTCGCCTGATCAAAGCTCATTAACACTTCTGAATGAGAGGGAGTTGTCCTGCTAATGCTAACCCTGTACGGTCTCTTAACATCATGCGGACAGTAGGCTCTCACATGTCCTCTGATTTCTTCTCTTTGTTACGTACACCAATAAAGAAGCCACTTCTTTGATATGCTGTTTTTCTTTCTTCGGCAGCAATCTTTGATTCCTTGGGCAAGCCGTCCCACTAGTGCACAGCTGCTTACTTGGCTTGTTGTTCTTGGCACGGCTCTAGCGATAGCACGCCCGCTACCGGCTTTGTGTAGCACATTCTGAGGCCCTGGCACTTCAGAAAACGTCAACGAGCAGCCGTCGAACCGCCATTTTGAAACCAGGACACTTGATGAGCGAGCATGAGAGAGATAAAAGTATGCGTGTGATGTGTAGCACTGGGTGTCCTCTCTCTAAGAGCACAAAGACCCCAAGGTTACCTGGAAACACTGATCCTGTTCCAGGATCTGAATTCCTGTTTCATGCCATTCCATTCCTCAACACATCATGCCTGCCAGGTGCGGTTTGCCTGACCTTGGCAGTTTATTGAGATTATATGTTTACCAGCTCCTCTTGATAAATGCTGTCTTGTCTCCTCTGCCATATCTCTCACATTCCCACAACAATGCGGTATTATTCCCCAGCCGTGTGTCTCTCCTTCACTGGATTACCCTGAGGATGGATATGCCAGAAGTGGAGTAAGCTAATAGCTTTGAGTAACACACAGCCACGGGTGCGTGTGTGTTGGATAAGGGAGTGAGAGAACAAGTTTCTGCTCAACCCATGGCTGGTCCAACAGATGTCAGTCATGCGTTTTTTAATGGGAAGTTCACACAGTGTTGTTTTAATTTATTTTGGAATTTAAGTTTTTAGATAAGTTGAAAGCGACTTATTAGTGATTTATTAGAAGTGTGTCAGGTGGGATGTTTTTAGATTTGTGCATTAATTCTGCCGTCGAATTGTCAATTGCCGTTAAAAATAACGTGTTAGATATGTTTAACTGTGTTGTGTGAGGTGTTACTGTATGGGTTCTAACGTTACATCATGTCTTTCTTCCTGTTGTTAAGTGTAGATCGGTCAATATGGTTAAAAAAGCTGAGCTGACACTTAAATGCTTTAGAATTGATATTTGGGTTTGGCTTCCTGTCTTAAGCTTTTTTGCTTTGAACCAAATTTGGATTTAGTGTTTTACCCCACTTGTCTGATACTTTTTACTGGAGACATCACTTAAATGGATATTGGTCTGCCATAAATTCACCATGTAGTGGTTTGTTCACTATCACAAATACTATTACAGTATGTTGAAAATGTTTTTGCTACTTTTGCTAAATCTTCTGAATAATATTCTGAATTCCTGGCTGGTGTATAAAAATGTGAGAAATATTTTACAAAATAAAACTTTGTGATATACGTTTTTTTATTCATGTTCATATTTTAAATGCTATGTTGATGGCAAACGTTTGTCATGTTAAACATCTTAAGTTATAAGCCCCACAGCATGCTGTCATAAGCTTTTCTGTTCTAAACCAAATTTGAATTTAGTGTTTCTGATCCCTTTTACTGAACGCATCACTCAAATTGATTTAGTTTTGTTGGAAATGCACCATCGCAGTGGTTTGTCCTCATATCTGCGATGATGTCACCTGTTTGTATGAGTGGCAGTATTTAGCTGCATTTTGCCCGTGTGCTTTTATATTACTGCTGGCAAATATGTGATATTGGGGGTGAGGGTTCGATTTTGTGTCTGTTTGTATATTTGTGTGTGTGTATACGCTGGCTACGATGGTGAAGAGGGGCACGGTTACCACGGAAATGGATGTGTTGGCCTCATCAGAGGGCTCCCAGCTGGTGTGGGTTCGGAAGCTCGTCTTGGCAAGCGCACGGTCAGGGGGGAGTTTGCATCTGTGCAGCCTTGGCGCTCAGCTGGAGGGGGTTGGGGAGGTTTGGGGCTGCTTCCCCCTGCACGTCAGGTTTTAAAGGAGACCCACCCATTGTCACCATACAGTCCCACTGGCGTTTACACTGGGAGCAAAACAGTTCTCCACTGCTGGTTGCCATTTATATCTATCCATCCATCCATCCATCCATCTAGTATATCCCATTCTCATCCTATATTGTTCCTCCAAGTACTCCTTGTCCATAAATCCCTCTTCTGAACTGCCATCATTTAATTTATTTTTAATTGAATGCCTAGGTGCATATGCTCCTTATTGAGAGAGATTAAAGCATTTCGTCTCTTTGGCCTTCCTGTGTGACTTTAGACATTGGTGTTCAAGGAGTTTAAAGAGAGACGTGTAGATATTGTGAAGATATGACGCACAGTGCAGTACACCAAGAAACTCTTTAGGTGTTTGGAGACTTGACCTATTGACCCGTGACACTTCCTCTTGCTTCGCGTTTGTGTAAGGCTTGTGTGTGCATGCTCCGAGTTGTAGAGACATGTGACCTCTAACCTCTTCGTGGGGAGATGAGTGTCTGAGCAGGTCCAAAGGTCAGTGGCTCAGATCTGATTATTATTTTCCCTTGTCTCCCATTTACCTTTCATTTCCTTTGCTTTTTTTAACGTAATGAAATTTAATACTTCAGTTGTGAAATCTTAATATAATTGTTTTAATTATTGCTGCTAATGTCAGTTGATGTTATTGTTGTTTACATTATTTAGTAATTATTGGGAGCATCATCAGTGATAGAGGAGAGTGAAATGTGTCATTGGGTGAGTTTTGTTGTGCTCTTAATCTAGCACTATTTTTGTCATGTGATCATAGATTTAGAAAGCATCCATCACATTGATGCACATGTTTTTTTCATGTCAAAGTAAATTTTCCACATGGCAGGTAAAATGCATGTTGGGGAATTGCCAATGTATAAAATCATGTTAATTGTTTGGCAACAGATTAGACATAAATTATTAAAACGTGATTTTAAATAATATTGTAGCTGTGGAGTAAAGCGTGCCAGATATTTAGGGAACTAATGCTAATGGCAACTAATAGCGATTATACATTTTTTTTCACTGTATGTAAAGATTATAAATACATTTCAGAGTTCCTGGACAGTTTATTACAATTAAAAATGTGCAGCAAAATAAGAATTTGGAATCTTTTTTTTATTTAAAATAAGTTTTTTTAAATACATGTTCATAAAATGACGTCTCCTCTCCGTCTCCTAAATAGCAGTAATAATCAGAGTGATAACATACTTTTCATATTTCACATATTTCATATCAGATTTCTACTATATAAATAATTGTATTTGTTTTACAGTAAACAAGAAAGTTATAGGCATTTAGGACATCATGAGGATAATTTATGGCAATATTTTTAGGTGTACTGTCCCCTTAAAGTACCAATGTGTCCCCTTAAAGTACCAATTCTGTCTATTGACAGAAATGCAATATAATATACATAACTATATAACTATATCAGAGGTGTTGTGTTATTTCTATCATCATACACTGCGGATCCCCTTGCATGGAATTCGCCATGTTATTTCAACAGTAGTTCTAAACGGAACAAACTGCTCTACAGAACGCGTTTCGTAAAACATTATCTCCTTCGGTAAAGAAGCGAAACACTTTACAACATCTTAGTCCTCTCTCAGCCCCCGTAGTACTTTAAAAGAGAGGGAGGAGCCGTTGGTTGTAATTCTCAACCTCACCGCTAGATGCTGCTAAATTTCACTGTCTGGTCCTTTAAATAGAAGGTGGTTCATGTTGATTTTTAGGGCTATATTTCCCAGATTCTTAATGTATCGTTGTTGTGATAATTCACTCATGTTCAGACTGAGCAATGTATCTAGAATGCTCAGTGTGTTATGTAGTGGGGCTTACTGTATATGTATGATCCAAGTTTATATCCTGCTTGTTTCATTTTCTTATCCTTTTCTTTATAGTTCCTTTTCTCCTCTCCCAGACTCTTAAAAGGTGCAATTTATGTATTTGTGTACTTTACACATTGGTGATATATGATTCATTGCTTGAATATTCCAGTACTGATGTGTGTTCCTCTGTTCTCCTCTCTTCTGCTCTTCCCTGCAGTGAGCCGTATCTGAGGCACATTGACCTTTGACAGGTCTCTATTGCTCACAGTGATGTTAGCGGCTTGCAACAGCTCGACACAGCGCTACATTAAAGGCTGTTGCTGCCCTCCCCTTGCCTCAGAAACGGTGTGTGATAATATGTGATAACACTCTTGGCTTTCTCCTCTCTCCGCTGAGCTTTCACTCAGACAAACTGCCTCAAAGTTCTCGTAGACCGTTTCGGCGGCAACAACATAAACAAACAGTATGTGGACTCAACTTCAGATAGACCTCCACATAAAAACAATAACTGTTGCGTAGTTTTAATTTAATACAATAATATCCAATATGATATAAAAATAAATGAATATGAATATAAATTAAATATACAATAAATAAAAAAAACAGGCTTGAAGTTGACTTTGGGCCAAGCACGTACGTCCGATGTAACCGTCTTTACAACCGTTGAACTGTCATGCTATATTATATGCTGTATCATACCGCCTTCCTTCACAAACCAGTTTTTTGTGCTGCATGGACCTTGGATTGCAGTCCTGGGGTATTTTAACATGTAAAACAGCATGTTACGGGCCTGTTTAATGTCGGCCCCCACCAGCACTCGGGGTGGGATAGAGACCCCTGATGCAACAGAACAGATATAAAAAACAATAACATTCAAAGCGATTTCGTGTACACTGAAAGTGCTCTTGGTTTGTGTTGCAGTATAACGAATGAGACCAAAGCTGGATTCCCTGATATGCAGTTTGGAAATGCTTAGTTGCGCAAAAGCTTATTTGCATGCAATATGTCTGTATTCTTTCTCATCTTCCGTTACCTTTGCTCACAGGTTTGGTCTGTTTCTCTCTCTCTTTTGCTCCGAGCTGATCTAATGATTCATGGAGCTACATCGAGCTGCTTGTCAGAGATCAATCATCTTGGTCGGGGCATTCTGCCGATTGTTTGAGTAGGGGGCCATTAGAGAGAACTGTTTGGAAGTGTTTTGTGAACCTAAGCTGCCTCAAAGGTCACAGAATCAGAAAAAAAACAGTCTTTCTGAAAAGTGCGTCTCACATGTGTATGTGTGTGTGCGCGCGTTAGTGAGTGAGCGAGCGAGAGGAAGAGAGAGAGGCCTTGTCAGCCTCGTTGTGACTCCGCTGCCCTTTGTTAGTATGAATGCTTAAACAGCTCGCCACGAGCTCAGAACCCGGGATAAATAATTTCCACTGTCTGTCATGCCAATCTGAAATATGCACGGCTACATCTCGGGCGGAAAGATGAGACGAAAGGAGAGGAGAGGTGAGCCGAAAAAGCTGGCGTGGAGAACATAAGAAGGCTGTTTTATGTGGCTTGTCAATACCTACTAATGAGAATCTCCATTGTGATTTGCATTGCACAGTTTGAATCCAACGTATTGCTAACTTGCAGTAAACTTCTCTGAATGGAGGCTCTTGAAAGTCTTCGAGTTCGGTCTTCGGGAAGTTGTCAAAGCCGTTATAATTTTTCCAGCTCGCTCTTTTTATGTAGAAGCAGCAGTTCTATTGTTTAAGATCTGAAAGTTTTGGTGCGGAGTAACTTTCTGCGCATCTTTATGCACAAAGGTTGACTTGAAAGATCAAATGCTTGCTCATCCAGCGAAATACTGTCTGATGACCTTGCGATTGCGCAGTTCGAAGCGGATGTCCCGTTTGGCATTAAAGAATGGCATGCCTTCTTTGTGACAAGTGGAGGAAACTTGTCTGTGACTCATGAGGAGTTAATGGGTGAAAATGACATAAGACTCCTAACTGATTAAATACAGTCAGATGTTTTTGCGAAGCACAAAGCCACTTTTCTCTCTCTCTCTCTCTCTCTCTCTCTCTCTCTCTCTCTCTCTCTCCACGAACACAATAAATGTTGGTCGTCAGCTCGGTACTTCAGAAATTAAAAAAGAATTAACTTTCTATCCCGCCTCTGTGGGTGCCAAACCTCAGCATCATGTGTTTTGTGAGGCTGAAGGCACGGTAGAGTAGACGTGCCACCGCCCAGCCACCCCCAACACCACCCTGAACTCACAGTGCCCTGGTAAAAACCGAGGGGGTGGTGGCTGCAGGAAATGTTTACATGTGATAGCTGGTTTAAGACCCAGCAGTTTGCCAGTAATTGGGTAAGCTGGCACAGCGGCGAAGACCTTTTGTTGCACATTCGTCTTGAATCAAAACCACTTTTCCACACCACAAAAGAGGAGCTGAATTGAAATCAGCTGTATTTGGTTGATTTAAGACAGTTTCTATTTCATGGAAGCGCATTTAAGGCAGCTGTAGCTTCACCATCGAGCTTCTGCCTGCCAGGCACCTTCACGCTGTCCAAGTCCCATTCACTAAATCATTTTCGTGGACTTAAATGTTTAAATGTGCCCTTAACAATAAGGGAGCAGTCTCCCCGTCTATCAGTACTGGACAGTGCTGTGCGTACAGTTTCTTGAAGTTCACTAAGAAATGAAGACAAGCCACAAGCTGATATTTATCTTATTTCCTATTTGGCTGGTTGCTTGCAAATGTAATGATGCTATTTTAGCTATTTACGTTTTTTGCTTATATTTTTATTTATTTTATGTGTGCGTATGTTCCCAGTTCTTGGGAAGAGAGAAAAGTAGGACGCTCACTTTGCAAATATTGCTCAACCCCAGTTTCTTGTTTGTTATTTTTTTTTCTTAAAGGCACAAATTATTTTAAAAAACAAACAAACAAAAAAGCATTTCTCAACTGGAAGAATATTTAATTGTTTTTTGATTACTTAGGATGTGACCATGGGAATTCCTAGTTTTAAATATTTAAAGACATGCAGTCCTGCGCTGAAGAAATATTTCAATCTGCGTTTTTTTCCTCCCTCAATAATTATTTTCTGAAAACAGTCTAAAGACATCAAATACATAAATATTTGAATTCGTGTTCAGCTGAGGGCATAAATTAAAAAGAGCTCTAGGGGTATTCTTGGTCCTCTTAGACACGCAGAGAGCAGGGACCGAATACAGGAGAGTCTTCAGCCAGAGGGTGGCAGCAGTGAGTAGCCCTCTATACAGAGGTCTGCCAGTCGAATTGTAATTTATGATCCATTTCTATTATAGGTGGGGTGTGCAGAGATAGTTACAGTAATAATTATCAGAGTGAAGCGTTTCCTAGGCAACTGGAATCTTTTTTTTCTCCTCCATTCATGCGGGCGTAGCAAAAAGTGTCTGTGTTGCATGACATGGCTGGAGGGGAGCCATGGCCTGTGTTTCTGGTTCTGTATGCGAGGTTTGACTGTTGTTATAATACAAACTATCTACAGTCTCTGCAAACTGGTACTGAACTACACACATTTTTTTTCTTGTTCTTTTTCTTGCCTATTTGTAAAGATTATTAGCATTTAAGTGCAAAATATTTTTTAGGCCAAAAACATGTGATTTATAACTATTGACTGGGACTGCAGTTAACTTGCATTCTGTGTTTGGCTTGTGTCTAATAATAAAACTGTTTAATTTAATTTATGTTAATATTCATTTATATTATTATTTTATTGTATAATAATTGTACCAAATAAAGCATTTGTCAAATTTTTTTGTATGTTCATTTTATTAAATCAACAATTTGTTGAATGGGTCGTGTAGTTTGGTTGCATTTAAAGAAACCGTATGGTACATTGGCATCTAGCTTGGTATTGCAGTATAAATGCAAAATATTGGAGAGACAAGTTTAACCAAGTAACCAAGTTCTCGGTTTCTTTCGCTTGTTATCAGAAATAATCTACAGGCACTCGAATGTTGTACCGGAAGTTAAGGGAAGTCCTTGAAAGTGCGCAAGCACAGTAACGTTTGTTTATGTTGTCACTTTGTGACTGTCGATATGAAATAACAAGCTAATTATTATGGGAATTACATTGGCCATGTCTAGACCTCCGTAACTTGTTATTTTATCCATTACGACGGGCAATATGGCTGCAATTTCCTTCTATTTCCCTTCATGTTGGCAGTAGCAGTCTTAACCTTACCAGCCACGTCCTCTTGGGTCCAACACAACCCCCCTGCACAATTACAGGACAGCCCTAATTCCTTATCATAAAAATCCAATGTTGTAATGTTGGAGGAATTGCTGTATTGAGGCTAAACAATGGGGCTTGTGCTCTACGTTTCGTGTCATTAAACTCAGCATGCAACTTTGAAGTGTCCCTTAATTCGGCCATGCTGCGCCTCTTCCATGCGAAGATATTGCGACGATATGAAGAAAACAAAATGAGAGAGACAGTGAGAGACGGATAGAGATGTGGCTGTCAACTTCCCCGTGAACTGCTTTTATTTTCACTTGTGTTAGGTGTACTACAGAGATTACTTAGACCCATTACCACAGCTATGATTAGACAGAGCACCAAAGCAATAGAGAGACAGTGTTCTCCTGGCATTTCATCGGCAAGTCAGACGTCTGCCTTCGAACCTGAGCAATACTCCCAGAGGGGCTCTTGAGTTCACATTTACCACAAAAACAATTCACGCATCAAAAGTTCACATTGCCAGAAAGCCACTGCTGAGGAGGTCCGCTTAATTTCAATCACATCATGTGAGAAGGGGAAAAATCAGGCGGTGAAGAGGAAATATTCTTTGAGGTTTTTCGGGGCTTTTTGTAGGTGCTTTCATTTTTATCTTTATTTGAAAACTTTATTTTGCATTTTTTTATGAACAAAACTATATCTTTGTCTGTATGACAAATTATTTATCTTCTTACTGTATTCGTGACTTAAAGCACAGGTCATTGTGTCAGTTACATATATTAATCACACAAATAAAATGATAATTTTGTACCTTAATTCAGGAAATAAACTATTTACGTGCCACCGCATGAAGTTCTGGAAACAAAAGCATTTAGACATCCTGAATAAGCTACAATCAGACATTTTGAGGTAAATGTGGTTAGAAGATGAATAAACCGCAACTGAAATTATTTTCGTAGACTATATTCTTCACTTGATGTAATTTCTACAGATAAATAGATAGTTTATCCACAAAGAAATTCATGTCATCTAAAACCTGTATATCGTTGATGTCCTTCTGAAACCTTGGATGTCCAAATTAACAGTTTTTCAGGAAATAAAAAATCCACTGTACTTTGAATTTATTACATACGGTGTTGTCAAAGTTTGTAAATGTGATACTTTATTTTAATGAGATATTTGCAAAACCCAGGGACAAACATAAAGGCTGACTAATATGGTTTATGACAGAAAATCCAAAATGGAAATTTTTATTTTTCAGAAGGACAGCGGCGATCTGTAACATTATTTTGTAGAACACAATGTATCAGTGGTAAGTCAGAAGGGGTTCTTTGTTAACCAGCTATCTTTAAAATATCTTTCTCTATGTTTTGCAGTGGAAATAAAGTCATACCTGTTTGGGATGACGTGAGGGTGAGTAACTGATTGAAGATTTTTATTTTTGGCTGAACTGTCCCTTTTATCCATGTTTAATGTTGGATATTCTACTAAAGTTACCAGCCAACCCACGAGCCAATTTTTACTGCAATTTGGCGCTTGACACATCAATGTTGTCTTGTTAGAGCAATGCTGACCCTGTCTTCCGAGCTTATGCTAAATGAGAGACCTTGTTGTCGCGATCTCCCCAAGTTGCAGAAGCATTTATAGATATGAGAATTTCTCTCGGAGATGTGCGGAGTAGTTTTGTGATCGTGAGTTTGAGATAGGATCTGTGCCCTACAATGGGTTAAAAAGCTGATGGGGTGGGCTCTCAGTCACTACCCCCAGAGTGTGTCATTGATTGAGGCACTTGGCTGATATGTCACCACCAGGCACACAGATGGATGAAAACACAAACAGTGCAGCCGCGAACACCTTTGCATATGTGTGTGTGTGTTTGTGAGATCGCCTGTGAGTTGTGTGAAAATCTCTGGATATGATCACATAGTGTGTTTTGTCCACACGCTTCCAGTAATCTGTTCCACACAATCCTCAAGTGTCTTCCCATTTTCATCTTCCCTCTATCTTTCTCTCCCTCCTCCCGCCTGTATTTTCCTCCCGCCTGTATTTCTCTCTCTCTCTCTCTCTCTCTCTCTCTCTCTCTCTCTCTCTCTCTTGCCTCTCTCCACCCTGAAGTGCCCTTTTTAATTGAACAGTCATCTGTCGGCTGTTTCCCCCATTCTCCACCTCCCCTCCCTAACATCAGTCCATCCGATGGCTTCAGCCACTCGCTTTCGTCTGTCCCTCTCTCTCTCTCCCTCTCTCTCTCTCTCTCTCTCTCTCTCCTTTCTTCCATCATACCATCTGCCTCCAGCCCAGTGACTGGCAAGTACTATGCGATCTATCTCCACCTCCTTTTCATCTGTGCCTCCCTCCTTTTCTTTTGGCATTGTTTGTTTGCTTGCATGGGTTGCTGCGCCTTTAAGACCGCTGCCTGCGACTCGGGCCTAATATCATTAATCTGTACAAACTTGGTGTGACAGAAGCAGGAGGCACCGCAGATTGATGACATTTTATTGTTATTGCAGTGCTACTATTAACTGTTCTGCAGTTCTGCTCGCATATTTTTCCCTTTTACCTCCGTACACGACTGGCAGAGAGAGACCAGGGAGAGAGATCTGCAAATTGAACACGCTGCTGGTTTGATGCAGAAAAAAAGCGATTAATTTAAGCGTAGAATTGCTGTTTTGATGTTATATTTCAGTGGCGTCTTTTTTGCCAATAAATGCAGCTGAATCATTGCCGTTGTTTTCTCTTAAGGCCTGTTGGAGATTACCGGGAGGAGTGAGAAGCCCTTAATTTGCACACAAAAGAGATTCTGTTGTCCTTTCATAATATATAGCCTTTATATACTTCTGATAAATATGAATATTATGCTCGATGTTTATTATCAAGGACTGTATAACTCTTGATGCACAGTGCAGTTTTATTGATCCACGACACCTCTTACATTTGTACTGGCCCGAGTATTACTGCCTCAATATTACCAAGACAGCAATATCTGTTCATCACTAATGTTTTAAACTGAAAATATTGCTTCTACTACATTAACATTATCAACAACTGTTGCCGCTGTCAGTAAGTTAACTATTAGAGCGGCTAAAATCATGGATAGAGCTGTGCAAAGCCTCTTAGTATGATATACACGGTCAGTGTCCATTAAGAAATTAAAGGAATAGTTTATCCTCAAATAACAATTTTATCATAATTTACTCACACTTACGCCGCTCTAACCCTCTATTATTTTCTTTCTTCCGAGTTGCCTTTTTCAATACAAAATGGATAGGGATTTGTGCTACCCCGCTTCAAAATGAACAAAACGGCACCATAAGTATTTTGAATGACTATATTCCAAGTCTTCTTAACCACTGAGATGTGTGAAACAAACCAAACTGAACCCATTTCATGTCTGACACTTTTCCTCTCCGCCTGAACCCTCCGCTTTACACACATCGTTGCTTTAGAAGGATCAGCCAGATTAAACGTCATTGTTGTCAAACTTCCTTTATGCTTGTCACATGAGTGGCATGTGCAAAACTACAGAGGTTCAGAGAGTCAAAGTAACTTCCATTTTTTTTAAGTATCAGTATTTATTATTGAGAGTATTGGAAAATATGGTTTACCTATACACTAAAAATAACCATGAAAACTGTAATATTCGGGCACTGGAGCACAGTATAAAAATGTAAAATAGCATTTCTTAAAAAGTAAAATTACATGTGAACATTCTGTAAAAATAAAACAGTATTATTCAGTAAAGTTTTTTAAACTGTATGTCACGCTTTTTACACCACTACATTTCATAAATAAATTTAGATTTGTTTTTATTTAACACTTAAGTACATTTATTTTTTTACATTTTCATTTGAAAGAAAAATACTTCAATCAAAATTTGTGATGTAGCTATGTATTAAAGGTAAAAAAATCAACATTATAAAATGTAGTGAAGCTAAAAGTTTTCAAAATAAAGTACAGATACGCATGTAATACTTGAAAGTAAAAATAAGTCATTATTGTCCATCTCTAACTATATAACTCTAAACTATCCGCCTGCTTCGAAATGAACAGCGCTGCTCGGTCCTTTCTGTTGTCATTCTGAAACCTTGGATCTATTTCATGATTTTTTTGTTGCAATAAATCATCATTTTTATTAGTCACCTTTCATGTCAATAGATTTTGCAAATGTCCATCCAATAAAACGTATTAACAAGTGCTTGTCAACTTTGACAACACAGTATTTATTCATTTGAAAAGTAGTGGTTTTTTTGCATTTCCTGAAAACAGCGAATTTGGACAAACGAGGTTTACAGAAGGACATGGACCATCTACTTTACTTATAACGAAATTGCCTAAAACCTGTGTGTTTTACCGTGGAAAGAATTCTTGGCGTTGAGTAAATAACGCTGTGATTTTGGGGTGGGTTGAAAACCTTCTGAAGCTGGGAACGTATCAAAACTCATGTTTAGTAGAAGTTCAGTTAGCAAAGAAGGGTAGGCATATGTGTGTGCGTGCTTCACTGATATACTCAGGGTTGTGCCAGAGAGTGTTGGCTGTACAAGGTCAGACCCAGAGCTCATTAAGAACAGAGAAGGGAGGAGGTCCCACTTCTCCCATCCTCACTAACCTTATTCTGTAATTAGCCATTGTTTCCTCTTAACACTCTGATCAGGGAGGGGAAGGACAGGAAACCTATTAAAGAACAGAGCTCCCAAGCACCTAAGACATAGGTTACTGCCTCTTTCTCACATTGTACATTTTATGTTCCCTTAGGGACAGGTGTCCAGTGTTTTTTTTTTAAATCAATGTTCTGTCACCTGGGAGATTTTGGGCACCCACCAGGGTACGTGTTTATCTTCAGGGCACCTCCATTGAGCAGTCTACGGAATGGACAACTTGTTGTGGTAGGCTGTGTGAACCTAAAAATCCTTACGGGAGGCTTCAGGGAAAGTTAGCCATGCTTAATGTCGATTGATGGAAATGTCCTCAAGAGAATGCCAAGGATTAGAGACCATGGTCTAAAGGTTGTGAAAAAAGTGCAACAAGAGACACATCAGAGGGAGAAAATTTGGCTGGTACTTTTTTGCCATAATATTAAAAGTCTGGTGTAATTCTAAACTAACACAACATGTAAAGCATTAAGAAAAGAACAAGCTCTCATTTAAATGGAAGTATGAAATGGACTCTTTTGGAGTATTGACCATGAAAGTTGAAAAAGTCAGAACATGCTACATGTTTACTTTATAAGTCTTATAGTTATCAAAAGTGTGAATTTGCACTGTTTTGTCTGATCTGAGTCTCTCGTTTATGCAAATTCAGCCTCTCAGAATGCAAATGTCTTACACAACTTCACCACTTTGTCTATTAGTCTCTCCTCTGCCTTAATTTCTTCCCTCCAGCAGTCTGGCTGTTATCCATTAGTCTGTAAGAACTTTCCTCCTGTCCAAATCAACCTGCCACCTGTCCATCAATCACTTCCCATCATCTACAGCTACTTTAATTTGAGCTTTTTTACAATGAAATGAATTGAACAACATCACTCATATCTCTCTCAGCATCAGCTAAAACATCAATATTGAACGCCACCTTTACACCTCTCAGAAGAGACGCAGTCAGATGTCTTCAGTGCTGTCTTTAAGCGGCAACATTTACCATCATGTCAACCCGGCAACCACAGTGTTCGCAATGTCTACGAAAACGTGCAACCAAATTGCTGTTAAATTGCATTGTGTCTTGCCGTCTTTAGCGTCCAGGCCTGTCAGTAAGATGAGGAAGACTTTTATGAGGGAGGGACGGATGAGGAACGGGACGAGAACAGTCAGTCATGTGGGATCTTAGATGCGGTGACAACAACGAGAGGGGGACAGATTTGATGGGATTTCAGAAATCCATGCGGGCCATGATGAATGTCTGAAATTGGTTTGTCTGGGGCTTGATAAGTCATTTGTTTTCATTAGCCTGATGGTAGCCTAAGTCCACGGTGCTAGACTAATCGGTGTGTGGTTCAGGGAGCTCGGATGAAGATGCTGTCCTGGTCTTCATCCGGCTGTAAGAGAATTATCCAGATTCTGCGGCCCGGCTAACCCTGCACCCCTGTGGACAGCTCCTGATCAGATAGGTCTCTGACAGCAAAATATCATTCACTCCCCGTCGCCGCCGTGCTCTCGTTGGAGCATGTCCATTAAATATTGACTAGCCGTTATCTCCGGCCGCTGAGGGAGACGTAAAAATAACGCAAAGAATGGGGAGAGGTTGGGGAGCGGAAGATAAAGTCTGATGTGAGAGTCTCACCTTACAAAACAGTACCAGTGGTCCCTTCCGAAGACGTCCTCTTCTCTTTATAGTTAGTCAGACCTGATGCTAAAGGGATAAATTACCCAAAAATAAAAATGGCATTTAAAACCTTAATATTTACTTGTGTGGGCCATTTTGTATCTATACAAACATATGGAAGTCAATGGGGGCCAATGTTGTTTGGTGACCAACATTCTTCAAAATATCTTCTTTTGTCTTCCGCAGAGCAAAGAAAATCATAGAGGTTTGGAATGACATGAGGGTGAGTAAATAATGACAGAATTTTCATTTTAGGTGAACTCTCCCTTTAAAGCCTCGCACTATTTAAATACACTTGACCCTCATTTGCCTTTAAATGTCACATGCTGGTAAAACCAGGCATGCCGTATGAACTTAATGGAAAAGATTGTGTGTAGAACAGTAAGGCGTTAGCACTGTTGCTAGGCATTAATAGGCTTGCAGGTGGCACTTAAAAGCGTCTGTCAGCTGCAGAGTGGATGTGTGAGTATGTTTACACCAGTGGGCCTGATCATATCGCCTCAGCCTAGAAAGGAAAAGCCACAAACCCTCTTGTTTTTTGTTTGACCCGAAGTCACCTTTGTAAGGCCTTGTCACCCCTTAGTCAGCATACGCACACGCTTGCCCCGTAGTCAAATCGGGCATTGACATACGCTTTTGCCGTCACTCCAAACATCACCCACAGCACCAGGATATAATCCAGCAGAAGAGACGCTTAAAATAAGCGCTAGCAAGAGTGTGAGGGGGAATGTGTATGAGTAAAAGGCCAGTAAACCACTTTATTCGGTGGAATTTTCGTCTATATCTTCGCCCTGTTTGGGGGATGGGTTCACGGTCGCACATGCGACACGCAGATAGAGGGAGCAGAGACACATGGCAGCAATGCTGGGGGCCCATATGAGGCTTTCAGGCCTTGGTTAATTGGGAGCCTTCACTATTGATTAGGAGATTAGGAGTGAGCAAGCATGGCTCCCATAAACCCGTACACACTCAGCAGGAGGGAAAGGGTGCAGAGAGTGCTCTCTCTCTCTGTGTGTGTGTGTATGTGTGTAATGGTGTGTGTGCAATGAAACATGTCTGAAATGTGTTGCACAACGTAAACCGCTTCCTGATCAGATGTTTGTTTGATTCTGATTATTTTGTTTCAGGATTTTTGACAATATGGCTGGATTGATCTGTGTGTGCCAAGTTGCCAACCAGCGCCCCAATTAAATTGTCCTTCAATGGTTTATGAATTGCACAATCTGTGTTTAGGTTTTAAGGACTTGGCCGGCGCTGAAGGGGTTAACCTCTCAGGCCACGACAGTATAAAAGCAAGCAAAATCAATAGGAGGAAAAATAGGAAAATGACATGCCCCTCCAGTTGGGAGATCTAATCTCCAATATCCATTTACAAGACTATGACTCGCTTTAGCAATTATAGGCCATCTCTACTGGCGGCCTCCTCTTTGGTGCGCTTTGGAAATGCCTTTAAAATCTGCATTCAATACGAAAACTGTTTGTTTAATTCTCCAAAAAGGCGAATACAGATTGGATGTAGGGTATGCACTGATTGGGATTGAACAAATTCCTCCTCTCCCAAAATAAACGTTTTGCATTTTTAAGCTCTTGCGTTTGCTTGATGTTATATTTAAATAATGTCGTCTGCTAGGTTAACCGGTTGCATTAATACACATTGGCATGAATGCATTAAAACCATGACATATTCCAAATGGAGAACGCAGACTTCTTTTTTCCCTTCTTCCTCTCCTCTCCTCTCCACTTCTCTCTTTCTTTCCCTCTCTTTCAAAGTCTTCTTAAGGAGCGCTTTGTAGTCGTCCCGTCTTATCAGCACTGGCACGAAGCACTTGCCTCTGTGACTGTCCTTATGTTCTGAACGAGCTCCTGCTTTTGTGCTTTCTAATGAACTTTGACCAAAATTAGACATACTCTTCAACTTTTTAAAGCCGTGTCCCCCTGAATGGCTCCTTTGTTGTGGCGGCAGCTCAGCACTGGGCTGCAGAAGGAATGCTGGGTTTCTCTCTCTATGTCCTTCTGTTTCTCTTTCTCATAGACATGTGGAATTTCGGTCTTAGTCTCAGAGAGAGAGAGAGAGAGAGAGAGAGAGAGATGGAGAGCATAAGGACAGAAGTCCCCCAGGCGCTTTAGAGGATGTCTCTGCTCTCACAAATTCAGCATTCTCCCTCTGTCCAAGTCCGTTTCTTACTTATGTTTCAAGTCTCTCACTTTTTTGTTGCAACCTTTCTTTATTTACAGGGAGAATTGGGGCTGGTTGTTACACTTTTTACTCCAGTTTCATGGTTTAAAGTACTTGTTTTAAGTGAGTTTCTGTATGAACACTTTAAAGTGATAGTTCACCCAAAAAGACATCTTTTCATTTCAAACCTCTATGACTTCCTTCCTTCCGCAGAACACAAAAGAAGATATTTTGAAGAATGTTGTTAACTGGCCCCAATTATTTTGTTTCCATATAATAGAAGTGAATAGGGTCCAGTGCTCTTCGGTTACCAAATTTCTTCAAAATATATTATTTTGTGTTCTGCGGAAGAAAAACAGCATAAAGGTTTAAAATGAGTGAGGGTGAGCAAATGATGACCACATTTTCATGTTTGGGTGAACACTTTTAAGCCTTGGCAACAGAAAAGATATTGAACGTTTAAAGTCCAGAGAAAAAGTTGCAGTTCATTGAAAACATGTTGACCTTTTGTCTCATAATATGGTCACACTACAACCATAGAACAGCCTATTAAAAGCTATTCAGCCAAATTTACACAGTAAAATAATTATGAAATGCCAAACAATTAAAAGCAGAAATGTAAAAAGTAAAGTACGAAATATCAAACCATCGTTACTGCAAACCTAAATTGTAATTAATACATTTTATAAAACTACAACATGACAACACAGCCTGACCTGACATTTATAAAAAAATCCTCTGTTCACAGAAAACAGTTCAACCTTTTGGTTTTAATCAACCGTCATTATATAATTGAGTCTTGCAAGTAAGCTTGTGCTTTTATTGTGTTAACTTGTTTACCCAACAGCTATAGCGGAAATATAATGATATTGGAGCTTAGAATTAATCCAGTTAATGTGCAAGTAGGTGAAAACGAACCAAACCACTGTTAGAGACAGAAACATTACAAAACCTTAACTTACATTTATTGCAATAGAACCTGTTAGAACTTCACTGTGTGACAACTAGCCCCAGTAGCTCTTCTCTCTCTCTCTATAGTAGAGGATTATAAATCAGGGTAATCGGGGCCTGTTTAACCTCTGCCAGGATGTCGTCACCAGCCGTGTCCTCATGCTGTTTTACGTTTCTGCTCTCCTCTGATCTGCCTACCCGCCTCACTACACCACTGTATTACCCCTCACACTGCTCCTCTGCCTGTGCTCTGTGTGTGGTGCGTGTACATCTGCGCCTAACATCCACAGTCACACTCCTGATCTTTACAACTTTCCCAAAGCGCTCGACACAAGCCTGTTAGGCAAAAGTGGCAAGGGAGCGAAGGCTCGCAGCATTTTAAACCACAGTTTCGCATACATGCACCCTTTCCCCATCACTCGCACAAAATCATACCCCCACACTCATCGTTGTTTGTGCTCCAATTACATATTTATGTTAGTCAAGCTGAGCAGAAGGCAATGCGGAGGCACGTCCTTAAGTTTAGCAGGTGGGGGCCCGATTGGTATCAACTCCCAGAGGCTGACAGAAGATAGACGCATACAATGAACCTTTTCCCAATGCTATAACACACACCTCTCGTCTTACACCTCCAGCATTTCCGCTACAGGGAGAGCAGAACAGGGAGAGCAGACAAGCGGAAGCGGCCTAGGCTTTTCAGAGAGAGAGAATGTATACATTGAGTGGTGGAAGTGGAATGAGATAGATGATGAATTTGCTTGATTCATTAGCATGATGAATGAGAGAGTGTTATCAGGCAGAGAGCAGAATCACAGGCTGACTGATGTGTGTGTTAGGGATGCTAGAAAGACAGTCATGCCCTCAGGTCGTTGACATTTAGAAACCCCAGAGACAGGCCTGCCCTAGAGCCCAAAACACTGTGCGGGGAGTCAAACACACACACACTTTCTCAAACTTAATCAGGGGACACAGTTTTGATATCATTTATACACACACACTCACATTCACTTAACAGAAACCGATAGAAAACGAATAGACTACCTACGTGCCACGCTCATAAGTAACAATGAGAAATCCATAAGAGCGATGTAAGCAGTTATAAATGAGTCTGATTTGCGGTGTATGGCCTGCTGCCATTTTTTTGAGAGCACCGAATACAATTAAGAGAAAAGAAATGATACGCTTCAATAGCTCTTGCCTTTTCACATCGTCATTATTAGTGTCAAGTTTATTGTTTTCTCATTTGAAAAATGTCCCGAGTTTCTTGTTGTCACCGGCCACTAAGATTATCTCCAATCAGGCTGTTGCTGAAGTCGATTTTCGTTCTCCTTTAAGTTTTGAAGCTCTGTTACGTCAGTGGCATCTTCTCACGCAGCTGATCGCTGCTCCAAAATAAAGCAGAAGGTTTTTTTTTGACTGTCGCTTGTCATCTTTACCGCTAATTATATAGAGAAGTATGGAGATTTGGATCATTAGCAATGCTAATAGTAGCATCCAGTGAAACAGACACACCTGGATTGGGGCGAGACAGCTGGGGTAGGTATGGATTATAGACACAGGTGCTCTATTCAACATGCCTGCCAGCGTTAGAGAAATGTTAAAGTGTGCGCTTTAAACTAAACAAAGATGCTAAAATTGTACGTATTTTATTTCGTGACATCAGGGTGAGGATTCAGAGTTCTCAGAGCGAATCGTTGGATTTTTGTACAGTTTATAGTCAACATCTTACTTTACCCAGTAAATTTGGAAGTACTTTCCAATTGTAACAGAGCACATGAACACTGCATTCCAACTCCAAACAGCTGCGTGTGTGTTTTTTTATTGGTGTTCTCACGGATCAGATCCTGATGCATGTGTACACAGCAAAAACATGCATGAGATTGGATTTTTTGCATTTTGAATGCAATGTTTAATCAGATCTGATTCGCGGTCATCTGAGAAACATTTTAACATCCTTATCTGATTATGATTTCGCTTCTGAATTTTTCATTATTGTTGCATGGCAGATAAATGCATTGAAGTTCCTATTTATAAATCATGAAGAGCAGTCAGTGTAACGAAGAAACGGTGTTTTAAATGGATAAACTTTCTTAACTGACATGCATTTTTTATATTGTTTTATTTTTCAAATTGAGCGATGGCTTGAAATTGCTTTCTGTTGTAATGAACAATATCAGTCAATGGCTTTCAATACAGTTTAGGTAGAGAGTTTTATTTAGGCTAATAATCAATAAATCAAATGCAATTATTTTTATGTATTGTTGGCCTTTTTGGTATTTCTGTGAGAATTACAGCCTGGTCTCATTGTTTATACTTAGGTATTTGTATGTAAAATTTACAAGCACAACCCCGCACATTTTTACTGATGCTTAAAAGTTCAATTTCGTGGTATAAAACTTAAAAATTGCAACGTATTTGTAGTTGAAAAACATGAAATATTAACAGAACTTTTATAGTATTAAGATATTTGTATCAGTGAGTTTTTATAATTTTATAAGCGATTTATATTTTTAGACCCGTTCACCTACCCCCAAACCTAAACGTAACCATTTTATAGCGAATGTAAAACGATATAAAGATGTATATGTAAAATGCTGAAATGAATGTAAAAAGATACAAAGATGTATATGAAAATTGCAAAATTATCGTTGAAAAGATGATTATCCTGATTCACTCCGTGGAAACGCGCATTTTATCACACCTTACCAGAAACACAGCATTTTGCAATCGGTGACAAATGAGCGTTCGATTTTCCTGCCGTAAAACGTGTCGCAAAGCTTCTTGGTGGTGCTGGCGGCATCTTTTGAATTTGTAACAAGGTCATCTGTGCCGGTATTGCTGCTAACGGTGGAAGATGAAGATCGCCGAATAAAGGCTTAGAATTGGTTTTGTTTCTTTGCAGTCAAATGGATTCTGAATATATGGATTACATCTGATGAATAAAATTGGTTCCTTTTTATAATTATTTAGACTTTTTGATGTATTTAATGGTTCTACTGTCAGTCACAGCATGTCGAAGACAACGCTTTTGTGTCCCACGGCAAACAAATCAGATATTACATGATAAGTAATGGTTAAACAATTGCTGAAATGTTATTCATTAAGTCTTATTTCTTCTAAACGATTTGGCAGCAGAAATCACGTAGAACAAATCCAGATTACGATATTCATAAGGATTCATTTGAAAGTCTGTAAAGTTGTTCGTATCCCATGAGATCATGTTGAAAATAAATATTCAAAATCATTTTGTATTTGTGACCCTGCTGGTGAAATCCAGTCTCAAAATTAAATTACAATGTTTGATGTCATTACTCAATATGAATCAATATAAAATATATTATCACACAATTGTTTTTTTACATTATGTAGGATGTTTTTATCTACAATACAGCAAATCAAATAAATAAATTAGCGGGATTTTCTCAGGCAGGGTTACATTTGCTGATGTTCATGTTAAATGCTTTTGTGGATGTCTGTAGTTCTGTTGTCAGCCTATTGTGTGATGGTTGGATATTTAAACACTATTTACGAATTAATGTAAATAATGTGGACATTGCAGCATAAATGCAATCTTTGCTAAATGTTGTTTTACGCCTAGCAGACTGGCAGATCCAAAAAAACAACAGCTCTCAAAGAAGCTTTACATATGCTGTATCGGAGGACCCAGGCGCTACCTGTGCAAGAAGCTGGGTAGAGACTTCCCTTCATTAGTAAGAGGGCACATCCAGTGTCTGTTTACTGTAATGGCTCTTTTATGGTGGCAGGATGCTGGCTGCAGCAGTCAGGGCCAGGGGCACTACTCTCTCTCTCCTTTTCTCTCTCTCTCTCTCCTTCTCTTTTCTCCTTCAATGATAAATGGTCCTATCGCTGGTTTAAATTATTTCCTACAGATCTCATTTAGGGCCTTGAAGAAGAGATCCACCCTGTTTATTCATTTCACATTTGCAGCCAGCTTCAATATCTTTGTCTATGCCTGCAAAGAATCACCCCCCCAACCCCCTGTTCTCAAGAAAACGAGGGAAAAAAGCAATTTGCCCAATGTACATAAAATGATGCTCTCACAGTTTTGATAACCTGCATAAATTATAAAGCGTAATTAAATATTATACCCTGTGAGTTGCCAAGGAGAAAGACAGAATGATAGAGAGACAGACAGAAAGAAAGAGGAGAAAGCGAGGTTAGAAAAGGGAGAGAGAGAGAGCTCCATGTTGTGCCACTTCTAATAATTGTTCTTATTGATTCTTTCTTAAGGTGAAATAGGTTAAAGATAACAAAAGCAGGAAGGTAAGAGCAGATATCAGAGCGTGACGCCGTGGCTTTGTTTAGCTCACATAAATCAGTGGGGCTTTTGGCATTGTGAGATTGCCGCAGAGGTGGCCCATATATTTAAATGGAGTATTAAAAATTTAAATTGTTCGGCACATGGAAGGCGTGGATGTGTCTCTTGCGAGCGTGCGATTGACCCAAAAATATATTCAAATTACCACAGCTAAACAGCATCTGCTCCACCCAGTGTGTGTTTGTTTGTGTGTGTGTGTGGTAAAGAAAGCGTGAATGAACACTTTAAGCGTAGAAAAGCACATTCTGAGCTCTGCAGAGAAGAATCACTGATTCAGTCGATATGTTTTCTTGGTAACTTTGCAGTCTTTACAGAGGCTGTAGGAAAGTGATGTACAAGAACAACTTGTAGATTGTACCTCACGATTGAAAACGACGAGTGATTTGACATCCTCTACGGCAGTTTTGATTAAGTTGAAGGATTAGCGTAATTCTTTATTGAATCTGCATGCGTCTGTTGAATTTCAACAAATCAAACCTTAGGAGTGACAAAGTCGTCCAACAGCAGTGTTAAAGACTGACAGCATGACAGGACACATGAAAACTGTAATAAAAGGGAGGTTATAGCAAAAAATACTTTTGAACTTTTCCTACATACATGTAAATATTTCTGTTGTATTGCTTAGTAAATATGAACTTGTTTCTTTTTATCATTTGAGGTCTGGAAAAATAAAGAGCATCTTTTTTGTTTATTTTGACCTGTTTCTCCCGTTTTCATTTTATGCAAATAGAAAGAATATTTATATTTGAAATTTGGGAGAAATATTGTCACAGAATGAAGCAAAAATGATCATTTCACCTAACACATACTTTTTTTCTGAAAATAATGGTCTCCGAATTTTCTCTGCTGCTGTATTTAACACCGTAAACTAAACCCAATGGCAAACATTTTTTGAGGTCCACGGCTTGTGTCTTAAACTGAAAAGTCTGTCATCATCAGGTCATGTTGCTCAAATCTTTTTTTATTTGCATAATTTAAAAACCTAAAGTTCAGTAGATGTAAATTTTTTCCAGTTTTATTTGAAAAAAAAGACACATAATGCTGGAAATTGAATTTATTTTTCTTGCGAGCCAGGACCGGTGCCTGACACAAAAAAATAGGTTTATGCCATTTCTGGTTGCCATTCCAGGTCCCATCACACCCAACCAATATGAGGTGGCATGTTGTAATAGTAGGTTAAAAAAGAGAAAATTAGATGACATCAGCCTCTATCTGGATCATCTTCTGCCAGCGATCTCCTGCCATCATGGTTTCTCACATTTAACACTCGGCTCACAAGCCAGGGTGCGTGGGTGTCCATCCACGTCACTGTGAGAGAGAGAGTGTGTGTTTGCTATAAGAGTGATGTAGAAAAAAGAAGTGAGTAACAGTGTGTAATATGGTTTTGTAGATGGATGAATCTGCTCCGTGGGTGTGTGTGACTGAAGATGACCAGACGTGTTTACAGTGCACCTCAAAAAATATGTTTGCCATTAGAGGCCTTATCTTTGCTTTACTGTATTTTATATGAATACTAGTTCAGCCGATGAAATTCAAATCATTTATCTGAAGTCATGTATCTACCCGCATGTTCCTAATTTAATATCTTAAAATATTTTTAAGAGTTAAGTGTTTTTAAGAGAAAACTAGTAAACTATTTGCTGTACTGAAAACTTACTTACTTTATCTTTTGTGAGAAAGAACAGGAAGACTTATTTGAACACCTGGGCTCGATGTGTCAGTGTGACTCAATGTGTGTCAATGTGGCTTTAGCTCCAACATTTGATTTAAACTGTTGCAGTACAGTGAGCTAAATCTAATGGGTAACCATCCACCCAGAAAACCAGCTGAAAGAGTTTTATTACCGTGTACATTAAGCCTCACTGTGGCCCATAGCTCTTGGTTACAATACAATGCAATTGTTGTGTGTTTAAGTCTATGATCCCTGGAATAAATTGCAAGTGTTTTCGTCCGGAGTACTCATTGAGTGAGCTGTCGCACAAAACATTAGAGGTGATGCCGGAGAGATAACCTGATGGATCTTTATAAGCGTTTCATTAGCCGAATGTTACCATATACATAAAATAAAAAAGAAAAGAACATCTATGTGTCTGGAGCACTACTGGAGTTGATGATATTCTCCTGTCTTCTATGCGTTTATTCAAATTTACAGACGGGGGACTTTTTCCAGTTCAGCACCTCGAAACACTTCAGTGTGAGAAAAACGCATTATGCCTGTGTTATTATACAATTCATCACCAATAATAGATTTGTTTACGGGGCCCTGACGCAATGCGCTCACAGCGCTGCTTTTCCAAAATAATAATGATAATAGTAATAATAACCCAAATGGTGGGGAGAGGCTTGGGAGAGGATGTGGGGTTATGTGGGGGAGGAATGGAAAGGTGGGGAGGGGGGACTAGGATATTTCAAATAGTTTTTAATTTCACAAGCATGCATTAGTAGTGCCTGATAGGGCCCAAAAATACTGTTTGGATTGTGTGTGCGTGTCATAAAATAACCCTTTTTGTGTCTCAAAGAACCTCTCAGTCAGTTCTTAAAATATATATATTTTTTCTTTATTTAGGACATTTTGTGCAATCGGAAATGTCTATAGATTTGAAAGGTTATTCATGGAACCACGCACCCCAATGAAGAGCTGTTTCAGAATGTTTATTATCTATACATTATATAAATGATCTGAACCAGTAAAGGGTGTGGATCACAACCTCTCAAAGGATGACCGTTCACTAATGTTCCCTTGAGTAAAGCATTTGTGTTGTTCAGATTGCCTGGTAAACATATACTCAAACTTGCTTGGGATAAAGCACATGTTGAATGACTCCTTACTGTTAGTTCGTTGGTTCTGTTTGGCCTTTAGGCCTATTTAAAAAAAGTCTTGCATATCACTGGCTAAAAAAAGTGTTTTAAATGTGTGCAGAAACAGTTTTCATGCAGACGGATTCCCAACAGGTGTGTATGCACATAAATTTGGTCGTACCCTCATTCTAATGTTGATAAATCAAAATTATTGTAAATGAGGGAGTGCGTGCCCACAGTTAGCAATTAGCATAATACACACCCAAACCATCTCCATAGAAGTATTTTCTCCTCTAGAGCCATTGTCACTTTTTGCGTGCACATATTTCTCATCCGGGAATGTGTGCAGTGAGAAGTAAAGTTTAATCATAATATTTTTGATAAACCAACTTTTAACGTTTAAAGTCGGTTTTTTATTGACTCCGATCAGGAGGCAACATTTATTGTGAGGGTCATTAACTTTGGTTTAACAAAATCCATGTTTCTAGAGCCACAAGAAGTCTGTGATTTATAAGTTTGTGTGGTTGAAATCTAAGCGCAAACTTAATGAATCACGATTTTAGCGTGAAAACGTTGGCACGCAGATTTTACACTCAAATCTGTGCATATGCGCAGTTAGGCAATGAGATCCGATAAATACGGTTTCTGTTGCGTGCGTTTGGTTGCATAAAAACGACCAGTCAAACATAACCACACATACACACACTCGTGCACAAAGCTCCTCGGAGGAGACTCTGGCAGTGATATGAATCTCTTAAAACCCTCCCTTGGTCTTTTGTCTCTGTTGAATAAATCAGCGCTTTAGCCTGACTTTAGCAGTTTAGCGGTGGGTAATTTCAGCACATTCGCCCCTCCCGCTCTCCTCCGAGGCCTTAAATGAGTTCTCAAGCTGCCGTTGAACATAGCATAGCGTGTTTAAAAGATCACAGGGCGATTAGCTACTCCTCGGCACTCATGTCTGCGAGCGCTCGCCCGTGCTTTTAAACAGACTCCGCTCGTTCCTGAAGTCTTGTAGCACTGTACCACTTTAACTGCCCTGTGCCGCCTCGCAGGGAAGATATAGCTTTCCCCTCGAGCCTCTGTGCGCGCGTGAGATTGTTAAAACAGTCTGTCTCCTCTTTGTGTTGACAGACGTGTAAGAGCTCTTGTAGCTCCGCCGTCAGTTTTGAAGGCTAGCCCCATGGTGACATAATCAGCTATGACAAGCTCATCAACTCAGAACTCCACCTGCTGCTCGGGCACACATACAGACACACACACACACACACACACACACACACACACACCGACCACATGTGCATGAGGGTTGGCCAGCAATCTCCTCATGTTCAGAGTGAATTGCATAAATATGACACATTTAGGCTTGGATAGGGTTGTTAGTGAAAAATAATTGTCGAGGTTGAGTTAATGATACTCAAATTTCTTGATTGTATAAGTAGCAAAAAAGTTATGGCAGGGGGCATAGCTATTTTTAATACACGGCTTGTTGGAATGCTGGATTTTGATTGGCCAGTCATGACGTTTGCAGATTCGTTATTCCCAGATAATGCATACTATCTGTATAATACTACCTAAATAGTATTCGAAAGTAGAATGAGTACGTCCCAAATCGTTGTATGTTGAAAAGATTATTCCAAAGATTCCTGGATGGTCTAATACTTCCGGTAGATATTCGAAGTGCAGAACGATGCACACTCTAACAGCTGATATTACCCACAACTCACCGCGAGTAGGCGGAGTTAAGTGACGCTGCATTAATAAATGATATAACTGATGCGTCACTAAATTAACAGTATACAGTAAACATAATATACGAAATAATGAATGAATAAATACCTTAATGGAAATAAGAGCCGTATTTGGATGTGTGTGACAGTTAATGGCCACAATGTTGTCTAGGCAACAACGGCCACTGCTGCTTCATGTTAGTATGTCCCAGTGCGTGCATATTGTTTTGCAACACACTAAAATGTATATACTTTTTCATTACAAAAACAGTACACACTTTTAGTGCATAGTATAAGTAGGCGAATTTGGACGCAGCTTACCACTCAAAACTAATAACACCCAGATGCAGCAAATCATTTTTTTGGATAAGATAAATATGTCTTTTAGTAACGTATATGACATTATATTTACAAACGATTAAACCAAATTGCCTGTTCGTGACATTTGAACATTGTTTCTTACCTTAAAAACGAAAGTAAATGGCTTTTTCTCGCGGAAGGTCTGCATTCTATAAAACTTAATAAGATATTTCAAATTTACATTTCATGTCCAGTTTTTTCTCATTTGGCAAGTAGCCGTGTAATAAGCGGGATATTGTACAAGCAACCGGCTGTTATCGCGAAATTAGCCCCTTCAGTGTGATACAAGATGATTATCCCTTACGCACAATATCTAAAGAGTTAATTTGCATAAACCCGTATTTAAACTCATGTTAAAAAATCATATTTTTATTATGTGATGTTTTTTTATTGTTTTACAGTATTCTGTTTGCTATATTTTTTGCCATTTGAGATATTTCTTGAAATGCACGATATAAAAACATTACTTTTGAAAAGTGTTCTTTATTATCTGAGTTACCTTAAATTAACTTTACATTTGCTTTGCCAATTTTTTTGGTATTTATTGGACTTTACTTGGCAAAAAGACAAACCTCAGCGTATCTGGGAATTGTTTTTTTTTATTTGAATATACAAAATGCATACAAAAACAAAAAGCTTGCAGGAAATAAAAAACGTTGACTAGAATTGTTTTTGCTATGGGTATTTGTTCTCTCGTGTACGAATTTTTTGTGGTCATTCTCCTGGACTTCGACTAAGCTATGTACGGTACATGTGCTGTACATCTTTTTTTGTCAAGCCGCCTTCAATTCTTTCCAAACTTGACCTTTAGTTTTCACACTATGCAAGATAACACAATGTAGTTTAAGAGTTCTTTAGTTTTAAAATAAAGAGTTTAATAAAGAGTGAAAACATCATTCAGTCTTCTTGACGTTGGACGTCACTGTTAGCCATGACTTTACTTGTGTTCTGTAAATCTATACTGAAGTGTTAAATAAACACAGCATCTTGTTTTTATGTATTGAACAATAGCGATCCTGATGCAAAATGCATCCCTCTGTTGCTGTAGTTACCAGTCAATCGTGAAAGTATGAGTTCTGCCTAACGTGTAATATGTGGTTACTGATCGGTTTGAAAACTGTCTAAATGCTTTTAAGAAACCTTTCCTAACACTTTCTCTTGTAGATTTAAGCTTTAACCAGGGGATCTGACCCCTCCCCCTATCATTCCAATCCTGGTTTGAGCAGCTTGCAAATTCATTGTGACACTGGCAACCTTTACAGTTATGTCACCCTGTGATAGAAATGTCATCTGGATTTGATTTCGGATATAGCTCTCTCAAAAAGGATGTTATTATTAACACATTTTTTGTGTTATTGAATTCTAACATTTCATGTCATTTTAACACACTATGTGTCATTTTGGGTTTATTGTGTGTTATAGGCCTATAAATAAAAGGTCAATCCAAGGTTGAGTTGTCCTTAACAATACACTGAAATGAGTTAAATTGCTTTTAGAACACAACAGTGTGTGCAGGACTAGTCAACCAATCATCTTTACCTGGCCTGCCTAAACATTTCAAATAAGCGGAGAGACTTAAGAAATGCACGTCCAGAGACGCCACATCTTTGGATGTCCAAAACGCTGCTACATTCAATACGAAAGTAATTCCCGCGGCTCATAACGATTGAAGTCTTAGAACGTTATAATCTGAAATCCACAGCCACAGGCAGTTGGTTTGCGTACATTATAGGTTGCGTTCCACAACGCGTTCCAAAACACGTCTTGTGCCCTTGAAAGTAACTGCAGGAAGGGTACACCACGTATACAGTTGTCTCAGATAATGGAACAATCTATGTTTTATTACTGCAGGCATAATGTATGATTTAAACGGCTATATTAACGGAAAAGACGTTTCACCCCCTCCAGAACTTGCACTTCAAACGATGTGTGTGCCCTTCTAAGGGCGTGGGGCAAATGAATGCGATTTGATTATCCCCGAAGATGTTATAGGAATTTACCCGAAGATACGAACTTCAATAACTGCATTAACTCATCTTCTGGACTGCAATCTATTATTAACTCGTATACTGCACCGTAACTTTAATGACCGCATTAACTCATCCACTGCATTGTTACTTCAACAACTGCATTAACTCACCTATTGCATTGCAACTTTAACAGCTAATGTCAATAATCTATGCACACTTAATCACTTGCACTATTGTTTAGTCTAAATTATTATCTGTTCATATTATCGTAAATTTCGTTATTCGTTATTATATTAAATTATCAGCTATTTCATTTTTGGGTTAACTAATGCATTAATGAATATGTGGTCAATATCCCTTTTAATTTAATATCATGAAAAAGCACAAATACTGGATGCTATATTTGTGTGTGAATGTTTTAATAAATGACCTATAACAGCAACCGCAGTAACCTCAACAGAAAAAGTATAAAAAGAACAAAATGCAGTAAATGACAGAAATACAAAATAAAATTAACGGGCCTGCATATTTATAATTTTGGAATCTGGCCCTCAAATTTTTTTGTTGAAGCCTGGTTTAGTGTATATTGTACACTTTTGACTATATACAATATCTCAGCTTATCTCTTAAATCGGGTTAAGCCACATTCAGAGCCATAATATCTAAGGAAAGGTCATGTAATCGAGTCGTGTTACCCACAGTGACACATTGAAAGTGTCTGATGTTATTGCACTGCATTTTTGTGCCTCTTAAGGCCACTGTTTTTCATTTCATTACTTCCTCCGCATTATTACGATTCCATTCATAAATGTATGCTCCCGCTTAGTAAGTCGTAAGGAAGCTGTATGTCTGTGTGTTTTACTGTGTTTGACAGCTACCCTCCGCTCATTCATTCTACATAACCTGATTTCACGGCTGCAAGTACACCAGCCTTGCGGCCTCAGTGGAACTCTCACCTGAGAGATTGAGACAGCGAGAGAGAGAGATGAGATGAGTCTACACATTTGATGTGCTGTGATGATTTAAAGATGGTGGTGGCAAAATCAGAACAGGTGTGTGTGTGTGTGTGTGTGTGTTGCTCCATATGTGGCCAGGTGCTGTTCTAGACCCCACCTGTCCTCAGCATTATCATAATCAATTTAACAGGACAGATTAATAATGAAATATTCAGATGATGATTACTTTTGGACTTAAGCTCTTAATGGCAATGACCGCTTTATTTTGTTAGCGTTTTATTAACGTGTTGCTGTGTGCGTACATATGTTATTTGAGGTAGCAGTCGTATTGTACGTTTTTTTGGCAGAGCACCACAACTCGAATTGCTTTGTCTTTTCATTCTCCGTCCTTAGGTGCACGCGTGTGTGTTTTGTGTGCGATTTTGTATAAATCTCACAGAGAACATCAGTTATGCTTATGAATGCAAAAACAGCTCATTGACTCTGAATTGTTTTCTTAGCAGTTTGGTTAGGAATATAAATAGCGTTGCATCTATAGCAGACCCCAAACCACTATTCATTTGGAATCGTGCGTGTGTGTGCGTGCATGTTAAAAGGGCTGAATGGATGAACTGGAGAGAGACATCTCTTAGCAAGGCATTATCAAATGTTTTCACTCCGAAAATCCAATGTGCCTTTCAGTATTGAGTGCAAAAGAACATGTTCTTAGTCTCTCCCTGCCCGCCGGAATTAGTCAAAAGACCATTTTTAGTAATAAATTATGCATTGAAACAAAGAGATAGCCTCTTTTTTTGTTCCCCTCGCGCATGGGCTGCCTCGGCGAATGCCTTTAAAAAAATCTTTAAAATTGTCCATTCAACTCAAACTTACTGAGTGTAGCAAAAATGTCAAAGGCATAAAGTCAGCGAAGATTGAATAAAAAAATGGGAGGAGACCGATTAGTCATGCAGAGAGCCCACACAGTCTTTCAGGCCGGCACAATACCACTTTTTATAAGCGCTCTATCTACACAATAGCGCCGTTCAATATATCGAGGATGATACATGGTCAGACGTGTAATCTCCCTTTGATTCCTCGCGCTCATTCATTCCCGAACCTTTTCAAGACTGACACTGATGAGCTCCAGGCTCCCGCGGCTCTCCGCGCAGCCAGCAACCTTCTTTAAGAGTTCATTATGTAGGAACATGGAGGATAGGTGTCTCCGTCCCCCCTCCTTTCGTCGAGCTACTCAGCGGCTATCTGATGTCATGTCAAGAGGTGATCGCTGGAGAGGAACGTAGGGCGGTCGGTTGTCATGTTCATCTGTCGTGGGTGTTAAAGACAAGCCCGTCGGAGGATTGACTGCCCTGACTGAACATGAGGTGTCACCGTGCGCACACCGGCAGGTGATCGGAGGGAGGCGGGATGGTGACGCTTTGGGCAGAGATGGAGTAGGCTAACAGGCCACTCAGTATAACACAAATCAATCAATCTAGGGTGCGACACATGTGCTTCAGAACATTCCAAGATGGAGTCATTTCATACATGGCAGAGCTTGGTATGGCTACGCGTCACATCGAAGACTGACGGGCGCATTGATCGCATATGGGCATTGTGTGTACGCTCGTCCCATACGTATACCCGTTCCGGCTAAGCGTTTGGCATGTGTGTCTTGTGGCGTTCGAATGATGGAGGAGGGGGAGGAGTGAATCAGTTTCCCTGGGAGACAGTGGGCTGAATTACTGACGGGTTTGTGCACCACTTAACCTAATCTAGCATATGATTATGAGACTCAGTCAGGGGCGCCTCCCTCATACGCTTCAATGCCAGCCTCCTTCTGCCTGCCGGGCGTGGCATATACACACTCATACACACACGCGCGCTCACACACACCTCCTAAAAATAAACATCACCTCCTGTACAACCGGCAATGTTTGAGTCTACCTGAGCACAGTGAATGTGGGCACTAAATATTATGACTGCCTTGTGTCCTGCAATAATTGATTCCCCCTCCCCGCACACGCACATATATACACACACGCTGCCATTTACTTCCTGTGAGCTGTTCATTTTACAAATTCTATAACCTTTCAGAATTTCTTTCTGTGGAGAAGATTGCTGCCTGGCCTCAGATTCATTATGGTGATTGAATCCTCTTCAATAGAAAACTGTTTAAAGAAGAGAGAGAGAGAGGGAGAGAGAGAGAGGTAACATGGGTTAAAAGCTTGTCTGGGTGACATAATTCACCTCCACTGAGGCAAACAATCACATCGCATTGTGACCTTCATACAGTAGATAGAAAAAAGGGTGCTGGATAAAAAGGCCACTTTTTTCACATCTCTTTGCTTCTAACCTCCTTTCATCTTCCGCATTTTTGTCTTTTGGATCGCCGGCTATTTCGGATTACAGATTAAATATCTAATTACGATCATACTGCAATGAGGAATATACTATAGCGTAAGCCCTTGCTTTAATCACGAACAGTTTAGAATCACACTTGTGTACAATGGGAGATGATATACATATATAATTCGCTCTCGTTCTGGTCCTCCCTCTCTCTCTCTCTCTCTCTCTCCCTCTCTCCCTCTCCTCTTTCCTTTTTTACACTCAAAGCACCTGGACCTACACTATTCATCATGTGGATGACTCTGAACATGAATTAGTTTTCTTTTTTATGTCAGAGATGAGGGGGCCAGATGGTATAAAATAAAAAGGCAAAAAAAGAAAAAATATGGAGACGGAGAAATAGAAAGAATCGAGGACATAGTCTGCGCTCTATGTTATCATAGAGGCACATGCTAGAGCGGGATTAAGCTGGATTTTTAATGCTGTTTCGCTCTGAATTATAGCTTTTCACATTGCCCTCTTTTGTCATTTCTTTATACTTCAAACAAGAAATTGTCCAATTCTAATTAGTCGATATAATTGCTGCTGGATGAAGCGCCGTCAATCGGACCCCAAACTCCTGCAAGGTGGAGTGGTTTTGTTCTCTTCTCGTCTTTTTACTGACAGTCTTGGTTTTTTACTCCTCTCTCCCTTTGCTCTTTCTTCCTTCCATTAGCGATGCGCTTTTTTGCAAAACAAGAGAGAAAGACCCTCTCGAGAGGTCCTGGGGTTACTGTTACGTTATTAGTGCATCACTTGTAGGCAATTACAAGCCCCTCCACATCCATGTACCTGCCGCACGGTTCACTTTATGAGGGACAAGTGCCGACATGACCGTTACGTTTTTTTTTTTGGCACAGATACCATGATTGTGCTCCTCATAGGCACATCATTTTATTTTGGTTTGTTTGTTTTTATCTGCCTTTAATGAAGACAAGAGTGGATTCAAAGTGTACATTTTTAACCCTTTTTGTAAACTGTGATTTATGACAGGGAATGATGGGATAAACGTGATGGAATGGAACTCTTTTCTGGAAAAGATCATCAGACGGATTTAAACTTCTGAGTACCTTCTTAATATGTCAAAGCATTAGCTTTAAAGTGATAGTTCGCCCAAAAATGGAAATTGTGTTATCATTTTACCCTTTTGTAATTTACACTTGTATGATTTTCTCTCTTCTGCAGAACACAAAAGAAGATATTTTCAATCATTGAATGTACCCATGTTCCATCACCCTTGTTTTATGCACATTTTGAAGTTTTACATAAAAAACAAGTGATGGAAAAGCCCACTTGAGGTGTTTTTTTTTTTACGTAAAAAGGGTTAATGTGAAGAGATGGAAATGCATTTGCAGAATAAATTCCTCTGAAAAGTAATGTAACTGCACTATGAGAAGGCGTAACCTGACTAACCAGAGTACTGATCTTGTTACAAAGCATCTAAAATGTTGTTATGGTCATTCTTAAATTCCTGAGCAAGTTGTCAAAGTATATCTGTAATTGCCTCCCAGAACTGTCCTGACTGCATTTCCCAAACAGCAGGCATCCACAAAAGCACCTCATTTAATGTTTTTCGTCTGCTTGCACAAATAATTATTATATATGAAAATTATGATGTTAATAATATGGCTTCTCTTACTCTTCTTACTGATATTTAGTTGACTAGTTGGATGGAAACAGTGTTTATTTGCAAATATTTCATGCGATATTCCAATATTGCGCTTTGAATTTTTTTTTAAACTTTAGATGGAAACCTGGCTAATGGGTGCCACCGTTGTTCAGTTATTAACATTCTTCAAAATGTCTTCTTTTGGTTTCTGGAAAAGAATGAAGCCATACAGGTTTGAAATGTCAAGATGGTTAGTAAATGATCGAATTTTCTTTTAGTGCACTATAACTTTGCACAAAAATAAAAATGCTTTGCGCATCTGTAAATAAGTTGTTTACTTACTTTTTGGTTATATACCTGTATATTTGCCTATGTGAGCCAGAACAGCCTGCAGTTGCATAGCACCTCTGGACCTACTGTACGTGTGTGTCATTTGACAGGGACGGTTGTGTGTCTGCGCTGACGGTGAGGTCAGATCTGTCATGTCGTGCTGACTGGCAGGAGGGAGTGATAGGATCCAGCCCTCGTAACAAACGTCTTTTCTGTTCGTCCATAGTGTCAGAGCCACCGGCGCAGAGCATTCATAGGCAGTCCAGTGCCGTTGCATCATCAATCATAATTATAAATCCCGCGTCGTCCCTGCTACATTAACTTAGCGACCTGTGCACCCCGTCTCAATTAAACATCTGATGAATATACGGCTCATCTACGCGGACTGTCAGCCGCCTGTCACTCAGCGCCTGATGAGAATGTGCTTTTATTTTTGGACTGGATGCCAATAACGGCTCTGGGGCTTAAACAAAAACATCTTCCTTCAAAGTTCTTGCAAAAGGGAGGAGATTGTTTGCTCAACACTAAAGGGGGTTAAGGCAGGCTTTGGCAGGGAAAGAACAGGCCAACAGAGACACAGAGCCCCAAATCAGGAAAGTTTTGAAGCATTGTTTTGAATCTTAACAAGAGGACTGAGACATGCAAAAATAATTTGTTGCCTTTCTTTTTTTTTACCTCTTTACATTCTATGTATCGACGCATGTAAATAGCATCTTAACACTTCTGCTATTTTGAAAAGCACTCGGTCCCCTGTGGGTTTCCTGTGAGTGAAGCAATTCATCCATGAACAGGTGCATTTTTAATGCTTTTGTACAATCAGATGAGAATTTATCATAGAGAAGCCAGCGTTTCTGCATCTTCTTTTTCCATTGCCACACTCCTTTTATTCTTATTTTGAATTGATGTAGCCTTTCTAATTAAACTTGGAGAGAGATGTTAATTACCTAACAAGGTCACCTTCTTCTGCCACCAAATTCAGCAATGCTCTCTTATACTCTTTCCTCTCCCCTGTTTCACAGTCTAAAGGAGATTTGAAGAGCGGTGTTAATTGCCTATCCGTGATCCCATTTCAACTTTTGCATCTCGCTCTTCAAGGGTCGTATTTAGACTGTAAAGGAGGATTATCGGTATGTTGCGCTGTTCTGTGCTTCTGCGCCTCATGTGACGTGTCCGTCACAAACTGCTGCTTTTTGTGGGAACTCCTGAGATGCAGTGACTGCGAATGAGTGAGCCACAGAGAGATGGGACATATGGAGCACGATGGTTGTTGTGAAAGATGTCACCTGCACCAGCATGCAGCTGATGGGCTTTTAAGGTGGGAGGACTTGTGACAGGGATGAGATATGGTGACTTGAAGAGAGTAAGAGATAGGGTTTTATTTAACTGCTGTTATTTCCAAACTTCTTGTCTATACAAGGCACTGTTATCAAAATGATTAAGTATCACTCATGTCTATGTTGAAGTCTCTTGTTTTGAAAAGCACTGTGACCCATGCAGTGGACTGACCTGTTTTCATGAGGTGTGAGCAACACTGAAAGGTGAAGGAAGGAAGCTGGTGGGGTGGAAATTAAGTGTGTAATGTGAGGCTGATGTGATGAGATTGTGTGTGGTGACCTCCTGCGACAGGTCTCCATCCTTCTTTGTCAGCCTGACTTCAGCTTCAGTCGCCACCCCAACATTAACGCTCTCCCTTCCTCTTCATAGGTAAAAAAACCCAGAAAGGGGATCTCATTTGTTTCACATACAGCAATGAGATTATTGGGCAAATAAAGGATTTTCTCCTGAAAACTGTAATCTCACACGTGTCTCCTGTGGAGTTAGTAAACAGAGTTGGTCTTAAATTGAAATGTTTCAGAAAACATATTTCAAGATTAACTTGGCCAAATTATTTAGGTTATAAACAACACTTTTTGTTTCTGTATTCAAAACTAGTCTCATGTTTCTTTTTATTTATGTTACTTTTTTATAAACAATTTAGTTGATTTTGAAGAACTCAAAGTCTTGTGAGCAATGAAGGGCTCAAATAAATCCTGTTTCTCTCTCTCTCTCTCTCTCTCTCTCTCTCTCTCTCTCTCTCTCTCTCTCTCTCTCTCTCTCTCTCTCTCTCTCTCTCTCTCTCTCTCTCTCTCTCTCTCTCTCCCTCTCCCTCTCCCTCTCCCTCTCCCTCTCCCTCTCCCTCTCCCTCTCCCTCTCCCTCTCCCTCTCCCTCTCCCTCTCCCTCTCCCTCTCCCTCTCCCTCTCCCTCTCTCTCTCTCTCTCTCTCTCTCTCTCTCTACTTCTCTCTCACAAACACACAAACTCATATGGTTCGCTTTGTGCCCGATCTCTCTCCGCTTCCAGCTAAATAAATGCAAATAACAATTATTGAAAACACAATTAAAATCTGTTAATCAGATTATATTTGTACTGGATAAAACCTTTAGGATGGTACCCGACAGCTTTTTTTTCTCGAGAGATTCTCATATTTTAGCAAAAACGTAAAGCTTGTGACTGATAGCGTAATCTATATACTAAAGTCATAGACATAGATTTTAATAAAATGGTATTTAAGATTAAAGATAAAAAGATTATTAACTTAAATTAGTATTTAAGCGAGGGGCCAAGGGTAAGAATGAATAACATTCTGTTTCTGTAAGTGTCTGTCCTCAAGGGGGAACTAGTTCGTTTGGAAAATGCAGGGCTTTTTCCCAAAAGGGCTTCAATTAAAAATGAAAATAAAGAAAAAAGCAAGTGCACCTGCAGTTTGACATAATGCCATTATCGCTCTCACGTATGTGTTGTCAATCACGTGGCAAGAGGCGGGAGACAGAAAAAATCTTCCCAGACCTCAGCTGGGTATTATTTGGGTTTAAATCCACGCTTTGTTTGGAGCAGCTGGTAATTGCGTATTGTGGGGCAATTAAGATATTTAGCATTAACCAGAATAAGCCAGGTCAAGCACCCCGCCCTCTTCTCTCACAGCCATCAAATCAGTGGGCATCCCTCTCTCTCCTCTTCTCTTGCCTTTTCTACTTATGGCAGTATTTATTTCTGCTGAAAAGCCAATGTATTGTAGTTGTGAGTCAGCTGGCCAGAGAGGGTCTATTTCTTTCCTTTAGGTTTTTTTATTAAGATCAGGAAGCGCGCAACAACAGCCAAGTAATCTATTATTCATTAAGTGTAACCAATATAAAATTTAAAACAGTGTTTTATTTATTTCTTTATTTTTGTGTTAAATAATGTGAGGTCAGCATCATTTTTTGCCTATTACTTATATCCATATCATCTTTGCCTTAGTCAGCTCTATTTAAATATGCAATCATTTACAGCTTTTGACTCTATGCGTGTGCGCGCCCAATTTCCAATATTCCTCCACACACTTTTTATGCTGACATCAATGGCAAGCTATTAAAGACAGTATTTCATTATTGGTTCCTCGTCCCCAGTGGTTATTTACAATCCTATATATACTAAGCAGTGATATTAAAGGAGACCATTTTAATGAGGTGCTATCTGCCTTAGCAATATGTCTTCCTCTGAATGAGATTGTGTTTAAAGATTTTTATCAAGAAATGGCTGTTCGCTGGGGTTATGTTTTGTCCATGAAATATGCATTTCATATCTCTTTCATTTCATTAACATAATTTAATTTGTGCTTTGCATTCTGTGCATAATACATATTTGATTTACAAAACAAATATTTCCATTAGAAAATGAATTTCATGCAGGCATAAGGCAGAACTGAATGATGTATTGTAAGAAAAGTAGAGAGAGGGAGAGAGAAAAAGAATTGTATTATCCTCGGAGCGCCCTGGCACGAAGAAAAAAAACACTCAATAGACTTCGAGTATGTGTTCCTGTGACTGTGTGTAAACGTGCCAGAGTTTATGGATGTCTGTACGTCTGGAGATATGTACTTATATGCTGTATATGCAGCAGCGTGTATGTAAATGCACATTAGGACGGCTATACTTGCAGGGAGTATATTGCATTAAGTTTAAAGCAGTATTACTCAGATTGATTTACATTGTTTGCTACGGCGCTCTCTCTCTCCTATGTTTGCTAAGTGTTCCAGTGGCAATGTGGCACGTTGCTTTTTATTATCAGTAAAATATGGCGGTTATTATCAAGATATATCTCTCTTCTCAGAAGCATAACGGAAGAGCACACATCCGTTTTCATTTGGTGGCTGTTTTAAAGGGTCGTGCTGGAAAACATACTACGCATACATATTTTCAGTATACAGTAATTCACGGTGTAGCGTTTGATGTACACCACACGCTCGATTCGTCCTCGAGATACTTTGTTTTGCGGCCCGTTTGAAATCACGAGCTCTCGTGTCAGTTTAAGAGGTATTAGCAGTTTCTTTAGTTTGTGAAATCGCTTCCTTTTAACTCGAGCCTGTGATAAATTATGGAGTCCACCTCTTCTACATTTCCTTCCGTCTTCTTCCAAAGGAATGTTACTAGTTTTAATTAAAGGACCGCACCTTGGTAGTTTAAAGGATATCAGTGGCGGTGTGATAAGTTGCGAGAGCTCAGGGCTTTGGATAACAAGAAGCATTTAAAGTGGCCCTGACGAGTTCATATTAATTTGGCTTATCGCGCCTATAAAAAAATCCAGGTAGCGTTGAGGCAGATCCCAGCTTTAATGAGCTCAAAAACGTAAAGTCGGTGTCAGGACGCTCCACTTTTTTATTTCAAAGGGAGTACGAAATAACTTGTCAAAGCTAAAAGCCAAACAGTAAGATCTATGTTTCAGAGGTAACTAGTATTAGCAGGGATTTCAGGCTCGGCTGACACACTGTACGAAAGGAAGGGCTTAAAATAGAAGTCTCAGGTACGCCTGAGTGGGGCTTATACCTGCGCGCAGTCTCTGCTGCCTTCGCTGACGGTTAAAGAAGAACGACGAGAGGATCTTTGAGCTTTTAAGAATCTCTTTTCCAATTCCATTCCCTATAGTCTTGCCGGAGAAATGATCGCCTGCCCGGTTACTGCTGAGTTTTTGCTATGCATCTGTGACAGCCTAAGAGAGAGAGAGAGAGATGGAGATCGTACTTGAGCTTGACGGGAGTTTAAAGTTGGTTCGGTAAAATTAAGCCTTCTCTGTTCTCTTAGCAGTTTAAACTCGTATCGGGCCAAATCCAGCAGGCACCTGAATACATCAACTGGATGTTTTAAAGAAAAGAGCTCTTTTATCCTGCATGTTCTTTCAACCGAGATTTTTTTTTGCATTTCTCAAAGTTTGGCATCAAGGACTAACCGGCAACCGTGAGCTATTTACCCTCCATTCTCACACCTTAATCTGTTGTTCGTGACAGAAGGGACTCCGTTTCCATCTTAACAGATGGGGAGACAGGTAACTTGGCATGTTTGTTAACATTGCCAATGGTAAGAAAGCAGACAAAGAGAGCGAGAGACAGGGAAAGATGAGAGGAGAGTGGAAAATCAATCTAATACTGCAGAACTATCAGATCACATGAGATGATGGATTCTTGGTCGCAGCATTCAGCCGCTGTCTGCCGAGCTGTGCAAATCAATTCAAACAGACACAAAGAGTAAACACACATTCTGCACCACAATAGGAAATTGAAGCAGAGCCTCCCTTTTTAAAATATGCCTCTACATATTTGTTTTGTGGATTACCATGCCGAAATGAAATTTGAACAGTTACTTAAAATAATATGCAAAAGATATTTCCTGTTTTGCCGCCCGCCCCCTCCCCACCCCCCGTGTTTGTCGGAGATGTGGGATAGCTGCGACACTGGCGTCAGTGTAAACACTACACGCGTCTGTTGTCCTGGTGATTATTTTTCATAAACATTTTGGGAGGTTTATCCTTATTGCAGGAGGTTTAGATATCATATTTTATTTGTTTTCGCACAGTTGGAAAAATGTTTTGCGAAATCTAACCCGTGTCTGTGTGCGTGCCAGTGGACTCGGGTTGGAATGGAAAGAGCGTTTTAGTTCTGATGTAAAGTCGAAAGTTTTAGTTTTAGTCACATTTGAAACATCTAATTGAACTGCGTTTACGCCTCTCGTTCGTGTTCATGTTCAACCGCTATTGTAAGGTCAAGTTTGAGCAGGCACTCATTAAAAGTTCTTTGACATTTCTGTTTTCTCCGCACTTCCAACGCATGAGATATTAAGCATGAAACGCAAGCAAAGGCGATTCCAATGAACGAATCGATGCGATAAACAGGTCAGACATGTTCAGATGGTTTGTCTCCGTTGTTCACATCTTAACGTGTCCCTCAAAGAGCCTGTTTAGCTGGGCCACTTCACAAGTCCACGGTCTGCTTGCGTAATTGGAGAGATCCTTATGGGAAAGCGTGAAGGGCGGGGAACAAAAGTGTACTGTGGCTGGGACAGTTGTCGGGGCCGGTGTTGACAGCTAGCGGAGCCGTGTGCAGCGGGAGATAATCTGTGGCCCTGTCCGCATGCAGAGTGTGCTGTATGCAGGTGTCACGACTTACAGTCTAATGAGCTTTAATGAGCCCATTTGAGTAATCAGTGGCTTGATTGGTCCTGTGTGCTTAAGCAATACATGCAACGAGTCCTGGCACCGTTTACAACGTTTCAAGATCACTGGTTCACTTGAAGGACGGTTGCAGTCGACTGGGTTGTACAAATTTGATTCAATGTGTATTTTAACTATTACAAAAACTATCAAATGTTGTTTGTTGACAGCTGAGATTCACTTTGGCTTGATTAGACTGGTATTAACTAATGGGAGCCCTGTGTCTGCCTCTTCACTGCCCCAGCACTCACCTCTTCATTCGGCTAACACTTGACAGCGCAGACTCCATGCTCATCAGCATGGAGGACTCAAGTCTTCGTCTTCCATCATCACAGCACTAAGACATCTGGACGATTGTCAGGGATGTCACAATCTCTGACGGTTGATGTATCCCATGGGGCATTGCGGGGAACGGAAACCGCTCTTGCGTGAGTAAATGTTGGGTAGGGAGTGCGAACATGTGTGAAGACGTAGCAACTCAATGTATTTTTAAGACTTTAGAATTTAAGATTTATGAATCTGACGCTTCTGTGCTCACATAGCCTTATGGGATAGCACGGCGTGTGTTGTCTAAGTTCGCTCACTGTATAATGATTTTTAATATCCTACTTAGTTGACATAGTGCTTTTAAATACCGTGTAGCAGGGAAGTACACATATTTAGTAACTGTATCTAGACTGGTGCCAAGGCGCATACTCGAAATCCATGTGTGGACATAGAAATCACCAGCAGATGTTTTTACATCTCCTGTTATATGGCCTGAAGTCTGCAATTATGATTTTGAAATGCACCGGTTGAAGTGCCGGGGACCTTGGTGTGCGCTTGCACAGGTGCGAGCTTTAATCACAGAGAGAGCTGTGTTTGTCTGATGAAGCATTGTTTAATTACTCCTCTGCCCTCACACTGAGCTTTTCACCCTCTCTCTCTCTCTCTCTCTGTCTCTCTCTCTCTCTCTTTAAAGGTGTCAACGCCTTCTGAATTTTTTTTTTGCTCTTAAACGAGGAACCGAAAGCTGTAGATTTACAGTTCCACCTTTATTTAGATGGTCGTATCTTATCCCCACAGCCAGCAGCATGGACTAATTCTGTATTACATTTCAATATAATGATATATAGAAATGGTGATTACCCTCTAATTCAATTGTACGCTAATCAAATTGTGGTAATGGCGCTTATTTGGTACCCCAATTTATAGTTTTCCCAGAAATCATTAAGCAATTTACCCTTCAAAACACACACACCCGGACTAGTATTATGGTGTATTATATGAAGCCCCAGCTGTTTGAGATGATGATGGTAGCAGAAGGACTCTTGTGAGAGTCATGGGTAAACACAAAGAGTCCTGGCTGTCTTCTTCTGGACACCGACTTCTTCCTGTTTGCCAGAATCGGGATAAAGATGCTGGAATCAAAAGACGGAACTGAAACATATCCAAAGTTTGAGCCACATGTGTTTACCCTTAACCTCAACAAAGCCTGCTTCCGAATGTGTGGAATATGGGCCTATCTGTAAGTTTGGAACGAGGAGCGCCGGGACGGGGGGCTAAAGTCTGCAGAGCCTTCAGCGAGCACACACGTCTTGTTTGTGCCATTTACTTGTGCGTGACTGGAGCATGTTAACAATCTAATGTAATCACTTACTTTCCCTTTGCTTTCATAAAGGGTTTTACATGCATTAAATGCTGCAATGAATCAGGTCCGTGGATTGAATCGCCTAATTCCCCCCCCATCTGCGCCATTTCTTACTTTCTTAATGTTGCTTCTATTTCAGGCTGTGATAGATGTTCTTTTTGCGTGTAATATTCCGCTTATAAATACAGATCCAGGATGCTTTTATTGCTTACAGTCGTAAGCAGGGCCTGATATTGAGTTTTTGCCACACCTGCCGATGATGGGTGAATTGAGAACATTTACCACCCATAAATATTTCTTATTGGCCATGAAACTGTGTTTTGCATTATTGTTAATGTAAAAAAATCTGTCTCTATGATGATGGGATTATTCGGCTTTTTTGTGTCTTGTGTTTTTGCATCATATGTGAGATGAGAAAGTCGTGAGATGAGAAAGTCTACCTCTCTGTGAAACTGCACCTGTCACTGAATTATTGTGATTTTTAGGGAATGCAGAGAGTATTCCATCTGGGAGAGTAAACTTGGGCATCTGAGATGCATTTTCAACTAAGGTAAAAGCAGAGGTGCAACAGATGTTTTTCTTTAGTAGACAGTTTACATGCCATAAATTACATTCAGATTGGCATAATGCAATTTGATTTAAAGGTGCTGTCTGTCATTTTTTAAAAGATCTATTGACAGAAATGCTATATTATATATACTGTATGTCTTCAGAGGTGTATAAAGACCTTACATGATGAAGCGTTATGTTTTTATTACCTTAGAATGAGCTATTTCTATCTATATACGCCGCGGGTCCCCTTGCATGGAATTCGCCATGTTGTTTCTACGGTAGCGCTAAATGGACAAAATGCTCTACAGAACACTGGGTCAGCTGTTTTATCCAAAGTCGCTTTGGATAAAAGCGTCTGCCAAATGAATAAATGTAAATGTTTCGTAAATATGTTATCTCCTTTGGCAAAGAAGCGAAGACGTGATGGCATCTTAGTCCTGTGTCAGCCACCATAGTGCTTTGAAAGGGTGGGGTGAAATGAGCAGCCGGTTGCAATTTGCAACCTCACCGCTAGATGGCACTTCATGTAATACACTATGCCTTTAAACCATGTATGTTGTTGCAGTTTCTTGAAGTTACCGGTGACATTTTATTTACTCACTGCTTTCAATTCAGCTTTTTCCAAATATCTGTTACTTCATCAGGTTTCCCTGAATGAAGCTTTATTCAATGGGAGCCCATAGGTGCCAACTCCGCTCTCCTGCTACAACCCTTGTAACCCTACTAGTGTTGTTAATGTGCATGATGTTCCATTTGGCACGATGGGAGCGTTATGATTCTGCACGCTTAAAGCTTTTAGCTCTTCCAGTCACTGAGGCACAGCTGATTCTCCAACTGTCCTGAACGTGGCACACACAGGCCGGGAGTTTTCTGCTGCCTAGGGCTGTTCAGCATCCACTTAGACACTGACAGTGCCTGATAACCCAATCTCCATGGGGCCTGTGGCGGAGACAGATCTAACAGACCCACAGTGATGTGATGTAAGCCTTGTTTCTGTGTCCGCAGCGGGCATTTCATTTCTCTCTCTCTTTCTCCTCACACCGTAAGTGCGGACTGTCAGAACAGCTGTATGTCTTCAGGAAATCTACCTCTTTGATATGTTTGGGGTGAAGGCAAAACCACTCATTTCTCACTAGGAGGATGAAGAGTGAGCTGAAAGGTCTCTGTCTGCACTTGATAGAGGCAGAACTTGAGGTGGGGGAAAGGCAGCTGGAAGTGACTGAACGTGTCTATGCTTGATGAGATTAGCTCACTGTTAATGGGGGTAAGTAGTTCGCTAGCGTTGCCTTGTTCTGGGGAACACTTTTTTCAGGGGTCAAGCTCTTTACGAACTTCAGTGGTTGAGTATGATTTGGTTTGTTGTCATGGTTGTATAGGTAACAATAGGCCCTATATATATGCACATTTTATATAATATAAGAAGAGTTAATTTGCACAAACAGATAACTCAGTTAATTTCTAATAAATATCAATCAATCTGCAGTCAAGTTGTTATGATTACGTATTAAAGTTAAACACAATAAAAAAAGTTAACGTTTGTTTTTGCAAATAAATTCATGGATAGATGGGCCTGAGATTTCGGGGACACTGGCAGTCCGCCCCCCAGCACTGGACCAGTTCATAACCCAACCCTGTACTGGTACAAATAGCCAAACACACAATATTGATGATCCATGAATGTACCGTAGCTATTCAATTCAAGGCTTTATGAGAATGCTAATAAAAGCCCCTCCAACCCTATTTTATCTCATGCTCTGCCTTTCAGACACGAACACACGACCCTACGTGAAATGAAAAAGTGCGAACCTTCCCGCCACTTGGCCGGCACATGTGGACAACCCAGTGCCGACTGGCTGCCTCACTGTCACCGGCTGATAGCCAGGCTTTAATGGAAAAGATACAACCCAGCCAAAGACTGGAATCATTTTTACGATAAAGTTATATGTTCAGCCTTGAACAACTGGGAGATAATGTTTGGCTTCATTATAATTCCCAGTGTGTTTAAACAGGCAGCCCAGAATGCAAACAAAAGCAGATGAAATTTGAAAAGTATTATCAATATTGCAGATAGTGGATGCCCTTTCCAATCAGAAAAAGCATATCTCACATTGCAAATTTATGGTTGACTAGTTCATTCGTTTCTATTAGCTTGTTGTGTGTTTCTTTCTTTCTCAAACTGTATATATTTGTGGAATTTATGAGGGAGCCAGACAAACTAGCACTGGATATTCCTTTAATTCGGTAAGCTGGCCTGCTAAAGGTAGATGGGTACATTTAAAAGGCATTACTTAGCTCTGACTGATATTCTTCTGAAATCCTCCAAAGGACCATTTGTCACATGCTCCGGACACAGTCCAGCACGTTGGTCGCATGGCTCTGTGTTTGTGTGTGTATGCATTACAGATAGAGACGGATAGTGTTTGTTACTGTGAGCATTTCTTGTTGTGCACCGCTGTGGCTCATTCACACGCCACTCGACGTTTTCAGCGAGTCTCTTAATAGCAAGCTGCTGGAGCAAAATAATTGTCATTTTCCAGCCACTGGGCCTAAAGTCATATAACATAATGAAATGTCTAAAAAATGGAGTGGGGGCTGTGTGTTTGATATTATTTACACACGCGCACGCACTATACAAACTATACAAATAAACATCTACAGGTATATCTGTGTACATAGTTTGTGTGCGTGTGTACAGTATATAGGTTCTTATGTATTTATATATATATATATATATATACACTCTCTTATATATATACATACATACATTACACGTTTAACAATGCATTATGAAACCATATTTAATTTAAATTCTAAATTCAGATGGGTTGTTGCAATGCATTTTTTATATTATGGAATTGTAATAACTTGCAGAATGTTTTTTTTTATTTGTTTTCTTTTTTAATTGTTCCTATGTTATTAAATAACGTGTGTAGTGTTACAAAAACAGAAATAGGAAATTCTTTCCGACCAGCTTTGGATCAGCGTTGCTTACGATTTTCAAAGTGGTCTTTACAAAGTTAATCTTGTTTTTTCTGTTATTTTATTCTGTTTTCGTTTTTTTCTAATATTTCTCTGTTACAGCAACTAAAGAGCGTTTTTTTTCAACTTGTTAACTGATTGAACATTTGTTTGAGCAGTTGTGCTGAAATCCAGTAACCACAGTTTAATGTTTGACTCCAATATGAAGATTTTAGAATAATTTAAAGAATTTCATTTCAAGTGTTTTTGAAGTAACCTACCCAACACTGTAAATACACACGCACAGAGACATATAAAGTATTCAGGAGACACTGCATGTGTCCTTATAAAGGCTAAGGACATGCATGAACTCTGCTGAATCAAATGCAGTGCCATTTGAATAATTTACTGTACATATTGGAAAGAGAGTGTTTATGTGTGTGTGTGGTTTTGTTTGGGTTTGTGTTATGTTATGAGGGGCAGAGGATAAAAAACATTATCTTGGTATAGCAATAGCAGTCAATTCCTTGTATTGATAGTAATATCAATGTGTGTGTGCGAGAGAGATTATGGGTGTGAAGGGGTATTCGAGAATGCTTGTAAGGTAAAATGTCTAAATATTGTATATGCCCATGCCAAAGTGTGTTTGTGCTGGCTGAGATATATATCCTAAGGATCCTAATACAACGTTCAATACAGTCCTCCTGGATAGATTAGGCTGCTAACAGAGGAAGCCAAGATGCGGCCAGAACCAGTGATATGTACCTCTGCACTAAGTGTTCTGGGACAGGCTGATGGGTTGATTTAAACCGGGATGGGAGCAAGTGGAGATAAATGTTAGTGATGTTTCTGTCTCTTTCCCTCCCTTCTCTCTCTCTCTCTCTCTCTCTCTCTCTCCCCCTCTCAATATTTTCTACTTCAGCAGATCCATCAACTGCTATTGAGGGTAATGAGCAAGGCATGGAGGTGAACACATTAAAGAGGCCTGACCTTGTCCAGAAAGAGAGCGATCAAGTTGGACGCCCCCTGAAACCTGTCCCCCCACCTGTAAAGTTATTATAGCCATTGTGTGGGATTCGAAGGTGCTGTGGGAAGTTGTTTTTTGTGTATATACTTTTCTACACATTTAATAGGTAGAAGGTAAGCCGTCCAGAGGCTGATGCACACTATGGAATTATCATCGCTTTTCTCAGTTTTTGAGTAAACCGACATGATAACATATTGCCCGTTTGAACCGTGGCAGAGAGGCATTAAGGCAAATGTTAGACAACCTTGATTATTTTTGCAATTTTGTTTACCGTTGCTAGTTATACAGAAGCTTATACAGATTTATAAATAAAGTTCGAGTTCATACGTTGCTCAATGACAAATTTAGGCGTTCAAGACTGGCTGGTGACTTGTTGTGATGTCTGGGTGTGTGGGTGAGGACTGAGAGGTTGCGGCTCTAATGGAGACACGAGTTTATTGACAGTGAAACAGTTTGGCTGTATCTGCAGTGGGCTGCCTGCTGCCTGTGATATACTGGAGCCAGAGTCTAGTCAAGGCTGACATACACCATCCAGTGCTGACAGCAGCAGCCTCGCACACACACACACACACACACATACACATACACACGCACATACACAGCTGCTCTGAAGCCATAAAACTCACACAAATGCAGCTATTTTACAGACACATACACATTCACACTGACCCTCTGGCCTGTAACAGATCAATTCAGGGCATAAACATCATGTGCGTCGCTTAAGCTGGAGGAAGTTCCATGTGTTAAATATTTCTTTGAAATCTACTCCTCTTGCATGTCAAAACACATCTGTCAGCATTAGAGCATCCAGACCACTCGCTATTAGCAAGAATGAAAAACTGTACGCAATCTCAGATGCATTGTATTAACATTTATTTCATCCTTGCCTGAACCAGGTTGATGGTCTGTTTGCTTGGTTTTGTAAGAGTGCATCATTGAGTGCGCTATTTATGTTCTTCACGCTTGGTTCTCGATAGTGTCTCGTCATGTGGCTAGATGTGGATTAGAGGTTCTTGCAAAGGATATGTACAGATGTGGCACATTTTACTAACTCTGTTACCTTAGCTGTATAACATCTGTCTCCGGGAAAGCTAGAATGCACTGTCCTAAAAACGAATAGTGTCATAATCATTACCAAATAATGCATTATTTATTACTTGTCATCAAACACAATTATGCACAGAGTAAATTCAGAATGGTTGACGACGATATAGCAATATGACAAGGCCCTTGATGCATTTGAAATTGTGCAATAGCTGGCAAGCTTTTTTTTTTAGATACAGTAAAACTGCGATGTTTTGTGGCGACTGCTCGTGCAATCTTTATCAAAGGTCATAGAGAACACACAAGTCACCCACATGTTTCTCACTGCGTGTTCTTCATATATAGTCCATCTCCATGTCAGATTAAAGAGGAAGTAAAATGCTTGCAGGAAGAATAAAGAACTCTTTCCAAGAAGTATTCGTTCCATTTTTAATTTTAGCGGGATGAGGAAACCAGAATTTAAATGAAAGAATCGGTTTTCATCCAGCTAATAGTAATCCATAATCCAGCCAACGTGTCTTAACCACAATGTGGTTGGTCTGATTAACTTTAATGCTTTTCCTCTCAATTTATTGAAATGTTGGAATGAGCACATTTGGTTTGGAAGTTTTTCTCTCTCTGTCATTCTATCTCTCTTTGCGAGTGAGCGAAAGATAGACCGTGAAAGTGAGAGGTGGGGGGGGGGGGGGGCGAAGGATAGGATCTCGCAAAGGGAGGAAATATAACTTTAAGAGCAGGAATAGAATGATGGCGGAGTCATTAAATATGTTTCATTCCCTCAGACAACGGGGGGTACGTCAGCCCGTCGAAGATGCATTTTAAGGATAGTGTTGGCTCTTTAATATTTCAGATGATTTAAAAACGGCAGCGAAGGAAGAAAAAAAGGGGGCAAAAATGCCGGGTAGAAAAAAATAATTAAACAGGCGAGTTTCATTTTCTGCCACACTTCAAATGAATTTCTGTAATGATCTCAAAACCTGGCAATGGCAAATCCAATCAAACAATATCTAGTGGGTTTCATTTTTCCCTGCATAGCGATGACCCCCTTTGTCAAAGGGTGAGCCGGGGAGACTGTAGGTCGCCATAGCCCTCCAAATGGAGACAATTTTGCGTAGTTAAAGCTATTATCCCTCTAGTGTGTGTGCGCGCGTTTCTGTGCCTCAGTGTGTGCATTGACATGCTATAGCTTTAACATTTTAAGGCTTTGATATGAGTCATTGTAAATGATGCCACAGAAGGTCAATTGCCGAGTTCAAAATGGCTGATAGAGAGAGCTTGTTGTTTTTCTGTTTCACTCTCTCTTTTTCCTCTCCCGTATCTCCCCAGTCACAACACTGCATTTATAAAAATAAATGTCATTAATATAATATGCCATAAATAATGCGTTATGAGGGGCCTATTGTTTTTACTTTTTTACATTTAACCATTTGGAGGGTAATCACGCATAAACAGAAGAATAAACCACGAATGAATGAGCAGCAATGGTCCACTGACCTTTTACTGCTCATTATTGGACATTCTAAAAAAAAGAACAAAAATCTCCTAAATCTTTAGGGAATCTTGAACCTGCACACTTTCTGTAAGCATTGCCGCATGGTTGCACTACTCACTATATTGTTGTGATATTGAGCGCGTGGTGGAGCATAGTGTGGAAGGACGGATGTTGGAGGTCTGACTCTGAGGTTGGGGTTTTGTTGCAGTAATCTTTGTCACCAGGGGGGCAGTCTGCTGCGTTTGGCCTTTAGGCCTGCAGGTGTGCAGTTCTTCACTCTCAGCTACCAGCTATAAGCACATATTAAAGGAGGCATCGAGAGACCGGTTGCTACACGCCTAAACACACGCCTTCATATACATGCAGATGTTTAAAGAGAGCGAGAGAGAGGGAGACGGTGTGTGTTTACGAAAAACTTTCGAGATCACGTAACTTGCAGAACTTCATAACATGACAGCGTGAGCACGCACACACCCAGACACACGGGAAAATATGCCAAACAAGCATTACACTAATCACTACTTTGAAATAGAGAGGCTATTTATATATTATGCATTGTGCACTATGTGCAGTCCTTGGAGAGCAGAAAAAAGAAAAATTGATATCAGAGGAAAATGAACACTCTGTAAACCACATTAACTAGCTTGGGAACACATGCTGACTGCCAAATGGGACACCCCTGTGGAAAGCAAAATGGTCTCTCCCACAATTAATGTGGCGCACCTGTGATGGTTGATAAAGACTGCCGCACTGTGCACAGGTGTGGAACATTAATTCTGGGGGTGTTCCTTGAAAAGACGAGCCCCCCTCCACCTCTACCACCAGCACCTCTCCGCCCTCCACCCTCTCCTCCCCCACCTTTGGAGAGCGAAAAAGCGAGAAAACAACGCCGCCGTTGATTCAGAGTGATCTGTGTGCAAAAGTATGCAAATGAATATGCGGCATGCTAATCAATCCTGTCCTTCACACAGACTGAAGGAGGAATATGGAGAATGAAGGAGTGAACCAGGACCTGGGACGAAATGCGGTACGGGGGAAATTAGCTAGGGTCTTTTTGGAACATGTTTATTTAGTATTTGTAGTCATTAGAAATGGAGTGACGTGAGGTCGGTTTGGATAAGTGATTAGTAAGCCGCAGTGGCGTAACTTTGTTTTGAAAAGTGGTGGGGACAAAACATAAAAAAATTAATTGTTTCTGTAATAACTCTTTGGGAATATTTATCGTATAGGCTTGGACAATGGAAGCACAAGCAAGCGCAGCGAATGCAGATGATACACTAATTTCATACTGGCCGCGTCTCTGGAGTCGCGTCCCTCTGTCTTCTGCAAAAATAACTTATGAGTGTCAGCAACGGGAGATGGTGAGAAAGCGGCACATCCATCGTTTTCCACGACTTTTAGATGTTAATGGCCGGTGTCCCTTATACTTTAAAATAATTGAAAACTGAAACGGAATAATACGTATTTTTGTTTAAAGTCAAACCAAAGTTCTCAACATGCATTGAAAATGAATTACTGATCAAAATAAAAAACTGCTTAAATCAAGTAGGCAAAATGAAAGAAATTATTTATTCTTATTAGAGCAGCAATCCATAACTTTTCCCTCTCTATCAACATCTCTGTTTATACCCTAAAATCAGGTTTATGTTTTACAATTTTTGCGATCTTTCCATGGGTTGAAATCAAATTACATCAGACTGACATGTCTTGCACAAGTGTACCTGATGGCTTAACCTATGAATCATTATTATAGGTTTAAAGAAAAAGTTCACCTCAAAATGAAAATTCTGCCATCATTTACAAAAACACAAACTAAGCTATTTTGAAGAATGTTGTAGCCAAAAACCGATGGTCCCCATTCACTTCTATTGTATGGACACAAAACCAACCAATGGGGTCCAACGGTTTTCTGTTGGCACCATTCTTCACATCTTACTTAAGTTGTCAAGAGGGTGTGACTGAAATGATGACTGAATTTTCATTTGGGGTGAACTACAATGTCTTCAATGTCATGAATCAAGGTCAAGTATGGAGACCGTTTTGAACACTGAAAGTTTTTATGTACTTTCACTTGTTTATTTATGACCAAAAAAGTTACAGATTGCAGCTTTAAGTCAAATAGAGGGAAACCAAGTTATGGCCTAACAACAGAAACCGTTTAGCAATGTGTGACGGCAGATGATGGAAATAAGTGTGTGTGAAGACTTTGGACTCGTGTATCTGTGTTGTACAGTTCACTGAGAGATGTCTGTAGTTATTGGTAAATGCAGCTGTGTTGGGGTTAAACCATCAGCGATGTCTGAATTTTATCAAATAATCAGAGTATTGAACTGGTGCCCGCCTACTATGGTATTGACTGAAGAGTGTGAAAGGGGTAATAAATGACTACACAGAGAGTGAGAGAAGGGAGCATGTGTGTGCATGTGTGCGTGACTGATTCTGTGGTGATCTCAGATGTCACAGAGCAGCAAACCACAGCCTGCATTATAGCTTCTAAACCTCTCAGCATGAGCGTCTGCAATATTACAAATGCTAATATAACGCTAAACTGATTAATAATTAAACAATTATGGTCATGAATCAATAACTTCTGCACTTTTTTCCATTTGTAAATTACAGCAAATAAACAAGGACGGAGCATTACAAAGTCAAATTCGAAAAGGAAGGAAGTAATATTCGTTTCATCCGTCTAAAAGTGAGAGGAGGAAAAATAAACATTAAAAATTCTCTTTGGGAAAGTTTTCCTCACTTCAATTAGCAAAAGTAGACCGCTATCTGAGTTTTTTTCTGAATAAAGATTCTTGTTTCTAGTATATTTTGCAATGAGAGCCACAGATCAGCTCTTTCCAAACAAACTCTAGTTGTGAGAGCCGTGTGAGCTGTCCCCAGTGGGATGTTATTAGACACTTGTGAACCAACATAATAGCACAGTCTGTTTCCAGTTAATAAGTATCATTGCTTAATACAATACACTTGCCAGCAGAGACAAGTGAGTCCTGACATGTAATAAAGTGGTGTTACATAGATTTATTTCATAGCATAGGGCTCTATAAAACTTCCGTGACTAAAGCAAATGAAGCCACTTTTAGGCAGGTGCTGATAAGATGATATTACGGCTGTTTGCATTAGCTGATATTGCGGCATACCTTGCTTTGAAGTGAGCTGAATAGATTTTTTGCCTTTCTGTGTGTGATAAAACAAAATCATTAATGTGTGCGATTTGAGTGTTTCTAATGGCTTTACAGTCTCTCTCTCTCTGTCACTCTTTCTGTATGTGTTGTGCACACAACTCCCCTGTCCCTCTCTGATGCTATTGCAGTATGGACATAGACCAGAGACAAGGATAAAAGCATAAACAAATCTCCGATAAGAAATATGACGTGGATATCAGCATGCAAAAGAAGCCGAAAGCTGGGAACGCAGACAGCCAGATTAATGATAAATTACAAGGACTAGCCTTGTTTATAGTAGTAATTTTCCCTCCCTGCACCTGCTCGCTTTCCCCCTGGCCTAAAGCTGCTGCTCGCTCTCTCCCTTCTTCTCTGTTCCCCCCTCCATCGTATCATCCACCCATCCTTGGCACTGCGTTGTGATACCAAAACGATGTGACACTGGAGGAAATATAGCAGTGGTGTAAAAATGTATAGTTGAGATAATCTTGGAATTTCTATATTGTGAGACCAGGGGCCCGTTTCTTTTGTGGGGGGTTACATTTTTTCCTGCCCCATGTATAGACCATGCATTTTTAGAACTCATGTTCAATGACATTTTACATTTACATCTATGCATTTGGCAGATCTATTATACTATACATTTGTTTCTGACTATGTGCAATCCCCTGGGATCAAACTCATGACCTTGGCGTTGCTAAAATGATGGGATACATCAGTATTTTAATAAGAATTAATATCACAGAAGCAAACATGATTTGCTCAGTTTATACTGTTATAAGTCATGTAGTATGTAGGGGTGGAGCATTCTCATTCTAGAAAGTATTTGAATTGACAAAACGATTCATCTATATTTAGGCCTCTATTTCTGTATGACAGTCACTGTACATTTTAAAATGCACATCTTGTGTAATTGTTTTATTGTTTTTAACCCTGTTGGGGTCACTGGGACCCGTTTACAAAAATGATGCACTGAATTGTTTTTCCAACTTCAAACATTTATATTAAAGTTATTATAGTTCCCTTTCGATACGGTTCATTTCGCATTGGGTTTTGCAAGACTCTATGGGAAAACTCCTGTTTTATCGGATATGAAGCCTGTTGGTTAATGTCTGTGAAAATCACAGACCAATGGCTTGGTTGATGTCGCTTATGACAAAGGCTATATGAAGCTCCCACCTTTAGGGCTGTTTCTCTCTAGCACTTTTGGTGCGCAGCCGGGTTTGATAAATGTCAGAGTTCGGTTATTTTGGGTGATGTGAAGGCTGTCTTCCAAACCTGGGTGCGCACCCGCGAACTCTACCTGAGTCAAGGATTCTGCGGCTTTGTTCAGAGTAGGTTATTTCGTCCCACTCAAGAAGTTTTAGAGAATGCTAGATTTCATGGCGGCGGCATCCCTGCTCTTTCCTCTGGGTTGAAAGGAAGAGTCCTGGCTTAAGCATGGAAGTCGGGCCAGCTGATGCTCAAAGTGAAACACGACTGCATGAGAACTATGCTGCCCTGGAAATCCCCTCACCTATTCCTCACAGGCACTGATCTTGCTCGGTATGCAGAAGGAAAGTGATGATGACAGACGCCTCAAAGCGGGCTGGGGTTGCCCTGTGCGATGGCGAACCCGCGTCAGGCACTTGGGCGTTTCCCCTATCACAGCTACATATATATCACCTTGAAATGCTGGAGGTGATATTAGCATTCTGACATTTCGGCGATCCCTCTCTCTAAAAATTGCCCTCCTCCTTGCAATGGTGTCAGTTAAATGAGTCGGCGATCAGCATGCCTTTTCGGTGATACCGTCCTGTCTAGAATTCAGCCCTAACAACAGTAAGGTGTTCCTAAGACCGAAAGTGGGGTTTTATGCACCCCATAAAGAATTCAAGTGGTCTTTCTGCTCGCTTTCTCGTCAGTGGACAATGATCAGCCACCGTAGCCGCTCTGCTCAGTAAGGGCACTACGAGTGTACACCGACCACTCTGTTCTGTACGTCAAGTCGGAACAGCTGTTTGTAAGCTTCGCGGACCACACACTTGGTTTACCAATCTCGAATCAGCGATTATCCAGAAGGATTGTGGATGCCGTCACGGGGGTTTACGAATCCCTGAATTAGCATTTTCCGTTAGTTGTGAAAGACTACTTGACCAGAGGTATGTCTTCCTCCTGGGCATGGTCTACCAGTCTACGGGGACATCTATATTGAACATTTGCGCCACGGCCGGTTGGTCCTCATCGTCCACCTTCACCAGATTTTACAGTCTGGACATGCCTGCCCCTGATATGGGTTTGGACACTGAACGTTTTTATTTATGACTTTATTTACGAAACGTTTGTGGGTCCACTAAACCTGCAAACATTAGATAACAATAACATGACCACCACACATGAGTTAATTTGGTAACGGGTAAAATGGTAACAGGATACGTTTTCAAGAGTATTTTTTTCATCTTGGGTTCAGTGGCAGAGCTATAGGTTTATATATGGTTTGCCCAGGGGGTGGCCACTGCTACTTCAGGGGGTCCACAGACCATGACAGAAAATGGATTGTGTAACCCCGACGTGGCATTGAATTATAAATAAATAAATCATAGGATTGCTGATTAGCGGTACAAGTGTTAATTTACTTCTAAATGTATGTAGCTGAAATACATTATAAAATATAAATAATGAAAATGTGGAAAACATTGTTAAACCCTGATAACTTGTTTAATTTGAACAGAATCAAAGCAGCACCAGAGGTGTCTGTAAACTGATGTGGTTCAGAGCAGCATATAGCCTATCTGATAAAACATATATTCCATAGGACTGCAAGATTCAAACAAAATCAATGATGCTGATTGTTGTCCTTGATGTTGTAATCTTGATTATTATTTTCAGATATTAGAATACATGAAAACGTTTTACGCGTGGAGCACTTCTAATTTGCTTCTTTCCGCCACTGCTTAGGTTAGATCTATATATTAAATACGGTTAATAGATATCTCCCTTGACCCCAACCTTTGACCACCTCTGCATAGACATACCTTGAGTCTAAAATCGAAAGAAAGATACAGAAATGTCTTAACAGTGTGTGTGACTCTGTGTGAAGTTTTGTTGTGTGCATGTGTATGCTTCCACTCTGTAATCAACACTTGTAATAATACACCACTAAACATCAACAAAATGCTTCATTTTAATACCAATTACACTAGCAGCTCCACAAAATACGCAAATAATGCGGCAGTCACTCTGGCCTGAAGTACTGCATTAAATGCAAAGAGTGGCTGAGGGCAAGAGTAGTCAATATGAAGTACCAGAGAGCAAACCCCCACACCTCATTATGCCAATTGTGAATGTTAATTCTAGTGGGTTTATTAGTTAGAATTAGGGAGAGAGAGAGACTTGCTGTTTCATTGTTCATTACCGGGTTTGGCTGTGCCTTGTAACTTGCAGTCACCAAATGGTCAGAAGAAGGGGTTGTCGGGGGCTGCAGTACGTTCGAGTGGCTATTGTCTAAATCGTAATTATATTTTTATTATAAGCAAGCTCCGGGCCTCCTAGTCCATACAAAGCAATTTCCAATAAAGGACGCAAAGTGTTTACATACAAGATGGTAAGAACTAACTAACAGCATTTGCTGTTAATAAGATATAATCGTTGGAGTAATTTAATGTTGTTGCCATGGAAAACAAAAGACACTTCAGGTCTACAAGAACATGGGAGCAACGAAGGTGCGTCGCTCTTTCTAATGAGAAAATCAAAAAGGCTGTCTCCTTCCGGTTCGACGTGCAGACACCTGCCCCGTGTGCTTTGTATAGGTGTTTGTCTGCATAGCCGTGCGTGCTCGAGTAGGTGTGCGTACATGTGATTGTGTGCTTGCGCGGGACGGCTGCGTGTGCTGTCAGCATGGTCGTTCTCCTCAGAAATAGAAAATTGAGTGGGAATTGGCCTAATTGTACGGAATGATTGATAGTCAGTGGAAACCACATTAAAAACATGCAACGTTCTCCCTGTTAGCTGCGCGCACTGTTCACCAAACAAATTTACTCCCCAGACAACGAGAGCCTGTGCTTTTAACTGCACATAAGAGAGCAGGAGGGCTGTCCGGCTAACCATGGGAGTGTGCATTTACAGAATAAGGGAATCAGAGCACAGGCCGAGTCAATAAGGGCACCTGGTGGAGTTTGCATGTGCGCTTGTGTGTGCGCATTTGGTTGCTCCTCTGATGGACAGACGCAGGCGAACGTCCATCTCTGTTGCTCTGTTGTTGTGTGTGATGAAAGGTGAGGGATGATAATCAGAATCAAACCTTCCGACCACACAAATACAGACGGCGTCTAATAAGTGGAGGTTTATTCACGGCACACAACACATGCAAGGACGCTTTGTTTAATAAATTGCGGATATATGGCGAACATCTGGACGTCCACGTTTTAAGTATCTGTCCTCTACTCATGAGAAGTGAGGGTTGCGCTCTAATATAACAGTTTAGTGATATATCTCCTTAGGTGGCGTGCACTACCCCTGCACATATTCAATCGTGGCTAGAAAAACAATATAATTTAATAATGTGTCCGTTTAAGCAGTATACATTAAAGATGAAATCTCTCCCATAGACCAGAGCTTAAATGATTAAAATGTTTCTTAATGTCAGACCCCATTGTACAATAGTAAGAATGTTTCTTTAATGTATTTAGTTTTGAGGCCTTGCTCACGTATATTGTAATAGCTTAAAAACTCCCAATATGACTGTTATGTGTCATCCGAGCTCCCACTGGACTGTCGCCTCAGCTTTTTTTGTTTAACAGAGAAAACAACAAAAAGCAAAGTTATGTTAATCTTATTTGCCACCCAGATGTGAATTTGAAGACAACACATGGTTAGATTTGTTAAGGGAATTAAAACCACGGCATGTAAGAATGAGATGAGGGGTCATTGAAAAAGGGGCAACGATGGGACTTTCGTCAGTGATTGTGGTTTCCCTGCATCGTCCTCCACGCAGATGCCCATCAGCACACACGTCTGCTGCAGAGGCAATATACACCAATGCCATTCCCCACATTTTCATAATTATTATTTCCAGGGGAGTCATTGGGGTCTTCTATAAGGAAATGTAAGTGATGGGCATTTAGAATGGCTTTTAAATCATGCAGGAGAGTGGGGGGCCTTTCAGAAATAATTGTGTCAAACAGCTTTCTCACCTTTCGCGAATCAATATGCACACTTATTCATAAACTGACGACTATCCATCAAAAGGCAGCGCTGCTTTTTAATATACATCCTTGCATTTTAATGGGCTACTTTAGCAACAATGCCTCAGACAACAATACTGAGAGTGTGTTATATTCCCTGTTAAAACGGTGATCCTAAATCTTTGGCCGGCATGCATGCTCAGACTAGCTACACCTCATTCTCCATTTCACCTTTGTTTGCCCAACACACACACACACTTGCATTTATCCCTCAGTTTGCTGTTAAATGATGGTTCGTGTCTGCGTCATTTGGCTATGTGCTGGATTGAAACCTTAAAATGTGTGCGTGCTTTCAGATTATTTTTATTTATTCTATCCATTCCACGTCCACAAATTTGAACGACAATCGAGATTCATTGTTTTGCAATTAGGCCTGTATACAGGATTGAAGGAGGAGTCAATTCATTTCCTTTTTTCATTTAAATAATAGCCACACGTGGAGCTTTGGGGTTTATGTATTAAATAATGCATAATTTCATAATTATATAGAACATATAGATTTCTTAAATGGGATACTAGGCAAAACGGTGACTTTAATTAGATCTCTCCGTAAAATATCTCCAGGGTTCAGTGAAACAATGTTAAGTATCCTGCCAAGGTTGTAATATATGTTCAAAGAGATAATGAATCGCAAATAGGTTCTTGTTTTACCTTTTTTGTCTTGTAGCGAAACAAGCTGTTATGTATTTATTCAATTTCCTAACTATATTTAAAATGGCATCCAGGGAGCACACATTAGCCCGCTTACTGTGACAAGCTGTGTTGTTTTCGTGTTTTATGTGTATTAAACTTCAGTTGTCAAACTCTGTGAACTTTGGAAATACGTTGAATCGTGAGAGAAGGTTCAGCTGCGCTTTGAACACAATGACAGACTTTCGTGTTATTCCTACGTGCGCGCACACACACACACACACACACACACACACATAAACAACCAGTTAATAAACAGTCTAAGAAGGTCATGGAGAACATGATATTAAAGCAGAGTTGCAGTAAGATGAGAGATTATTCTTCGCTGTTTAAGAGCACTTGGCAGAGCGGAGAAAAAGGAAATGCTTCGTCTGTGCAAGTGCAATAATAGGAGAATTAAAACTGCTCCAAAACGTATGACTTTGCCAAGCAAACAATGCCTGAAGTCTTTTTGAAAATTACAGCGGCTAATTTGAAATGAAACACAAACAGTTTCGTGTTTGTTTCGGAGCTCTATTATGATTCTTTGCATAGACGACCCCCACCCCCCTTCCTCCTTGCTATATATAAAGTATGTAAATGCTAGCTGCAGCAGTCAAATACATCAATGAAAGTTGACAGCTGAATTATTAGCATAGCTGAAAGCATCAGTCTTTTGTTTTAACCCAAGAATGGAGCATTTTTAAAACTCACAATGGCTCTAATCAAATTCTCAAGGTTGTTCAGTTTAGCATTGTATTAGTTTAATAGTTTCTGGTTCGCCGTTGACGTTAATGACACATTCCTATGTAAATATAATGTGCCTCTGAAAAGCCATCAAAACATTTTAAGGTTCAATGAATGCGGTTTCATTTCACTGTGCTCTTTTTCTCCCTCCCCCTATGAACGAGAAATCTCTTTTTATTTAGCAATCTCTTCTGCACTTACAGAAATAATAAGAAGACTGGATTGATTAATGAAGAGTTTTAAAGACTGATGCAATGCATTCTTACAAATAACTTTGGGAAAATAGCAGTCTGCTCGGAGGAGACACGGTTGTCCCCCAACTCCACCTCTGGCTCGCCCGCCTTTCACTTTCAAAGATTGACTAACCCCAACCAAATCAACCCCCCCCCTCGCGAACTCCCAGCATCCCTTTCTTTTTCAGTGGAGGCCTTTGGCAAAAATTCAGGCTCCATCATCAAGAGATGATAAAATGGCATATATTCTCAGTCGTCAGAGACTGATGAAACGATTTAGAGTAATACACAGGAATACATCAAGGGATCCTGCGCCGCGGCGCCTCCTTGCATGTCACAATGTAAAAAGAGCAATATTTGTTTAATATCTGCTCCTGTTTTCAAATAATTTTCCTGAGGCTTTTTTTTCATGTACACGGAGACTGTTTTGTTGTTCGCAATCTAGTCTAAGCTTAAAAAACCTAAGCTTTACTTAGACCATTATTAACACTGAGCCTGGCATCAATCAGGGCATCACCAGAGCTTGCATGGCAGAGATTGTGAAAATCTTTAGACGAGTCAATGAGCCGTCTCTGTATTTATTTTAAGTGCATGGTTTTATTTGCAATCATAATGGTGTTGGTTAAACAGTCAGATTTTTAAACCTCTACAATATATTTAAATGTAATATAAATTAAAATGACATAGGAGCAGTTCAGGTTGTAGTCCAAAAACCAATTGACATAATTAGCAATTTTAATAGATTCACTTTGAAAAGTTTTTGAAATAACGCTGTTGGATTTTTAAGTGAAATAGGGTGTTTAGTCAAGAAATCTTTTTGTCTAAATGGTTCCATAAAGATGGTTCCTAAGGCATCGCTCTGAAGAACCTTTTAGGAGTGTATGGCATTCATTTTTACAAAAATTCATAGTGGCTTCCAAATAATGTACCATAAATAACTGTGTTTAATTGTTGTAGAATAATATGTTAAAGACTCCTCGTGTAATGATAACCACAGATCTCATTTTTACATTTAAAACAGCTATTGAATAAACCCCATGGGATTCCCGAAGGAACCCACGTTGAATTAGCCTTCTTTGTTGGCCTCACATGTATACAGTACAGCTCTATGCAGAAAATTTACAATTAGTCTTTGTTTTCTCTCATATGTTTCTTGAGAGAGAAATCAGTAAGACCTTGTTCTGTATTGCGATAGTTCTTATGCTGCTGCTGTCAGATGAAAACTGCCTCAGCGTTTTGAATCTGTACGCAAAGAAATTCAGCTCTCATATCAAAGTAAGGATTGAGGATTAGCCCGCAGTCATTTATTCATAAGAGATGTGTTATTGATTTATTTGATTAGTTTCTTAATATACGAGAATGCTGAAAGGACAGAGAGTGGTTGGATGTTGCTTTAACTCTAAACTCGGGCAGGAAATTAAAGTGAGAGTTTGGAGATGTGACTTTTTATTGGAGAGCATTGATTAAAGACTGACTTGATTTTCTGTGTGACACACTTGAAATGAGAGCAGCGAAACATCTTGAGATATCTGCACTGTGTTTTGTAATGAAATAGTCCTTCATTATCAGACGTGCGCAATGCAAGTTCAAGTTCTCTGAAAACGTGCCGGCACAGAGGATTTAGAACGAATATATTCTCCTCTCCGCATAAAACTGTTAACCCGTGCACTTGTTGGATTTCTTTGCGTTTACAATCCTTTAGTGTACGTGTATGCCGGGATTACTTTCCCCCTCACAGTTGTTCATCCGACATTGAGAGCGAGCCGCACTCCCTCGCATGTAAAACAATCAGATTTGAAAGAATGCAGAGGAACAAAGTACAATAAAGATACATTTCCACCACTTTAATTTACAACACAAAGTATAAAAATAAACATTGAAGACTCAATTTGGTGTGCTTTTCAGGCGGAACACCTAATCTGTACCACTCCTCATCCAGCGCTCGGGGACCGGGATTTTCTGCAGGGAGGCTGCGGCCTCATCTTGGGAGAGATAGGTGGGCAGAGTGGAAGGCCATTTTACGCTGAGCGTATCACCCCCGGGGCCCCGAGGAGCCCGGGAACAGATACACACGCACGGCGCACAGCAGCCCCGTGCTAATCATCCAAACAAGCGGCAAGCAGCCGTGCTCGGAGCTGTAGAGAACAAGCACCTTAAGAGCCACTGCGAAGACAAAAACAAAGAAAAGAGTTTGTTAGACACGGATTGGAGTGGAGAAAAAGAACTTAAAGAACAAAGAAGGACATGAATAGGTGAGGAAATAAACTGGGACAGCAACTCTTCCTCTCCCCGAGCGATTTAGCGCTCTTAACTCTTCTCCTGCCATGACAGGTGATGGGAAAGAAGGGTAGACAGCCCGCTAAGCGTGTTTTTGCCGATGCGCAGGAGAGAATTCTTTGGCTGGACGTAATTCAATTGTGGACAGTGGTTCCACACACATAGGAAATGGGGTTTCTTCACATAAAATTAAAGTGCGAACTCCACTCAAATACCCCGTGTTGTGGAAACTTAACCGAATTGAGTAAAACACAATAAAATCCCCTGCCCAGTTTCAATAATGCGGTCTTGATGAGAATAGATCGAATAAACTTTTTTACAAAGTTAAATGGTTTGCATGCGAGGAAATTAGTTTTTGCCAAAATTGTGTTGCATTAGCTCATTTCAGGTGGCCTAAAATAAGTCAATTGAGAAAGGAGCGAAGATATTTTTGAGCGTTTCTCTCAAACAATTAAATAAACACAGAACGGGGGCTTCTCCCCTCTTTTGTCCGTTTTACTGCCGCTAGTGGTCTATTTTTAGAGTTTTCAGAAACATATTTGACCCTCATCAATTCCACATCCTGCACGTTTCCTGAAACAACACACGTACACATACAGGCACGGACGTTTTTTTTTTGTCGTTTTTTTTCCTCTGTTGAACCTGTCGTGTACAGTGCATTGGCTCTGTACCTGCTGAATAGCCTCTCACCACAGGAGGCTGAGAATATGGCTTTATCCTTTTACAGAGAGTGTGCATGTGGGTGTGGCATTGTATATGTGTTCAGGGTGAAAAGCACGAGCGAGGTTGGCAAAAAATAACAGGAGGGATTGATTAACATAAGAAAAATGTATTTGTGTTGTGGCGAAAAGAAAATCTGGTAAAATATTTGTCAAAAACACACCTGTAGCATAATTTTGTCCATTTCTGGATGGTTAATGGAGCAAAACATGAGTAACATTTTGTTGGCATAAATGCATATCATTGGCTGGTTGCACCCAGCTGTGGTAGTGGACAATGTAGTGGATTTCGAAGCTGACATTTAAAGAACAAACACAGCTCACATGGGTGGCATATTCGCTCATTGTTTTTTAAGATAAAACTTCAGCTTGTGTGAAAGTAAGGTCTTCTCGGGCATCTATTGTGTGGTTTATAAAAGCCCAGTTCTTTCACACACACATACACACACTGTAGATTTGCGAATTTTTGAGTACAGCTGCTGGCAGCCATACAGAGACCTCTCATCACTGAGTGAAAATTACACATATATAACTGCACCCTTATCTCAAAAGATAGTATGCTATCTAAGATCAGTTTCTAGATTAAGCTAAGTGGACTTCTGATGGAGGTAGATTTGTGCAGAGTGAATAAAACCAGGAAGGCTTTAACGAAACGCATTCAGCTTATAGTTATTGGCTCTTTCATTCCTCCTTCAGTCATTTTTGTTGCTCTTTTCTTTTTCGGCCATGTTGCATCTTCCCCTTCTTTTGGCCGGACACACCAAAGTGTGTAGCACCAATATGCTTCGAACTTGGAAAAGGACTTTTTTGGTGGTCTGTCATGTGAACACCACTTCGGTCTGATGCGGCGTCACGTTGGTATAGAGGACTAAGTGGCCTTTTTTGACGACTCTTTCTTTGAAATAAGCAATGGCAATCCCTGTTGGCCCAGGGATCATTTTCTATTTACGTTTCCCTTGCCAACGACGGAGGCGATGCTGGCCAAATTCACAAAAGAAGATCCACATTGGAAAATCCGGCTAATCCCTGATTGAAAGTGCATGCATTGGCTTCCATGTATAAGCTCTGGCAGATTTTCCCAGGGAACAGGAATAAAATAACATTGATCATTGCTACACAACAAAACTAGGGATCTTTTTGGTCAAAGGAAGCCACCCTTCAAGGCGCACGCAACCCATGACTGTGTCAGAAATTAATGTCTATTTCTCAAGTGCACTCTTTTATGTACATAAAGAAGAGGGAGCCTCCATTCCGTTCGCGTCGAATCAAAGGCGAACAGAAGGGGGGGTTAACGTCCTCAGTTGTTCTGCCAGGAATATGAGGGCTACAGAGATCCAGATCTAGAAGAAGGAAGACTTTGATGATTTCAAGGGCACATACCCACCTTGTTACCTGGGTGTCTGCTAAGCACATCTTCCCTCGGTGTAAAGGCATCTCTTTCCCTTTATGTCTCGTTTCCCCTCCTTTATCCCCCGAACATCCCCTCCCCTTTCTAGGGTAGTGGCCGTGGCTGGAGAGAGGATCTTCACAGATGGCACGACTGCTTGTCTTTTGGGGAGGGGGAGCTAAACAAGCTTAAACTTTCTTATTTTCCTTTCGCTTTTCTTCGGGCAAAACTTTGGACTGCAACTTTCGAGGTCTGGCGCAAGCTTTATCTCTGCCCACATGCCAGGGATGTGTGGGGTCCTCAGAGAAGCTCCAGTTGGATGCCGAGTCTGTGGGTGCTCTGCGTCCTTCATCAACAAGGCCATCAGCGACGCGTCCGGGTGCACGCCAAAGCCGAGCTCCATCTCATGGTACAGCTGGTCATCCCAGATTCGCTAGCCATTTGAAGCGAGGGATATTCGGTCCAGGATTTGATAAGGGAATGTTTTAGCTTTCCTTCTCTTCCCTGTGGTGCGCTGGAGGCAGTCTCTTGGTTAGATGGATAAGAAGCTCCTTTACTGGAAGTGATGGATTGTGGCTGGCACAGTAACGCTCTAATCAGCTTCTCAGAAGTTAAGCGTGGGCTCTAATGGTGTAGACTTGTCAGGACATTGACGTCTCTGCCATCTCTCTTAAAGCTGAGAGTCAAACATGTGAGATTCTGTGAGAAATGAAGCTGTCCTCCCTCGGATGGACTGTGTTGTACTCTCCCAAACATTAGCAGGAACAGAAATACAACCTGCCTTAATCTGTAATGAGAGAGGAAAAGAGACAGTGTGCCAAACGGATGAAAAAAAGCTAGAGCGCGAGGGAAGGCCTGAGAAGTAAAGAGGACGAGAGCAGAGAGTTTGCTCAGACTGAAGCGGAGCGGCGTGTGGATCAGCGCTGTGTGTTTTAAGTGACAGCCCTGAGGAATAGATATCAGACAGTGAAGGGAGGTGAAAGTATGAGTACCACTGAGCTTTTCTGTTATTATCCTCCACTCCCGGGCTCTATGGTGACCCGATAATAAGGCTCTATTACCACTTAGCCTCTCTCTGTGCCTTTCTCTCCAGGCCTGTCTCAATGCTTCTCTCGAGTGGCTCATCCTGCTTGCCGCGATCCACTTCACCGCTGTGCCTTTCACCCACGGCCTTTGCGCTGTGAGGGTCAGGTGGCCAACTTGACCCATGTCGATTGTAACACCTGATACTGACTTCTGGACATTGTGCTGCCTTTGCCCACTGATTTTCAATTACACATTACTCTCTTTGCCCAAGTTTTATTCCTTTATATAGCACATTCAATCATTTTTGGAAAGATGAATACATAAAAAGCTACATAAAAGTCAATTTTAAAAGAAATCTTTAAAAGTCAATTTTACAGGAAAACTTTCTTTTAAAGTCTTATCAGTTTTTATACTTAAAAGACCACACTGAGAGTAAAGGCGGGAATGTATTTGGATTAGATCTTAGCTCTGGCGCTGTGTTTTAAACACATCTCGAGTGCTCTTTTCTCCACTGTAGCCATTGATTTGATCCCTTAAAAATATCCAGACCTGCGAATAGCCAAATGAGAGCATGTTATGATCTGTGTGAGTGGATTTTGTAAAATGAATTCTTTTTTTATTTTGTAAGAGATATAGTGCTGAGTAGTTTCATTATAGATTTACGCTGCCGTCTGTGTTTAGGGTGAAGGTTATATGAGAATTTAGTTCACCTTCACCTCTGGCACTCTCACGCAATTACTCACTGAATTCTAATTATATAGACAGATTATAGCCTTTTTTAAATATGATTGCAATATTTAATACACTTTAAAAGTTGTATGTGCCCATGCAGGGCACAATTTTATAACATCATAATTAAGCTTAGAAAGGATTTATCAGCAATGTGCTTCAAGCATAACCTAATTCTCATTTTCATAAAAAGCATCTGTGAAATAGTCTACATTAAACTCATTTAATGGTCAGCTAGTGTGTGTGTGTGTGTGTGTGCGCGCGCGTGTTTGCTCTCCTTTTGCAGACGTCTTTGTGCAGTGAACTTTTATATACAGTCCCCAGAGCAAAGTTACATTTTAAGGAAGCCTTTGACAACCTTTTGCTATCTTTGTAGCATAAATCAGTCGAAAACACGTCGACATGGGTAGCAAATTAGGCACCGACGATAAGATCATCCTTTCTCATTTTAACGATGAGCTGTGAAGCCTGAAATGTCCTTTGGTAAATAATAGAGCCATCTCTTCATCACTCACTGTTGCTGTCTTTCTCACATCCACCTCTCTAATTCTTGACTACTATTTTACCTCCATCCCTCTCTTCAGTCTTCCATTCACTCCTTTTCATCAGTCATTCCATCCTCATTGGCACCTTTAATGTTTATTATTATCTCTCAGCTTCCTGGATATTTTCAAAAACAGTAGGTTAGCTGTGTTCTTAGAGGGGCTCTGAGAGGTTACGCCAAAACAATGCTAAGGATGCGGGCGGGCGAGCAAACGTCGCCTGGCTCGGCTTGGAGGTATTTTTGCAGGTGCTGGAGAAGGACCCTTCTGCAGCAGTGTGTCTTGGATGGATCCTGACAAAGCCTTCTCTTTGGATGCCAGATGGACCCATGCATTCCCTGTACTCGTGCGCAGCTAAGACCTAGTCTTTTCTCTCCACACCCCCTCCGCCACCACCACCTTTTTTTCCTTTTTCACAACAAAAGAAAAGCGCTTTGGCTGAAAGAAAACCACAGCTGAATTTTATGGTGCCGCTTCTTTTGCCAAGCTGATTTTAGCAATTCAAAAGACGAAGTGCATGGAAATGCTGTTTCGGCTGCGTTGTCGATACGCTTTTGATGCAAGTTTGAATTGGCAGATATGTTTGCCACACTAATATATCGGTGCTCAGCGGGAAATCTTGATAAAATCCAGAAGCACACAGCAGAGACGCAGCCCGGCTCAGAGTGCTGTTGGACCACGGCATCTTCTCCATAATGCCTATAAGGCCGGAATTGGGTGGAAGCGGTGTCAGCGAGAACGTGCTCATGCGGTGATCCGAATTATCACAAATACACGCTTATGCTTGGCAGTGACCTCGCATGCACACACACAGACGCACGCGCCGGGCTATGCACACACACACACACACACACACACACATGGGCTGACACACGTTGAAATTAGTGTTTATGCTGGCCGTATTTACATTTACATCTACATTTACATTTAGTCATTTAGCAGACGCTTTTATCCAAAGCGACTTACAGATGAGGAAACATTGGAAGCAATTATAACAACATACACACGCACAAATACATGCAGTCCCTGCAGCTTGATTGTACAAACAATTGGAGAGCTTTACTGGGAATACAATCAAAGAAATCAGAGCTAAAACAAATCCCCAGGGAGAATAAAAACACATTAGATTCATGTACTCTTAATTATATGTGCTCTTAAGCTTTGATGTATTAAAAAAGCATCAGTTGTTTGCTGAGCTGCAGGTTTGCTGAGACGACAGCATGTAGTTTTGTCTTTTTTATTACCCCCCCCTTTAGTATGTATACTAGATTATATATTGATTGTGTTATTTCTAATTCTAACAGCTGTATTATTCATAAGCTTTATCATGTTTTCGGTTTATTATTCTTTGTCTCTTTATAAACAATAATTTCGACCCTGCTCAATGTGATGTCAATTGTTGCCTATAAATAAAGAAATACTGACACATTACTCACCTACAGTAGCTGTAGTTTGCTATCTATGGTATAGCTATGTCACGGATGAACTGCTTCAGACAGCCCTCATTCTTCCTATGACAGACGTCTTGTTCTGTTTGTAATGGTTCGGTTTTCATGCTTAACTGAAGCTGGTTCATTTGTCTCTTTCATAAGATTTAATATTAGGATTTGGAGAGGACAGACTGGCCAAAGGTTGGTATTGAAAAGAGCATCCTGTACTTGAAGATCCTCACAGACAAACCTGTGTTTAAACCCTATTCTGCCCTGGAAGCAGTAGAAAGGGCGTTGTTTAAACTTTCATGGCAGTAAAACTTTGTATTCCTCTGAATAGATAATTCAGGCTTTGCAACTCAGGCATAAAAGAAGTCTTAAATTACACCATACAAACTCTCATTAATATTACAGGGACCATTCTTTGACTTAATTTCATTTCGTTTCTCCATTTGAGTGAAGTCAAACGTTGCAAGAGTAAGAAATAATAAGGGTTGCAAATCATATTTTAAGGTTCAGTATTCTGGGAGCCTGTTAAATTATATTAACCCTTTTTCGTGCGATTTTCAATAATTATATTTTTCATTGTTTATCTTGCCAAACTTCACACCGTAATACTCAAAGACAAAAGTCCTTCCTCTCATGCACACCTCTGCGACACGCATACGGCATGTAAGCGGCACAATATAGACTTGTGTCTTAGGAATAGTAATGAAAACATCATGAAAAGCTTTTGGTTTCCTGCTGTTTATTTCTTTCTGTTTTTACAAGTCAACGTTTAAAATTCTTAACAATTCCTGTTCCAGCGCTAGTGGCTCCGTTTTGACATGATATTAAAAGGCTTTCTCATGTCTTGTCAGGTTTTGCAAAAACCAAAAGCTGATATCACATTTGGTGTAGGGAAGACACGGGAGAAGATCCTTTAGTACCTTAGACAACATAATGGAGATCTTAAGAGCCACGCAGGAAAATGTTTTGGAGCTAAAGTTGTCCACCTTGTTATTTTTCAAAGTCAGTATCCGCAGACTGAAAGTTCTGCTGTGCGGCGTTTCATTATGCGTGGAAATGAATAATGTGTGAATAAGACTGTATAAACAAAGAAAGTGAAATACGGCAGCAAGCAGACAAAAGATTATCACAGTTAAAGAACTGAATTTGTTCATGGCGGAGCAAGGAGAGAGAGAGAGCGAGAGAGAGGGAGATTAGGAAGAGATGATAAGGCTAAATGCCCTGTGTGTCCTGTTGTCTAATTGTTTATAAATGGCACTAATGGTTTTCGAACATTACAGTACCTTACATTTAACTCCCCCCACCCCGTCTTTCTACTGTTTTGATGAGAGAAGCAAACTGTCACTGTTAACAAATGCTAAAACATCACTATTATTGATACAGTTTTCGTGCGTGTGTGCGGTCGAACTCACGAGAGAGGGAGAAAGTGTATGCACAAAATTAATCAAAGCGGGGGCGATGATGAACAGTTTCTGTAGAATTCTGTCAAAGGTTAAGAGCTAGTTATTTTTAAGAATGACATGAATCTGGGAGAGACAGTGATTGCCTAAATGACCACTGTAATTACCAATTACTTCTTGAAGCAGAGAATATATTCACGGCATGTAGCCTGCTAAATACAGACAGGCATTAGCCCATTTACGTACTAATGCACATAATTTAGATCCTGAAAAGGGCAGATGGGAACACAATGGAAGATAGAATAGATACCGTCTAATATCATTCCAAAAAGAATATTGGATTCATTGGAGATGAATATTACTTTGTGTCAGATTGTTTTTCCATGAAACAGTCAAAATATATTTCATCTCTCTCGCTTTCTCCTTTTGTTAGCAGCCAGACCATTTAGCCCATCAGCAGGGGCAGAGATGGAGAAAGAACGAAAGAAAGAGAGAGAGAGAGAAAGAGAGAGAGAGAGAGTAGTTGGAGGTGGGTAGAGGGCTGGTTAGTGGTTTTGGCCCCTGTCCACATTAGCAGGTAATGAGAAATGAAGAAAATGCGGTATGACAGCCGAACCACCACCACAATGCAGTGATGCGGTTAGCAACTTTATATCTCTTACAGACTAAAATAAGATCCATACTTGAGACATAAGCTAACTCGATCAAAACATCTCTTATTTTACTCACCCCCTACAACGTAAAGCCACAATCTAAATCAGAGGTGAGAGGAGGGGATGTTGACGGGTCTGACTTGTACCAGGATGTTTACTAAATTAGACATAAACCGAGAGTGAAATGCAAAGCTCTGCAGATTCTCTTCTAACTCCTCATAAATAAGTTACGAAAAAAGAAGAAAAGAAAGCGTAAACAAAAAAGACAGAGGAAGAGCAACTGTAAGAGAAAAGAAGTGGTTTGATTGTGGGATAATGAGTTGCTGTATACAAAGCTCCCACCCACCCTACCCCATTTCTACTGTCTCATTTTTTCCCCCACTTTCTCTTTTTATCAAGTTTTCTCTCACTTCGCTATCAGCTGGTCTTGTCTCTCTTTCAACGTTTTACCCCTCCTTCCTAGTCTTTTCACCTCCCACTTATTTTATGCATATCTTCATCCTGTATCTCCTCTTCTCCCTCCTTGTTTCCATGTCACCTCTAGTGTTGCTCTGCTGAATCGCACGCTGGAAGGACACCAGGGCCATGTATTTGCACTCTTTGTAATCTCACCTCCCCTCATTCTGATAAATACTTTGACTCAAGCCTGATTATTGTAGTTGGCCTCTAGTTTTAAAAGGAAAAACTGCAGAGAAGGTAGGGAAGTGTTTTGAATACAAACTTTGAACGTGACATCACGTCACTGTTCCTTTGCAAAGTAATGTCCTTGTCTGTCGTGTCCTGTTTGGAGGGGTTTATTCCACATTGAGTTATTTTTAAGCTAGGGCTGGCACAACACACACACACACATTTACAAAGACCACTTACATTGTATTAGTAGTAAGAACCTTTAAAATCATATTTTTGCTTTCTTCATCTGTAGTCCGATTAGGGAATGTTTCTGGACTGCAATGAAACAGGATATTTATAAGTAGCAGAGACAAAGTTATGTTGTCTTCACAGCCATGTTTATTTTTTCAAAATGTGTCTGTCATCTTGTGCCAAAGTAGTTTAGCTCTATTGTTGCTCCCCGTTTAGTCTCTGGTTTTAGTATGACGTGAAGTACCTGTACTCTCCTGATGCATGCGATTTGTTTAGGGACAAAAAAGCTTTAAACTACGTAAAAAAATTGGTAGCAGATTAAAATATTAGATAATGTTAAGGAAATTAGAATGATTTGATGAAAATCATGGTATCAAAAAATGGTATTTGGAAAAGAAAATAGACTGATAATTGTTATTTATGATCCACAGTCATGGATATGGTTCTGAAGAGTAAGTCATCATGTGACACGTCGATGGCCGACGCATGGGTTTAGAATGCCAGAAGTCCAGAAGATGGAAGCAGTTTGGTTTGGTATGGGCCAAGCACTTAGCGGGGAGTCCTCAAACTGCTCAAAACTGACATTTGCATCTCCAGGAGGCAAGAAAACAGGGGATCGGCCCACATTCAACCTCGTAACTATCCAAATACCATCCCCCCATACACATACACAAAAATGAAAACTCCTATTGTTAAATGTAGTGTGTAAATGTAATTTTTAAATCACTGTTAATGATAAAAGATAACACATCCCTTTATCTGGAATAAATAAATACTGTAACTTCTGCTTGTCTCTTCTCCAGACGCCTCAGAAAATTGCTGATGTACTGAGCTGGTTCCCATTGATGGGTTTAGAGTTTATTTAATAGGGGCAGATACTTGTTAAGTCACAGCAACTGATTGCTTTTATGTTCTACTGCGCGGCTTTTTCTATTTCAACTTAAATAAATAAATAAGTCTCTAAATAAGTAAGACACTCAGACAGGAAGAGAAAAAAAGGGCTATTTCTATTCTGTGGTAGTCAACAGAATAATGTATTGTGTGTTTATTTATCCTTTTATTTGTCAGAGGCTATGTATAATTTATTCCAGAGAGAAATGTATGAGGATCTGTCAATTCTTGAGTCACAATTTGACACAAGTTCTTATTTTTTGCTGACCTAATTAAATATATAAGAGGAATAACAGATTGTTGGAGAACTAGAAACATCCACGAACATAGACTAAAACAAGCCCACTGTTACAGTCGAGAGAGCATCAGAAGACAGAGAAAGAGTAGTGATAAATACTTTTTACACTTGTAAAAAGCCCTTTGGTCATTTTGGGATCTCCATTTAGGAGTAATTATGCCACTTATTTATATGAAAAGCTAAACTTCAGAACTGTAAAATAGTTCTGCATATAACACAATCCATAAGAAATATTCTCGCATCAAATTATGCAGCACCCCATGAATGTAATATGCACTTAACATGAAATCTTTCCCTTCTTTACTGGCGCTTATCTTGTATCATTGCTTTTAATACCCTATCAATCCAGCAAATCATCAAAAAATGATATTAGACTGGTGAGTTGAGTGGTTTTAATGTCAAAATTATTGTTCTTTGATATAAAAGTTGACACAGAAAAAGGTCTTTGTCAGAAATATGACTGTTCGTTCTCATTTTGCATAGGACCCTTTTTGTTTCAATGGCATGCTGTGCATGAGAGAGGCGTGCAGTTCTCGGGATAATTGTTCTTTTCATACTAAGAAAGGGCATATCAATTAAAAATAAATAGTCTACGTAATTATTATTCCAACACTCAGTGGTTGGCCTGCCCATTAAAGAAACCCAAACCAACCCCAACTCTCTTCTTCTACTCTCAATCACAACTGTGGTATTTACCTCCCCATAAAATGTACGTATTGTCGTTACATCAAACCGTTGCGGTCTGTAAGCTTATGCTTCACTACTTATGAAAACAGCTAAGAGTGCAGCAGAAAGAGCCTGAATGAAAAAACAATATTTTTCATTCTCGAGTTAAAACAATGTTTTTACTAGACTTTTTACCCAATGGTTCAATCACAGACTTTGCAGTATTCATTTCTTTTTTCAATTGCATAAATTGTTCACTGATAGTATCTGAAATAAAAAAGAAATAGCGGCCATTAAGAAGCTACACGTTGTTTAAAAATGGAGGGCAGACTGAACTAATTTTTTTATGTCAGGGTCTACCAGAATGTTGTTGGTTGAGCACACGTTCGACTACAGGTTGTGAAAAGTTCTCTGTTTATCTGTTAGCATTAGGTACTACCTTGCTGAAAAGTCACAAGCGCATGAGTTAAGCCAGTAAGTTTTATAGATAAACAGCATCTATGCTGCTCCACTACCAAAACAACATTTACCAGAACAATCCAGCATTAACACGTTGGTCTGTTCAGCAGGCTAGACCACTTCTCATTTGCCTCATTGTTTTCTATTAGGCTTCAAAAGCGTTGAACATTCATGTGTCCGATCGAAATATTTGCATATTCACATTTTCTCTCTGTTCATTATCTTTAGAGTATTATTTCTCACTTTAATCTCTCCCCGTGGAGCAGAGATCAGTAAATGTACACATTTAGACAGGCCGTGTTCTTTATGATGTTGGTGAGGTAAAGGGAGTCTTTAACCGAGCTGACCCCCACCTCTGTGTGTTCATATGGGTATGAAGACATGTGAAGATGAGCCTGGTCTCAGAGAGTAGGTGGTGGGAGGAGAGAAAGACGGATAGATTAGGGCTTTTTATTTGACAGAACAATAGACTTCTCCTTCCTGTGCATTTCTAGCAGTTAGGTGGTGGTGGCTGAGTGTGCGGATTTGTATGTGGTGTTGTGATGTGCATGTCTATGGTACAGCGTATTTGGTAAATGTGTCATAATGTAGATGTAATAGTATATTTCGTACAGTGTTTCCATTATCAGTTTTAAAGAGACAGGTCACCCAAGAAGAACAATTTGAATTTTTATTAATTTGCATGCAATTCTAAACCTGAAGACTTCAATAAGAAGCACAAAAGGAAAAACCTCACAGTTCTTTCCCATACAAAAAAGCTTATAGGGTCATATGATTTCTGTTAGTGCTGCACGATTAATCATATCGCAATCGCGATGTCAGGCTATGCGATTACATGACGGCAAAATGTTGCGATTATATTAAAGAAACAAGTGCATTCGTGGACGTGACAAGACATCCATTCTAAGAGATATATGCCCATTTTATATGCGAGAAAAAAACGAGTCGTCTAATGTGGCGTTGGCGCGTATGCTTGGTCACGTGAAAAAATGCTACCTCTGTTATTTGGCGATATTTTTGTTTCAGGATATCAGACACTGATGACACAGAGAGGTACTGTGCAGAATTAGCAAAACTAAAGTTGTAAATAAAGTACAAAATTTAATGTTTTAGAAAGAGGATTCAACCAGTTGGTTGAGTAACAACCATTTAAAGCAACACCAAAGAATACAGAGGTTTCGGTTTTACAGAGTGAACCACACATTTATATCCAGTTCATACAAGTATATGTTACAATCTGCTTAAATGTCTGTTTGTTGGGATTATTTTCCTAAAAATGTGTACATCCGTATTTATGTTCTATTTGTTTTAATTACCTGTTTATTTTTTAAATTAATTTAATTCAGTAATGCAAAGATGTTACTGCTATTTAATTTTATAACATTTTATTTTAATTAGAAAAGTTTGTGCAATTCTATTATACCCAGTTTATCGTATCGCAATCGCACATCGCAATTTTTACCTCAAAAATCGCAATGTGTCATTTTCCTCAAATCGTGCAGCCCTAATTTCTGTGAATATGGAAAACATTAAGAACCTCTTTATTTAGAAAATAGCACTGAACATTGAATAAAATTAAATTTGTGCTTTAAATAAAATCAGTAGTTATTCAGATGCGGTTTAAATCGGTTCTGCGTGTTTCCTGTACTTCACGCATGACACGTCTCTTTACAGCATCTCACTATATGGAGATGCGAACAAATCTCCAGAGATTCTTATTGAGCATTTCACAGCTTCTTTTGAGTAAAGCTACTGTGAGACATGCACTAAAAATGTCTTTGAGACAACCAGGCAAAATAAAAGTTTGGTTTACTTTAATTAACTATGACACACCCAAATGAGAAAATCTATAGTATATTATATTATTTACTTCATTTAAGTAAATGTACTAGTAAAATAAAAAAATCTTAAAATAGGCGTGAAAAATGAACTGGAGAGATGCTGGTTTATTATAGGAATTGTTCACTTTCAACATACATTTTCATGATTATTTACTCAGCCCTGTTGTCATCCAAGATGTATATATATTTTTTCTTTAGTCGAAAATAAATTAAGGTTTTTTGACGAAAACATTCCAGGATTATTCTCCATATAGTGGACTTCAATGGACTCCAAACGGTTGAAGGTCAAAATTACAGTTTCAGTGCAGATTCAAAGGGCTTTAAACAATACCAGACGAAGAATGAGTGTCTTATCTAGCGAAAAGATCTGTCATTTTCTAAAAAATAAAAATGTATATGCTTTATAAGCAAAAATGCTCGCCTTGCTCTGTTCTGCGAAGCGCGATCACGACTTCACATAATACGTAATTTTGTTGGAAAGGTCACACTTGACTAATGCAGTACCAAGTCAGCGTTTACAAATGTGGAGGAGGAGGACCCTTCAAAAGTTGTTGAATGTTCAATGACACATATTCAATTGTCGATTTGTGTCCGTTTTTTTGTTTAAAATGGTCATTTGATGCGCGTATCCTGGATTCCGCCTACATCAAGCGTGACCTTTTCAACGTAATTTCGTAATACCTGAAACCGGGATCGCGCTTCGCAGAACAGAGCAAGACGAGCATTTAGAAAATGACTGATCGTACGCTAGATAAGACCCTTATTCATTGTCTGGTATCGTTTAAAGCCCTTTGAAGCTGCAGTGAAACTGTAATTTTGACCTTCAACCGTTTGCAGTCCATTGAAGTCCGAGAATAATCCTGGAATGTTTTCATCAAAAACTTTAAAAAAAAAAAGGAAAAAATACATCAACATCTTGGATGACAACAGGGGTGAGTAAATTATCATGAAAATGTATGTTTTGCATTACACCATTTTGTCCATTAGGTTCAAAAACACTGTAGTATCTAGTGTATTACTTTAGTTAATGAGTGAATGCTATATTATACTGACGTATTTTTCATGTGCGCAAAAATATTACTAGTGTATCTTAAAAAAAGCAAAACACAGAATCCAAACGGAAAACAGAAAAACTGAATTTGTACTTATATGACCACGTCTCAAAGCTCCATCGAAGTACATAGTATAACAAGTCTGAAGCTACAAAACCAGATGGTTTTGTGAAAGAAACCGATGAATCTTAATATTTAGGGATAAAATATAGTCCCTTTTATATGATAAAAAACTATATATATTTGTACATTGTATTATATTCCTTGATAATAATCTCCTTTGCAGCATCACGCCCGTGCTGTCATCAAATCAATGGTGCCTTTTTTAACCTGACTGACAGGATCTCTGTGAAAATAGTGCTGCCTTAAAATGCTGAATGTGTGACATAATTGCATCTTGCAGGCTTGAAGTAATATTATTATATGCAAATAAAGACAGAATTTGTATTGTTGGGTGATATATGACTTTTTTAGTACTGCCCCAGCTTTACTCTCTACAGTGAGGTCAAAGCAAAGGTCAGTATTAACTCTGGTATCGATCTCCATCCCTTCTTGATTCAGGCAACATATGTTCCCGGGCAGTCGCTAACATTGTGTTTCCTCCGACATAGCATCTTTCTCTTGTCATCACAAGAGGACGCTCCTTACTTCATCCATAAAAAAACAAAAAGCCTTTTTAATTTCACCCACACATGGTGCATTTACAGATTCATGAGAATTCAAATATTCCAAATAAAGTGTAGCGAATGAGGGGGGCAGGCAGAACCATGAAAACACATCAGATTTATTCCCCCTGTCTTGTTTACTGGGCCACGGAACATTGGATGCAAACAGAATGCAAATTCATTTGATTGAATCAGGTGATGCAGAGGTAATTGTATTTGGAGAAATGTCCAAGACTTCTTTTTTTCTTTATTATTATCAGTGGGGGAGGGGTGCTTTATGAAATCCATCTTAAACAAAAGCTATCATCGTCCCCAAGCCCTGAGACACTCCTTTGTCATTTGCGGATGTGGATGCGTCTTTAATTTCCTTTCAATTAAAAGTAAATATGCGGTTTTCTTTTTTCTCCCCCCACTGTGAAGTCTAAACAAGAGGAGTCAACATCAGCCGACAGGTGAAGAATATTCATTTTGTTGCTGTCTGATTCAACAGGCTCTGAGTTTCTTTGCCTTTTTTCCCTTATACGCGTCAGAGTAAATTTTGTGACTGCATGTTTCCTAAACATTTAATATATTCAAAGCTGCAAAGATAAATAAGGTAACTTATTCTTGTTTTACAAGTATGACTTCGTGTCAATGGCCTTGATATTGAATAGGATTGTGGTTTAGGATTGTGGTTTAGGATTGTGAGCCCACAGTAGGTTGTTTGCACATGATGTCACGGCATTGCGCGAAGTGCCGATGGAGGGCAGCAAGTGATTTTCTTCATAGGAATTCACTGTAACAGACTGGTAGGAATCTCAAAATACTTGTGTTTTGCGTGGTTTTTGTCTGTTCAAATCGATCAAACCATGAAAGGTGTTTTAATTGTGTAGCAAAAATTGGAAAATGCGGGTATTGACTGAGAAACGGAGATAAAAGTGGCTTGTAAACCTGAATCTGCAGTTAGAATGAACCGAGCCGGATGACTTTCTAAAACGCTTAACAAGGTTTAACGTACCTAAACAACGACCAGGTGAGCACAAATTTCTGTCAAAACTTGTCATGAACACAATATGCAAAGATCGAGTCCTGATTAAAAGGATAAAGTGATAAATCTCGCGATAAGCATTTCTCCCCCATATAAGCCCATTACAATGAAACAGCTTAACGTACTGAAACGACGACCACGTAAAAACAATTTAATATTAAATCTTAATTGTAATAAACACAAGCTACTGTTAAAAGAACAAGCACTTATTCCAGGGCTAAGAATAGTCTCACGTTAAGCTTGTTCTTCATTAAAGTTCATTATAAAGAAACCACATAACGTGGCTCAAGGCAGCGACAAACTGAGAACATAAAACCTTTCTGTTATCATGTTTATGTTTGATATCAGTGATAAACAAATGTATATCTTGTGGATTTCCGTGGTTGTTGTTTTGGTGCGCGAGATTTTTCACTTGATCCATTTAATAAGGGTTCGTTCTTTTAACGGCAGCTAGTATTTATTACATGTAAGGTTTGACAGAAATTTGGGCTTACCTGGTTGTCGTTCAGGTCATTAAACATAGGTACTTCGAGTTTGTGATGTTGAATTCCTATGGAGGAAAATCACTTGCTGCCCTCCAGCGCGTCATAAAAAACACTTGATTGCAAACAAACTATTACTCTCATTCCCTTACAGTACATTAAAACGCAGTGTGGCATTTTTATGTGTGCCCAATCTGACTAGAGTAATTTTCAGATCCCACAAATATTAAAATCTTATTCATTCCTTCCTTTCTTTTTTCTATCAATTTTTGTTGTTGAGGCATGTTGTGGCAAAATACATTCAATTACTGTATTTGATCATGTTACTGAATTTGATGATCCATCAGTCCTGTTTGAATTGTTCCTTGTACGGGCGCCCCACTTTTGATCCAACACTGTTTAAAAACACATTTAAAGCCCACCCTTATATAATTCCAAACCTGTATGACTTTCTTCTGCAGAACACAAAAGAAGACATTTTGAAGAATGTCGGCAACCATACAACATTAGACCCCATTGACTTCCATCGTATGGACACAAAATCACATTTCTTAAAATATATATATTTTATGTGTTCCATAAAAATATGACACAGGTTTTAAATGACACAAGGTTGAATAAATAATGTTATAATTTACATTTTTGGATAAACTATCCCTTTAAAGTTGAAAGACACGGCCTAATGCATTGCAAGTTGTTGCTTACAAGTAAGTTGTTGCCCTTTTCATCTCTTCCATCAATAAAAAAATAGTCCAGGTATTGAGTGACATCTAAGCATCTATAGATGCATCAGGACCGTTGAGTCTATTGTTTTTGAGATCAGCATTGGCGCAGATCAGTCAAGTACATAATGGCAGAATTATGAATGTGTCAGTCACTCTCAATAGCAGCAGTTAAAGAGCCCTCATAGTGTCAACAACACAACAACTTCAAAAACAAACCTCTCCTGTCGCAGCCCTTGCTGCTCTCAATGGCTTTTAGCTGTGTTCACTGGTTGCATTGAAACGTAATCCATGACCCTCGTGCTCGAGTAGACAAATACAGATAGATAGCAATTACGTAAACCACAATCAATAAAAAAATTCTGCCAACTTCCCAGGCTATTCTTGCTCTTCAGATGCGTTCTCGAAAATTAGGCTTTCTAAAAAATCAAAACGCTCTAAATCAAACTGTGTCCTGGGCCTGCTGTAACATAAACAACAAGCATATTCAATTTACTAATTTTACATGAGGAAGGACACTAGTTCAACTTAAGTAATACAGAATCAGGGCTTTGATTGAATTTCAGTGATGTCATTATGGGGTCACATTTCTATGTGTAATATGATATAAATTTGGTTATGGCCGCTCTCCTCGTCTGCTGGGCCTGTTCAGCTAGTGCTTTTAAGCGGCAGTGTTTCTCTCAGCACACTTGATGATGGATAGCTACAGGTCTGCCCATTGCGTTAGCGCTCATTAAAGTTTGTCCTGATGCCATTGTCATGAGGGCCGGAGCTGAACAGAGGTCAGCATCACTGTATACTGTGTTTAACTGGCATGTTGAATTAAATTTGATTTATATAGCGCTTTTCACAATGTGCATCATTCCAAGACAGCTTTACTGGAGAAACAAAATTTGGCTTTATGTAACGTGGTTACGGGTTTGATTCCAAATGTGCCAAATGTGTAAATACTATACAGCAAAGACACTGATGTTGATGACAAAAGTGAGGTATACAAGAAGGTTACAATGCATAAAATAAAAACAATTCTCTTTAATTTCTAATTTAAGCCAGTCTCTTTTTTCTCTCTAGGTCATATTTTCTGTTTAAAAGAAAAAGAAGAGTTGCCCTTTACAACTTCCTGTCAATAGACTTTCTACAGATTTGCTTTGGAGAGGCGTCTTTTTGAGCACCATACACATTGTTTTCCCTCTTCCTCGCATTCTTCCTCTCTTCTGCATCGCCCAAGGTGAGCTAACACAGAGCACCTCCTTGTTCTCGGGTGTGATTTCGTTTAAGACCCCATGCTGTCGGAAGACTTTTTGAATAACAGACTCCTGCGCGCAACTTGTTTTCACCAAGGCCTCATGTAAAATGGATAGGGGTGGCACATTTATTGAAGTTTGATTTAAAGTGAGGGGCAAAAAAACGAGATCCTGTCATAAATTATTTTACTCATATCCAGCCCTGGCGATGTATGTTGGCTTGTTAAATAATGCATCAGCCGCCTCGTAATTAGGACAACAATAGTCTTTTACCACACGAAGAAAACTCAACCGTTCCCTTGCGTTTGCGGCCTGATTTTCAAATGAATTCAGAAGACACCTGAATGATCTCTGCAACACATTTCTCCTCTCTAAATGGCAGGCAGTGCTTTAAATTCATATTTCACTCTAAATGATATAGGTTATCATTCCAGTGCTCATTATCATTTAGACACAAAATAAGCAACAGTAATGTGCCCTGGAATGCAAGTCACCAGCCTAATGTTACTCCCAATAATATACATGCATATTTGTCTCAGTGATTATTGCCAGCCGTAGCGCACGTCGTTTGATTCTAATGCAATGTGACAAAATGTACGAACACTGTAAAGGAAAGGCAAAAGCGAGAGAGATAGTGAATTAATTATATATTGCCTCATTCTTTTTTGGGGGCGGTAGATAACACCTTTGGAGGAAGTGCCCAGGTGCATTAATAACCTGACAGGACAAATGGGCAATCTCCCACGTCGAGCCATTACGGCACATTTATCAGTGACCCGCACGCTTTACGCGACTACAGTTAAAGTCCGTGGAAGTGTGTTGAGACAAAGACAAAGACAAAGGCATTACCTGCACGGAAACCCCTCGTGCTATTAAAGGCTTAGCCCTGGCGATGTGAACTGGATATTAAATATCCTTTATCTTAAATTTCCCTCTCAGCCTCGGGTAAGCCGATATCTCTCTGCGCCTCACCCTCATATTGCTCTATTGCTGTAATAAATACATAGATATCAATGGTGGTAAGTTTGTCCCAGTCTGAAAAGATTATGTGCGCCTGGCCCGCTTTAATAATGTACGACGGCTTTATGTTTATGTATAAAGGAGGAGTTGCTTGTATAAGAGAGCTTGCTTGTGAATGACCATTGTTCTGGTGACACAGCGAAGCAGTTAAGTGCACAAACACAGGGGGTAGTGCAGGCCATCTGGTGCTCCTTGGGGAGCGAGCTCACCTGTATTTGATCTCTCTCACTCTCTCAACCTTCCACTCTCTCTCTCTCTCTTTCTCTCTCTCACCTTCTGTCTCGCAACTTTCTTCAAGGGAACCTTGCGTTCGGGAGCTCCCTCAGGCACCGGCTCGCTCCCCAGAGCCCGCGGGGTTGATGAAATTAACCTGCGTATAGAGCTCGATTCTCTCTCGTCGCTACACGGCTCTGTGGAGTCAAAGATAGAGAGATAGAGACTTTAAAGTGTTGCACCTTAAACACAGCGTTTCCATTTCGATGTCAAACCACTCCGCTCTGTTCATCTCAATTTCCATTTCCCCTGCGATCCCTCTCTGCGCGTGGCATTTTTAGCTCCGTTTGCTTAAACCAGGATTTGAAAATGATATGGTGAGTGCGTTTTTCAAACATCCCGCAGGCTGTAGATACTTATTTGTGTCTAGGATTGCTCTCGGTAAATCAGTAAAGCGTCAAGGGCCCTTGCCTCAAACTTGGATATAAAGTAGTGACTGCATCCATTCATGTTAAGTCATCCTTCTTCAAATACTCGCACCCTTTTACATCTTCCCTAACCAGCCTGACAGAAAGCAATAAATCCTGGTCGGGTCGCGCACACTAGCATTAACCAACCCCTGTAAGATAAGGTTTACAAATGCTGCGGCATCTATTACACAAACGGAGGGGTGAGTCGCTAGAAATACGAGGAACCGGCTCATAACTCTCTTATTATGAATAGCCCCAAACGAAAGGTCATGGTCATGACAACCATGTGATGGATGTCACCAGCGCCCAATTAAATATCTCTAAAAAAAAGGCGCCTCCCAGCGCTCTAGTCCCTTATTAAATATGAAACTGCTAAATCAACAGTCAGAGGGATGGGTGCAGTTTTCTCATCTGCTTTTGGACAAGTGCTGGCCCGGCTGTGAATTATTCAGAGTGTTGATAAGAGGGTCAATAACATAACAAATCTTCCTTATTAATGTTACTAGCTAAGCCCAAAGGTCAGTCAGTAACTTTTCCAATGTTCCAACGGCTTTTTTTACTTTCTAGACAAACAGAGAAAGCACTGGTGTAAATCTGTGTTCGGTGGCAAGTAAATATTAGCCGACAAGCCGCAAAAGCTTTTGATTCATAACTGCCTCCATCATTTCTATCTGCTTCCCCCGTGTCTCTCACTTGTGATGTGTGTCTATCACCGTTTCTGTTTGCTTTGATGGTTTCCAGCCTCCATGCAGTCTACCGTATGTTATCTTCCGGAAACAAAAGAGAGATGAGCAGCATACAAGATGGCCGCGAAGCCAAGGTGCGGACAACTGTTGCACTCTACAAGAAATGCCAGGGCACGGGGGTCATAGTTAAAGCTTGTTAGTCCGTGAGCTCGACCACATAAAATTAAGATTAATGTGCATCATGTGATATGTTTTGTTCTTTATCTACATTTTTGCTGGACTTACGGTGCCTCTTCTGCCTCGTATAGGCAGTACAGGAATATAGATGATGATAATAATAATAATGTCATTTTGGACCGGAATCTCTGTCATTACCTGCCGTAAAGTGCTTCTAATTGATATCTCTGGAGAGATAATGATTGCAATGCCCTCCAGGAAGATATTATTACAATATTAACCTTTGTATATACTTTTATGCAGAGGACTCAGGAACATTAAGTGATCTGTAAATCTTACTTCTGTGCTAATGCTGTTACAGAAGAATGGCGTTTTGGAGGCATGCCCTTTCGCTGATTAACTATGTCCAGGGTTCTGTTCCTTGTGAAGAAATTGATGACATTGTGAAGCTATTTTCCAGCACTTCTCTCCTGACAGTGTAAAGGTTTTTGACTGAAGAACAACCAAGATTTTGTTTGTCCTCTTGCCAGATGGGCTAGAGAGGTGGACTGCCCACAGACAGGGGCCAATCCAGAAATAGGGGAAAGAGGTTATTTTTGGACAACGCCGTCGTCCCGCAGATAATTGGGACCCGCCACGGTCGCGTCCCTGCTCTTTGGCAGTGGATTGGCCTGACATTGTAGCAGTGGTGGCTGGCAACATTCTGACAACACAGGACAAACACTAGGGGAATGTTGCGGAATAGCACACTGTGAAGAGGGATCCACCACAGATGCAGCTGAGGAGAGAACCACGGCAGGCTGTTTATGTATTTACTGCCATAGCACTGTAAAAAACATACATACAGATTTAATGATCAAGAAGCAGAAACAGACTCGAGCGAGAGAGATTCTTTTGCTCTGCCACAGAGAACAACTACATATTTTCAGTTGACATACTGCAAATGAAAACAAATTAATTCAGGGAATGCTTCTGCTAAGAGTGTCTGCGAGCGAGCTAGCGAGAGAGAGAGAGAGAGAGAGAGAGAGAGAGAGAGAGAGGAGTGAGGGAGAGAGAGAGGGGGGGGGGGGGGGGTGGCAACATGGGCAATGATTCAAACTCATGACATCGAAAACGCATCAGAAACTGTGTCTGTGGGTTGGGACACTTAGAATGCAGGAAGTGATTGTGACCACAGAGTGGGTGACCTTTCCTCATGGCCGTCTGCTGGGTTTCTCCATCTGCAAATGTACAGTTTTTCTTGCAATACTGTCTCTGGCCTCTAGAAAGCACAATACTGACCGTGCATGCCACCTAGACACACTCTTTTCACATTCTTTACACTGTGTAAAAAGCTATTGAGCACAAGGCCGGCGCCTATACATTACCACGTGTATTCTAGTTTTTATCAATGTAAATAACATAATAAAAAACAAGGAAAACAATACTTTGGAGCTCTTTTGTCACCATGTCATGATCTATTTTAGATTCCATTGTCCAAGGCCAGTTGATGACCTAGAAAGATTCCCGTCTTCAGCTTATATTATTGGTTTCATACTTTTGTCACAAAGTCTGCGGCGTTCACTGATGACATACACAACTGCTGTGGTGAGGAGAGATAATTTGCTGATAATTTTAGCACTTGCCACCGCATAGATGTGTCGTGCGGTGTTTGCTTTATAAAACAGCGCATTCCTCTTTTTATTCTGGCTCTGCTATTGTTCTCCACAGTTCCTGAGCTGACATTAACCCACTAAAGCAGGCCTTTGTTCTGGGTAACTGGAGAGCATTGCTAAGTGTACACAGAGGTTGGTGTGACTGAACCACTTGTGCGGTGTGGCCGTGCCTTGCACTTTACGCTCTGCGTGATCCACAACAATAGAACAAAATGGTAAAAGAGGCCGGGACGGATAGGGCACCGATGTTGGGGAAAGATAGCAGGTGTCATATTGGATATTTAGTGGGTTTGTTTATGACATTTTCTTAAAGTGGTAAAGGAAAGACTAGATTGCCATTTTGCTTGTTTATTTGGTTGTGAATTAAATGCAGGCTGTTGGCAGGTTTCCAGTGAATTTTGTTATGCATAAGTGAATTACGGCTGCAGTCAAAGCTTGTCAAAATAGCTGACCCAGGAATTCGTTCTTAGTTGCGACCAACTTTTCAGTTTTATAAACATATCGATGGAGTCAAAGATCTTTCCCTGCAGCTGCATAACAGTTGTAGTGCCCTTTAACAAGGATTCTGCATTGCTGCTACAATGTGCGCATGCATGCCACACGCAACTTAATGCAGCAATTGTGGTCGTGTCCCGGCACCTCACCATGATCTGACCATTAAACAGTAAGTGGGGGGAGCAAGGAGGAGAAAACCGAAGAGATACGCATGTCCGGTGGAAGTCATTGATGGTCTGCAAGGTTCTAATTATGTGCTAATAGCCACTGAGGAGGTCATTTGGAGCCATTAGCAAGCGCCTGTAGGTAGTTAACGGCCCACAGCATAACCCAGGCTCCCTAATGCTCCCATGGAGGCCGTTACTTCGCTGTCACCAAACGGCAGACGCCTCATTACCATGATTAGAAACCAATTGATAGGTAATAGTAAAATATGATGGCTCGCTTTCACAGAAATATGGAGTTTAAAGAGGAAGAAACACTGTGTTTGAACTGTGGTGGTGAGGGCGCGGAGTACGTATTACAGGGTTTCGTTTTTGAAGCTGTTTGAGTTAAACCGTGTCAAAGTTCAATAATTTGTTTTTCTAGGTTTTAAGACTGAGATTAAGAGAAGCTAACGTTATAATGAAACAACTTAGTCACTGATTAGTAAGCTGAATTTTCCCAATGCTAATGTTTGTTTGTTTGTGCGTCGTAGCTCCTCTTGTGAAGCTAACTCTCACAGAGATATGCACACAAAGACAGTGCCTGCTTTTACTATGAGATATAAGAGTGATGGATTCTCAAAAGGGCCTGGGTAATTTAAGCATGTAATCATTATTAAATCCCCTGCTCAACATTGTTAGTAATCAGTTTGAGTCATATGTTTTCATTTAGATTTTTGTTCCCAAGCTAGACATTGATTCAGACGATTTAAATTAGCACTTGTCCAGTTATAAGTCATAGACATTATACATTTCTCTCAGTTCATCAGCAGTGGGTGGGATTCGGAGCAGACGTGTTATCTAAACTGTGGCCTGAAGAATAGGGAAAACTTACTCTCTCCCCTCTAGTCTCATCACACCGAAACGCTGAAAACGTAGAACTCGACTCTAAATATTTGCCTCTGTAATATTTCACTAAATCATCGTTAGACTTTTAGATCTGCCAAACATGTTGTCCACCCCCCAGTGAAGAGACAGGAAAACATTAATGGAGTTTGGAGAGCTTCACGAGGGGCTCACATAAGGGACCAATGTATCAGATCCTGATGAGAGGATATGAAGTAAATACAGCATAGCGTGTTTGTTATGCTAGGGCTCCTAGTTAGTGGATGTCATACTTTAAAGAGTAATTGATGCAATTCTTAAGTGCAATTTTAAAAGTTTAGAGTCACAGAAGGTTCAGAAAATCGGATTGTTTGAAATTGTGCTTACTCCCTTCTCATTAAATCAGTCGGCGTGATACTTTGAGAACATTTGTTCATCAAAGACCTGGAACAGATTATGCTCAGAGAAACTTGATTTGAAAAGTAATGTAGCCCCCTTCCCTTTTTTCCATATGAGAAAATCATTCTGGTCTGGTTGTATGAAGACCTTCCTACTGGCCCTGGATGAAACGCTTAGGCAGTCTTTAGTGTTTTACACTCTCTCCCTGTTTCTCTTTCTTACTGATCAGAAGGGTTTCACTTCCTTGACCATACAATTAGTAGATTGATTTCATTATTGAATGAGCTTTTAATACTGGACATCAGCTAAAAGGTTTATACAGTCCTAATAGACCAGGCAGTTGAAGACAACTATTTCTTTTCTTTTTACATTTTTGACTAAACATTGGTAAAAGACCTTTCTAAATTATGCCAGTATTTAGTTAAAAATGCAAAAAATAGAATATATATATTTTCAGTGCCATTTTGTTTCAATTCAGTAATTTGTACAGCGATTTTGACACTTTGGTTACTGTTATGAGAGTGAACTGGAAGTGAAATGCACAGTGTTTGCATGTACTTTGATGTCTTGAAATATTTACATTGAATGCGTGTGGTCTTGGTCTAATAGTATAAACAAACCCTGTGGGTTATACTCTGAGCAGTGTATTACCCACAACAGCTTTTTCAATGTCACAAAAATAACAAGTCCAGTTCAGTAATGCAAATTGAATGGCCACAAGTCTTAACTTTACAGCAGTTAACTACTATATTAGGAAGTTCATTCAATTCAGTCCAAATGAATTTAAGGTTACGCGTACATATTGGTACCGTAATTGAATTATATATCTACATTAAATATAAACATTTTCTACATGCATACATATAATCTTAAAAGAAAGCAGGTATGAAAAGGAAATATGAAAAGATGCTTTGAGCCTTCCCTGCTCTCCCCTTGTGCACCTGTTGCTCGCGGGCAGTGAGGAGTCACATGACTCGAGCCGTCAGGATCTTTCGACCTTTTGATTCCTGTTACAAGTTGATATTTGCGGAGACAAAATGATCAATCTCAAATGCTGCCCTTCCAAACACCCCAGACAACGTGACAATTTTACCGTATTCTCTTCCTGTTCCGCCAAAATCCATAAAATGGATACCAGCCAAACTAAACGTAGCCACATTTGTTTGTTTGCATAAAAGCCACAAATAAGGTAAACAAGAGACACAGACGAGCGATTCACTTTAACAAGAATACAGCTGTCCTACTTTATGTCCTATAACACATGTCTCAACTTTATTTGACCCTAAGTACTTAAAAATAAATGATAAATAAAAAGAATGATAAACACATGTCTGTGTGAAGGAGATCTCTGCCCTATATTGTTGAAAAGTGCATGTTTAAGTCCATATGGCAACTTCCTTTTGACCTGCTTTCCCGTCTTCGTCGTGTATTGTCAGGCCTGTCACCGATAAAGAATCACTTGACTTGCTTTAACAAGTTCAAAAGAAACAGAGAATCCATGAAGAATTGAGTAAAGGAACACCCCTACTGCTTTCGCTATCATTCCCATAGAGATAGTGATATTATTGATGGGATGGTTATGCTAATTTCTTTAGAGGCACAACTTTTATTTTGGAATTTGTTCAAAAAGGAATTTCATACACATCAGACTGGAAAATGCGGGCTGAATTCCTGAGCGTTTAAGGGGCAGCATGGGAATCTGATTTTCATAGTGAATAATGAATGTGCTATCTTTTAAAACGTGTGTTTTGTCTGGAAAGAAAATAAAGAGAAGGCAAGCCTTTGCCTCGGGATTTTAATAACAATTAATGCTCTTTTGAACAAGCTAAATAACCTCAAACAAGCAACTGCTCTGCACTAAAATAATGAAAAAAGTAACCCTTCTCGTCCTAAAGGTTGCAAAGAATAAAGCCAGTGTTTTGTCCTTGCTGTGTACATATGGCTTATCATTAGATGTCAGGGCATAATAAGGAAATCACTCATAATTTAACCTATTGATTTAGTTTTTCTAACTGAAATAACAATCAAACAAGTCCAGATCCGTCAGTAACAACAACAGAAAAAAGAATGTGCAAAGAAAAAGTTTGCCTACGGAATATTATTAATAGTAATAAGTAATTAAATAAACGATTTAACAACATTAAATACAACAACTTAATTTATTAAAGGCAATATGAGCCTTTTAGAATATAAAATATGTCTTACTATCATTGTTTTTATATTGATTTCTTAAAATTAATTGTTTGTCTATCTCTCCTAGGATGTAGAATTTCTGCAAGGTGGGAAAAAAAGAACAGTAAAGTGGAGGACTATTTTAAGTAACTGCTTCTTTTTCCTTCTCGTGATTTATCGCGATCTATATCACGATCAATACAATCAGTGATCAATCCGTCTGCATCCTCGCATTAGTGTCCTTTCCTCCATGATCAGCCTCTCGTCCAAAGACACATGCACTCGCGTTCCTTGAATCTAGTCCCCCTGGATTGCATTTTCTTTTATTATTATTACCAAAGCATTCGCATAATTGCAACATAATCATTATATAATCCCTGAACAAAGACTTTATTGAATTAGTAGCTTTTGGTACACTGCATAGCCTACATAATTGCATCATGCTGCCTCTTAATCTATCAAACCTCACCGGCCTGAGCGCTACTGTCCTGCCGCTGAAGTTCAGCCCCAAAAAGTTTCATGTCCCCATAGAAGTACCTATTCAGAGGACACTCTCCCACGTCTCTGAGCTCGTGTCTCGACCGGTGTCTGGACCCTTTTCCTTATTCTCTAACGAAGAGTGAGGTTGTTGGTACGACTACGCGCCTCGCTGAGTGGCAATTTCATATCATATTTGCAAACTGATAAGCTTTCCGCGCATTTGTTATAAATGTGCGCTTCTGCACGACGCGTTAGCTGAGAAAAGTGTGGAAAAAAGCGCTTTCCATCTCGGCCGTTCTCTGTTTGTATGTATGTGTGTGCGCGCGCGATCGTGTGCAACATAACCGGCTTATTTACATTAAATACGCCACAAGGTTACAGTGCAGATGAGCGTCATTTTATCACTCATTACTTCTCTCTTATACTGACTGATGCTCGCTTCCTCCGCTCATCGCACTGGACTTTTTCTCAAGCGTTCAAGACTTCAGATAGTTTTCCCAAAAGGTAAGAACATCTATTTTTGAATTGCATTTGTATTTTGTCATCGTGTTGTTTAAAGGGCGACAGGCATCAAAGCCAATTACGCCTCGTCTGAATAACGGGACTGACAATGTGCGTGAGGATAGACAGATTTTAATAAGTGTTAACGGGGAAGTCAAGGTCAATAAAATGATCGGATGGACTTAAATTCGTTTTAGCATGGGGAAAATGGACGATTAGAGATTATATTCCGTTCAGCGGGGCTGCTTTATCATGGGTTCGAGCTTTTAGTCCCATCAAATACCGCAAGACTCTCTCCGCTCTCTGGGAATGGACGACAATGGAGTGTATTTTTAACGGTACAACACATTTCGCCGTCCAGATAGGGGGAGTACGAATGGAAGGATGAGGGAAATGTCTTGTGATGCTGGCCGATCGGTATCAATGAACGCGTTTATATTGAGAATAAACTGAGCGGGGGAAATCAAAGGCGCTTTTTTCATCACTCGGGATGCGCGAGGAACAGTTGGGAAAAGGATTCAGGGGAGGACGAGCATAACAGGTCCGAAGCGCGCGTGTGTGTATACTTTAACCCCCTCAGCAGTATAAGAAAATGATCGGCTCAATCATGTGGACATGCTTCGTTATTCAATGAAGACAATCTTTCACAACGCATCTTGTACGCGCAGGACGTCTGGATAAATTTAAAGGTAAGAAGTGGCGAGATCGGTATAGTGGCTTCGCGGATGGTTTTTTCTCGTTTCGCGTTTTAAGACAGTTTTGCAAACGATACGTGTGTATCTTTACATATAAGCCTTTTATTCGTATTGGTTGGGAACGATACGCCATTCAATGTCTAGTGCGTTGTCGTTTGTTGTCACGGGATAATAAAACAGCTTCATATCGAAAGCGCACTGGAAGCCATTGCACGCGCTTGCTGGAACTTACTTTAAAGAAAACATTTCGCCGTGTTGTATTGAACTCTTATAAACACAACTTTACTAACAAAGCATTAAGACATATCGTGCATTATTTATTGTAAGGTGGCATTACGCTTTCCAGGGATGCGCACCAGACTTACATTCGCGGCTGGCCAAGCAGAGATACCAAGCTGTTAGAAACTTTCCGCTTTTCCAATCTCTGCTCAAACTTTCTCACTTCAGCCCCGAGGGGTTTGCGTTTAGGATTTCAGCTGAAGTGAACGCAGATCGGTTGGAGAATTAGGATCAAAGTTACCCGGTGCATGCCATGTGTCAAAACTTGTGAGATGGAAGAGCCGGTGAGACCTGCCATTTTGTGCTGTGATCGACCTCTTGTGAACAGAAGCCTTATGATGGCATTCAACAACTGAGGGCTAAATGTCATATCAGACTTAAAAACCTTTTTATCTGCAGAAAAACACGAACATCTCCCCTGGAAATTGATATTTTAACGACTGTTGCGAGCATTGTCGCTTGGGGAAAGGTGTATTATGGGAGGAAAAAAGGCAAAGAAAGTTGTAAGAATTAAAGATGAGGAGAGAAATGCGCGCGGCGACGCGGAGTTATTGAAGGAATGATTAAATGTATGTAAGCACAATCGCGTCAGCCGCGTTTAGACACGCCATATAATTCCACGCATTGTTTGGCGCATATTTTGCAAGTTCACAAATATCCCGATTATGACATTTAAAGGTTCTCATGGTCAGAATTTTGATATGACAGATTGCATGACCTCGATGTTGTAAATGGCAATTTATTGCACATACTTTAGGCACTTATTGCAGAGCTATATTGAGCTAAAAGATGTTACAAAATGAGTGTCGTGCAGTTGATCCAGGTGCACGTTTCTATAGCATGACCTGAAACTTTTAGCAATTTTTTTAGATATGAATATGAAACGCACGCATACATTCAGCTCTGGCCATACTTTTAGTTTGTTTGCATCTTCCGTAGTGTTGAAATGAGATAACTGTTTTTTCGTCAGGTTCATTGTTCGTGAAAAGGGACAAATAGCAGGCGGTACAGATGTACCGTCATTGTTTAACGGATATTATGTCTGTAATTGTGTCTGGGCGTAGACATTTTTGTCAGGTCTTTTCATTTTTCTGATTTGAAATGACATTGTGATGTAGTCAAGTCACACATTCTTCTCAAAATCCCACACAATTTTGCGTGGACATTTGAAAGGCCAGCATTAATAACCACAAGTATAGTTTTGTTGTCTTCTTACAAATATAAATACATAAATGAAAAGAGTGTTAGGATGATGTGGAAAATCAGGAAAGGAAAAAGAAAATAGGCTAGTCATGCATGGTGTGTGTGTGTCTATAATTGAGAAGCCATCTGATTGTTATCATACAAATGTTTGATTCATTTATCTGAATTGTTAGAATATTTAATTACAAAATAATTGTAGGACAATATAGTTCTCTTTTACATTTAATGTAACTAACATTTAAATAATGACATTATTTAACGGATATATTTTTTATATTTTACATAACTAATAAAAATATCTGGGACCATCCTAAATATGTTGTTGTAATTGCTGCAGGCTTAGTTGATTCATTTTTATGATCATTTTTCCCATCACAAACACAGTTTTACTGAAAAACGTATATCGTGCAAATTTATCATCTTTGAGACAAAATGTTTTTTCGGCAAGGAAAAATATCAATCTCGTTTAAATGCAGTGAGAGAGAGGGTGTTATGAAGACTCTCGCGAATACACTTTGCCAGTGCAACTGATAGCAGTTCGATGGGGCTAAACAGACCAAGCCAATCCTGTCAAAATGTCTCCTCCCTGGTGTGGACGTTCTCATTTACATATGCGTCTTGCACTCATTCGGCAAGGAAAGTGTGTGTTGTGTGGCAGAACTTGGCATCGTTTGAGCGTCAGTGTGTCCCCAGGTCTGCGTGGTTGCCGCACCGTCACCGATAACCCTGGTGTGTTGAGGTGCATGTCGCCCGGCCCAAACCACAGCCGAGGGCAAGGCATTGCCAACGGGCAGGAGAGACAAGGATGCAGCCCTCTCTCTCTCTCTCTCTCTCTCTCACGCAGTCTGTCAGTCTCCAGTTTAGCCGGATGGATCTGTGCTTCAGCCTTGGAGACTTGATGAAACAGCCATTGCACACTTAAATGCCTCCCGCTCCTTTTAATTGGAGGAAATTGTCTTCCAGATGCCCAGGCCCTAGCCATGAAACTCTGGAGGGACAGTGTGGCAGGCAAGGCCATGGTGTTTAGGCATTAATTGATATGTGCTATGGAGACACCAGCCCCACGCCCCCACCTCGTCGTCGCTCTCGTTCCCTTCCTCTTTAACTCGGGCCTTTCCTTTTCTGGCTGTAGAATCCCCAAACGCCTAGAGCGTCGTGTTTATTTGTTAGGGGGCATCTGCACGATGCTCTTTGCTTAACAAAGACAGTGCTCGTGCTTGTTAATGACCTTGATACAGAAAGTTAACTTAAAGGTGTAATGTTTCTTTGGTAATGATATTAAAAATCCGTCTGGACAAAATCGTTACAAAATCTAAACATTTTTTAAGCAAAGGAAAATGTTTTTTTCCCTTTTTTGTGAATTGTATTGTTTCCAAACTCATGTTTGTGATTGCCGTGTAAAGCTCTGGGTGGGGTCTTATACGGGGCGCTCTAGAATCTTTGAAAGTACATTTAGAAAAGGAGTGCCTCACATTACTCCAATGCCTGTCCTATCCAATTGATTAAGCGCATAATTCCCTGTCATTCAATATCCGCCGTGTACAGCCGAAGACACAGTTCAGCATGTCACTTTACGTAATATAAATGGGAATGTTCAGTTACTGACAGATGTCAAGTTTTGTATTTAACAAATAATTATAGTGGAATAAGGACATTTCGTTATGCACATGTCACTTATAAATGAGTGATGATTTCTAAGGCTTTTCGGAGTTGTTGGAAAAAAGGAGGGAGAGGGGGAAAGAGGGGGTAGAGGAGTGGAAGTTTTTGAGCGGGCTAATCACAGACGTCAGTCAGTGTGTGATCTAAGAATAAAGAGTGCCCTGACAGATGAGGTGGTGACGGATGATCTTGTCTCCACTGCCTCATGCCAGGGTGCCACCAGAAGGAGCGTCTGTCTGTCTAGAGAGAGAGAGAGAGGGCCTTTGGTTATACAGCTTGCTCTATTCCGCCCCGAGGCACTTTCCACGAGCAAAATGTATAGATAGATTAATGGTGCTGCAAGAAGTATTGAGCAATGGGAAATAAGCGTACGTTACAGTTAAAGTTAGCCCCTTGCACGAATGACGGAGCTGAACAGATGTGTGCAGATGTTTTGTGTCCTACTAAGTTTTTTCTCACTTCTCATAATTCTCTCCTCTGGGAGAGCGAATGGGTGGACAAAATTCAGCCCCAATACCACACACACACACACACACACTCCTCTCTATTGCTCTCGTTTTCTAATTTCTCTCCTGAGTACATAGGGAAGACAGTGTATAGACAGACTGTGGCATATGTGGTCATTATGAAGAGTGCCGAATCAGGGCAGGTTTACACACCCTTGGGAGACACGATCAGCCTTCGACTATGGCCTTACCCTTTTTCCAGAGAGGGACACCTATTTAGCATCACACCCATCTGACCACACCCCATTCCATCTGTTTCTTATCAGTTATAGTGCAATTATTGTTTTAATTGTAACTTTATTGAATCAACTTTATTTTTCAAAACCAAACAAATTAATATTTGCTGTAAAGCACTTTACTGTGATGTGCTGGCTTGTTTTTGATTTAGCAAGAAGCACAACATTACAGCCATGTCATCTTTGCAGACAGGGGCTTTATGCAAACAGGCAACTTCCTGTCAATCATTGGCCTTAAGCAAATGCTATTATGCAGTTTTGCAAATCCGCGTACTTAAAATACCGGTACATATTTGCAGCCCTGCACAGGCATCAAAAGTAGTGGCGGATACCTCAGGTGACTGGGTGGTCTGCGTGGACCGGAGGGCATCTCCGTTACAAGATGTCCCCAGATAATTGAGGGAGTTTAACAACGCCTATCCTTGAACTGTTTCCAGGTCGTGACCCCGACCGGATGCGCCCCCAGCACGGGGGACAGCGGTCCCCTAGAGGGCGGCTCAGTTAAAATGGATGCCAGTGTGAAGTAAAGAGGGGACCCTGCACCTTTAATTATGATCAAGAGGTTTTCTCCAAAGGACGGAGGCGTAGCAGTTATGTTGCCTCGTAAATCTGCCTCAGATGCAGTATATTGTGTTGAACTATTACGGTACACTATTATACTGCATATTCAACTGGCTCTTCAGGACCTGATTTGCATAATTGGATCTTTAATGAAACTTGCCTTGTGGAACAAAAAAGGAAAAAATGAGGAGAGAGATGAAAAAATACATTATAGTATTATAGGCAAACCCCAGCGAGTATTTGTAGTAGAAGGTTGCACTTGCCTACAAAAAAATAATAAAAAGAGCACAGGGATTAAAGAGTCTGTCTAAGGCAGTGTATGAGTAGTGACCTACGCGGTGTGTTTCTTACACACATACATCACTGCCGGGGCTACAAATAGGATGAGAAGTACCTCTGAAAGCTGTACATACTCAGCCAGGTCTCTGGGGTTATTATTACAATAGCTGGATTTCTTTAGCCTGAGGGATTTTAGCTTTTCTGTCGACATTCATTCCCTTCACTTGTTACTCAGAGAAGATGGGTCCTTTGTAGGGGAGCCCATGCCGCTCACATGTCGGAATTCCTCCACTGCAAATATTTTGACAATTCCTAATCACCGGCAGTCAGATTTGCGCCGTCTATATTTCTCCTGTCCCTCCTCCACTAGGGGTGCCCATATTAAACACGACAAAAGCCTTTTCCCTCCACAATTTGTTCTCTATGTGTGTGTACTTCTACAAGGGTGTCTTAATGCCTTGTTAGTGTTTACCGTAGGTACACATTAAGCTTTGGTGTATTTGTGTGTTGTGTCTGTGTGCATACTCGCCACAGTGATTTTATGGCGGTTTATTTACGCGTTTTCTCCGGAACAGACACTTTATAATCCATAACATCTGTTTTTATTCCCTCTCTTATTCGGGACTCAGGATTGTTTTTTTATTGGTTAATTAAAATGCATGCGTCTTTTTTCCTGTTCTTGAGTAGATGAAGGTTAAAATGCTGATAGTGACCCTTTCAAACAGACGTGACTGTCATGGTTAATGAAATGTTATTTGTCCTATCTTTGAAGGACCTATCATTAAAAAAGTGTTGGGGAAAAGGGATTGAAAGAAAAAGAGAAACTGAAATTAGGAGAGAGAGAAGAGGCAAACTGTTTGCCGCGCTGTAGCAGTAGCGGTTCGTATCCAGGGGGGAAGAGTGTTGTTAATCAGGGAGAGAGGTTAAAAACGGATATTAGCTAAACGATGATGATTTATCATTGGAGGAGGGGGCCGAAAACACAGAGGTGACTCCACTCCAGAGGCCTGGAAGTGGATCATATGGCTGCGCGGTTCACAGGTGGCTATTAGCGCAATGTTCGAGAGGGGCGGCAAGGGGAGACAGAAAAAGAGGGGAAAACGGGGAGGGAGGGCGCGGGAAAAAAAGTGCCACAGCTAGCGGCAAGCTGCCATTTACCCTGTATGTGCAAACGACACTCATTCTCTTTTTTCTCTCTCTTTCTTCACGCTCTCCACTTGGGAACTTTCAGCTGACAGTGTGCCCCGGTCCCTGGTATCTCACAGGTAGGCATGTGTTATTTTTACTCCCAATAATTTCCCCAGAAAACTCTCCTTTTATGTTTTCCAAACACACATGCAAGCACACAACGGTGTATGCATACATGCTCACACACACTTGCATGGTCGCACTAACACGCGGTTGTAGTGCTTGCGCTGTTGATTCTCCCGGTAATGATGTCATTGCGATAGTGGAGGAGAGCAAATGTCTCCTGATTCCTCCATTTAACGGCTGGCTGAATTGGCTGATAATGATAGCATTGGCGTCTCCAGCCTTACAGACAGATCAGACCCTGTGAATTAGCAGCTCCTAACCAGAGAGAGAGAGGGAGAGAGAGAGAGAGAGAGATGGCATACCGAATAGAAAGAGAGAGCCACTGGCACAGGGATAAAGGGAGAGAGCGAGAAAGATAGAGATGTTGAAAGAGAGAGAGGGTGATGTACTTAACATATCTGTGCTGTGCTCTTGAACAGGCTGCGAGAGATCTTTGTGTGGCAGTGCTGATAACTGCCGCTTGATATCAGTTAGGGACATGACCGCCTGTTTGCAAAGCTCTTTAATGCCTCTGCACGTCTGTCCTGTCCCGATACTTTGAACTGAATCGTGGTCACATCGGGCCGTATCTTCCGATATCTGACCTAAACAATTTGATTAAATGGAATGAAATTAATATTGAATATGTATTGATGGAATATAAAAGTTAATTCATATCAAATGTATAAAACAAAATATCCTCAATGAATTATTTAAACACAGAAACTGAACGCCTTTTGATTGATAACGATGATTATTTTAGCACAGTGGATTCTCAAACTAGGGGCCCCAAGATAGATCCAGGGGTACTCAGATTTTGTGGCATTTTATGAAATATAGAAATGTATCATATATTTAATGCAATCAAACATCTGAAAATTAAGCCCATCAACCAAAATAATTGATGTTCCAGCATCGTATAGCTGCATATGTTTTTGGTATAATTAAAGTTCTAAGTTTATGATTATATGTCTTTATTTGGGGAGGCCGCAAAACGATGCACCCTACACAAAGGGGGCCTTACCACGAAAAAGTTTGAGAACCACTTTTTTAGCATTTTATATGGAATTTTACAGTCTTTGGTAATTCTAAAAACAATCTTGAACTAAAATGTGTCTCTGCAAATATTGAGCAACTTTAAATACCATGCAGCCTTCAAACCTTTAAAACATAATTTTCCCTCTCCTAAAGCACTAATAGTGTTGTACTGTTTTTCCGGCAACCTTAAAGTAAATAAATAGGTCTGAATGCTAATGAGCATACCAAGCTTTGAACACATGAACCTCTGTGACTGTCCACCCCACACCTCCCCATCCCTCTACCCACACCAGCACCAGCCAGTCTTCAGACCTCTCAGTGTCATATAAGTAACCAGACCTGCCTGGAAGTTTTCAGAACAAATATTAAGTATCCATGTACTATATATGCGTGCTATATTTGCTAATTTTTGTCTCAATGGGCCAATCCGCATGCTTAAGATGTCGGCCAAAATTCAGGCTTCTGAAGAGCTTATTTCTGAAGTAATAGGAGACAGTGCTAAAATGTTTACATTTCAAGTTATTTACCTGAAAATAGACGCAGTCTTGCTGCACACTGTCATATTAACATTTTTATGCCAGCATTGTTAAAATTCTGCAATTTTTTAAAAAAGTATAATAGAAATTAGAATATGTATTATATATATTATAAAACATAACAGTTTATATGTTTTAAGTTGTTATGTATTTCCTGGTTGCATGGTTTTGTAGAGGACTGTCAGATCTGTGAGCACTTTAACTAACTCTTGCTGAAGGTGAGCGTTAAACAGTATTTACTTTAGGGAATTTGCCTTTATTTATCTGCATTAATACAGAGGTGAAATTTAAAGGGCCTCTCAGAGAGAATTCCCCCGATGCTCAGCTTACTTTACACACCTTTAAAGTCTTAAGATGTGTTTTCTCCCCTCCTACCGACGCATACCCATAACACATCTCCCACAATCTCTTCCGATTTTCACAAATCAGCTTTTTTCCCTCTCCCCCTTTCTTGTTATTGTTTTTGTTCTCTCGCCTGCTCCCTTTTTTCAGTCTTGATCACAAAGTGTTGTTGTCTGTCTCTTAAGTTGCCTGTTTCATCTCCTTTGTTATGGCGTCCGTGCCAATCGTTGTAATTGGGAGAAAGCGAAGTTAAGTGAGTGAAGGAGAGAGTGTGGGGTAACTTGCCTTGTTACTCTTCCCCGCGATTTTGTAAATAAGGCTGTCAGTATAGATCAGCCTGCGGTAATGTGGACAATCCAATCCACTCCAAACCCACACGACTGGAGGCTGGAAGTTTAGAGGGGGAAAAATGGAAAGCGTGCTCAGAGAGGACAGCTCAGAGTTCAGTTACACTTCTGCAAGTTTTTATGCATGACTTCCTTGTGTCAGATTAACAGCCAACATCCTTCTCAGCTTCCCAAGGTCAAGTGAACTCATAAAAGAGGTGCCGTGTTAGCTGGCATCTCTGTTACTAGACACATACGAAAATACGTTTGAAATTATGTAACATTGTGGAAGGCAGAGTGTATTTGTTCTCTGCCTACATATACATTTCATGAAAAACAAATTTGGGTAAAGTTGTTTCATGCTTTTTAGAGAGTCGATTTTCCGTAAACAGTGTAGATTAAATGTCTTTGATTTTCTGACATGTAAACATAATTTTAATGATTTAGATTTTTTCTATGAGAATGGTATTTATAAGGTTTTGGTATTTTGGATTTTGCTAAGATGCTTACGGAATTAATTTCATGTAGCTATTTAGAACGCCATGAATATTGACTGTTTCAAGAGCAAAGTGGAGCCGGCGGTGATATGTTTTCGTGTTGATCATTTACACTTTCCGCTGTATGTGTGGCCCCCTCATCAGGCGGCTAAAAGATCATCTCTGTTTAAATTTGCATGATGATGGTACTGTGACCAGTCATCGTTAGATCAACTAACTAGAGAGGCTTAAGGTTGGGCAGAGAAGATTCATGAGTCTTAAACCCACCCCCCTCCCCGCAGACGCTCTCCGTCGTGGGAGGTCCCCTTTAAAGTACAAACCTCAGCCCCCCTCTCGTCCCGCGTCTCCAGGAATGATGATCCGACGCGATCCTGTTTCAGCGCAAGCTGAACGGGGAAGCTTCGGGAGATTTTCCCTCAGTTTATATATTTTTCTTCCTCTCTCTCCCCTCACTCAGCCCCGCTGATTGCCGTAGCCTCGGGGCTCTCCGGCGCACGCTACATCCCTGTGATTATATTAATGGCCTCCCGCGCTGGGTTTGGGGGCTGAGGACAGCCACGTTAATGCGAAGCATTGCGGAGGAACGGTTAAGGAGATGGACCTCTGACCACAGGGGGTCTCCGGATCAAGGCCCAGGTGGGCCACAGCCTAGCTCCGCGCTCCCTCCGGGCTGGCCACTTAACTCGCAACGCCTCAGTGAGCGCACTAACCGCAGCAGTCGAGAGAAAGAGAAATGTGATGTGGGGTTCTGTGTCTGCTGTGAGAAAGGGAAGTTATGAGTGAGACAGAACAAATCACACCCAGAGGCTTTTGGCTAAAACTCACAAAGCTGGCTAATAATTCTCCTCTGAGAAGTATTGATCTTTATTTGTTATTATGTGACTTCTAGGCACTCCCGCACGTTTATTTGTCTTCATTAGACTTGCACAGCACCTGCAGCATTGTTACTCTAAAATGGAGTGTGTGCATTTGCGTTATTGCATACGGAAATGTTTGTTTGATTCGGTGGTATGTGTCTATGTGTTAGCGCCTTTATTTGTGGGGACTTTGTTATTTCTTTTCCTCTAATTCTGGGATTTATTGTGAAATTGCTATGTGTGCGTTTGTGTGTACATGTGTGAAATGACTTCTGTCACTGCGCACTGAACATATTACCTGATATGTGGCGCATAAGCCGTATGTAGAAGTGTTTGTTTTCTCTGTCTGTTTGCAGTGTTAGCAATGGGGTCCTTCTTTCCTCGGCTGGACGTTTGATCAAGGCACGAGAGGGGTTTACCCCGTCTCCTGCCCCTGTATTTCATCAACTCGTCTTGGCTGCAGGATTCCCTTTTCCTCACTTTTGTTTTCGTGTGTAATCTTGGAATTGATCTTAATTATGTAGGATGGCCCGGTTTTCTTTCTCTACCATCCAAATGCGCTTTTAATCAAACCGTGCAGTCAGTTAGTTATGAACAAGGGGGAGGAACCCCACACCTCCAAGCCTAGGACGAGGGTTGTGTGACGGGATAGAGCAGGTGTTCAAGAGTTGCAAAACAGATAATCTCAAAAGATCATACTTTTTCTGTATTCTTCTGGTGGGGTGGTGTTACGAAACACAGAGCTGTAGGAGTTTTACAAAAAATAAATTTTTTGTGTGGATTTATTTGTTGTAACTAGTAATATAAATGTATATTTCTAAGACCGGTATATCTATTTTGAGATTATCAGCAACTAACAGAAGCATTATTGCTCCCTCTAAAAATACTTACTTACAGCCAATAATAACACTTTTCGCCATTTCCTTTTTGATAAAAAAATTTGAAATGTTAATACTGGATTCAGAAACGTTTTGGGAGTTAAAAATCAACAAATATTAGTTACTAGAGCAAGACCATAGAAAATGTTTAGAACTGCCTTTTTATTTGTAACAGTAAATTTTTAATTTGAGCAGTCAGGTTAATAATTTCACGGGTCACTTTGACACAGTTTAAATTTAACTCATGGAAAGATACATACATTCATTATTTATGAATTTATTGAGATTTTTAAAGCTTTAAACATTGAATATTTTAAAACATTAAGTAATATGCTTGTTGGATAGTTATCTGTTGCAGAAAATGAAAAAAATATACTGATCGATAACTAGTTGTAACTTAAATAAAACTAACTAAAATCAAATAAAAAAGGAATTATTTTAAAAATTAAAAGGATATAAAATAAATATTTTAAAAAGGGAAAAAAGAGAGGCAGAAAAGCAGAAGGTAGTAGAGATGGCTCGAGGAAGATGGATTCCATTACACATAAACATGCTTTAAGCACTGATAGGATGATCCAATGGGATTAAAAGAAAATCCTGATGGACGTTGAAAAGGTGACCACTTGGAGGAAAGGCGTTAATATACGGCTCACTGCAAATCCCACACACATACATGCAGACAGAAACACCCACGAAACTCCCGGATCAGGAAGAGTGGTTATCGTAACGGTCAAAGGCCACAAAGTCTGCTTAACACGTTGTAAATCAAGGATGAATAAGTATGAAAACTTGAGTGGCATGTGTCTGGATTCTTGATTTATAAATAAAAAATCACTTTGAAAATGTTGTTTAAATGTTTCACTTAAAGCCGATAAAAACACCTAGAAAATAAAAATAGGAACCTACGACAATTGAGTACTCATGCTGTCTACAGCTGAATCCCTTAAGCTGAGTCGAGTCGGCGGCCGCACAACAAATTAGATTGTGTAGCACTGCAAGCGGGTGTTTTTTTATTCCCGTAACAAAAGCAAGTAAAGTTCACACAGGGGCAGATTTGGATAAGAATCAGTTGTGATTTGCAGCATGGGATCTAGATCTTCTCATTATGTATGCATGGTGGCATTCCCACATCTTGTCTCTATATTATTAAAAGTAGTTTGCCCATAGGCTCTGCGCTGAAGGAAGTTGGACAGATGGCCATGTTTTTTTAATAGATCACAACCATATCTAAAGCACGACAGAGGATGAGAGAAAAGGATGGATGCACCTCTCTTTCACTGGCTGCTGGATTCTCATCGGGGGCAAATACTCCTCTAGCTATAGCCTTCGTGAGTGTGGCGTTTCATTAAATAGACTCTAAAAACTAATACAACATTCAATGAATTCTTGCTGCGGATGACAACTTAATATGCTGTTTATGCCTTTGTATGTCACATTATATAGCAGTTATGATGGTCTTTTAAAAGCGTGTGCGCCATGAACTGTTTTTAATCTTAAAAACCCTCCTTAGCCTTTTTGTGCTTGGCTGAAAGTTACTCATAACAGGATGTTTAATGTATCGCAGGGAGAGGGGGAGGGAGGGAGGGAGAGATTATGTCTGTGTGGTTGCACTATTTCTTGATGTATACGCCATGTCAGGCAGCCTTTGTCTCTTGGGTAAGGAATGATAGTTCAAATACCTACCACCTCTCCCTTGGTGCTCCAAATGCTCGCCTTTGAAGTTTTTATAATCCATCTGTCATCTTGAAGTGGGGAGGGCACATGTTCTGTACCACACAATTATAGAATTTTTATTTTTGCCAGTCACATTAGAACAGAAGAAGAATAATGTAGACGACCCGGAGAGATGGAGATAAAAACTACGGTTTGGATTCTTGAATTTCTCACTAGTTAATAATCCGTCTCATTTTCTATCATGATTTCCTCAAGCGTACGCACGCACACAGGTGCGCTTGCACGCACAAGCGAAACAGAGATTTGGTGTGGGTGGAAATCCTAAAATGCTTCCCACTGTTACAATTATAAAAAATTTGACTGAATGCTTATTGTTTCAAGTGGGCTGATTTTTAATTTTTTTTTCAAGAGGCCGTTTTCTTCACCAACGTTTAAATTAATCATTTAATCTAACTTTTTTACTTCAACTAAATATTTATTTGATGTGAAAACACACTTCTAGAGGCTGAGAAACAGGAAACCAGAATAATGTGTGTGTGTGTGAATGGGATATCCCATACAGAATGGAGGAGAGAGGCGGTTCCGCACACACCCTAATGAAGTCTGTCGCAGTGCATGGTGGTAAAATCATTTTTAATTAGAGAATGCGGCACAGGCTTGCAGAATTATAACGCTATTTGAAAAACACAAAACAGACAGATGCATAAAGAAAGAGAAAGAGTCAACAAGAGGAACCGAAAACTTCACATACTGTTTCTTGAAAATCAGGGGAAACAAAAACAGCAGTTGGGAATCTGAATTTTTTTACACGATAAAACAATAATAACCTTTTACCTTTAATATTTTACTTTTTATGTTACCTTTAGATGTCTTCGTGGCTTGTGTTATCTGAAGCGAACAGCAAAGCACGAAGACGGAAAGATGAAAGATTGCAGAAGGTGTAATGATAAAAGGAAATTTCACAGTCTTTTGTTGTCTTTGAATCATCAATATTTGGGCTGTAATTGTTTTGTTGGCGGTATATATCTTCATTTACGATGGAACAACATGTAGGCCTTTTTTCCTGGCTAAATAAAAGCAGCACCCATCTGCCTCTAGACGGGCTCCAGCCTCCTGCTCATCGCAAAAATAATGCGCGTCCTAATGACTTCCACATATTTGGAAATCTCCCTTTTGAAATTGGTCTTGGCAGATTATTTGCAGGTACTTGAGTTGCATCTGTTTGCAATTTCGCAAATGTGGAAGACTTTAATATGGCACTCTTGGTTTGGAATGATAGGGGCTATTCTAATCCTGGGGTAGCGCCGGCTGTCATCACCAAAAAAACGACCTTCTCTTTCCTCTTTTCTTCCTCAATGGAAGAAGAGAAACGGTACATGTGAGATCCAGTGTGCGGATCAAGGTCACGAGAAACACCCCGGTCCGGAGCGGACAGTGACTCAGGTACACGTGGCTGGAGAATGGTATCAAAGTTTTTAAGGATGAATAAATGAAGGAAATAGAAAGAAAGAGAGGAAAAATGGAAGGGAGGGTGGACAAGCAAGCCAGGCTGGAATCACTGTGCTTCAGTCCTTGTTAGTTCTACCATGTGGCAAGCAGCTGACCAGCCTAAGCCATTTATTCTCTCTCTCTCTCTCTCTCTCTCTCTCTCTCTCTCTCTCTCTCTCTCTCTCTCTCTCTCTATATCTCCCTCTGTCTCTCTCGCTCATACTTTTTTCTATCAAATATAAACTCTACTATCTGTTCATGTTTCCCAGCCTGCACGCCTGTGAATTCTCTCTCTCTCTCTTTCTCACTCTTTTACCAACAGATTGCAATTGTATAGGTGGTTACAATTACATTCATTACAGATTTCATCAACTGTGTTTATTCAGAGCGAGGAAAAATGAAAAGGCGAACTTTTAACTCCTTTGTTTTGTTTTCCCCCCTCTCCCTCTCTCTCTAGAATTTTTGGAGAGGTTTTGTTTTATTAGGAGTGAGGGGCAGGCGATGCCAGACAGGGAATTATGTTGAAAGTGTATGCCTTGCAACTTTTCTCCCTGTTGGAAATGTTTATTTGAACAGTAAGCTCATGATTTGAATATTTGTAATCCATGCTTAAATTTACAGGCCAGATGAACTTTTTGGCACAGATTCTCTACCATAAGTAGGATTTTCTCAAAAGCTTTACAAAATTTTAAGCCATTTGCATGGCTTATCTAATTTAGAGGGAGGGGGACGACTCTCCCTTCTATTATTTTCATACCTTTGAAAAAGAACATTGTTAGCCTCTTAATGTATATGCATACCTCCGCCGGCAGTCTGTGGTGACCAACATTGAAAGCACGTAGTGAGAGACAAAGGGGAAGAGGGAACTAGGGAAAGTGTAATACATAAATGCATGTGTGGAAGTGGGGGGAGAAGGAAAGTGTATGCAGTGCCCTAAGTCTGGAGTGCTTTTTCTCTACATTCAATTCAAATGAGTTTACTAGGTATTGACTTCTAGTGTGGGGAGAGGCCACCCATCTTGTTGTTCCGGGCGGTCTTCTCGACGATCACTGCCCTTTCTTAAATGATGCTAATCAGTCCGGCGGGGCCTGGCCTCTGTCCACCATCAGTTTTTCAGTAATTCACATGTGGTGAGAACCTGAAATTAAACGCGTCCGCGTGTGAGCTGTAAATAGACGTGTCGAGATGTGCACTTTGTGTGTGCGTGCGCACGTCGGGGTCAAGGGGAAACTAAATTAGCAGGAAACTGCTGAAGCTCCGGCTTTCTCCTGGTCATGTTAAGGGTAAATGTCAACTTGATTTAGCCGCCGCCCCCTTCTCCGCCGACTGGCTCCAAAAGCAGCATTGTTTTTAAATGGTTATCTCACACAATCTTCGGTTTCTAGTATTTATATCTCAATTGTTGTCGTCAATGTTTATCAATCAGCTTGCCGTGCCTATGTGTGTGTATGTCTGCAGACAGCAGTTGGATGAACAGCTGACTCAATGATGTAGCCGTTACCCGTGTTTCCGCTTGGCTCTGGGCGCTGTGAAAAAGCTCACTCTTTGGGGGCATTATATAGATTAATGGTTTGGGCCAAGGGCTCCTGGGAGACCTAGCGTGAAGCCTTGGACTCGACTGGGATGGAAGGGGGAGCGGAGAAAACGTAGCCCCGGCCTGCTGAAAGCAAACACAGGCTTCTGGTCTGGATATGGTGGGATGGAGCTAGAGCATCATCTGCTCCAAGCTGCTCATTATATCAGCACGACCCTCCTCTTCTAAGCCATCAGACACACACACACTTAGTCACTTGTCAATAACACAGTCCACTCGTATGTTTACACATTTGCTTCCCCGAATTCCTCGAACACATCAGCAGTCGCGTACAGCAGAGATTCACATACATGCTTGATATAGGTTCTCATTTGCAAAGAAAGCTCTTATGTGTCTTTATCCACTGACCTCTGCATATCTTGAACAAAGGAGTAGGTGTATTAAAAATATGTTGTATTTATTACGGGTTATGTATAATATAATGTATTTATTATTATTATAATCATCATTATCATTATTATTTTTCCTAGAGAAGGTCAAAGCTCTGCCTCCCTCGTGTGAGAAATGAGAATGCAATAATTGAGAATCCTATTACGCACACACACGCTTGCGGATGAGGGCCAAGGCCTTTTTTTCTCAAGGACTGGTGGACAAACAACAAGAGAGCAGGCATGTGTTAATGAAAGGTGAAATAAAACTCCAGAGGACGTAAACAGCACATTAACTCACAACAGGTTCTTTGTTGTCTTTGTGGTGATGGCTGTGTTTAAGACTGCTGTTTCATAACTTCACCTGTCATGAGGAAAATGACTTGGCTTTTGTAGTGTGAGATTTGAGCACATTCCAGATAAGATTATGATTGTGCGAGCATGTGTAAAAAATGGCACGGTGAGAGTTTGAGAAGTTAACTAAGAACTTGATTTTGTTGCGTCTTTGAGTGGTACTGGATCTGTTCTGCAATGACTATCCAAACTTGATTTCAGCTGTGGGAAGGTGATACGTTAAACCAAGTTTGACAAAATACAGTGGTATAAAATGCTCTATTTTCCAACCTGCAGTTTTGCTGTGCCAGATTTTAAGTGTCATCTGATAATTCTATATATGAAGAAAATAAATATCTTGTTTTTGTTGTGTTAGTTGTATTTTAAAACAACCCAATTTAAATAGTTTGATTGATATTAATTGGAATGCACAATAAAAAAACACGATGTTTGAAAAATGGTCAAATATCGTTGCCTTGGAATTATACAGATCTATCTGGCATTTTTGTCAAAAATTTAGTTATTCGCATATTCTTGTTCTATGACAACTTATTTACATTATGTGATGGTTATGTTATCTACATCCCATACACAAAGTCAAATGGAATGCAAAAACTTTTAAGCTTGTTATCTTAAAACTGCTCAGAATGCAGATAGATCCTTATAATATAATGTAAAGGTATAGTTTTTCTTTTAATAGTTTAAATGTAGTTTGCTTGTTTCGATTAGCTATATTTTATTTATTTGTAGTAGTATTAAATTTTTTTTATAATATTTGTATCTTGGCAAGCTTCCGTACATCACTGTTATTCTGATAACTCCGCCTTAATGTAAATATGGGCTCTGTTTGTAGACATCTACATCTGGTCTATACCGTGTACATGTCTGGCATCGGTATGATTTCACGCGTATGCCAGACGTGTGTACGTTAGTGTTTGTGTGCATGTGTTGTTAAGGATGGGAGCTTAAATAACCTACTTTTGTCTTGACAACAGCATCAGTTGTAGAGGTGCACATATGCAGAAAGCTATTTGGAAAGGCATCCTCGTGCCTGTCAGCTTTTATTATGCGGGAAGGTGTCATGTTTGTAACGAAGCTGAGTGCAGATGGCAGAGTGGAAGAAATGGATCACTAATTTTAACAATGATTAATGAACAGAGATGGAAAATGAATTACGCTCCACCATTGGAGGGAGGAATATTCTCTCTGAAAATGTTAACTTCGGCTGCCAGCCGAAAAGAGAGAGAGAGAGATGGTGATGGGGGGGTGGGGTGTCTGTTTTTCCCTGTATCCTTTGTAAAGTCCACACTTCACTGGTTTTGCTATTACTTTTACCGTTTTGCCGCTCTGACAGACAGCATTGTTCCACGATCAGCCTGTTAAGTTCTAGGAGTGGAGGAGCAGTTCTTTAAAAAGCAAATATTGTGATTAGGTAACTGGAAGAATCATTTCTTTAATTCTCTTTAGTGCGGTCTTGAGGAAGTAGAGCATTATTCAGGCATTCTGCTGATAAGATGCTGTCGTTTATTAAAGATTGGGGTTGGCGGTTAGCGAACACGCTCCAGTATACTGCTCATGTGTGGGTGATCTGAGATTGATTCTGGCTCGGACGGGACGTTTTCCTAATCCTAATCACTTCCATAGTGTTCTATTCACTTTAAGCCAAACCCCCATAAAACATTTATTTAATTAAGAATGAGAGAAACGCATAATCTTTGCTGTGGCTCTGAGCGGTGAAGTTTTGACTGTGTGATACACCTCCGCTCAAGATGGCAGGTGTTGGGCATCGGAAATCAGTGTTAAAATACGTTTAAGCTCCGAGCGGAACAGCTCGAGGAATATGTTGGCATCCCACAATAAGTTTTAATAAAACAAAACTGTGGGATATCATTGTCAGTCATCAATCATTGTGTTCTGCACGCAAATGCAGAGGCACTTATTTTAGGTCACCCCTCAGAAAAATACACAAACAATGAAAAAAACAATATAATAAACATGCAACCCCCCAGCCCCACCCCAACCGCAAGTCTCACCTAATTCTTTAATCTTTCCAAATTTTATGACTTCATCTCATGTGGGCGTATTTTTTTCCTTTAAGTTTGACATAATAGATATATGTGTGGTTTCCCTAATGGGAAATACCTTTAGGAGGAAGAAAAGAGCAACTACTACTTCTGGAAACAATATGTTTGTGTGTGTGTTTGTGTTAAAGAGCGCTCAGGTTACCCAGCATATGCTGAGAACTCGCAAAACATACACAATGCCTTTGGTGAACAAGGTAGTGAAAAAGCTCCTGGGATCCAATTTAGAATGTGACTTAAGGCAAGCATGCCTTTGAGTATGTGTGTGACTGTGTATCTGTTTGTGTGTGTGTGTACACACGTGAGCGTTTGTGTTCATCTTGGCACTCTATTGAAATACTACAGGGTGATTAGAATTCCCCTTGCAGGCTCTGGGGGTGGGCTGCTTTTGAGCCCCACATCTGTGCCCCTGCCCTTACACTGCTGCCCTCTTTCTCTCTCTCTCTCTCTCTCTCTCTCTCTCTCTCTCTCTCTCGCTCTGGGAGGCCTGTATTCTCAGGGCTCTGTGCTACTTTAAAGGGAGGTCAGGTTATGTAGTTCACAGAGTTTATGCTGTCCAGATTATTTATTTAGTGCTGAGCAGGAGTCTTTCAAAGCGGGATTGGGTATCGCTCAAGACTGTGTCAGATTTTCTCATTCTGTAATAGCCTGCATGTCTGTTATGATTACAGCAAAACAAAAAGGCTAAATAAATGGAGTCATTGCATGCAAGTGCATTTCTTGTGGGCCTTTATGGATAGGACAAGGCTGTTATTTTCAGAACAGAAGACTTCCTGATATGTTCATATAGAGGATTTATTGGAATTGAGCTAATTAAAAGAAAGAAAAAATATTTGGAAATAAGACCAATCATAACATCTGGCCGTTCACATTTAAAATGATGCCGATTGGGTGAACAGAAACTTGGCCCAGCCAGTCAAGGTGAGATATAAAGATAGTATTTTTCCTAATTCCTGCAAATAAAGGGTTCAAAATAAACTGTGAAATAAAATGTTGGAAACATTTTCAAACCTCAGGCTTCTTCTTGCTGTCGTGCACTTCTGCATATACTTCTGAAGGCTCAATGTTAGACAGAACAGCTTACGTTTATGTTTAGCAAGATCAGTCACACTTTTATGATACTTTGAAGATCTTCTCAAAAAGAGGAAACTAAAAGTCAGGTTTTTAAAACATAGTTGCGTTCGTATTAGCTTGTTGGACACTGGTGTGCCCTGGACTGCTTTGACACAGCACTGCTCAATAGTTGAATAAACAATGGCGCAAACCAGCGTCTCATCGGGTTAAAGAACATGTTTCTTAATGTGACCACTAAGAACCAATAGGCTGATGAAAATGCTTGGCATTTTCTTAATATGCGACGTGCGGGACAAGGGGTGAAAATGCTTTACATGGTACAACGTAGAGCGGGACGGGTGGTCACCCTAGGGGTAGGCCGGGCAAAGAGGCTGTTATTGGTGGATGGGGCGGCAAAAAATTATATTGAACACAACAGCAAACTCAAAGCCCGCATCTCAGCATTGAAAACAAGTGTTGCTTATTTAATGTGAAAAGACCGAGCAGCAGTTGATTCTAAGGGTCAGTCAGATGGTGGGAAATGGCCATAAAAATGTAATAAGGGTTTGGCTCAAAGACTACTAATATAATAAGTAAAACTTTGAGAAAACTTTATAAAGTGTGAAATATGACGCATTTATAAATTCTCATTCGGAATGAGGAAATTGTGAGTGTTTGTTTTGCTTTGTGTAAATCTAAAAAGGCACCAATGACACTGATGACAGAGACACAGATGCTGAGGATGCGGATGAGGGAGGAAAGGAGGTTTTGTTCTCAGGAAAGTGGCACCTTGGACAGGAATCATATTTTACCCGATCATCAAAGTGCTCTCCTCTCCTGCACCACATACAGAGCTCATGGTCTGTCTCAGCAAGTGTTTTTTTTCGCACCTGAACCAGTGTGGAGCAACAAAACAGGTTTCAGTTACATTTAACTCATCCACGGCTTTCAAGCTAAAATAAAACCCATAGGACTCGTAAAAAAAAGGAAAGTCATTGAGATCTCTTTCATTTCTCATTTGTTTCTCCTAAGAGCAAAACTAGGTGGATGGCAAATTAAAGCGTACATGTCCCGCTTCTCAGTTTTCATTTTCCTGAATAAAGCAGTCTTACCAACTCTTCTAGAGTTTCAGGAGAGACTTGAATAATGTCTCTTAAGTGTTCTCAGATTTGTTTAGAAACCAAAAATCCGCAATGAAAAGATGTTAATGTGAAACATTTCTCATCAATTCCTTCCAAAACCAGATTGCCAGGGCTATGCTATGCTTGTTAGAAATTTTAGGAGAAGTGTTTGAAACAAAACTGGTTCCTATATGAACAAACCCGAGAACACTCATGAGCTATGAAAAAGAAGCCTGGAGAGATACAATTTCTTCCGAGCGTCTCACTGCTGTTAAGTTGAAGATTTAAATACTGAAACTAGGGTACTGAAAAGAGCAGCATTTTATTAGAAAATGAGACTTGATTATCCATCAGCATTTTTTTGTGCAGCTGCCACATTTTAGCTGCCTGAATACAGCTCGACTTTCTGAAGTTGTAATTACAGGTAAATCAAACGCATGGTTGCTGAAACTCTTGCACGGGCTGAGTTTGTTTACAGGCGCTTGTCTACCCCCTCTCGTGAACCTGTCTGTGTTCTTCCTGTGCCGCTTCTCTCGTACGCCCGGCTGCAGGTACGACTGGTTGGCACAGGGATTGATGGCGGCAAAAGAGGAGGATATTAAAGATGTCTGTCACGCACCCCTCCTCGGCTAAACAAGTGAATGTGAACTTTTCAGCCGTGCGCTGTCACCTTGCCTAATCAGGACGTGAAATCTGTATCCAGGCGTAGTCGTTTAACTTTTACCACGTACTCCCCCCTTCGGCAGGAAAATAGACAGCGAAGACAAAAAGAAAGAGAAGAAAAGGATAAAATGACAAAAAGGAAAAAAAGAACAATCGTGGAGGAAGTAATGATATTTTCCAAATAAACGCCCGCCTGTCAGAAGCAGGAGACATATTCACTTCCCCAATGTAGCTCAAGGAGACAATTAGCAAACAGAGGTGACACGGTAAACAGGTGCAGCCATTATTCTGGGAGCTGCTGGCGATATATCCCCATCTCCCAGACTGATGAGGGATCATGTGACAGGAGGGGTGAATTATCTGTCTGTATCAGGGCTCGACTGATTGGGTCTGCCTGCCGTTTTACTCAAACATCTTCTGTCCTCCAAAAAAAAAGAGATGAAAAGGGATGATGCTTCCCCAACAAGCTCACAGGGTGGGATGCAGCGTTCCTACAATCTTCAGTTTTCCTCACGCTGCTTTTCTCTCTCTCTCCTCGGATACTTTTTGGTTTTTAGTCGTCTTGTCGAATAGTGTTTTTCGTCACATACTTTCTAACACTCTTTCATGTTCTGTTTGATCTTTTCTAAAGTGAATCATTCTTTAGATTTTAATTCATAGTAGACCACCGTCCTATGTGCAAGGTCAGAACAGTTTGTAGGAATTGATTGCTTGGTGCTAGAGTGCTAATCAATGAGAACCTTTTCTGGAAACTGAAAATGCTAAACCTTACAATACGAACAGAAACATAGGAAAGTATGGTATTGCATAAGAGTAGGGCACAAAGAATGATGTTGACCAAACAAGTTCTGTTCACCATATTTCCCTGAAAAAAGCGACAGGTCTGATTCGCTTCGCCAGCATCAGCTGCTTTTTTTATTTAATGCTAGTCTTTTGAGGTCGTATTTGTTTTTGCATGACTATTTGTTGTAGCGCTGAAGGATCTGATGTAGAAATCCTCTTGCTTAGATGACTGTCAAACTATCTGACGGAACATGTTGTGAAGCCGCTTTGCCTTCAGTCTGAACTCTCCGTGACTTGCGGCAGTCATACGGGATCCATCATAAACATGTGCCGTCCCTCACAGGCTCATTCAAAGCCATTCTGTAAATACGCACGCTCATAACTCAATAAACCCGTCTACGCCTACACGACCATCTCGGCTTCAGAGAGAAACATGCACCGCACAACCGCTCGCAGTCAGGCAGGTCTCGTGGTCTTCCGCGATACATCTACGAAGAAACAAACATGCAAACAAAGCAAGAAACATAGCGCAGACTTCTGCGGGGCCCCCAAAGACGCGATTTGCTGCGTCTAGCTTTCGACTACAAAGGCCCATGCTGTTGAGTTTAATTTGTAACGTAGGTAGACATTATCCATCAAACCTTCATCCCCCACGTGAACATGCTGAAAACGTGCCGTGCTTTCACCATCCGATGATTGACATGGCACATAGGCGCTCTGTCTCTGATAGTTTAGGCAGCATTAGTTGGAGTGGCAGCCGTCTTGCTAGGAGTTAATGATAATAATTATTTAGCATTTTTTATTGCAGGATAATTATTTAAGAGGTTCATGTAGTCAGCAGTGTAATCAGTAAAGAGCGATTACAGAAAATCCACAGGCAAGCAGATGGTAGCTGTTGTGTTTTTTTCTGCTTTTCTCTTCCCCACTCGTATTAAACCAGCACGCATTATAGCTTATTTGGCAAGAGGACAATGAAAAGGGCAAATGATAAAATAAAAATCTCTTCACCATCTAAAAGAAAAAAATATATAATCAGTGGCATAATTAGGACTTTTTGGTCCTGGGTGCCAACACTGGCCAATCAGCCCAACCTAGCTAACAGCAACAGCGCTGAAAAAAGTCCTTCAACAACAAAGAGATGCTCTTAACCAGAAACCCTTAACCCTGTTACTTTTCTGCTAGTGTACAGCGTATCACATTTGGTGTTTGCACACAATCAAAACTCACTAGTTCACGGTCTGCGGAATTTACGAGGTATGTACACCTCTTGTGTTTTTCAATTGAATTGTATTTATTTATTTTAAATTTCACTTCACTCGACCAGCACAGAAGAAACCTCTCTCTCTTTCCAGGGTCGGAGTGATCGGTACACAGAGGCTGTTGCCCTACATTCCTGACTAATTGTATAATTGAAAAAAGCTCTCCAAATGAGCGGCCCCCTTTCGCAAGTGCAATCTTCCCAGCGCCTCCCCCTTCAAAGCAAATCACAAAAGAGCATTTTGGGAATAATAATCATTTCAAAAAGCATCCGTTATTAATCCAAAACGGTAAAACATCACCACAGCCATCACAAAAATGCCACCTCCGTCGCTACCGCACAGAGAGCTACCGCTCTTGCTGCAACCTGAATTGCAAACTGAAGCAGATCATGCTGTTTGCCTCTGACTCTGGTGGGCCCTGTGCTCAGAAAACACCAGCGGTCTCTACTTTTTGATGTTTAAACGTCTACCTTTGAGCAGTCTAAGCACTCATACTTTACTGCCCGTGCACACAGATGGATTGGATTTTTAGAGTTATGGCCCCTCGCACGCGCCGTCATTCATTACTACGATGGCAGCGAGAAGGTGGGATGATTTCTGAGGTTGCCGGTGTCGCGAAGTGCAGTTAAAACGAATCTGTTAATTAACCCTATCGATCAGTCAAAAAATAGAGGCAAATGCGATTTGCATACAGCAGGCACGATCGATGCTTTAACTGATTTTTCATCTCCGCTTTTTTCTCCAAATCTGATTTTCTCTGTTTTCAAAGTGAGAGAAAGAGAGTTGAGCCTAATGCCCATTGATCCCCCACTGCACAGACGCGAATACAAAGCATTTTATTATGCAGAGAAGGGCAGGAACATATTAGGAACGCTTCGACTTCAAAGTTCGATACGTCGAGTTAGGAAACGTCTTTCTTTCTTCGACGCCCCTCGCTGAACCCTGCGCTACTCCTGCGCGTTCTGTTTGTGTCGTTCTCTAAAACAACGATAATTAAAAGGCAGTCACAGTTTTGCTCCGTGAATATTGTACTTGTGCATTAAATACTACTCTAATTGTTAGCTGAGTGGAACACGCATTATTAATAAGGTGATATTTCTTCAGGCAAAACAAAATCTGTTCCCTTTTTCCTGATTGAGTCGCAAGCAACAGCCAGCGGAACGACGACGTCTAAAGAAGGGTGGGGGGAAAACAATAGGTGTTAAAAAAGCAATATGCTGTGTTTTCTCAAGAGCATCTTATTATAGCGTATTGATTTATAAGGCTTTAAATGCGATCCACCGCGCAACAGTCAAGGGCAGAAAGAAAGAGGAGAGCGAAATAGCAAGACGGAGATGGCTACAGAGGGGTTTAGTGGCAGCGCTGGAGAATGCCCTGTGCTGAATAGTTTTGGAACACAAAAGGGTAATTGTTTTAGCCCAGATGTTGCTTGCGCACAACAAGCAGGATACAATGTTCCTACTGAGCTGATGAGCCCAATCAGTAGAATGATTAAAAATTGATTTTGTCCCTGTAATTACAGTATGTAAACTACTTAGCCAGGATTGCAAAGGAAGTGATTTTCTAATTACGTATATACTCTGGTGTCTAATGATTGGTTTTTTGAAGTAATGAAGAGAGGGTCCTAACGACTCCTCTGTGTTCTGTTGGTTAAGGGGAAAAAGAAAGAGAGAGAGATGAGAAAGGGAGAGAGACCAACGTTAGGGCAAAGGCAGCAAGCAGACAAAGAGCCGAAATTGAATTTTCGCCACGGTAAAAGGCGAAAGGATTGTGTTTGTTAACATGCGAGCCGAACGCTAATGGTGGCCGTGACTTGCGTGGGGTCACCGGTCCGACAATCTGGACTCTCCAATTAAATCCCCCTGGAGTCATCATTACAACACACATGCACACACAAACCCGCCGCACGCATGCACGCGCGCACATTATTATCATGTTTTTGAGATGAAAGTTTTAATGTAATTATCGGACAGCAAACTACATACTGTATTTGTTTCTTGTTTAGGTGGCCTGCATCTTGTGAAATAATAGGACCTCTGTGGTCAGCTGTCAACAAAACAACCCTGTAACCATAACAGTGAAACAATAATGCCATTTTGTGTGCGCGATAAAAGATGGCTACAGTGTTTTCTTGAAAGCTTACTTTTTCCACCCATCATATTATATATCATATTTTTTATGATTTCCGTTACTCATTTCATTTATATTCTATTAAAATATCAATTTTTGTTGCTTCGAATCATTTTGTTTCAAGTACTTGAGCTTTGTGCTGCTAACTCATTGTCTTGGTTTAGGAGGTCCCGGGCCTACAAGATCAAGCGCATATCTGCACCGTTGAAAACATTTCAGCCCTGCTTTTAAATTCTTAAGCAACAGATTAGGGTAATCTGATAACGGTTGGCATTCTCCGAAGCGAACAGGACGGAAAAAGAAAACAAACAAACAAAAATTCCACACAATCGGAAGCGACGCTCACGCAGCGTTGCATTGTGGGTGACACAAATCCAGATTCATTATGACGAACAAAAAACTTTGAGGGAAAGAAAACCAAGCGAAAGAGAGAAAATCGCTCAAGCTTTGAAATGCTGCCAGTATCAAACTGTAGTTTTCAGACACAGTTGATTGGGAGAGAAGCCGATAGCTCGGCGCAGTCTGGCCCCTTTAATAATTCATTTAGTTAGGCTATGATCTATCATTTTGTACCTTTTGACATGCGATATTGAAATTTAATATTGCATCAATACAAATGATGTATTGCCAGTCGGCACGGGGGATGTGGATGGGAAAGCGATCTTTGGATGTCACTTCCCCCTCTTTTCTTTTCAAAGCTAGATTGTGCTTGAGCACAAAGGCAGATGTTCTGTAAAGAAGCGTTTCTCTCTTCCACAACTTTGATATGTTATGTTTAAAAAAATGACATCTTTAAAGACTTGTGGAGAGCTCGCTGTCTAGGTTGTGTGTGCGCATGTATTTGACGTGTGTGTGGTGATTGTGAGGAAGATGCCACAGTTGCTGAGAGGAAGAGACAGGCTCTGTTATAGAACGACTTCAAATCATCTCTATCCCATGACACATAGCAGCTCTATTCACAGGCAAGAGTTGGACAGCAAGTGCAGAAACATTTTCTTGTTGCAGTATATATATATGACATTATTATTTCTCATTTGAGACTTTACAGTGCAAAATACAGAAACCCACAACTCAACAACCCAAAAAGATTGGGTCATACCACTTTCTGACCTAATTCTACTGTACTCTCATGGTATCTTCATTCAAATAGAAAGTATGTCTTTATTTCTTTAAATTTACCCATTTTATTCCATTTAAAAATACATTTTAATTTTAGAAAATTAAATTATAATATATATTTACAAAAATTGTTTCTGTCCCACTATTATTTGATATACTCTATTTATTAAATATATATATATGCAGGTTAAATAAATACATTTTAAAACACTTTATATTAAATGGATCTAACAGGGTCAATATGTGAGGATTGATCCTGTCAGTATAACTTTATGTAACATTACTGTAGTTGCCGTCAGTAGTTCTGCCTGCCCCAATGTATAGCTGACATGTACCATGATGCACAGCATATTTTCTACCACCAACTTTTGGATGTCATATTTGAGGAAGTGTATTTTGGGCTGAAACCCTTTTCGTTTTACAGTTAAAGCTGTCTTTATGAGCTGTGATTTCTGACACTTGTTTCTTAGGCACTGCAAGCTAGTGCTAATGATATCCGATGAGTCTCTCCCATGCTCCACCCCGCCACTGTCATTAACACATGGCTTTCCTCCAGTTTACTCTCGCACAATGGCAACCAGAGCCGGATGTCAATTAGGCTAGACTTAGAGTAAACACTGCAGGTTAAGGCACACAGGTGAGATGACAAACAAGCAGTGTTACCAATCAGATCTTTACCTTAATATGTCGAGATATTTAAAATATATTGAGAGAGGATTGAAAAAAATGGGTAGATTGCAGTTTGAAGTAAGCAAATATGTGTTGAAGAATTAGGTCGGGAGAGGTTAAGGGCTGGTCTGTAGATGTTACTCAATCATGGGAGGCATTTGGTATTAAATGTATATAAATTGGAGTGTCATTTTGGACCAGTGAGATTTCGGTGTGTACATTTTGAAATCTGTTGGTGAGATCTTTAACTTACAACCGGTTCATTACACAGCACTAGAGAATCAGAGACTTGCAGTAATGGTAAGGAACAATTACAGGGTTCCTCTATTAGAGATGTGATAATGATCTTATCTTAAGGTACATTTTGTCATCGCATGAGAATCGTAAATTTACCAGCGTGCGTACACGGGCATGTAATCTGTCACTGGGTTGATGGACTTTTGGGCACTTCATATTAGAAATCTGAGGCAGCAAATAAAGATTGATTTGGACGAAAAAACAAAAAATGCATATATCATCTCAACATATATTATGATTTACTAGTACGTGACATGTTCGGGCACATATGCATACACATAATCAACTGTCCCTGCGTATTCATAGGGGGCTGCTGTGTTATTAAAGTCATATGACATAATTGCATTTGATGTGGAATAAGCCGGGATTCGGTGTCTCTCCCATGTGAGGATGGCAGGAGTGATGGACGAGCACATTAGCGGCAGGGACAACATTAGATTTGCTCAAAATTATTGATCTTTTGTTTGCCAGCCAAGTCGGCAATAAATAACCGAATAACAGAGACGCGACTCATTATCGCTGTGCCAACTGACAGACCTCTATCAAAACTACTCTCCTGCCCCCTCTCTTGCTCTCTTTCTCTCGCTCCCATTCTCCTAGACACAAGCCGACATTAATCTGCTTTTAATTCTTATACTTTTAGAGCTTGTGCTTTAACTTTAGGCCTCTCCGTCATTATCTGATTCCCTTAAAATGTTAATCCAGACGTGATAACCTGTATTATTCCATATTTTACACACCCGCATTTGGAGGCTCTCTGTTTTATTCCCACCTTCTTAGTGGAAAAAATCCTTTTATCACACAATGGGTAATTTATATCCATTACCAACGTTTTCAATCCTTTTCAGGGCTGCTGTCAGTGCCTTTGGCACCCTCATGATTAATGTGATCTAATAATAGTGTGCCATTATATTTCCTTTAGTAAAACATGTACCAACATCCTATTCAGCCCCAACCAAATTCATAGCCTCTTAGAATGGTTCTCGCCCTGCTTGAGCTGAAAGACAAGATTGCTATTTTTGCACAGGAGATGATTGTGGAGAGGATTCAGAGATCCATGGGCTCACGTTCAGCGTTATTTGGAGGCATGAGATGATGTGATTGTGTGTGATGGGAGTGAGGTAGTATCCTAGGCAGGTTATGTTTATCGGCGCTTGAATGTGCATACTTGTCAAAGTGGAGTCATGATAAAGTTATTGTTACATGTTGTGTTGAATTTGCGTTCTCTAGAGAGAACGGCTGGATCCGGCTCTCTGGTTTGATTAAGAATAAGGTTAGATTGGGGCACACACAGGGCTTTTACTACGTTTAAGACGCTTCTTAATAATCCCTTTAGCCTTAATGTAGTATAAGTGCGTAGTTCACATTAAATAGTTTTAGGAAGTTGACATTTCCTGTGGTGTGACACGTAATACTCAATCTTTGGCTATATTTAAGAAATGTTGCTAATTATTTTATAATTATTATGTATGCCGTTTTTATGACCTCATTAATTGAGAGTCTACCGTACGTGGAGTATTTGTACTTAAAAAAATAATTTGTCATAATACAGGAACATTTAAAATGAACTAGTTGGGGGAAAAGGTGATTAAAAATGGCAAGAAAACTTAACACTCTTCTCTTTATATATTCATATAAATATATCATCTCGATACGCAAAGACTAAAATGATATAAAAAATTGGTTATTGATAGTTATGCGCAGTCCAGCAAAAAGCAGCAGTAAATTAATGTAATTTAATACTCTGCCAGACTTTACATTTGCCTTCTCGACATAAAAATGCATTTGCAGATCATTTATTTATACCCAGTAGAAAAATCAGGAGCATAACAAATACTGAGATTTTGTAATAATATCATCTTCATTTGTATTTTTGGACATTTTATTTATTTTACAAACTTAAAAAATATATTTTTTTCATATTATTTATTTCCAAACTGATCAGCTGTAGCAGGAAATGTCACTGTGTAAATGAAAACATCCTTAATTCCTTGATCCATCCTTGATTTTAAAATGTCCCTATCAACGTTCAAGCCAAACCTATGCTTTTTGTATTAAAGAGTAATTTAGTTACTTCTTCAAGAGTGCTGTTATAGTCAATGCTGTATGGTTGTGGCCATCATGGTAATTCTTGTGTCTGTCTGTCGTGGTTTTGTTTATTACCCGAGTGGTTGGTGGTGAGGACCGGCTTGCAGAGGGTCCCACCACTGTGTGAAATTGACATCAGATGGTCATGACGACTAGAACAATATCACATTCGGTCTTCATTGAGCAAGGGGCAGCTGACCCTAACACAGACTACACTGAGACCCCCGCACAGGACCAATCACAGCTGTCAACACTTCCCTTAAAACATGCCCTCTTCTGTCTATCCTTCTTGCCTCCAGCTCCCCCCCCCCCCCCTCCGTTTTCAAAGTTAAGCAACAATTTAAGCTGTACTACTTTGCTAATTTGCTTCTAGTTCTAGATTGCTTCGACTTCTGTTTAAGAACAGCATGACATTAACATTTACCCTACAGAAAACCCTCTCTTATAAATGTTCCTGCTCTAATTGGGCATACTTCATGTTGGACAGAGCATGTTGTACTTAAAAGAAAAAAGTAATCATACTCTTTCATCTTTCGACATTAACTTTCAAATCTGAAATTACTTGCTAGCAAAAATTATATAAACCAATAGCATTATAGTTTAATCACGTTTCCAACCCTCACAATCCAAACAAATTCTGGTTCTGCAATCCTCTGTTTCACACAGAAATGCATCATATCATGGAAGCTAAATGCATTGTGATTACTATGTCATGTTATAAAAGAAAGGAAAGAAAGAAAGATGAAAAAATGGAAATGAAACCACGTCAGAATCAAACAGTATTATCTAATACAATGAGCTTGAGCTGTGTTAGCTGTGGAATGGCCACAATACATCTAGAAATTCTGATTAAATGAAAATTTGGAATGGTCTCTTGGTTTTTATCTGCATCTATATATGTAACGGGATATTTTCAGGCAAATTTGAAAGGTTACTATGAAGGGCTTAATAAGAAACTAGGGTAGGTAGGAACATAAAAAATTATAATAATGAGAAGAATATTTGTGATGCTCCAAACCTTTATGTAAATTAAGATAATAAATGTATTCTATAAAATGTATTCTTTTGTTTCCAAAATTAAAAAGAGAAAACTGGCATAGATAGAGCTGTACTGTATTCTTCCATGAGCTGGTTCATGGTGGGGTGCTTAGGATAGGGTGTTGGTTAAACAGGTGAGTCATGTTCTCTTCCCCTCCCACCCTATTTAACCGGGGAAACCCTTCAGGCAGGTGGGGGAGGGAGGGTGGGCGGCTGGGTGGGCAGACATGGGGGGGGGCAGCAGAGGAGATTGCTGTGAGCTCAGCATTTTCTAGGGCTCAGACCAGAGCAAACAGACAGGCAGAGAGAGCGAGAGAGAGAGAGAGAGAGAGAGAGAGAGAGAGAGAGAGAGAGAGAGATGTTCCCGCTAAATAAGCCTCCGTCTGAGCTGTGACTGTGTGCACGCCTGGTGGCACCACCGCCTGGCTGTAATTCCCATGATGCAATCCGTATGGGGTGATGATGATGACCATAATGATGAAGATGATTATGATGACTACCCACTTTGTGGCTTTATATCATCTGTCCCTTTACATGTAGATCTGCGGCACAGCTAATTCCCCTTTAATCTCCTAAATGTTCCGACCTAGCAGAGAACGAGACACTCATAGCAACAGCTCTTTAAATAACATATTACGGGACAGGCTGCACCATATGCAGCGAGAGAAACGTTCGTCGAAACCATCCATGCAAAATATGCGAAATTGTGATGAAACCACTCAAAACGAGTCCTGAAAAAACTTGAAGCGTGTGTGTGAAAGTGTTTATAGCTCGAGTCCAGGTGGCCCAGGTGGGGTGACATGAGCGGGCGGAACTCTTTCGTGTTAGCTCACCTAGCTGCTATTTCTAATAGAGCCAGTGGAATGTCCCGTGCAGCCGAGTGAAAATATGCTCTGTAGGTGTGGGTGAATATGTAGCACTCATCTGTTGATGGCACATTTTTAAATTATAAAAGAAATAAAAAACTGCTGCCATGTTGATTTATATCTATTTATATTAAAGTCAAGATGGTCTGCGAGTTTGACACCTAAATGCAGTGGTGCAAAGGCATTTTCTCTCTGCTCTTTCACACAGCCTCTAACGCTCTCTCTCTCTCTCTCTCTCCACCTCTTGCCAAAGTCTGAATGATGATGTGAAATGAATATGTGTCATAATTCTGAAGCGAGTGGGAAGATGTGTGGCGTATGTCTGTGTCTGAGAGAGCAAAAAGTCCTTTGGTTATGAACTCGAGCATTATGGTACTGTAAAGGTTTGAATAATTGAGAGCCTACATTATTTTGAAATGCCATTCTCTGCAATTGAGTCAGGGAGTTTAATATGGAGGGCATTGGAAGCCCTGTGAAATGTGAAGGAGCACATTCGGTCCACGGGCGCTTGTTCGCCATTGGTTGAAGGCTCTCTGACACGAGATCTGGGATTTTATCACACAGATGACATTGATTCTGTCAGTAGCCTCGCGTGATGTCCATCTCGTATGTTTGTATCTCATGGCCTTGTATGACCATACCCATTGACCAATATGTGAAACAAAAACCTGCCATATTTAATTCATATTTCAAAAGTGTCCTGGTCTGCATGAGTGCTAGCCACAGATCAATCTTAGGGATTGCACAAGGCAGCCGTCGGGTAGGGAGAGAGGCGTTATCGATTTATCAGTGGAATATAGCATGTGTTTACCTTAAATGGCCACACTAAACCCAGCTGTCACCAACTTGACATGCTGACATTTACACACACATATGGGGGAGATAGATGGAGTCAAAAACACTCTCAAACACACATTCTTACGGTTAAATAAGTACTATAAATACTTATAACTATACACATCCTCCGTGCATAAAGGTTTACCTATTTTTTAAATTTTCAACCACACAGACCGGTGCGCCTTTTCGCGAAGCCAGACGCACACACACACACACACCTGGCACGCAGACAGCGGAGGGTTGGGTGGAGAGCCGCTTGCAGTGTGAGATGCAGCATTGCGGGCCATAAAAAGGATAGTTTAACAATTGATCGGCAGAGCAGTGGTTGAAATGGCAGCTGTAAATCAATTTTATCTCCCAGCCTCTAAAGAGTGTTTTCTAATGAGGTTAATGTCACATAATGACCAAATTCCGCCATTTAAGAGATGCCCTCAAGGTGTGCACGCAAGATAGATGTCGCCCCGGCACGAGTTAACGCAAGACCCCTCTGCACACAAGAGAAAAGGTTCTCCTTGATGAACGCCTTGTTTTATGGTAAAAAACGGAAATGCAATGATGGTAGATAAAAATCCTGTGGAAAACTGTTGAGACTTTGCATGGTGGAATCTTTTAGAACAGACCGACCCAGCACTAATGCTCTATGACATTACAGGTTAATGTCAGGGCAGTGGTAGGAGGACTAAATGCCGGAGGAACACGCACACAAACACACACTCAGAGAGCTTGAATGCTTGTTTTACAATTCTTCACAACCCGAGCAACTGAACTGATACATTTCAATTTGCGTATTGTAAGAACACACACACATGCACGCTCACCCGTTTATGCTCCAACCTCTTCTCCTCAGGTGTAAAGAGTTTGCCGTACTCAGCTATTTGCACCCACTCAGGAAAAAGATTAATTCAAGCTCTGGACAGAAGAAGAAATATTAAGAAATCTGTCAGATTCTACGACTAGCATCTATCATAAGAGCCCTAAAGCTATTACTATGATCTAATCAGGTTTAATATAATATCCTATCAAAGCCATGTCCAAAAAATGCTTGCCCCAATTCTAAAACCACATTACAACTGATGACACAGGCTGAATAGTTTTGTTCTCTTTCTCTCGCTTTTTATTGCCATGCAATATACATGAAGAATAAATACATTTTAAATAATAAACTATTATTAGAATAATCAATATATTCATAGTGTGAAACAATGACAATTTGAAATATTATACATGAGTATTATGTGACCAAGGACACCTACACATAGTGCTAACAAATACCACATGTGTAGGTGATGTCAAATCTGAGCGCTTTGAATTGTGGGTAAACCATTTCCCCATTTTATTTATATATAAGAATTTCTTTAGTCCTTTTCATCACTCTCTCTCTCTCTCTCTCTCTCTCGTTCTCTCCTTTAACAAATTGAGTGGTAGATGAGATGATTTTTGGGGGGGATTAGGCAGCCGTGGCTGTGTCTTGCAGGCGCTGACCTATAAAGAAGGCCTTTAAGGAGCCTCATTAATCCACCTGTCCAGGAATACTATATTTATATGTGTCTCTCAGGTCTGGGCTGAGGTGCTCAAATGCGATCTGGAATTACCACCACTGGCACCTAATTCATTCCAGTGTGATTAGTGACACAACCACACGGAAGCCGCTGTGGGTGGCATACGGCGCAGACGCTGGGGCTTTATATGGGTAAGCCAGCACAGTGCTGACAGGAACGTGTGTGTGTGTGTGATTGAACATTTACAAAACTCTTTGGTTTAATACAGTAGCCTTACTCTTGGTTGGCCATCACATATGCAGCCTTTTACCCTCTTCATCTCCACAATTCCTTCCCACAGTATCCGCTCAAGTCTCGCTCTCACGTTCACACACCCATCCACATTCGCCTTCTAAACATCCATCATATACCCTATTTTGATCCGTTTCACGTTTTGAAGCACCACTTGCATTCGATGAGGGTCTTTCTCTCACTCCTTCCCTCGCTCACGTCATTTTTCTTCTTTTCTTTGATTGATATGTGAAATAAGTCCCTCTCCTGCTCTCTAAATGCAGCCGGTGTGGAAGGCCTGAAAGGTGGCCATTGTCAATGCGAGAGCACTTTGTCAGGAAACAATTCTGTTCCCAAGGCCCTGAGGACATGTTAAAAAAGATACAGCCCCCATTGTGTACTATAGGAACTTTAATTTTGCTTGTGAGGTCATTTTAATCCTGATGAATTTTTATAGTCGCTGTGGCGCTGAATGGGGAGCAGTGCTAATGCTTGATTAAAAAAAAGAGAGAGAGGAAAAAATCTACCACCCACAGACCACCTAAACTTAAGGCATTAAAAAAGCCAGACAGAAAAGAATTGGAGAAGCTTTTGTTGAGGGACACATTGGGGTGTATTTAAGTTTACAATGGACTTCTCCTCAATGGAGACTGGTTCCTACATGGAAGCTTAAGATCAGTGGGGGCTTAAAGATAGCCATAGTCTAAAGAAACACCGGTCATCGCTAAAGCAGTCTGAGAGAGGGAATTTGAAAAGAAGAAATAATGTGATGCTTTTCTCTTTTCAACTCCATCCCCTCTATATTTATGAGGGTTTTACAGAAACGTGAAGCGGCACTGTAATACCACACCATAAAAACATGGAAAAGGGAAGACGAGCAGGAAACGCCGGAGCGTCTGTAATTGAATTAACAGGAGGAAATCTCATGCCATTTTTAACTTGTTTTGTCTGTCTTTTCAATACACATTTAGAATCAAAGTTCCTCAGACTTCCACAAAAGCAGAATTGTTGTGGGTTCCAGGCCCTCCCCTCACAAGAGAGTTCTGTAACTTTGAGGTTTACTCTGAGATTTAGCTTAATCCCCATTTGTACGCCGAGACTTGATCTGGTGTTTGCGTCGTAGTTTTACTTCCTTCATCTTTTCTGTAGGTTTTCAATGTTTTTGTTGTCAGTGTGACTCTCTTTGTCTTTTTTGTGCAAACTCTTGAATACGACTTTGAATGTGGCTCGAAGGAAACACAGGCAGTCAACAGACGCAAACTATGGTGGCTATAGACTAGAATTCAATTAGCCACAGAGATGCAGTAATTGATCCAAACGAGTGAGTTTTTCTTTCTTCGTTTTTACTTTTAACTTATCGTTCATCTCCTCTCCCATCCCCCGCCTGCAAAGTTTTTTATAAGCTGTTGTTTAATGAAAACAAAATCCTGTTTTCAGAATAAGGACTGGCTGCCTGACTCATGCTCGGCTATTTATACAGTCTCCAGTCTTTCCAAATGGGAACATGTTATGCCTTGTGCTAAACGCATCATTTGCATCACTCAGTGCTGTATTTGGAGATGTTTGACTCTTGAGTCTTTGAACTCGAGTCCGATATAGCCTGCGCCACACAGCCTGTGTGTTATTCCTTTCCCCACCCCCACAAAGTTTCAATGAAAAAACTTTCAAAGAAAACATTTTCAACGCGTATCCAAAAAGTTAAAGAACATAAGCGGATATGAGTGCCATTGTTTGGAAGCACCTAAACGGGAAGTTGTCTGTTGCGGTAAATCACTGATGGAAAGTTTACGATGTGCTGCAGCTGACTTCGAGTCACTTGCTTTGTGCGTTTGTCAAATTTGGCGGGTTAAACTTTGTTTTACCTAACTCTGCTCTTTGCACCCCGCTTCTCCACCAGGGGCTTTCAGAAGCACGCGGTGCATTAATATGGACACCTGCTTTGTTCCCTGGTTTCTGTTGTCATGCCTTGTACACTCATTCCTCCTCTTTCAACATCTTTCAGTGGTCTGTCTGTAAAGGGCCTACCTGATCTTAAAGCAGGGCTGAGGTTTCACTCCGTCACCCATCCTCTAGAGAGAGCGTGTGTGCAAGGGACAATGCATTGCTCAGAGATTGCTCTTTTATAGCTCACTATACTTTACTTTAGGAATTTATTAGTTGTCTCTCTTTTGTCTCAGATGTCTCTCTAATATTTATTTATATAAAATACAGTTGAATGGATTATTTGGTTAGTTGTCATTTGTTTTGTTTTAACAACAAGCATTTTATTGGTTTTCAGAAAAGTTATTTTTGAAATAGTTTTGCCAATATATAGTATATATATTTAAGAAATTGTTTCAATCTAATTTAATGTACAGCGAATGACCGTTTTTATCGGCTATATTTATTTCAGTAAAAATACATTTTCTCATGTCCTGAATCAGCGTCTGACTCTTCAAGTCAAAATGTAGCACGCACCTGTGCTGTTCCAGAAACTCTTTACAATCTACAAAACAGTGTCACAAAGCAAGAGATGAAATGCACGATCAAACACCAATTTTTCATTTAATTAAATCTCGCTGAGGTTAAGCGGGAGAGAGAGATGGTGGGGAGGGGTTTGCGAGAAAAAGTAAGGAAGAGCGAAAGATAGAAGAATACAGAGAAGGGCACAATATGTTCTGTTACATTATACTTTCTTAGCTGAGAGAGAGGCAAAAGGGCAGTGAAAAGGAATACTTGCTATTTAATTACTGTCAGCTGAATGAGCTGCGCTCTCTGCCGTTCTCCTCACCCCCTCCCTGATGTTAAAATTCTTATTCACTTAGTATGTAGGTCACATTACAGTGGTGTCTGGTTATTGGACATGGGCTTAGATAACTGTTTGTTGAGTATTAAATGCTTTTGCTGCCTCAGCACCCTTTCTAACTGGTATTTTTCACACAGCTGTGCTACTGAAAAGAGGCAACACTGCTGCAAAAATCGCGTCGCCATCCCAGCACCAAACATCGCCCCCCCCGCCCACCGCAAACGTCGAACTGCCCATAGGGGTTTTTAAAAGAGGCACCGTCTGTGTAAACTATTTATCTTTGTGTTCATAAGGAAAGAGAAAGTTTATGTTTAAAGTGTCTGATAAAGGAGCTTAGTGGCGAAGCAGATGGGAACGAAATGTTCAGGAAAAACTGTAAAAGAAGCCACACACCAACCCCCCCCAAAAAACTGCGGTAAACCCTGTGACCCCTTGGTCCCAAGGTGTAAGTCAACCAGACGAATCGCTGCTTTCTTTCCGCTAATCTGTGTTTGCTTTCTGTGACCTTGCTTGCGGCTAATGTACGTCGTTCTCACAACGCCTAATGGCCGGGTGGGCCGCCCCTGTTGCCGCAACGTTGCCACAATGTTGCCAAGCGCTGGTGAGTTCTGTCTCTCAGCTGGACTTTTTTCTTTATCTTTCTCGCTTCCATTCTCTTCCTCCCTTCCTCTACCCTGTGAAGAGAAGAGCCCAGATGGTGATTGATTTTTCGAGTGCTGACATCTCTGCTTGAGAAGCCTTGTGCTCCTCTTCCTTTGTGCAGAGCAAGTCAGGCACACTAACATCATGATGCGATCAGCGGTTCCATACCGCCACCGCCGACTAGCGCCATTGATTGACAGATCACGCACGCCACACATCACCACACACAACAGAACGATCCGGGTACTTAAAAAAGCCACTTCTATTGAAAGAAGACTGAAACGGTTAAGAAATAAAGCACAAAGTCACTTGGGAGACCTCTGAGACCTGGTGTGGTACGGCTGAAAATGTGGAAATGGAACACATTGATCTGAAGAGGCACCACGCTGCTTCTGCATAGCGACGGGAGATAGACGTTTGCCACTGTGCAAATTTTCTACGGGTCTATTGAGTCGACTCCAAAGCTCAAATGATGTCATTGGCTAACTAGCCATTCTCAGGCCATTGCCTCTGTTTGCGTGACTAAATACATACAATTAAGGGCTCGGCACTTCTCAATCTCTATGAACTCATTGTTAGCCCGGGTTCAAGTGCACTGATAATGGGGGCCGGGGGAAAACAGGCGTATCATCGTGATACTGCACACACACAAGGCTGGTGGGTAAAAGAAATGTCTCATTATCTGACGCATTCTCGTTCACCCAACAACTCTCTCGCTTCCTCTCTCCCTCTGATTTGTTCTTTTGTTTTCCTTAGGCACTCCATTTTCATGGAGGTATGACGTTGTGTTAATGCCCGTCTCTCTCTTTCTCTCCCCCCCTCCTCCTCTTTCTCTCTCTCCACTCTGCTGCTAATTCTCCAGTTAAATGCATCATTAGTCATTTAGGGTGGTGTGAAAGTGGCTGGACAGTGGACAAGAAGACCCAAATTTGCAACTTGATGAGGAAAAATAAAAGGCTGATAGATCTATGATAATGAAAGTAATCAGCCCTGAATATGGACGCAAAACGAAACAGTCCAGAGCTAATCCTGCTCTCATTATATTCCGGGCAGATAGAGACCAAATGTCCGCATAGATTGAATCACGATGTTCTTTCACTTTTGCTCTCTTCCTAGAAAAGCAGACCAGACACTGCCAGTGTTGAGAACTTTCTGAGACCTTTATCTAAATCTTACATGGACAACCAGAACGCTCAGGCCATCTGTTGATTACTAGAGTAGCAGTTATTGTGCCCCACACTTTCCCTCAGCTTTCTTTATCTATCTTCACATAGATAACCCGGCACTAGGCCATCTGAGACGTGAGACGGTGAGGGTGGGATGGGGGGGTGTGTGCTTGCAGCTGGAACGGCAGGCTGAAGGTAAATGGATCTTATTTTGAGGAGTGTCAACATGTGTAAGGGTGCCCACGGCTCATTGCTCGGCCCTGATCCCTCCACAGATACGCTGATGGATGAGGAGCGGGGGCCCGGCCCCAGCCAGGCTCGCTCCGCGCTTTTCTCTCCCATCTCTCTCCATCTGTAATCATCTCTCTCTTTTTCCTAACAATACATCCTTTCTCTTTTTTTTGCTTCATCTCTTTGTTTTTCCCTTCTGTACAAATGTGTCTTTTATTTGACTTTTTCTGCTTTTCCTACATCCTTCTTCCTGTTTCTTACATTTGCTGTAACTCTTCATTTGTCATAAATCGTCTTTTCTTTATTTCACCCATGTTTTCTCTCTTTGTCCCTTGTTTTCAGCCATGGTTGAACACAGAATGTCAGGCTGTTCAGGGTCTGGCAGTCATTACTCCGGGACCACACCAGGAGGCCTGTAAACGATAATGCCTTTTTAACCAGGTTCTGTGGTTTAGTCTAATCTAGAAAACTTTCAGAGTCCACTTTTTGGTTCACTACACCTGTTACCTTGCACTCATATGGGCATATCTCAAGTCACCACTGTCCTACTTCACCAAGTTTTTCTCTTCAGCACCAAGCACTGGCAGTCAAATGGCTAATTAGTTACAGATTGCTCTTTAACCTCAGGGTTACGCCGCCCTGGCAGGCAGTAAAAGTCTTAAGGGAGATGGAGTGTGGTTTACAATGTGGTGAAGTGAGGAGGTCACCAGAGTTGGAGCGCTGGAGGTTTCTGCACACGTGTGTGTTGATGTTTGTGACAATGGCTGGGCAGCTTTGGGAACTCTGTAAACCCAAAATCCATTGCCTGTGTTCCCAACCAAAATACTCCCCAGACACTCCCCACGCACACTTAAGCCTATTTGAACGCGACAGATTTTCCCTGAGGAGGTCAGGTAAATTTGTGTTTCACAGACGTACTTTGTGATTTTAATCCCGTACAAATCAAGCATGTCTGTATTTTTCTGTACACAACCCCAGTAAACATTATGGAGAAAATCACCTACTGTTTTTCGGTTTACTCAGGGATCATGTGAGAAATCGAATCCCTTCCGGATAGTAGTGTCTGTGATTGCATCATATCATTTTTTCACAATGCTTCTCATTTATTTTGACCTTCGTTGAATACCGTAACTATAACAAATTTTCTTGTTTCGCTGCCGTGTGCACCTTTAATATGAATTTAGACCTTTTTGCCAAGTTTCTGGGTAAAGTAACAGTGGGTGGCTGCCAGCACTGCCAGCATCTGATGTAAAAATAAATCAAATAAAAAATGCTCAGGACGGTCACTGTAGCACTGCATAGGGTAACATTCCCATCTTAATTCATTTTGTGCTTTTTGTTTATTTTCCACAGCACATTTTATAATGACCACATCCACACAATAGGCACATCAACTCTGGTAAAAACTACAAAGATCCCAATTCTGTCTGAATCATATCACAGGTGCGATGATAATTGTAACTCATTTATCGTTTGAAAAACAAATCCGGTCCGAATAATGTTTTAGAAAGAGAATGCCATCGAGTTTGTTTCATTCCTGCAATCTGTCACTCCAAAGCATCTGGTGTTCTTTTTATTCTCTCTCAGTTTTCTTCTTCTGTCGTTCCTTTACTCTTTCAGTCCTTTCCTGAATCTTTTCAGCGTGTCATTACAAACATGCTCAATTGGATACGCAACAGTCAATGCAGCAGCCCCTCAGACAGCGAGCAGAGAAAGGGGCTTCTGAAGATTCCTAATCCACCAATCCCTACGTGTGCATCTGGGAAACCTGCTTTACCAGTTAACCTCTGCTGTCCTCATCGGGCTGACTGATCACAAATAAATAATTAAAGGAGATAAGGAGATAAGGAGAGAATAGAGGCATGACATATTGTCATGCACACTTCCATGCACACAAGTCCCAGGATGCTTTCTTGTCATGGCACATCACACCTTCTCTCTGTCTCTATCGCTTTCTCTCTTTTTGTCTGTGCTCTAAATCTCTCTGCCTTTCTTTCCATCATCTCCTTGCCCCTGCATGTGTCTCTGGTGTTGGATGTCAAGCTAATAGTTCCGTAATGCATCCTCTGAATGATAGTCACACTACCTCGCAAAGCAGCAAGACTGAAATCTAAGAGTCCGAGAAAGCATCTTCACAAAACTAAGACAGTATTTACAATAATTTTATTAACAACATTTCAGTTGTCTCTCTCTCTCTCTCTCTCTCTCTTTTTCTCTCTCATCGTATGGGCTTATTTATATGAGTTCATAGCCATGTCTTTTGATGCAGAAGAAAGGCATCATTATCAATACAATAAGAACCATTCAAGTACCTGACCAAGAAGAAAGCTCGCACAACCTCAGAAAAGCTGTCATTATAGGCTTTACCTCTGGATACACTGAAAGATTAAAAATACACATGACTGTCAACACACATTAGCTCCAAAATAAGAGTCACTCATTTAGTTTTTCTCTTTTTTTTTAACAAGATTTTACTGACATTTTTATTAATATTTCAGGGGTTATTTCCTAAAAACCACAAGCATGTCATATTGCGCACTGTCCCTAAAATAACCAGTAATTGTAGTATATTACCTATTAACTGTTTGCATCAGCGAGCAGAATGTTGTCCTTGCCGAGTCCTCTCATAACTTCTGTCTCATATATCTGATGAGCATGCGTCATTGAATGACTCATATTTTCCATAATCGTTTAAACACTTTGTTTTGACCACATGTGCGAGATAGTGCCGTAAATTACCAGTTTGGGTCTTAACGCAATTCGTGGTTGTATGCTAATTAATCATGCGGTCGCACAAGAGTACTACCTTATAAATAACAACAGGGGGAACAGTTACAAATGTTGGGAGCTTATTCTCCAACACAATGCCAATTGATTGCGTTTCCAAATCAGTTTTGGGCAGTTCGGCCAAGCTATGGAGGATGTAGAGCTAGTTTATGTGCATTTTGTGTGTGTGTCTTTTTGTGCGCGCACGTGTGTGCTGTTGTATGTTTTGTTGACATCTAATATCAAGCCTTGGTTTTGCAGGTCCCTTGTTTTAGTGCTCTTGGACAGGGAGACGATGCGATTGGCTTTGTTCAGTCTTGCTGGCAGTCGACACATGCTGACATCTGTTCACTCCCAGCCAGTCAAACCAATCTCAATCAGAAGATATACACACACTCAATCACACGCGCGTACACACACACACACACACACACACACACACACACACTCACGCTTGATGAAAGATTCACTTGCTCTTCCGAATGCATGCACACACACAGAGCATCATTCCAACACCTTAGATCGTATAGAGAGACACTGATAGCGCTTTCATCACACATATCATACAATGATCAACAAACACACACACACATATATATGCAATCAGTATATTTCAGTGCTGCATGATTCTGGCTTGTATGTACCAAATTTGGTTTTGCACTGTTAATTCATAAAACAGGCAGCTGGAGCGTTTGCACGGGCCGCTGTATGTATCTGAGATGTGTGGAATGTGAAGCCAGTGTTACAAGCGTTTGCCGGCTCTCTCTCCCCCGCAAAAAACCTGCCGCACTCCTTGGGTTGTCTTCCAGAAAAGAGCTTGCGTCCCCTGAAAAGCCTGTTTCAAATTAAACGTTGTCGAGCAGAGAGAAATTAATGTGACGCGGCCAGATTTTGTATTTTTGTTACAATTACCCCAAACTCCAAATTAATTCTTTGCAGACGCAGAGCAATGGTGAGCAGGTGGCTGCCATATTTGTGCGGGACAGTCTGAACCACGGCTCGTGCCTCGCTTGATAAAGGCCGCTCACTCTGAAGCTCGTATGACACACTGTCCCCTTCCCACGAGTCTCTGCCACACTCCTCCCCTCTCTCTCTCTCTTTATTCTGCTTTATTCTTTTCTTCCTTCCATCCATCTCCCTCTCTCTCTTGTCCTTCTTTCTTATACTAATACGATATGACATCATTTATCCGCACGCATACATATTTAACACTTGTTCATGGGTAATCATGTACCTTGGAGAATCACCCACTCCAGCAAGTGCCCTCCCTTCAAAGTGACTTCGTACTTATTCCGATAGTCCCACCTTTAAGTGAGGGAACAGGCACTGGAGAGTAGAAGTGATCTAATGTTATTAACTGATCAAACTGACTCAAGGAGGAAATGGAAACTCTGCGAGCCAAGAGAACATTTATAGAGGGGGTAACAGACGCAGAGCTTTTATTGTACTTAACAGATTGTGGTTTCCTTACCAACACAGCCATCAAATCTTTTACTTTAATCCAGAGACGCAACTGTTTTCTACCTATCTAGGCGCAGCATTCTTGTTTGAACAAACCTTTCCTGTTACTCATATGGGTAGTTGAAAAATAAACTGTAATTTATGTGTCCTATGGTGGAACTGGAAATTTAGAACGGCTAATATTTTAAACTACAAAAAATATATTTATAATTAAAAAAGCACAAGAGAAATGGATCTTTATTGTAAGTATTTTCTAAATTCATTTGTGCTACGTCCCACCATAGGACACAATTATGGTTTATTTGTCAAAAACCCATATATATATATTCACATAATGTCTAATTTTATTGCAGTTAGTTTTAAGCACAGCTTCTCTTTATCTCCACATGTAAGAAAATACAATCTCTGCAATATCTTGGACAGTAATAACATAAAATACTTACTTCTCAAATTAAAAGGACATTAATTAATTTAGCTCAAAAATGTCACAAACTATGCTCAGATTTGCCAAGATCCACCGTTTAAAGCCAACTATTTTAAAATCATTAAAAGATTCCCATCAGGTAAAATTATCTAAACTACACCATCCGCACTTATTTTATAGCTCTGTAATCTTACAGCATGTCAACAATGATCTAATTTCTTTCTATTTTCATTACTCCTAAGAGAAGGAGGAATTTTACGAGAAACATTTGAGACAAAAGTAATGCTTTAAACAAACTCCATAAAATCTCCTGTGCTATGTAAATTTTAATCCAGGGATTCATTTCCCATTCATTTGTAAGTGCACATTCTCCAGTCATACAGTCCATGGGTCTGGATGTTTGCGGGGGATTCTCCGAGTAAATCGTCTACTTGTAAGAGAGGGGGGGACACTCTGAGGAGCATGACAGTAATATTGTGCGGCAGACACAACTATTTCACTAGGGCTTACAGGCCCTCCCGGATGATGTAGTCTGTCAGCACTACACAGATCCAATCTGAACTCTGCCACCATTCCCAAATATTCGCTTGGATTATGTCTCTGAATATGACTGAACGTTCGGCAGACGTGCAGAAGGAAAGGAGGAGAGAGGTAGATGGAAGACGAGAAGCAGATGAGTAATCCTCATGTGTCTTTCTAATGCTGCAGATGAAGTGTAGTGAGAAGGCGTACCGTGGGACGGTTTGCGGTTGACACGCACACGTGCGCGCACACACAAGCATACTTTAAATTCTCTTCTTGTCATTTGCACCTGCTTATTTGGATTTAACACTTGATTTAATGTCCTAAAGCTACATTCAGAAAGTCATACCGACGACAGAAACTTAGAACGACGGTGAGAGGAAGAAAAATCCAAAGAGAAAATTATTCAGCCTGCTGAGGAAAAATAGGAGCGAGGGGTGCAGGCATTCTGAGGGAGGACAGTAACATTCTGTTCTAGTGAGCAATTTGATGATAAAACAACAAATGGGCACACAAACCATTGCATCGGCCAGAACTGATTAGAATATATCAGCACACCTCTTCTCAGCAAGGCAGCTGCTCGGAAAACACAGTCTTACGGCAAAATGAGAAAGGCTTTTGTGTGTGAAAGTGAAAACTATTTTTAATTCATTATTCTTGGCCTTCAATGCTCAGCGTTATTCATCTTTGATACTGTGATAGATATTACAAACATCAACATGACATCACGTTTCCTACTTCTCATTATTAACAGATTAACGGTTATATACGAATGCACTCGAATGTAATTGTTTTAAGATACTTAGATATGAAAGGTTTGTAAACATATTTTTATTTAGGCTTTATGTTTATGCATCTTACACTAGGTGGGTATAACAGAGGCATAATAAGATTCCAGTTTTATCCTAAGCATAATCTTTTTCCAGCATGTCTTTTCTCTGATCTGAACCCATGACCCACCAACACAGTGCTTTAGATCTAAAAGGAAGGAGCGAAAGAATCTTTCCATATATATTTCCTAGAATTTCAACAACTTAACTTGTGCAGCTTCGGCGCTTAATGGCTTTGTGTGAGGTTCATACAGTTACTCAAAACTGTGGCCCTCCGGAGCACCTCTTACATGCTTACTGTGTAACAAACCCTTCATCTCAACCTGCTCTTCCACTCTCTCACAGCCAACAGCTGAACTCTTCCTCCAGCCTTTAGACCCTCTCTACAGCTAATGCGTTCTTTTATGGTACTTGCATTACTGAGCCACTGAGTGACAGAGAGATGAAAAGATAGCGAATTCACCATTTGTAAGTTAAACCCATTCCAGCCTTGCCCCAGTTTAAATTACACTGTTTTTCTTTTTTGATTTCCATTTTGCGCATAATGCTCTCTCTCAGCATGTTTTAAGTTATATTATTAGCGGGTCTCTGGAGAGTTTCCCCCCTCGTTTTTGGGGTGGGATTCTGGGCTCTGGATGCATTAGCTTGTCGTAATTGGCGAATGATCATGGGATGGAGTGTGGATGGAGAGAGAGCTTGCAGCTCAGCACGCACCCCCCCCCCCACACACACACACACACACACTCGTCTCTGTGCTGTACGGCTGTGATACTGGAAGTCAATGAGGGCCCTATCAGTCAAGCCTAATGCTCGGCCCTAATACACTTTAATAGCTTCCTCCGCTGTCTCCGATCCCTCTTCAGCATTGATCTGAAATCATCTTTCTTATTCTTTTTTAGGGGGTCTTTGCAGACTTTCACAGCATTTATTGCTGTCACCTGTCTCGTGTGCTCAGATTAATACGGGCCGATAGGGTTGTGCTGGGGAAGGAAGCCATTTATTAGCCTTCGGATGTGGCGTGCGGCCGGTCGCTTTGCGAGCTTCGGGAAAGGCTGGAGACTTGGCTGAGCTGCCGTGTTGTACGAGCCCGTTTGAGCCCAGGAACTGTCAAATGAATGTGTAAAATACCCAACGCCTGCGCAGGCTGTCACACAAAGGGCTATCACCCTATTATTCAAGAGCAGCCATGGAGCCAGGCCAGACTAGAGTGTTTCGGGGGGAAGGGAAAAATCGGCTTGATTGTGATTTGCCATTTATAATTGGCCAACGATGTGAAATGGTCGGCAGCCAGACTTTTTTAAAAAGGCAATCTGTGGCGGTGGAGGGGCCGATGGTTCGCTAATGACAGCTAGCGCAATACGCCTTGGGAACAGAATGGTGCTCGTGTAAGGGTACAGAACACAAATATGTTTATCTGAAGTCTGCGGTGTTTGCGTGACTCAAATGGCATTGTCTATTGATTTCTCTTTCCTAAACATGGCCGACACAATGGAACGAAAAGACAGAAGCAAAAGCGAAACATTGTTGCAATTTGGAAACAAACAAACCGAACCCATCTTTAATTCCAGAGTCTTGTGGCTTATTAAAAGAAGACGCATAGCCGTTTTCGCATTTGTTACGCCTGTAATCTTAAAGGTGAATAATTTTTTATATTGGTTTCTGTCGCTGCCATCCTGTTCTGGGGTGCTGGGTTTAAACTCCGAAATGACACGAGGTCAAGGCTGATTCTCCTGTTGGCAGAAAGGCATGGCAGACGATTTCTCGAGGGCGTCTGCCTGCACATTGTGAGCTCAACAAAAGATAGTATTTGATAAAGGTCCCCCTCCCCAAAACCCCCCATAAATAATGAAAAGTTAATGAAGAGGTAACTTAATGATGTAATGAATATGGCAACACAAGGTCAAACAGAACTGTCGTGGGTTGGGTGGGTTTGTGAAGTGCACACTAGCTTGTGTGCGTCTGCAAGTGTGAGTGTGATTTGTGTGCGTGTGTGTGTGTGCAGTTTTAATGAATGTTTTGTCACAGGAAGTGTGATAATGTTTAATTAGTTTCATGTGTGTGTGGCATGTTATGCGATTCTTAGATTGCCTGCTGTCAGATGTTAACTGCGTGTGTGTGTGTGTTTCTGGTCGATGTTTGGAAGAAAAACGAGTTAAAATCAAACAGGTTTGACCGAGTGTTACACATAAGGAGTGTATACCTTTTTTTATATGTAAGGCAGAGTGCCTATGAAACCCTTCTGTTTTGGACAGTTTGTTTGGGAGTGTGTGTGCGGTGGTCTGGTAGTAGGGTGGGGTCTGGACTGGTGATTAAATATTGAGGAGGTTTGAATAATACGATGAGAGTGTGCGAGGTTCAGGTGCAATCAATAGGGCAGACAAGCGAGTCATCACTGACTGAAATCCCTGCCTAACATGCTGGGTGCCCATGCATTAGTGTGTCCTACAAGATTTGTTTAATAGTCCTGCGTTTCAGTTAAATCTCTAATTATAGCTTACATTATTAGATTATGACGTACAACAAAGTAGACTCTCCCTTTCTTATACTGAGACATATTGAAAGAAATGAAAAATTCTGTATAAAATATTAGGACAGGTATATTTTACATTACCTACTTTTGTTTTTAGACAAACATCAATCAGTGTGTGAACACAACACCGGTAAGTTTTCTCTTAGACAATGAATTGTTGAGGTGGTTCTGGTTTCAGTATGTTGTCCCGGTGTGTAAAGTGCTTAGTCGGCAGCGGGCAGGTAAGCACTTCGATCTGTTTCTCCTGAACCAAGGTGAGGGACTACCATGCTGGTGGTCTCGGCTTCAGTTCTGACACTCAGCTCGATTCTTTAGATTAAACAGAGAACACTGGTCAACAGTATAAAAACAGTATAGAGATGGAGCCATGGGGTTGCGGTTAGGATAAGGTTTGTATTTGTAGACTAAAACTGTGATGTAAACTATAAAATGAAAAGCAATGATTTAAAAGCATTTACTTATTTACTACAATACAAATTTATTGTAAAATATATTGAGTCATCTGTACTTTATAATCTACTATAACTATAAAAACCAAAGCTAAAATAACAACATAAATATAAAATGTCAATTGTGTGAGCCAAGCAACAGAGGAATGCTTTGGTGAGCTTAGTAATTAAAAATATTATTAATAAATACTTTTAATAATACTTTATGTAACCCAATATAATGAGTTCTATGACAGAATTCTCATGTGAAAGACGTCATCGGTAAGTATTAGATCATAGCATAGACAACAGATGCTTGGCCAGCACTTTGATATGCAGTCAGAGAAATCCGAGTCTCAAAACACGACCACACTCACACAGGGACCCTCGCAAAGGGTCAGTACGTTTTTATCTGTCTCTCCTGAAACATTTACAGTTCCCGGACTGCACCGGCGTTGGCCAGGCGTGATTTGTAGTTCATGCACAGATGTGTTGCTGCAGAGACGTTTTAATGTGACGGGCGAGGCGGGTCTCGGTCTGTCTCTGTGGGTTTATGGAGGAGCTCCGTGTCTGTATCTCAATCTCTGAGACCTCCCCTGTGCTCCCAGACTCCCGATCTCTCCCCTTTACAAGCCTGGGGTCATGAAGAAATAGCACAGTGCCCCACTTAACCCAAGGTCAGGTCCCTGAGCAGATTCGCTGTATTCTGTCGTAAGTGCCTGACAATAAAACAGGGATGGATCGCTCGTGTCAAACTCGAAATTTCACAAGTTTGCTTCCATTTTACTGCATGTCTCTTGACAGCTAGGCAGACAGGTAAAACCCGTCTTAAACTTTAACAGTGTATATAGCAAAGAGGAAAGAATTGCAACATATAGAGTGAATGAGTGTAGCAGATTACATTTTCTAAAAATAAAATATATAGGAGGGCCTAAAACCTCCCCTTTTATCAATTGGTCAGTGAAAGAGGGTGTCAAACGTTGATGTCCTTCATAAAATGTTGATTGAACTAAATATGATATGATCTAAAATTGAAATACTTAAATTTCTGACATGTCTATATAGACATTTACATTTAGTCATTTGGCAGACAATATATAGCATTCGCTTAATTTTAACAATGTTTTTCGATGGTCATTTTCTAGCAGTAAACATCAAAACACGTGAGACATTTATTGTCTAAATTTTACCTTATTAAAGTTTTTCCAGAATAAACTTAAATTAAACTCTCACTTGGTAGAGTACAGCTAGTTTGGGATCAGTTGGTTTGAACCCTTGCCCATGATGCACTTGATACACTTGCCCATAAATTACATAAAATTTGCTTGATAATTTTTCTTACAATATTTTGGGTTAAGTGGTTGAATAATTGTGCTTGACAAATGCAGTTAATGCTACAATTTGTGTAAAATGGCCAAACGTAAAAATGGTGGGGTAGCAAGGTTGCACGCAACAAGTAAATATTAAAGAGCTAAATATTATAATGTTTTAGTAATGTTTTTAGGTAATTCAAATGTAATTATTTATTTTATCACAATTAACTGAATAATTATGAATAACGTAGACCATCAGATTTTTTAACAGCTAAAAAAAGTTCATGCAGACACAATGTAATCCATTTTCCCCTCAAAAAGCATATGTCTCTAATGTCTAAACAAGAAAGAGCACATCAAAGCGTACTGTATTTGTGGAATGTGGCACGTAGCTCCTGGGTCACTGCTGTGCGTGAGGAATGCCTTTAAAGTGAAATCATTTCCTTTTCTTAATCAAAAGATGACAGGCTTTTGTCTCTGAAATCCCATCTGCACGCCACTGCCTGCACGCGGCCTGCAGCTTCACACTACGGGCAAAATGATGGGGCGATGTTACGCTCTGAGGTTATGGGCTGGGTTTGGCAGGGCTGCTCTCGAGGTAATTCCCGCTGGCAGAGTTTCAAGTTTCCCGGAAAGGAGAACTGTTTGACATAACTAAAACGTAAAGCATAAAACTATAAAATGACTTAATTCTAGGCTAGTAGGCGTATGCTAGGATTAGTCTTGCCACTGGTGCATGTAACACACTCATGTTTCAGTGGGGAAAACAGAGCAGCCAGTTTGACGGACAGATTAAGAGAGGCCTGTGGACCTTTGCCATATGTCGAAGTGTGGTTAGCTCACAGATTGTCACGTCCATCTCAGCCTTCCCACCTCATCACCCTGGAGGCCTGAGCGTGAGGTTTATGAAGTGTGAATGGTGTGGTCGGGGTGGCGTGTGCCTCAAGAGCTCTGTTGTCTGCTGCGCTGAGAAAGCACCTGTGTAACAATGAAAGTCTTATAATGTTTGTGGTGGCACAGGGCATATCATTGAGGAGCGGCATTGTTAAAAGACATCTGCTCTCCCATCTGATGTGGATCACTATCCTGTCTTTGAGGCCGTAAGTCATTTGTATCCTTAACATTTCAGAACAGTGATTCCCATCCATCTTTTGGAGTACTTGACCTGGTTCCAAGGTTACTTGGAAAGATTTTGATTATGGTAAACCTGTAAGACGTTGGTACTTACAACTTTTTGTTAAACATTTGAACATTCAGGTTTGTGTATTATAATTTGCGAGATATTTTATGCTAGTCAAGCTGCTATGATATTTTATTTCTATTTCTATAAAATTACAAATGACTTTAGTAAACGTATCTTCCGAATTGTAAAGTTTCTCTAAGATTTGTCTTTAAGGCAAACAAGCTTAGGTGTGTCATTAAAAAAAGAGGAAGCAACTCTGTGACTCATTTTTCAACATCATGATTTTTTTTGTTGTTATAACGACCACCTCAATCATATAAATGATAATACTAAATGATATCCGATATGAATCAAAAGGAGCGCATTTCAGGAAGCATGCTTGAGCGTTAATGATGGGACCATGGGGTGAATTTCTTTTGACTCATGTTTATTCCATTGCTGTAAATACACAGAACAGACAAACTTGTGCAGTCCTGCAACCGCAAAAAAGAAAGAAACAGAGTGAAAAAAACGAACGGCCTCAAGCTGAGAAATTAAACAACTCAGGCTGTTCGGACATAAATAGTTTAATCTTTGCTTCATAAATCAGGTGGTGAGCGTTCGTTTGGCCTGAGCGAGGCCTTCAGGTTCACACTCGACCCTCTGTAAACATGTTTTCTAGTCAGGCCCCCCCAGAGTGATTCATCCAAAGAGCCATAATCAAAAACAATAACCGTTGGAAAGCGTAAATGTTTGAGAACGTCGCTGAGAAGTATGAAATAATAATCTGTGTGTGGCCTGGCAAATGCTGAGAATGCTAACATTTCACAATAAAGTTGTTTAAATAGAGACCTTGGCATGGATGACTAAGAGATAGGACATGCTGCGTTAATTACACCCACTCATAAAAATAAACCACTGCTTTAAAATACGACTCTCCATACTACAGGATTTAACCTATTAAACTGCAGTGAGGTGTGTTGCTCAGATGTGAGGAAGGGCGTATTGTTGAGAGTGAAAACAAGTTCTGAAAAAGATTTTAAAAAAAAAGAGAGAGAGATAAATAGCTGTACAGTGACAGTCAACAAAGGAACAGAGTGTTTACTCTGAACTTAAAGACTTTGGAATTCCTCTCCGCCATTGTGTGGCATTAGGACGAGAAAACAGCTCGACTAAGTGCACGTTTATTATTCTTAAACCGTGTGAAAAGTAATATGCTTTAAGGACCCGGCACATGTATCGGTGGAGCTGCAGCGGGCCCACACATAAAGTTTGAAGTTTCATCAGGGGGATGCGAGAAATGGATTATTTTCCTAGAGCATGGATTTAAGTTTTTAAGTTCACTGCCGGGTGGCCCATTCCTATTAGCCATGTTAACATAAGAATAGAGGTTGAGAGGGAGAGAGACCAGGTTGCTGGGGGTGGTTTGAATTATTCCTTGCTTCTGCATAGCAGAACATCACGTATCATGCGTTAAACTTTACAAAATTTACAAATAAAGTTTGAGATGTTAAGGTAATGTTCAAATGGGGGATATATTTTTTACCATGCTGAGTCAGTCTTGCCCGAGCCCAACAAGTTTTTGGACCACACGACAAACACGCGAGCTTAGACGGCTGGCTGGAGAACAAGGAATCCGGTCACAGAAGCGAGCTCTCTGGCTAATCACGTTACACTGTTTTTGCTTAACATTAGACTTGGTTTACCCCTGAAATGGCATGGAAAGAGCAGAGGCAACTCTTAAGTCTGAGGAGACGCATGCCGTTATGACTAAATGTTTGTATACATTTGTTGTGTATCTTGGAGTGCGCACATGGCGAACGGACTGCGCTTTAAGACATCTGGATGCGATGAAATAGAATTTGTTTAAACAGAACGAAGCCCCTCTCTCTCCACCTGGAAAGCCACCCAGAGCGCACGCCGCTCCTCACCACGCACTTGTGCAGCGATTTTAATACGAATATATTGACTGATATTCCAGAACAGCTTTATTGAGGCTTTTGAAAATGTGTGAAGACTCGCACTGCTCCCTCTGAAAGAGTGAACATGAATGCCGTGACTTCACATAACACATGCCTAAAGTGCACTTGTGGCATTAGGCTAAAACCCAAAACAAGTTTTTTTTAGACTCTTGAATAATATTGCGTAGAAATATTTGTGATAATCTCTAAAACTAGTTTATGTAGTTTTTTCTTTTTCAGATTTTGTTCTTAGTATTCTTTATGAAACTGATCTATACTTTTTTTAAGCATATGCAAAGCAAGTCTGTCATGATTTGCTGCCTATATCTTAAAGAGATGGCGCTTTTATTTACGACTACATTAATTTAACGTTTTCACACTGGGCTGTGGTCTTAATGGCATGTCTGTTAAAATGACTGCGTCAGCTGGACATGTAAATAATAAACCATCTAAATGTAAAACACTCCACTGCGATCTATGGCATATTAATCAGCATGTTTAATGAGCGACTGCTGATGAAGGGTCGGACAAAAGGAAAGAGTGGGAGAGAAGTGGAAAGTGGAATGTGCATCTAAGAGACACCTATGGATTTATCAGCCGTGACTCTTGGATGGCGGTGCAGAAACACGACTAGGATAATAAGCATCGTGGAAGCTAATCAGATCTCTAAAAGGAATTGATTGTTGGTGTTTCCGAAAGAGCAAGAGAAGGCTTGACAATAAACTGAAATTTAAGTGTTAATTTTTATGCTAATCTGCCAGCATCTCCATGTGATGCAATTTGGTTTCCCTGCTCGGCAGATATGAAATTGTCCCGCTCGCATAGAAAATGTCAGCTTGCCAGACCCTGAAAGCTTGTAATTTATTATTAGGTATGTTTCTATTAGTATGTGTAACACTTGTTAGCCTGCCTTTCTTTCCCTCTCACACACACACTTGTGCACATACATACCCCCACACTCACACGTACATACACACGCAGACTCGCATGCTCCATATGTGTGCTTCTCAGCCCACGGCCTTAAAGAGCGTCTCAGCTCAGTGGCCATAGCGCCAGGGCATTAATGTATTATCATATATCGGGTGGTCCTTGCCCTGTGGACAAAAGGCTGTTTAATACAATTTAATGACATTCCCAAGCAGGAGGGAGAGAGGGGAAAAGAAAGGGCAGAGCCCAGATTAAATTAGCATTTGTGGTTCTTATAGTTCACCCATGCAAAACTTAGCAACAGAAAAGCTATGATTCCACCCTCCTTCACAACTTTTTTATTGTTTTCGTCTTTGCCAGAGTGTCTAGTGATGAAAAGCAGTAAGAGTTGTAGAGACAGAGAAACAGAATGTAACACAGGTTGCGGATCATAACCGGTCATGGTCGTGTTCCCCAAAGGCCACGACGTGATTGATTTCCTGTGTGGTGCAGTGATGTCATGCACAAGAGACACACAGTGGTAACAGCCGGTGGCTTTGCCCGAAACCTAAGCAGTTGCCTGTCTGCCCAGTCAGTCAATCTTCAATTACTAAACAGACATCATTTTGTATATAAAGGTTACTTTTGACCTTAGAGATAACCAAGGAAATATTAGGTCATCATAATGTTTCAGTCATAAACTGAAAAAAGTCATTTGTAATCGTTTGCATTATTGTGGGATGTCAGCAAATAAAACATATGTGATGCCTTAAATTGACAAGATTTAGGCTCTCTAGACATTCTGGAACACTGGATTCGCGACTTAATACCTCTCTATATACTGCCTGCAAGGAAGACCTTTTTCAGCTTTTACACACAGCCTGTGTATTTAGTCATCTCTGTGCTGTCCACCGACACGGATCTCGGCTGTGATGCTCGAGTTTCTTTGTCTTCATCTTTATACATCTATATCTTTCTCTCCCTCTGTCTCGCTCTCCCCCTCATTTACTCTGTGTATAACCCCTGTTTGTGTTGTGTAAGGAAGCCAGTGTCGGGCATCCAGTGTTCCTGCATGCTCGATGAACACTCAGCATACTTTGTGTAGTAGGTTTGGATGCAATTCACATATAGGTCAATTAAATGCGGCAACATCTGCTCTCTTCTAACCATTTGCATACAGCATTCATATGTTAATGATGCCCCTTGTTTTGTGTGTCTTTGCGTGTGTGTGTATGTGTTTTTCACTTCCTCCCCTCCTCCTTGTTCTTTTGTAAAAAAATCAGAGATACAGATTTTTTTGGATTCAAAACGCTTCGTGTGGCGACTCCAAACCGGATAGTGCCGTCCTATTTTTATTTCCTCTGCCTCTCTCTGGCTGAAAGCAGAAACTGCTTCGCCGCAGCCGAGCACGGGTTTGTTTAGCTGCCATTGGCCCTGATTTGAACAAGAATCCTTCTACTGTAGCTGCAAAGGAAGTCCTTGCCTTTGGAAAGCAGCTTAACGCCTTATAAATCAGTGATGAGGCAGATGGACCAGCGATAATCTATTTAGAATGCCTCACAGCAAATATTGTCGTACAGATGATTAGAGATTGAGCTATTTTAACTCGGCCTTCTCTCCACCCTCACAGCAAATCTTCTGCTTCTGTGAATGATTTAAATTGGTGACTTTCCTTTCCCCTTCTTTTCCTCCCTAAATATATCTGCATTTTTGAAACCGCACGTGGGTGCGCACGCACGGGCACGCGAAATGGTGAAGTGTACATGTTTTACGACGCCATTTTCTTGGCAGGCTTCAATAGCGTGGCGTGGAACAAAGAGAGCACGGAGATGGGCCCGAGCCAACAGGCTAATGACAAAACGCACGCTTCTTAACCCAGTATTAGGAGGACGGGGTAAGAGTGAGGGCTCTGCGTGAGGGCTAAAACCACACCGAAGGCCCTGTCCGGTTTTATGGTCGATCGGTCCCGATTTAGCACGAGGCCACAGAAGACAGGCCAGAGGATGGATGGATGGAGAGAGAGAGAGAGAGAGAGAGAGCGAGAGAGGGCGGAGTGCGAAAATGAAGTGGAGGTTGTCAGATGTGGCAGCTGCTTGGAATCCTGATAAATATAAGTCCTTATTGATCGGTTGAAAATGAAAGATCCCAGAGTGGCGTGCAGTATTTAGCTTCTTGTCTGCTGAGCGCGTCAGCGGTGGCCTTGCCTCACAGGGATAGATTTTCAGCGGTGCTCTGAGCCACGGCGTTGATTTCATCTTTAACCTTTTTCTGGTGCTTTTCCTTGACCTCTGCGCCACTGCTGTGATTCAGTGAATTTGTTACATTTGGCCTGACATCCTCTCTCTCTCTCTCTCTCTCTCTTCCTCTATCTCTGTGTCTTGCTGACAGAATAAAGACTCATCACTACTGTCATCGCTTGTTGCTGCACAGACTCAGTGGCGGGGTGAGTCACGGTCTCTTCAACCTGACGGGCCCCGGACCAGTATGCATTTAGAGTGATCAGGTAAGCTAGAGTTCACTTTCTCCACACACTCGAATCCCATTCACTCCTTGCAAAAAACTAAATTTAAGATTTGCAGCGTACATTGACACCTGGACCACATTAGCATGCATGCTCAGACACGGGGCATACATTAAGTCACATGCCAGCTTACTGATCCCAGGTTTGTACGCTCGAACAGTCATTAGATAAAATGTAAGACATGTTCACTTACCTACTCGTCTTATATCGTCAGTGTCAGGATGAGATTAACTGATCCTTAAGACTGATCCCTAGCAGACAGTCCATTTGAAGTAGCACGTTTTGTGCTGAACACTTGTAATCTTCTACTGCAATGTGTCTTTAAGCTGAACACCTAAATGACATATAAAAGCCCAATTTAGAGGAATCGCTTCTCCAATTTGCTTTTCAATCCAATTCTAGCCTTTTCACTGTCTTGTTTCATGTGTGGACATCATGAATGTGCAATGCACATAGGTAGTGTAAGGAAGAACACTGCACTTTTATCTCAGTTTTACTGTTTTGAGGTTTCGAGTTTGAGAAAGTGGAGTTAAACAAGTTTTTGTTTTCACTTGCCAGACAGAACAAGTGTGTTTTTCATACATGTCAGGCTAAGGCAAGTAGTAAATTTTTTGGTGCATGTTGTCACAAAAGACATTTGTTGCAATGTTTTTACATTTATGTTGTTTTTGTTTGGCAAAAGAATGTATAATTTGTTTTAGTTTTTTTCTGTCACTATTTGTTTTGTGATTACGAATAGTTAACTAATAAAATTTGGCTTAGAAGCATTAAAGCTGTTATTTAAAATCGTTTCCACTGGGTAAAGAAAGTGACAATATTATAAACTTAAAATAAAATGTAGTCAAGACGTGTACAATAGACAACCTCAAAAATGAAACCTACCCTTAGAAATACTCGCAAGAGTAAAAAAATCTTCCGTATTAAAGCCCTCGTGCATTTTATTGCACTTTTCATGTTCTAATCGTTTAGAAAATATGTGAAAGTGTGATTTTTAAAACAAAATAAAAAATGAAGAGAACCCATAATGATTTACATTTTTTTCACATATTTTCAGGAGAAATAAAGGGTGAGAAAAGCAGCCCATGAATAAAAGTCTTTTCCTCCTCCCTTCTTTTGAACAATGCTCCAGAACACTTTTAGATAGATTATAAATCCCCCTATGAGCGAGCCTGCAACAGCTGTTGGCAGACATACTAGATATGAGAATAGCAGCATAGGATGAAGGAACATTAAAAATTAATATGCTATTTAGCCTAGGTGTATTTTAGGTATTTGACATTTTCATGTCCGGGAGAGACTCAATTTATTCATAGTACAGAAAATAAAAAAATAAAAATAGAACAAAGATTGTGAACGGGTGGTAAGAGAGCTGTAAGCAGAGACCGCTGTTCTTTTTTTTACGGTCACCCTTTCATTCAGTAATGATAGGTGTTAAGACATCGTCTACGTAGAAGACTGGAGGCCATTATGGCCACGGTAATAATTAGCACATGGCACAAAGGGAACCGTTTGCCTCTTAAGCCTCTGCTTAATGCTTTTTGTTGTTTTGTTTTGCTATTTTTATTTCTATTTATTTTGTTTTCTGGTGTTTTTTTCCTTCCTTTTGTGTTTTGTTGAATGGTTAAAGGAACACTGTGTGTGTTTGTGTGTAGACGAGACAGTGCGAGTGGAAATCCCAGCTTCAGTAGTGATTAATTACTAATACTCCCTCAGAACATCTCTCTATCCCTGACTATCTAATCACACTGAAATCTAAGACATGTCCTGAGAGGAGAAGAAATGATAGGGCTGCATGGACCCTCTCTCTCTCTCTTTCTCTCTCTTCTTTGTAACTTTATCAATCTCACTCCCCTTTCCTTAACTGTCTCTCTTTCTTTCTTTAAATGGCACAGCGATCCCTTCTGTCCTTCTGTCTAACATCCCTCTTTCTCCCCGCTCTGCTATAAAACCATCAGTCCGTACGCGTCTGCCTCTCGCCTGCATTTTTTGTAACGTGCCCCACTCCCCCTCACTTCTCTTTCTCTCCCTCTCTCAGGTGTTATATATACATACACTGTTACTCCCTGAGGTAATATTTAGCAATAGCATGCTTAACACCACAACCCTCCAGTCACAGCTCCTCACATCATGCTCAAAAAACAGAGACGGGTGACACGCTTCTAAATCTGCTGTATGTGTTTCTATCTCTGAGCTTTTATTTAACAGTTATAGCTATTACAGGATCACAAAAAATATCTCAAGGCAGGGATAATTTCCATAGATATCTCACACTACAAAGAGAAATGAAAATCAAAGCGTTGCCGTCGTTTAAAGAAAGACAGACTTTTCGAATGACAATCTTCATTTTGTGTGTGTTTTTTTGTTGTTGCTGGTGGAGTATTTGCATAGCTGAAGTTAGCAGTCTCTTATGACAGGCTTGTTAGAACAAACAAAAATACTCTCTAGAGACGCTCTCTACCACACAGAGTGATGCAAACGTACATATATTAACGGCGCGTTGTAAAAACACTAACTATCAGAGGGAGCCGTCTACTCAGAATCCTCGGCGTATCTCATCTACGTTTGTCAGCCTTGTGTCAACGTTGTCAGTCATTACAGAGTTGCTTGAACGTCACCATGTTTGATGTCTTCAATGGTTGTAGTTACTTTGTTGCAGTGTTTAGACACGAGTGACGAGAACCTCGGCCCCTTTAGGTCAGCGTGCGTGGAGCGTGTTTCCCCGTGCGGCGGGCGGGTTGGAGTGTCGTAGTGGATGTGCCTTTGAGGCCGTAGTGCGGCAGATTTGCGTCTTTTCTTATCATTCAAATCAAGCCTCCGCTCCCTTTGAAAAACATATTGTACATTTCCCCTCCCTCTTTCCCTGTCGCCCCTGACGACAATCTGCGGCCATGATGGCTGCCTCCGAGGAGCTTTCCCGAGCTGGTGGCGAAGAGAGATTGTCAGGGGACGTTGGAGGGAGGGGTTGTCCGTCCCGATCCCTCTCCCACATCATCAGAGTGCGATCGCAGCTGGGTAATTGATATATGGCTGAGGCTGTCTCTTCTCCTCACCCTTGTTAAGGTCAACTTATCTACATTTCACCCCTTATTTCTCCAGTCCTATTATATTCCCCCGCAGATATTGACTGACTGGTGCGGCCTGTCCTCCTGAAAATATGAATTGAGGATGAAACAAGCGAGCGAGGCGTAGAGGAAGGGGGGGGGGGGGGGGGGGCTTTATTCCGGCGTCTAACCCTTGCCTGTTATCAAAGTAACTTCCAGCTTATTAGTAACAAAAGGCCTTTTTCTCCTGCTCTCATCCCTCCCCCTCCTCCTTTGTGCGGGCCGTGTTCTCTAGCGCTTCCTGAATTAAACTGCTGGCTTCCTGTTCTTTTATATGCATGGCCACATCTGGGGGAGCTTGCTCACAGCCCCGCTGCTTAATAACAATCACCTTCTCTTTCAGTTGCCCCTGATTGTTTCTAATTCACTCTGACAGATAGTGGCTGACAAGCCGCCCGCGCCTCCTCCCTCCGTGACCCCGGCTCACTCACCATACTTATACCGCCTGTCATTTTTAATATTTGATTTCGCTTTTAAAGTTATGTGTTTTAGTCCAATGATGAAATCAGCATTTAAACGAAACACAAAATGAATCTCTGCCACTTTCTCCAGCCTTCTTTTTTGGCACCAGCTTTCTCTCTCTCTCTCCTCTCTCTCTATCTCTCTGTGGTTTTCTCTGTTTTGGAAGACAATGGACTGAAGGTGGTTTAAATGCCATACAGGGTGGCACGACGGTGCGTAGTGCTATGGCATTGTATAGATGATTTTCTTGTTGTTTCTCAGATAGAGTCCATCTGGACGTGTGGACTGGAGGACTCTATAAAACCTAGCGGATTGCATGGAGTCATGACAATGTTTTCCATTTATTAATGTGAAAGGGAGTGTGAAGGAGCGCTCGGAGCAAACATTTTATTCAACAATTATTCACCATCGGCCTCCGGCTCATAGATTTGCAGAGGTTTCACTCAAATTGTTCGCAGTTGATATTCATTAAAGACACGTAGACATGCATTATTTATATATATTTATTTTTTGACAGCGTACGGCCACCGCTGGATTGTTGAGAGAATGGATGAATGCATTGACAGGTAGATGGATTGCATTTTGTGAGAAATCCATTCAGTTATTCGATTAAAAAGTACAACCAAACTTTGATTAAAAATAAACTTTTGTTAGTCAGTTCACCGATGGTCTCGTATGTGTTGTGGATAATTCAATTTAGGCTTAGTCTCCATTCGCTTAAAGCCCCAAATCTGAAAATTGTGCCGCTATCATTTATGACATTCTTCAAAATATCTTCTTTTATGTTGTGCAGAGGAATGAAAGTACAGGTTTGAAATGATAAACAGGAAAAAATGCTGGGTGAACTATGCCTTTAATTGTGTGGAAAAAAGAGCAAAGTCAATATTCTTCAAAATTTCTCTTCGTGTGTTCCACGGTGGTAAGATATGTCACATGGGATTGAAATAACATGAGAGTAAGTAATTAACAGAATTGTCATTTTTGGGTGAACTAACCCTGTAAGAGCCTGGCTCATGCGATTTAATTTCTCTATGATGCTCCAAAACGTATCAAAGCCACAGGGAGAACCAGATAACGGACGAGAAACAAGGAGCCTGTAGAGTCTGGCAGTTAACTACGGTACTTGCCAGTTACAGAGCAATTGACATCAAATACTTTCATCCTCAGATACGCATGCATCATTATTTTTACAAAGCATCACGTATAGTTCTTTAATCAGTCAAACGCTGAATCTGTGCCATCATAATGCACCCCTCACACTTCCTGTTGTTCAAACACTATCCCACTTGAAATCAATGGAATTGTATTTTTAACTTGCTTCAATCAAAACACCCACACTGTTTGTGTACTCTGCTCTCTCCATCAATAGTCTTAAGACTGAAAACTAAACTATTGTGTTGACGTTCAACCTACCGAACACAAAGGCGTCGCATCATTCTGGGACGCGACAGTGCCTTGGGCATGCCCAAGTCCAGCATTTTTATTTATTTTTTATTTTTGAATGACAAAAACAGAACTAATTGGAGAACCACTCCATGTTTTTACTAAAGGCGCAATTTAATTACATTTGAACCGGGTATTTTGAGAATGTGATATATTCGTTCAAACAAATGGAGCGAGAGGAAACGCAATATTTGTTGTGCCTTGATTATCAGATTGGCAGGGCATTTTTTCGCAGAAAGGAAATAAAAATCTTTCCCTCAAACCAAAACTTTTGGATTCCTTTTTACCTACAGAAGAGTCTTCAAGTTTAGTCAACTCAAGTTTTTACATGATAATGGCGCCGTTTAAATTGTAGCAACACTTGTCCTGAAGGGCTGTGCTTGTGGACTACATTAGCCAGCTTGTAGCATTCTTTGTCGTTTAGTGGCACTGCAGATAAATACTTTATTAATAACTTTCTAAATAATGTAAAGTGTATTGTTGTCTCCGAGGTTGTATTAATAAACATGAAGGAATTTATTTGTCTTTAACAAAGCATGATTAATGCACATTAGCGTGTGGATTACTCATTCACACGCTCCTCTTCTCCCTACCCAATAAAAAATAAAAAACACACCCATCAACATTAAATATTTATGGCATAATATTAATGGTTTTGTAAAGAAAATAACAAGTTATTAATCCTCTGATTAACAACTGATTAACCTTTTTATTAAACACGTGATCCGTGCTTCATGGATTCAGGATGTGTCGCTCGAGTGTGCTGCGGAATAATTATTTTTGTGTCTTTTTTAATTGCAAAAATTGCACGGATGAACTGTTTTTCTGCCCTTTTTTCCTTTCTTTTCAAACAAGCACAGATAAAGACAGATAAACAGTTGCGAGAGAATATTCTGTCAAAGTAAAGAGACCCCGACATGTTTAAAAAAAAACATTTTGACTAAATATAGCAGGACATGTCCACGGACAATGAGGTTTAATTCATGCATCCGTTTATTTCCGATATTGGCATATGTGGGAAAATAGGCAGAATACACACGGCGCTTTAGTACGCCCCTCTTTCTCTGTATCTGTCTCTGCTCATCTCGCTGCCATTGTGTGTATTTTTAGGTCTTGTCTGAGTCAGTTGAAGCACAATTATGCTTATGTTTCCCACAGCCAAGTGTGACTTCATCTTAGGGACAGGAAACCGAAAAAAATAAAAGGCTGTTCAGTTTTGTAAATAAAATCTCAACTATGTTATGTATAACATTTCACATTGTCATAATTTCCTGCTGCTTTTCAGCTTCTACATACACAAACACAGAGAGAAAGTGCATTTAAAGTTGAACCACATCTAGCAGGTCCCTCCCTCTGTGACCATTGAATCTCCCTGGGAACCTTCTCAGGTGATTAATACAAATGTGGGGCCTGGGCTGTTTTACTAACATAAAAAATGTAATTCATAATGCGTTTTATACCCTGACCCCTGCCATCTATTGTGTTTCTATTCTTTAGCTTGCAGAATCCATCAAAGGGCATAGTGTTGTGAAAATCGACAACAATAGCAGTCTTTGTGTGGAGATGTATGTGGGGATAAGGGTGTTGGGACACTTGTTGTTTTTTATGCTTGGTCTTATGATGGATTGGTGCTTGTTCTGTAGGGTGTCTTTGTTAACATTCACATAGGCTACTCTACTTTAATTTGTCTTTTCTTTCAGATGGACTGATCTCACCTTCAGTAACTTTCTCTCACCCCCTCTCTCACTTTACATTCTCTTTTTTTCACTTTTCTCCTGCCCTGCTGTTGAGTGTTTCTTTCTGCCTCTTAACCTTTTTCATCAAAGCCCTTTATCTTTTTTTAACTTTCATTTTGTAGTCTCTTGCTCTCTCTCTCTCTCTCTCTCTCTCTCTCAAGCAAACTGGTCACCCTGGGAATCCTAGCAGTCAGTCACACACCCCTCCAAAAACAATTATCTTTGAACTTGCTTTTAGTGCTGTTTGTCCTAATTACAGATCATTTTCCCTGTCACATTTCTACTTTTATTGCAGTTTTGCCCTGAATGTTGATCCTATTGAGGTTCAACCTTATTTTATTCGCTGGAACACCCCTAAGACCTGGATTCATCTACTATTCCCTTGTGCCTTTTGCTCTCTCTTTTCAAATTTGATTTTTTTCTCCTTTTTCTTTTTTAATATATCATTTTTTGTAGCATTATCTGAGTGAATTAGACTGAGATCCCAAAATACACAGAAAGGACGTATGGCCTGTTCCATTTATGGCGTTATGGTTTTGAAATCTATGTGTGTGTGTTTCACTTTTTTGCACTGAGGTATGAGTTGCCGTAAGGCCTACTAACTTCAGTCCCACAGGGAAACCCAGCGTGTATTTTTAGTGCTCAGCTACAGAGGTGGACTTCATTGTAATTAAAACCAAGTAAAGGTGGTTAATTCCTTCTGTTTCAAATATCAATCTACTCCTTCACTACGTTTTAATGCATCTCGCACATGAACACACACATACAAGTGCCTACAACATAACACACTCACTCAAACATGCACACGCACTCGTAAGCCTCTTAGAGATCCGATTCCATATGCAGACATAACATGCGCTGGAGTTGCAAGGAGAGGTTTAGACATGGTGCAGGGCCTTTTCAATTAGAGGTGTATCACACACAGGCCGATAGGATCACAATGTAGCGGGTCCGGGTCAGTGGCGGGCTATGGGATTAGAACCGTGCAGGGGTTCTGGCAGAGCAGAAAAACGCAAAACACTCAACAGGGAGACACGTATTCTGTATTCAGATTGGCAGCACATCACCATAGGGACAGATTTAGTTTTTTTTTACATTTTGCCCCCGCCAGTGGGTCTATGTCCCAAAGGTTAGTACACATGCTGCAACACATTGAGCTGTGTGCTTATATGAACTAAATGGGTTCGAACTGTGACTATTATTTAAATTAAATTGGCCATGAAATAAAAACAAAATATATTACTCCGACATCATTTTTTTAGTGCTGTCAAACGATTAATTGCATCCAGAATAAAAGTTGTATGTTTACATAATATATGTCTGTGTACTGGGCATATTCATTTTGTAATTATAAACACACACACACATACACATACATTTATACATAAATATTTAGGAATTGTTTACATGTATTTATTTTATTTACCAATAATTAAAATTGTATATAAATGTTGAATCATTTTAAAAGAAAATCTGTAATATATGCATATATGTTTATGACAGCCCTAATTTCCCCCCCCCCTTAAGTTCATAACACCGTTATTGTAGCTTTTTCTCACTTTGTGTTTTTGTGTTTTATAGGGTGTGTTTTATTTACTTATTGAGCTGGTATTGCTTAGTATAGCAGAAAACAGTCCCACTGAATAATAGCCCTTCCATCATGTCAGTCCCTAGGGTCCCATGCACCTCTCCCCTGATAATCTCACACCTGCATGTCAGATCACCTTTTTAATAAAGCATTTGAAACTCAAAGAGAGAGAGAGGGAGAGAGAGAGACTACCTACTTAGCCAGTCTCTTATCTTCATTTACTTTTCTATTTTTTTCATAGAGCATTGCTGCTTCTCGGAAGACAGAAAGCACACAATTTGGAGCACAGAGAACGTTGATAGTGTTGTGAAGTGCCCCCTCGAGGAGGTGCACGCACACACTCTTACAGAGACATGCACACACGGACACACACATTGGAGAGTTGTTCATTTATTCTTTGCCCTGATGAGAGCAGTACTCCGTGCCCTCAGTGTGTTGTGGCTACTACACGAATGGTACGCACACGCACACGCACACACACACACACGAAATGTCAAGCTTTATGTATTCAGTCTTGCAATATTCAAAATTTCTCACATACACACAAATGCACAATTACCTACCCATGAAACATAATTGATTTACTGCTTGAGTCTTTTGCTAAAGAAAACAGCATCTTTAAGACTCCTATGCTAAGCCTTCCTGCTTGACGCAAAAATAATGTACACTGAAATATAGACTTGTAAAATGTATGTGATGCTTTAGCTGTGTACATTGTTTCCTTCTCTATCAAACGGCTCGAACACACAGTGACAGACCTTGATAGGTGTTTTGTTGGTAAATCCCCCTCCTTGTATAATGAGCTTGTTTTCTATTCTGACCCAATTGTTGGTTCGCTTCTGCGTTTTGCCATTCTTCTGTCATTCTCAGCCTCGCATGCATTGACAAAGAGAGGCTTTTATTCCACAGCGAATCAACCATTTCCCGAATCAAAGCGTGGGAACTTCAACTGTATGCCACAGCAGCTCTCTTCTGCCACACATCCTCTGTCTCCAACGCCTGTAGCTTGGCGGCTTCCTCCTCAGCAGGGTAAATAATGTGAGGGAGAGGACTGGGGAAGGGTAGCTGACTGTGACACGTACCTGTCAGCAGGTACTCAAAATAATTGGTAAATGACTGTAGCGGGATGGAGAGGGCTCTCTCTTCCCCTCCTCCATTTGATAAATATTTAAAGTTGCCAGGCGGTCGTGGAGCTCCGCGCACAGAGTGGGAAAAGCACAAACATCGGGAAGGAGAGGGACTTGGAAAGTATAAATAACAGAGACAGCCTTATTGTGGAACTATCTGTAGCAAGGGTATAGAAAAAAAATAAAAAGACTTGCTTGAAGTTTACAGTAGGTTCTTCTGGAAGTTTAAAGCGAATATGTTTGGACTAGACTTTGTAATCTAATAAAGCAGACTTGCATTTAAACCTACATTTATACCTGCATTAACTCATTAATTTAATTACACAAAGTGTATGAATTGAGCCATAAGCACTCACTCACGCACACACACAGACTCAAGTTGGCAGCCCTCTGCCACTCACACACATTATATCTGAAAAATTCATAATTCTTCATAATTTTGAAACAATGCCATAGAAAGTGCAGTCCTATAATTACTCTGCGGACAAATGTGCTTTAACATTGGCAAATCTTCTCTCCCTGCCAATTTTAGGAGCGCCATTGGGCTCTGTTTGTCTGATAATGAACAGTATTCATTTTCATCATGTTCCTTCACCCCTCCTTAACTCCTTTACACCATAGTCAATTAAAGCCCTTCGGGCACCTCCGTGCATAAAGGGAAATATAACTCTTTTGACATTTGGCTGCGGACATATCATGCACGTCCAGTAGACATTTTGGCCTTTTAAGCACATTTCAAGGCCCTGCTCCAGCTAAAACCAGAGAGAGACGAGCATGAGGCAAGGTTAAGGCTTTACACCTGCGTGATGAGTAAGAGGCAAATGGAAAGATAACTGCCTTTTAAAGCAAATTATTTGGATCAGGTAGATGTTTTTGTGGTGTGATCCGTTCAATATTTGATATCCCGCCAAAGCTTTGTGGTAACGACAAGCACTAAGGTTTTGAGGCCTTGTAAGATGGCGTTTCAAAGACAGCTGGTTAATGGCAGCTTTGAGGCAAGACTGCTCAAAGACATGAACAGCGAACTTGGCCAGAGGACTTTGGATAGGAAAAGTGTGCTAGGCTACACGGTTCTCTCTGCCAGCCTCCTCTGGTGAAGGAGTGGGTATACGAGACCACGGAGCCACGTCCATAGCCGTATCCGCTCTGACGATGGTGACTGGGGGACTGTGATAGGAGGTCTGGGTAATGAGGCGTGAGGAGCACGTCCTATCCTCACACGCCTAGCGAGTGCTCCTTCAGGGCTGTCTGGAGCAGACTTGCAGGGTCATGCATAGCGCTCGCTGTCATAAAACAGCTCGAGGTGTGAAAATCATCCCGTGGGCCCTCAGCCTCTTTGCCTTGTAATGCTGAGTCAACTGAGGACCAGGGCAGCTTGTTCAGATCCAAAATGATGGGACTGAACTATTGTTCTGTGGAATGCAAGTGATGCTTTGTGCTTTACGGAGAAAAAATCTGTAAAGGAAGATTAGAAACATATTTTTATATGACTGAAAAAGACTTGTGGTTACTCTAAAAATGTTTCACCTTGTTGCACCTCAGAAATCATCCTTATAATCTTTGCATATTTGCCCAAAGTCACTATCTGACACCCAGAATTCGAGTGTCATCAAAAATAGCTTCGTCTCTCAATATTCGCCTTGGCCATCTTCTGTAACAAATAAATGTCCTGATACAGCAGCTCTCCTCAGGACATTTCCATTGACATATGAGAATCTGGGCGAATTTTTGCATCGCTTGCATTCCAAATGAGCCACAGTAAGTGTTTTATGTGGACATTATTATCATCCAGATATGGCTCTCAATGCATGTAAAAAGGAATGACCCCAGCGTCTTGATTTATTCATTCGCATCTAGGATATATGCATAGGCTCCGAAAATCCTTGATTCTGCTCAGAACGAAGGCGGATATATAATTCATGAAAGCTAATGCATTGTTTCTGTTGCTTCATCTCATAGCTCCTTTTTCCCTTTCTGTCAGCCCATTCTCTGGCAAAAGGTTGGCAATAATATCAGTATTGAAATGAGAAGTTTGAAAGACGCACTGCTTCCTTTTTATGTGTGTGTAAACTGATTTGAATCACACATTGGGGGCTTACAGAGCGGAGCTTTAAATGTTAAATGGGGGTTGAAGTCTGCCTGAACTAATTTGTAGAGCTTTGCACCATGTTGACATTTAAATGTGATAAGAATAGAAAACTGTATGCCGACCTATTTTGAAGATGCTTTCGGAATATATTCGCATCAGCCGCGCTCTATAATTAATATAAAAAGACAGGATATACCCCCTCCCCGTCAACCTTTTTTTCCACCAGATTTGATTATAATGCAATCCTTACAAGGCACATAACGACTGAAAAAATAAAGAAGGACTAAAATATGAGCGTGGAGGGAATCAAGAGAGAAGTGGATAGCACACACCTGGCTTTGGAGGAGGGGTAGAGATTGCATCGGCTGGCTGCTGTGCTATCGCATTACCGTGATCCAGCCCCTGTGTTTGTGAGAGCGAGCGGGGAGGAGAGGGACCTCGCCAAATCAGCATGCAAATAACGCCACATTGTTAACTTAATCAGATGCAGGAGAGAAAATATGGAGAGGGTAGAGGAAGGGAGGGAGGGAAAGATCGAGAGGAGGGGGCTGCACAAACAAGAGTCAGGGACTTTTGAAATGGCGGAGAGCGAGAGATTAAACCTCTCTGTTGATGGGGCTGATGTTTGCAGGGTGCTGGTGTCAGGCCCTGGAGGGGTTAAGGGTGTATGTTTCTGTTTGGGACGTGTGTGTATATGTATTAAACAGACGACAGAATCATACAGGCCTTGTCTCAGATCTGTATGAGCTTGGTGATTGGCTTTGTCACAGCCAATCGGGTGATAGAGACCTGATGCTCTCTGTGCCACGGAGTTACTGTTACATAGGCAGTCCGGGTGTTACACGTTGCCTTTTGTACATTTCACGCTTCAGCTTAGTCTAAAACCAGCGACTTTTTCTCACAAAGGATACTTTCAGTACACGTATGCCTGTTTTGATATAATTTATGTCTAAACAAGCTGTATAAACAGACTATAAAAGTCTCCTATCTTCTCGCCCAGCTGTTGTGAAGCTTCTGACAGCCAAATTGCGCATAGAGGTCGCGACTTCCCTGACAACGCTCGTACGGAGATCAGTGCTCGAAGCGTGCCGGGAACATGTTAACATGGCAGCTCGTACCAAACCATAACAGACTAAGAGTGGAATATGTGTAAATTCCTCACCGCTCACTAAAATGAATGAGTCACGCGTCTCAAGGGACAGACTCGGGTCATTTTTCACCAAAACATCCTCGGCTTTATGAACTTATCTTTGCTTTGCTCTTCTCCTGTCCCGTTGACTGTGGGTCACCGTGGCGGCCCCCCGTGAAAGAGGATGCATTTGTTATCATGTTCAAGGTCGCACAGGGCATAGAGGAGGATAAGAATGTTTGGAGTTGGTCAGGGGGAAGAGGAACCAGGAACTTAGTGAGCAGAGACATCTGGAATCTGGTGTTTTCGCCAACTCAGACCTTCGTCTTCTCTGTCAGTTAAACGCTGTACAAATGCCACAGGTGGAACAGCCTGTTTTTCAGATCAAAGCATTTGGGAATCAGTCTTTTGACTCTGTGCAATCTAATCATTGGTTTTATACCTTTTTCCCCAGGATCGATCAGTTTTTATAAAAAATTGGAATAGGTTTTTATATTAGTAAAACATTTTTTTGGTTTATTTATATTCCTATATTAACATTTTAATTTATTTTATTTCAGTTTTAATTTATGTTAAATTTAAAAAAATTTGTGCCTCAATTTATTGCAGAGGCAAAATTTCTTTTTTTAATTTCTTTAAACTTTTTTAATATTAAGACCGTTATTTGATTTGATTTACATTACCAGAAATGTTTTCATAGATCTTTAAGTAATGCTGTAAATTACAAGTGGCAATCTTTTTCATTTACATAGAGATGTTTAGACAAAAATACCACTCCATCTACAAACTTAACTTGTTACCACCTGCTTGTTTTTGTTGCAGCTGTGTTAGCATTGAAAGAACCAGTGGATGCAGCTTTTTGTTGTGCGGATCAGAACAGATCAGTTTTTTTTATTTTAAAAAGCCTTTGAGGTTTGCCCAGCTCTGCTTTGGTCTTTTAATCATAGTTGTGTGTCAGTGTAACGCTGGCAAGGAAGTAAACGTTTTCTGCCTGGCCTATGGAAGAGAAGAGGGTTTCTCTCTCTCTCTCTCTCTCTCTCTCTCTCTCTCTCTCTCCCTCTCTGATTCTGCTGGGATCTGTGGCCTCACCATTTCCGATAAAGGCTGATAAATAAACATGTGCCCTGATCTCCCTAAGGTCGTCCGCCCTCTCTCTAGAGTCCACCCATTCCACACACACTTCCTCCCATCACAATTAGTCCATAATAAAACACACTTTTCTTAATAAAGAGAGGCCTTTTAACATACAGTCAACCACACTATTCCTCTGCTTCTCGGAAGTGATTACAGGAACCATGAGGAAAAAGTGAACAACTTTTCGTTCTACTTGCAGGCAAACAACAGAATGGCAGAATTGCTTTTTAAGTAACAGTCAGAAAAATAAGAAAGAGAGAGAAAAAATTATTGTAGCATATACAAAGAGTCACGTGCATTTCCAGTCAACTCTGACTTCCTGATGCCTTTGATAAGATTAGTGGCTTTCTTAAACAGGATGTCAGAGGGCTGCTTTAAAAAAAAAAACACGCTGTATGGACGGAGAACGGTTGCATAAGTGTCTTGACTCAGTCAAGTTTCTCACAAAAGTGAAACTTTCTCTAGCTCAAGAGTTTATCAAAGTGACGGAATAAAGAAGATTTAACATCAGCCATATTAAAAAGACATTCAGCGGTTCAATATTTAAAAAGCCCATTTGCCACGACAGAAGTGCTTTTTCATTCAAGAGCATATGGCTGCGCTACCTGTTTATAGTCTTATCGTCTGGGTGCGCGGAGGAAAAGGGAGAGACAAAAAGGCGATATTTTCAAAAGACATTGAAGAATCATTCAATTAACAGCGGCATGATGTAAAATAATTACTTGACTTGCCTTCCTTAATGAATATCTCTAATTAGCCATACATTTGTTTTGTGAAAACTCTAAGCTACAGGCTGGAGTTGTGAAGAGTCGGTAAGGATGTTCAAGTAGCAGCAGATTTTCCTCTTCTGTGTTTTCTCTATTGCGTCGAGCGGCTTTGGTGGCACGATTTGGGGCCGATGTATGCACACAAGCAGCGTTAAACACTTGGGAACATTGAGTCACATCTTTTCTCTTTTTTCTCTTTTATTTTAATTAGCCATGCAACAATTAAAAGATTCACAAACTAAATTGAACCTTGTCTCCCTCTCCTCTCGACTCGATTTCAGCACCTGTCAAAACAACACCCCTTGTTGGAGTCATTATGCAAAACTCATGCGCACAAAACCAGCGTGTGCGAGAAGAAAACAGCAATTATTTCTGATATTCACTTATTTGGGGGTTACGTTGACATTTAAGTTTTCCACAAAGGTAATCTTTGTTCACCACAGCTGAGAGATAGAGAGGGTGTTGAGAGAGAACAGATTGTCACCTTCAGACAGTCAAATAAGTGATTTTGATACAGCTTCATATCATATTCATTCAGGTCCTCTTTAGATTCCATCATAGGTAAGCGTTTAGAGCGTGATGCTCAGACCTCACTGAAAACAAAATTGCATTTTTTAACAGAGGCATGATCTTTCCTGGCAATTTTTCTTTTGGTAGTATTGTCTCTGTCCCAAAGCTGCTGTCCTGAGTAAAAGTGGAGATGATGTAAGGTTTGGATGTTTGCCCCTTTGCCCATCGCTTCACTGTGTTCATTGTTGTTGAATTTTTTTGTACCGAGGTGTATTCATGCATGATCAGTGATTTGTCCACGGGTTGCTCAGCTTTGTCACTAGGACACGTCTTTGTCCTCTCTCTGTTCTAACACACAATTTTGATTGGACTCCAAAAAAACTATTAGGTCAAACTGGGTTAAATGATCTTTTCTGGTCCTAAATTATGTTGAAAAATCAGAGGTCAACATAAAACATAGTTTTGCATCAAACATTTTCAAGACATCCATATGCATTTTTATACAGAGCGTATTGTCGCTGTATGTCAAAGGGATAGTTCACCTGAAAATGACAAACTGTATGGTTTTCTTTCTTTTGCGGATCACAAAAGAAGATATTTTTAAGAATGCTGGTAATTAAACAACATTGGCCCTCATTGACTTCCATTGTACATTTGTCAAAACAGAAAAAAGTAATATAAAGGTTTGAATGTCGTGAGGGTGAATAAAATATTTTTGTGTGAACTATCCCTTTTAACCATTGTGTCTGTTTTTAGACTTCAAGTTGATAATTACACCAACCTTAACTGGGAGCTCATTGAAGTCTCCTGAGCTATGAAAGAGAAAAATCTGAGCAGTCACATTTTCCACTGAGCCGTCACCTCTTTTACAGTTACAGCCTTTTCATTTCATCATAGATGTGGGTGAGATTCATTGTGTCCTGGCTTTGACCTTTAGTCAAATATGTTTTAGCATAAGGTCTTAAACAATGGTCACTTGACTTTCTTTCTATCTTTCTTTGTGAGGAGTATGAACATTACTGCATTTATCCCACCCTAAACCACAACAATTTAGTAAATGCCCACAGTTATCCATCTTTTCCTTCTCTCCCAGTCTGAAAGCTACAGGCAAGAGACTCTACATGCTGTGACTACTATATTGTACACCACACACACGTACGCACACACACACACACGGCACATCTGCTGGTTTTCTGGATAATGCCGCAAATGTTAAACATAAAGGGAGGCTTTGAGCTTCGGCCGGCTCTAGATGATGATGAGGGTGATGATGCAGCAGGCCAGGACAATGAACTGTGGGAATTCTTTGGTCCCCCACTGATCTTCTCTCTCCTGGCTTCCAACAAGTCTGTCAGACGTACTGGATAAAAGGAGCAGCATTTTCCTTTCGTGGGGCCATACTGATCTGTGGAGTTCGGCTGTAAGCTGAACTACCTGTTGAAATGCTCTCTTAAGACTCTCTCAATAACATATTGTGCAAGACAGAGACCAGGGGAGAATGCGAGAGTTTGAGTGCTGAGCTAACAGATCAGAGCGGTGTAGAGAGGAAGGCAGCCCAACCCACGTGTATTTGTGACTGTAACAATTCATCTGTGGTGGCGTCTCAACCCATAAACTAGGTATAATTAGGTCACCTACTGTCTAACCACAAATAAGAAAACAGCATCATGCGACGAGCTGTTTGCTAGATGAGAACGAGTTTGTCCTTTCCGTGTGCGTTTTTTTGTTTGATTCAGATTCGGTCTTGTGCTGGAAACCTTTGCTTAATGCCTCATTACAGCCACTAATAATCCAGTTCAGTCAAAGAGCATCGGGAGGAAGGAAAATAAGCCACGTTTATTGGATTAATTAGAAGTATTCTGAAGACCACCTGCAATAGACTAAACACGAGCGGAGATCAGATCATACTTCGCTGATAAGCACACAACAGATTTTAGCAACGTTTTATGATTTTGTTTTTGTGCACGTCTGGCCATATTCCCATAAGTGCATAGCATGTATTGCTGTTTCCATCCATTAAAAATGCAACATATGGCAGCCATTTTCCAATCCGTACCCCCCCCCCATTTTCTTTTATACCGGGGCCATTAATGATCGGGTGGAAATAAAACTGACTTTCGCACTTTCTGTAAATAATGATTGATTTATCAATAGCGATGACCTCTTTCATAATTAATTAATCATCTGCTGCATAGTAATTAGTCAATGGAGTTTGGTCGATAACGCCTCACAATAACAGACTAGCTAATGGCCCTGCAATCTATCTTTTTATTTCCATTTCAACTTGCAAATACTTTGAGTATAGTTGGTTTAACTTGTCAATACCACCCCCGCCCGCCGCTCCCCAAAAAGCACTGTATTCTCAAAGTGTACACACGCTTTTTTCCAAACAAGGATGTGGAAGGACACATTATGTTAAATCAAGGCTCAAAGCCCGAAAGAGCCAGATCTGCTCTCTGTTATTTGATTTAATGCTTGAACATGCTGTGTAATCTAGAACATTTAGGGATTAGATGTGTTTTATGTCCTCTTTGAGGTTAGTCAAACACATTAAAACACTTTGTTGAGAGGCTGTTCAAGGCTGAAGTTTACTCGCGCGTGGTGGTAAGTTTGTGTATGTATGTGTTTTTTAAATGGAACCTTGCTACTGCCCTCCGTGTTGATTTGCGAGGAGCCGCTAGAGGACCGACTCAAGGACGTGAATTAGCACGGGCACCTGAAGCTTAATGTAATATTTTGTCGCTACAGAGGCCTGAGATTGGTCGTGTTCACCTTGATGTCCTCAAATAAAAAACGTGGCCCTCCAGAAAGCTATCTGAATGCCAGCTCCAAGACACAAAGATTATGCAAAGCATAATCTTGCATCTTGCAATGCTTACTGCAGGCTTAGAAACCACAATCAGTTCAAATATCTTAAATACACCTTTGTTTAGCAGCCTGTTCGCTGCCTCGTGTTTGTCACTTTTAAAGTACTTTGAAGGGTTTGTTTCTCATAGTAACATATAGATGCTGCTACAGGTATCTTCAGTAAGAAGTGCTTGTATGACTGAGATGTTATTCTCATTGAACAGAAAAAAAATGTCTTTAACATATCATTTGTTTTTCGTAGGCAGTGATGAGATGAAATAATATTCAGTATACTTTTTCTGCCTTCAGGTGTTTCTCCTGCAAAAAGATGCCAGTTTCTCAAATACAGAAAAGAGATCCCAACGGTCAAAAAATCCTCAGATTTGCTTAGACACCAAAGTCTGCAATCCACCGTCACACATCTTAGCGTTAACTATGTATTACTAAGTTAATATGTTAAATTGATCAAATATTATTAATCACTCAGTTTGTATTTTTATTGGTATTAATATTTCTGACGTTGGATTTCAGAAATTGTTGTCGGAAATGTTTTTGACACTTAAATAAGCAAAGTGTTCTATGTTCGTTACAACAGTGAAAGCTACTAAGTTGAGACATAGTATTTATTTTTCCTGAGATATTACTCACATGGAAAATAAGTGAGAGCTTCATTTAGAAAGAGCAACCTTTGAACATTAAAATGTTTCTCGAAGTTGCGCAATAGGCAGAGGCACAAATCACGCGACGTGTTCTCTGATGATAAAACAATAGCCCTGCTTGACAAAGAAAAGATAAGGATAGAAGGACAGCAGCGTGACTGTGGCTTGTGCACCCTTTAATTAAGAGGTGAATTGCAGAGTTTGCAGAAGAGAAAAGATCGTGAGGTAAATTGAGGTTAAGATAAGACATAAATCCGGTTGTTTTGCCATGTTGTTTGAAAGGCTGAGTATTAACCACAGACTGTAAAGCTGCATGCCACTGGGCCCTGTGTGACAGTGCACTAAAGGAAGTCTCGGTGGCTTTTCATGAGACGCGGCGGCGGTGCACGCGTTAATTAGAGCACGCTGCTGCTGTTAGACTACGTGTGACAGGTAGTATCAGACCACTGAGACATCGATCGTTTCGTCTAGCTCCTGGCTAACCCAGCTGCCCCAGCTTGAGAGCCGAGGGTCTGAGACAAGGAGCCTCCGCCGTGTTTGCTGTCAGGCCTACATGCTGTGGGCCACGACTCAATGGCACTGATCCAAATAGGTGAGGCATTAGCATTTCTATCGGAGGAAGGAAAACTTTGCAGGGCATCCTACATGAGCAGATAACAGACATGCGTGCTAAAGAAAAACAGAGAACCAAAACGCTTTCCATGTGGTATGTTATGGTATTTATTCAGAATTTGTTTGCTAGTTTGTACGGGAAAAGTTAAATGCAAAGCTGAATCGCATGGAACAGAGTTTGGAAAAATGCATTTCACAACATATAATCTTTTCATCTTTTGGAATTAAAGTGTGCATTTTTTGACAAATTGCCCCCATATGTGCTCTGCAGATTTGGTTTGGAGGCGTTTTTCAGATATGCGTTAAGCATGGCAATATTTAAGAGCAGATGTATTTAGATTTTAATGACTTTGTGTTGTTAGAGATAAGGCTCTTGGCATAAAGTTTTTTGGTAATTATACTGTGGAAAATATGCACTTTACTGATAATTGTTCCATAGTGATGCCTCTCATAAAGAATTCCCAGAATTACATTTATTTATTGATGGATTTATTATTTATAGATGCTCTTTAAAATGATGTAGACCCTGTCTGTGATGTTTGTTTTGATTTTAAAAGCGAACTCAATACTGTTGTCTGCCCCTGAAAGTGTATGTGTGACACCTCTTTAACCATGTGAGATGTCCTTTTTAATCAGAAAAAAATGAAATGACTTGGGAGCAAGGAAGGCATATTAATGCACTTCATTTGCATACACTCGTCAGGCGAGGCTATGTTCAAAAACAAACTGGATTCGTCAGTTCATTTCACATTGTTCCATTGTCTATCTGCCTTTGTTATATGGTAAAGATAAAGAAGGAAATCAAATAGAAGAAAAGGGCAAGCAGTTATCTCTCCAAATGAGCAACTGCTCATCATGCCTCGCTTAAATCATAGATTTCTTTTTGCAGAAGGCATGCTAGCCACATTCAAAAAGGGCCTTGTCTGATATCTGCTAAGATTTCCGATGACTCGAACAAAAGCAAATTGAACAATTCGCCACCCAAAGAAGCTCCAAAGTCATGACACATCCTGGCCAGCTTTTTCGAAACTAAATGTTTGCTTTTGTCTGAGGACTGTGGCTTAAATTAGATGACCTGGCAGAGCGAAATGTCCGCCGTTTTTTATTTGTCTTGCATTTACTCCTGTTTTACGTTTTGCTGAATGTCAGAAAACCTCACAAAACTGCTTAGCCGCTTATAATTTGCAATGCACATGCTTACACGCGTGAGTGTGTTTATAACACACCCGGTCCTTAAATACATAATACACCTACAGTGTATTGTTCGCATTCCAGCGTTTTTTCCCTTTTAAATTCTTCAGAGTTATAACTCTGGACAAAAGAGGAATGGCATTCAGCAGCAGCCCACAGTGTGTTTAGCAGCGGCCTCAGTGTTTTTTATTCATGCTGGAGATAAGATTGCAACCAACATGGTGTAGGAAGAGCAAATAGCTAAAGAACAGGCGGCCCTTATTAGAGTTCTTATGAGAGCATCAGCAAATATGTGCTCCAAGCCCACTGCTTTCCACTGGAGTCTGTGTGTTTGTGTGTTTGTTAGTCTTTCTGTTTTAGTCTCGACCAGTGCACTTTTTATATTACTATCAGACCAATAGGTTCCTCTATCTGGTTGAAATTTCGGCTGCTTGTCAACGAATAAATCAGTTATTTGTTTTCCTGTGCATTGCGTCATGCATAAAACAGTATGCTTTTACAGCAATGTGATGAGCCACTGTGCTCACACTGAGCTGTCATACTGCACTGAAATATAATGTGTCAGCAGCTCATGGACTGCAGGTGCTGAGTCATTAGGTAGTCCCACTCCAATAAGTAAACTGGGTCAATCTGTACCATTTAAAAGGTTTATTAATGACCAAAGGGTGTGGGTATCCTGCCCGAGAACACCTTACCCTCCCTCAGGCGGTTAATAGTGTGTTTGTGTGTGTGTGGTAAATCGTGTGCGAGGAGACACCAGCATGTGTCTCTAAATAAAAGTGGAGAGGATCGAAAACTCTCACCTCTATCATTCTGGACGCAATTTCCTGAACATCTGCTCTTGCCATTGTCTTTGTAAGAATAACCACAGTGCATTTATTTTTATGTTTTTAATCATGTGTTAAAGTGCATAGCCGGTGTTACCAGGCTGCATACTAATCAGCTTAATGAGATGTTATGCAATATTTTGTTGACCACAGCAAAACTCACTGTATGGTTTCTAAAGCTTGACCCTGTCTTGTCTCAAGGGAATGCGGCAGCATCGTTATCCTTCCTTAAGATGGTGAGCAGCATCCTGAGTAAACTCAACCAGTCCAGATGACAACAGGCACCGTTTAGTTTTAGCCCGACGGTGAATGGGGCCGCTCTGTGACCATTTTAAATGACTGGGAAGCCTGTGATACATTGGGAACCTTTTCAATAACGCCAACTGTTGTTTTCTTCTCATCGGAAGACATACGAGTGCGAGAGAACAGAGAGGAAAAAAAAGAAGGTGAACACAGAATGATTTGCATCAAACGTAATGTGCCTCTTAATGGAAAATTACGCCAAGACAAGTGTCGCAGCAGAGAGATAAGGGCTTGTGTTTACTGGAGTAACCCCTTGGTTTTAAGTGCTATTGTTAATATCATAATTGTAGTATTGCGGCGGCTTCATGACAATACCATTGCTCCGTTTCATTAAGGCGTGTAATTGGAGGGATTCTGATAGGATGGGACCAAGTAGCTTAATTATGCGGCGCCTTGCCGTGTTTACTGGGTAATTATTGCCTGCAAAATTGTGTTACTGTTTGAGAAAAAGTTCTGAGAGTTGCAACTTCTCTCCCCAAGTGTGAGAGTACATGTAGTACTTCATAAATCAGACGGAGATGAACTCACTCTTTTTTTTCTTCTTCACACTTGTCACTGAAGTGCAGTCATCGTTGTTAACCATTTCCTCACACTGTATTCAGACTGCTGACACACAAAGGGGTACTTAAGAATGAACTGAATATACTGCCTTATGGTGTGATTTTCTTTGCCAGACAATGCAGCATGTAATCTGCGATGGAGATCTAAAAAAGATTGTATCTAATGTTTGGCTTTTATGTTCACACTTATACCTATTTCAGCAAAAAACTAAACACCTTTGTGTTTGTGCTTATGCCTAAAAAGACTACTTGAGTCTGTGAGGCTTTCAATTTGGAAATATGACCTTTATAACACCATAGAGTGTCTCAAAAGGTCTGAGTAAAATAAGTATTTCTCTCCATGAAATCCTACACCACTGTTGACAGACAATGGCGAGGTTAAGAAAGTTTGTTGCACCCTATTCCATTTAAATCATTGCATGTTTACTTCTATTGTTAATGTTTGTTACTGGGTACCTGATGTTCCCTGTATCATTTTACATATATTTATATATTGTGTTTCCTGTTGATTGTTCACAGTGATAATGCAACGAGTCTATCAGTGAAACTGCACCTTAAGGCTACATAGTGGTGTATATTGCCTGCACACCTGCTCTTCTCCATGTTCTTGAATGGCTGACTCAATACCTGTTCTGTGTTTTGGTCTTCTAGGATGGAGGACTCTAGTTTGTGCCTTGGTGTATCCTCGGTGGTCCCTGATGCTGACCCCCATCTCAGCAACGCAGTGCTTAATGGCCGTTACCCAATCAGTCAGAAACTGCACCAGCTAACTGCTCAGCTGGGTCATGCCTTTCCTGAACTACAGAGTCGCCAGCAGATCCCAGAGGAAAAGGCAGCCACCCCACTGGATGAAAAAACCCACGCTGCCTTAGCTAGTCAGCCAATCAGCAGTCAGATGGCCTTGTTGGCCAACCAGCTTAACCGTGACATGGATGTGGGTGCCCTAAGTGGTCTCAATGGCCGCGTTGATTTGCAACAGTTTCTGAACGGGCAGAACTTGGGAATAATTTCCCAGATGAATGACATCGAAGATGATGCCCGCAAGAACCGTAAATACCCTTGTCCACTTTGCGGCAAACGATTTCGTTTCAATAGCATTCTGTCTCTTCATATGCGTACACACACTGGAGAGAAACCCTTCAAATGCCCCTATTGTGACCACCGAGCTGCTCAAAAAGGTAACCTGAAGATTCACCTCCGTACCCATAAGCTGGGAAATCTCGGAAAGGGCCGCGGTCGCGTACGCGAGGAAAACAGGCTGCTTCATGAACTAGAAGAGAGGGCCATTCTACGTGATAAGCAAATGAGGAGCAGCCTGCTGCAGCCCCCGCAACCTCTTCCACCACACGTGGGCATTCAGAGTCACAACCAGCAACAGCCTGGCTCTGCATGTGGCCTGCTTTCTCCCACCAACATCGGAGGCTCACCTGATGGACTGACCCAGCCGTCTGCCTCTCCTAAGCCTGCAGATGAGCAAACACTCAACCCAGCCCAGGGGTTCCGCTGCACTTTCTGCAAGGGTAAATTTAAAAAGCGCGAGGAGCTAGAGCGCCACATTCGCATTCTCCACAAGCCCTACAAGTGCACCCTGTGTGAATTTGCTGCTTCCCAGGAGGAGGACCTCATCAGCCATGTGGAGAAAACCCACATCACAGCTGAATCAGCTCAAGGACAGGGCACAGGAGCTGGGGGAGGAGAAAAACCTGCCAATGAATTTCGCTGTGAGGTCTGTGGCCAGGTCTTTAGCCAAGCTTGGTTCCTTAAAGGCCACATGAGGAAACACAAGGACTCCTTTGAACATTGTTGCCAGATCTGCGGACGTCGATTCAAGGAGCCCTGGTTCCTGAAAAATCACATGAAGGTCCATCTCAATAAACTGGCCATCAAGAGCAAACCTACAGTTGGAGTTGATGAAGATAGATCCTCTATTAACAGTATGAGCAGCCTTGCTCAAGAAGCCCATGCCAACCTGTACTCACGCTACATTTCTTGCCTGCAAAGTGGCTTCCTCACACCTGACAAACAAGCCCTAGCTGAACAACAACACCAGATGCTGGCCAAGGCTGGTTTGGCCATGAAAGAGAAGGAGATGCTCGGAAAGCTCCTTAACCCAATGGCCGGCATGGGCCATGGTTTAGGAGAAAATGAGAAGCGCTCACTCTTGGGTTGCCTAAACCTGGTACCTCCCCTGAAGTCAAGCTGTATGGAGCGCTTGCAAGCCGCAGCTAAGGTGGCAGAGATGGACCCCCTGAACAGCTACCAAGCATGGCAAATTATGGCACGTGGAATGGCCATGGAACGCTCCTTCATGCCTAAAGAGCAGCACCATGGGGGGCACGGACAAGAAGATGATCTTGCAAGTGCACCTGGCCTTGCTCCATTTGCGAAAGACAAGCATGAGCACCCAGTACTAGCCTCTAGTGATGGGTCCAAGCAGAAGCAACATCCTGAAGTCCTCCATGGAGTGAAGTCCAGTGGTGGCATGATGCCGTTAAAAGATGAAGGTGTAAGCTTTGATAGCCACCGTGAGTTCTTATCTCACCATGGGGGTTTAGGCCTCAGCCAAGGGCTTGAGTACAGCTTGGCCGGCCTTAAAGAAAAACCCACTGAGTGTCCTGACTGTGGCAGAGTCTTCAGAACCTACCACCAGATGGTGGTCCACTCCCGGGTTCACAGCAAGGACCGTCGATCCGTAGAGGACAGCTCCCAGCATGCTCTGGACGAAAGGCGTGGCTCAGCTAGCGACCCCGAGTCTCAGTCCATCAGCCGATCCACCACCCCGGGCTCCTCCAATGTGACAGAGGAAAGCGGTGCTGGAGGCGGACACTCCCAAACAGGCAGTGTGCAGGATGACAGTCCCCACCCGTCTTCTCCATCTTCAGGTAAGACCTGTTCAGTATACATATTGTTACACTCATGACAAAAAGTGCAGTATATAACAAGCCCAAAGCTCAAGTCAATTTCTAACTTACAAAGCTTTAAACGTTCACCCAAAAATGTAAGATCTGTTGTAATTTTAAATCTGTATGACTTTCTTCTGCAGAACACAAAGTCAGATATTTTGAAAAATGTTGGTGGTAAAAAAACGGCGGTAACCTTTGACTTGCTGTGGTTTTGTGTCCAATAGAAGTGAATGGGTACTGCCGTTGTTTGGTGACCAACATTCTCCAAAATATTTTATTTTGTGTTTTGCAGAAGTCAGACAGCTTTTAAATGACAAGGGGGTGTGTAAATTATGACAGAATTTTCATTTTTGGGTGAACAATCCATTTTAAGCTTTGTAAGTTAGAAATTGACTTTAATAGTTTATTTAGCTAATACAGCAAAGGCACGGTGTTTTGTATGTGACTGCTTGAGTGCTTGGGTATGACTGACATTTGGTTCTTACACTTCAAAGAAAATGGGTGATTGTGGTGATGTTGTGTCAGGAGATGATTAAATCTGATGGGAGTGTAGGAAAAAAGGTAAATCTGAAAGCACATTCCGTGCATAACTCTGACGCTTAATGTTACTGTTCAAATAACCATGAAACATCCTTGGAGTGCACTCGAATGAGTTGACATCATTCCTTTCTATCTTTTAGCCTAATTTAAACAAATTAATTACCAAGATAATAATACCTTACTTTGGCATGCTCTTGGTGGTGGAATGTCTTTAAAATGTGCAGTTCATTATTATAAAACACCCCTTTGCTATGCTTACAGTGGAAAGCTGTATGTAGATGGACATTACAAGTGATTTAAATATTCTCCTTTAAATGCAAAGGACAACGAACCCACCCCAGCATAGAAACTCCGAGCTTGTGAGATAAAGTGTGTGTTTAGTGGGATTAAGTGAAGCTGCAGCTAATGATTACAGAAGTTTTAAAGGTAACTTTCTCATTCCTTGGGGTGGTACACCACTGTTAGGAAGCCTGGCTGTTAATTAGGTCACGTCTATGTGATAATCAGTTAGCTTAAGCTAAACAAGACACTAATTAAAGATATACATATAAAGCAGGTCAAAAAAAATGAACTTCATTTGCTGGGTAAAATGTGCTTTTAAGTCATCCAAAAAAAGGCTTAGCTTAAGGCTCTAAGCGAGTTAATTTCAACAGCAAAGAAGAAATTGTTTATTTATTCCCAGTCCTTATCACCCTCATGTAGTGAGATGAGTTTGAACATGCAATGGGCTATGTTTATTTTAATCTAAGGAATAATAACAGACAACCCCCACCCCAATTAGGAATTAATGAAAATGAGACTGAGATAAAACCTATTTTCTTTACAGAGACTATTAAACCTAAACACAGAAAGGAGGGTATGTTGCCGAAGTAATTATCCTGTGAATTTAAATGCATGAAGTTTTATTTCTTCTGCATCTCTTTAACTACTACTTTGAGATTTAGAGCATGGCATGTTATAAACTCCTATCTGGCCTCTGTAAGATTGCCAGGGTATTTGGAATTAAAGTGATTAGTGTTACTGTTATTAATAATATAAGGTTAAGCACTAACTGAATCAGGGGACGGAGAGTTAATATACAATTTATTTCTTGATTCTTTGACACTCTCATAGCATTTATCAAACATGAGCTGAACGGGTTTTAAGCCACACTCATCTGAGTGAATTGGTCATGTGATATTTCATTAACATGCCCTCAATTCTTTAGCTATACGTTGTCTTTCTCTCTTTCTGTATGTGTCTGTCTGCTGGACTCTCTATGAGTCTGCTAGTGAAAATGATTTAAAAAAAAGATTTTTTTTATCATGTGCTTTAACAATAATAATATAATCGTATTCATGTAGCTTTATATATAGTAATATGTATTTTTTATAAAGAAATATTTTTTTTAATGTGCACTTCTTTTTATCTTTTCCTGACCTTTTTAAATTAAAAGCAGAATTATTAGATTGGAATAAGTTATGGCCTAGTGTTTATTATAGCTGTCTCAAAAACATAAAAATACAATGACAAATAGATAGTTCAAACTTCAATAACAAAGACACAGAGTAACATTTGTGTCACATTTTGCTTGATAGTTTGGCTGTAAAGCTCTTTAGCTTGTTCTTATCTTTCATTAAAATCTTGTTGGATGTTGCAGCTGGGCCACTTTAATGATATTTGGCAAACTCCAAACCACCTCTTACGTGACTCTTGAGTATGACCTCTTTTCTGCCACTCCTTCAGAGAATGATCGGTTCACCTATAATCTCCTCTTCGCTTCTGAAATCTTGCGTTTATTGTGATTTTTGTTCTTGTTTGCACAGTGAATGTTTTTTTTTTTAGTTTTGACAAAGCTGTAACTTTCCTGATTGTTTATCTGATGGAGGCCGGTGCCAACCAAGCACTTGTATTGTCATGCACCTCTTTATGCATTGAATATATGCTTTGTTAGTTTCCCATATTTTAACCTTCATAAATGTGCCTTGTAAATCTATCACAACTGTGTTTTTTTATTTTTTTCATGGACCAGTGAGTTTATGCAACACAGGTAATTGGATACTTCTGCAGAAAGCATTTTCATTTATTTTTTAACTTTAATTTAAAACAACATGAAACAGATGTAAGATATATTTATAATTATGAATATTTCTTACCTGGACACTAATTATACCTATAGTATTTAGATATACATATACAGTATATATCTCACACTCTCTCTCTCTCTCCACCCTGTGTGTAAGAGTAAGTGTCAAGTTGGAGTGTGATCACAAGCTGAAATCCCACGTTACTGCCCAGCTCAGTTAGCGGGCAGAGACTTCTCACTGTGAGGTGGGCATAATGCCAGTCCCCCCTTGTCTTAAGATTGACCTTCAGGTCTCTTTGCCTGCAAGCACAGGGAGGTGTGTGTTTTTATGAGGGAGCGATGCCATGGTAGGGGAAAGCAGTTTGGCAGATTCTCTGACATAGCTATTTAAAAGTATGCATGCGCATGTTAAAAGGGTCTGTGTTTTTAGGCCATGGCGCAAAGCATGTACCTAACAAAACCCGAGTAAAGATAAAGGCGTAATGTACAGCAAAGGAAGTGTTGCACTTTAAAGGAAAGGAATTGTTTTTGTTTAATGTTGTGTAACTTAACAACGTTATTAGCCCCGAAAATGTATAAGGTGCAGAAGAGTATTTCTTCTCTCACCAAGAACCAGCTGAATATGCCTCATAATTAGAAATGATTCCAACAAGAAAACAGTTCTCAAGGGCGGTGTTTTAAAAATGCTGTTGCTTTCATGTGTGTTCTTTATTTAATTTTTTTTAGGTGGTGGTGTGTATGTTTACGTACTGTGCAACAGGATGTGGCATATCATACCTCTGTTTTACTTTTAATATCTCACACGTTACTCTAACCCAAAGAGAACAGACTTCCTTTATCATCAGTCGATTTTATTTGCAATTTTTTATCCCCTCTCTTAAACGTACGGCAGTTTTATCTGCCGTCTCCCTTCAACAAGCTCAACCAACCTCTAAACCACCTACCCACTGCAATTTTGAGTTAAACTTGAATTACAGTAATCAACAATAACATCTCAACTGTGAAAGAAGGTCGACACAATCGCTTTTGTCTTTGACACTGCACTTGTTTAAACACAGAGAGAGACAGATAAAAAGGAAAAAAAGTTGCCTCAGAAATGTCCTCTAAAGGCCTTTTCTTTTCTCTTCTCAATAATCAACCTTAAATATGCTTCTTGTGCAATAGAATTTCCAGCCTCTGTACATCTCTTCCTTCTCTTTCCTTCTCTCTCTTTTTTTAGTTTATTACATTTTTCCCCATTCTCTTTTATTTCTTATTACCATTACAAGATTGGCTTGACTGAGGAGGGGATCTATTGTTATTTCAGATTTCGCACTCTGAATTGGGCTTCATAAACAAGGGGGGCTCATTCCTGATAGTGTTTCTGAATTCATTATTGTAGGCCTTTGAGTGACAGCAGAGAGAGAGAGAGAGAGAGAGAGAGAGAGAGAGAGAGAGAGAGAGAAACTTGACTAGAAGCATAGACTGAAAAAACACAACATTAAAACTTTAATATTACTGTATTACTGCATATTGGTTTATTAATATATATTTTCAATAAGAATAAAATATTTAAATGATTTTATATATATTTTTATGAAATATTTTATTTTTAGATTTAATAACATTAATAGAAAAAATATTAAATAAAATTAAGATATGCAGTTTATACATTACAAATATATATTCAAGTTTTTATATATATATACATGTGCCTTATATACTGTATATCTGTCTATTAGGAACAATATATGGAAGATGCTTAACTGCAGGTAAACAAACAGGGATGTTTGAAGTCGATAAGCAAGCAACACAAAATAAAATCATCAACATTTGTTTATCAGGGTAATGTACGCGTGCTTCATTTGATAAAACTACGTCCATATTCAAGTACTACTAACTCTACAAAACCAAGTAAAAAACCCATCTGGTCTTTATGAATGGCCTTTTCTACCACATGATCTTTGTTGCTTGGGGCTACGAACCTGCCTTGTCTTTTTCCTCCATTTGAGAATCCCCCATGTCTAAATATTGTTAAGAGGAAGAGCATTTTAACATGGCAAGGATTATCAGTATATCCCCAGGTCTTTACAGCTTGCCGCCGTTTTGGGCGAAACACTTGTTCCATACAAATTGAAATTGGATTTGCCAATGGATGCCTTAGGTTATAAAGCATGGATATTCATCTAATTGCACAATTACAAATTGGTGTAATTACACATGCAGACTTACTGTTACAATGTATTTCAGTGTAATTAAAGTCGAAATAACCCAAACTGCTTTGCAAAATGCTTCTATCTCTATGGAGACACGGATCTCTTCCACCTTCCTGATCACAGGTTTATAGATACGTAAGGACATCAGAGATATGGGAATATTTAATGCTATACTGTTTATGACACGTCCAGTCTATATCAAAAATAAGAGTTACACAGTGTGCACAGCAAGTATTGCAGTTTTTGTAACACTATATTTGATGGGTTAAGTACTATGCAACGCTGGTGCTGAATGTTCATATATGTACATAAGTTTGACAGTTGTGACAGGAAATGAGTTGAGCTGAGAACTAAAATGACATATCTTTTTGCTTATTACTAACATCATCTCTGTGGCATTCTCTCAGCCTCTCTCTCTCTCTTTTCTTTAAATTTTCTCTGTACCTCTCCAAAATCTTTAAAATGAGGACACGCTACATCTTTCTCTGTGCTAATTAGGAAGTGCAGACCTTGGAAGAATTATGTCAATTTTTTTTCCTATCATTCACCTTCATTTCCATTTGTGCCCTCTGCCCTCTCTCACCCAGCATGCATCACTCTCACTTTTCCATTTTTTGGATACTGCGTCTAGTCTTTATAAGTAATATAGCTTAATTTATACTGTAGCTCTTAATTCTCCCCAAACCTGAAGTCTGTCATCTTTTTTGGGAGTTTAATACAAAAAAATCATGTGTGTGAGGAAAATGTTATTACACCGCTTTTTCAATACAGTGGGTCAGGACTCTGGTGTCTTTTAAATGATAAAAGTTCTATTCAACAAGCTAATTGTCAGTGTGCTCAGTTGATTGACATGTCTTAGATAAATGTAGACTTAGTATTTTTGTGCACGCTTGAACAATAAAAGGGCAATCTATTTCCCCTTCGCAGCAGCTCATTTGATTTCTCGGTTTCGCATGCTCACTTTTCTCTGATTCCCTGTTATACTCTCTCTCTCTCTCTCTCTCTCTCTCTTTCAATCTCTCTCGCTTTCTCTCTTTCTCTCAATTTGTAAATATTACCCATAGTGGGAATTAGCATTCCTTTTTTTCGACTATATTTAAAATTCCAATTGTATTCCAAAGTGTATATGAAAGTGCTTCTGCTAGTGTCGTCTCTCTGTGCTCACCGTACCCCTGTGAGGCTATCAACGGGCAGTCCTTATGAAACATTTATCAGTCTGTTTTATGTCTTAATGATCCTGTTAGGATTCCCTGCTTGGTTATGGAGACAACGGCAAGCTATGTACTGCTCAGAGGAAGAGAGAAAAAGAGAGGGAGAGATTGAGAAAGCTGCGTGCAGTATACCAGATTTTAATTCCGTGTCTTTGCCAAAACATTGCTTACCTTTGCATACAAGCCTCCTTGGCAGTGCTGCGCTTTTTCATCAGTCGCTTCATTTCTGTTTTATGTTTTTATAATTAAAACATAATATTTATCTTTCCCCAACAGAAGGCTGTCGTACTGGGGGAGCTAGAGTTTTGAATATTAATATTTTAAATGCATCAAAATGACGTCTTTCAGGCTACGGCAGAGGTGTCGTCGCTTTAAACGAGATAATGTGGTCTTGTATACTATTAATTGTACTTGTTAGAAAAACTGAACCATCTTGACTGAAGCGTATGAAAATGTCATTATCAAACCACTGAGGAAAAAAGCACGAAAAACGCTTTGCGTATTTCTTAAATCGAATTGAGTTTTGAATTACTGCGCGCTAAAGTAGACGCAAGTGTCACTGTCGACAATAACATTCTTTACAGAAGAAAACAAAATGTCAAAGTTAGAAAGAAACTTTATTTGCTGAGAGGTTGGATGGCGCTCTCGTTTTTTGTGTGTCTGATGAGAATGTTGAGGAAAGGGCGACAGCTGTCTTCCTCTGTCAGAGCTGAATTCCTCTGGAATGAAATCGCCTGTCTCTCTCTCGCTCTCGAACCAGTGCATACAAATGGCATATCTGGGTGGGAGGGCGCTTTGTTTGAACAAGTTAACTTTGGCATGATTGGGGTGCCTCCCGTGTGAAAGAGCAAGTGAATACATTGACCTTTGTCTCATTAAATATGGAGGACCAGCCATATGATACCATGACAGAAGAATCTTCCATCTCTTCATTTCCTTTCTCCTGTGTCTGTCTCACTCTCTCTTTCTCGTTTAGCGTCTTTCTTTCACACAGTTGCGTAAACACAAGTTACAGAGGTGTAAAGCACGAACATTATGTAGATTAAAAGCAGTATTTAGGGAGAGAAAAGCACATGTGTCAAAGTCCACCCCCCCTGCCACAGCACCGCTACGAGAGAAGGGGGGGGGGGCTTTACAGGCATTCATCATGCACTGATGAGTATCTCTCCCCTCCTCTCTCTCTCTCCTAACCCCATTGACAGGCCGCATAAAAAACCCTTTTGTGTCAACATCACGGCGCTGACATGAGGCAGATAATGACATGAAAAGTTTGCCTCTTCTTCTCTGCCCCCCATCTTCATTTTAGTGATAGTTATCTTCCAATCAAAGGCAAAAGAAGGGGAAAAAAAAGAAACTGGGCAAAAAAGTCCACGGATTAAGATCTTCATATTCTTTTTTTTGCCTCTGCATTCCAATTGTTCTTAAAATATTTGGCAATGTCAATTAGTAAGTGAGCAGAGCTAGCTGATGAACACAATTTTCCACTAGACTGAGCACCCTATTGTTGTGGAGCGAGCAGCAGATTTCTGAGGTCATTATCATTCCCCGTTAGCCTGGCCCAGCTGCTCCTCTCGGCTTCAGCCAAACTCCACACCACGGCTCTGGTAGCAGGCAGCAACAGGGGGCCTGGAGAGAGAGAGAGAGAGAGAGAAAGAGAGGGATGGAGGGAAAGAAGGGAGGGCTGTCAGGAGAGAAAGAAAAAGAGGCAGAGAGAGATAGAGGTAGGATGTAAAAAAATGTGTGGAAATGCAGAGATGGTTAGGCAGGCTGAAATGAGCACATGATGGTCAGACCAGCTAATAAAACTTAAAAAGCAAGATTGAAAAACGCCTATGAAAATTTGAGCGATAAAATGAAAATGAGTGGATGAAACAGGGATAGAAAAAAAGAATAGAGCACGAGGATGGAGAAAACAAGGATAGAAACACATGGAGATACAGCGCTTGGAGGGAATTAAAAAATCAGTCATACGCTTCTTGGAGCCGAACGCAGAGTGCTGAGATTATGAAGGGAAAAGATTTGGATGGTAAAGCAACTGGGGGAAATAAAGATCCAGAATGACATACTGCTCTGGTTGGGCAAACCTCTCCCCCAACAGACCCCTGTACTGGCAGGCGAGGGCAAGAGAGAGCGGCCCCAGCGAAGCCATCCTGTCTGTAGTAGAGTAACTACAATGAGGGAGAGATGAACACATGGTGGAAGTGAGGCACGGGTGAAAATGAATGCAGTTCTAAAGAGTGAAAACACTGTATGTGTTATGAATGTCTAAAATAATGATGGCGAATGAGTGAGAAGAAAATACATGTGAAAGGAACATGAGAACAACGGAAGGGAGAAGTGAAAAACAAAAATGTACGAAAAAATTATGAGGAAGTATCATGTGTTTATTTGAATAGTACACATTTATAATAATTCTAAATGCACTACTGAATATTTCCTGGGACTGGGTAGTGGCAAAGTTGTTTGTTTCGGAAAAAATTTGGGAGATCGAACATTCCTGATCGAACTTAGTATGTTTTTAATTTAACTGAACGCGATAACCAGCTTTTTAACATGGATTTTTTAAAAAGTAGTTTTGATATAATATAAGGATTAACTGTACATGTAAAGCGCTTTTCCACCATCATGCCGAATCGTTCTCGTTGCTTAGTCCTAGCACTCCGTGCCGATCCATGCCATCCGGTACGTAATGGTTTCATTTTCCACTGCAAGGCTGATAATGGAAATTGTTAGAATGTAAACACAAACATGTCACGCGCTTCCTTGGTAACACAAGAGACGGAGCTATAATGACTCTTTGCGCATTCATTAGAATGATTCACGAAATTCAATCGTGCCGTTTCGAACCAGATTCACGTGGAAACATAACTGTAACTGTTTCAGACTGTGCTTAGAACGGTTTGGCGCGATGGTGGAAATGCTCTCTTAGAAATTATTTCTTGATTTCTGACAAAGCACTGTGGCTAACACTTAGAACACTTTTTATCTTACAATAATCATATACCTTAATTTGAAAAGATACAATCATTTATTTTGGAAGGTGATTTTAAAATCCATTTGTCTTGGAGATCTTTGAATGTGCGTGCTGCTCCTGGACTGCAGAATATTTATTTTCTCACTAAAACTTTAGTTCTCAAAAGCATTTAGATTATTTCAGAACATGTCCAATACTTGTTCACGTCTCCTTCCGCCAGGTTTCTAAAACAAGGCCAAATGAATTTTTCTGTTTGAATAAAACCAAATGAACATCTTACACTACATAAAGTTCTCTGACATCTTAAAATGTACACCTCTGAGGGACGTGCTTAGCTGTTCATCCACCTCACATCCCTATGTATGAGTGAAGGAATTCATATTTCTTCTTGACTAATCACAGGTTTGGGACTCTCCTTAACCAACCCTAATATGCCACGACCACCTGGAGGATTTTGACGGCAGCAATTCTGTGCTGTCTTGTTTTCTGTTACTCACAGTAAAGATTTTTTCCTACTTCTTTCTATGTTCAGTTTACATTTTTAAGCATCAAGAATTGTTTTCTTTCTCTCTAACTGAAACAGGCCACCACATTGTTTTGTGACCACAGACAGTGACAGTAAGTGGCACTTTGAACATGACTACCTCCTGTTTAGAGTGAGCGGATCGTGATTAATAAGAGTTGAGTTGTTTGATCTGGAGTGGAGGGCACTGTGGCATCTTCACTGGAGTATGTCTATGCTTTACCCCCTCTCCATTCTCACAGGAGAGGGCTGACAAGCTTCCCCAAAGGAGGGACATTTGACTCATCAGCATGGTGGTGCTATCCATTTCCTTCCACGCAGAGACACTTGTATCATCATCATCATCATCACCCCTTTCACCAACCACCCACCCCACCCCCCCCCCCCCCCAAAAAAAATATAAAATGACAGCATTGTTTTCCGTCTTAGTAATTTAGACGTCTACGTAGAGCTTCTCTGTTGTGTGAAATTCGATGTTCTACCAGCTGCCTTTTATTCGGCATTGATTAAAACAGCAAAACAGGAGATGAAGTATTTTATTCATTCTCCTCAAAACATCCTCATACCTGCATCATTGTTTCCAAATAAAGCTTTTTAAGATGATGAAAGCCCCTTTGACTCGAAGAAAAAAGAGAAAAATATAAAAAAAACAGCTTTCTCACTTTTGTACTTGCCAGCTGTACGTTTTAATGTGATCCCAGAAGCCTTTTCCCTCCTCCCCGTTCTCTTGGCACACTATCTCCCTCTTGCCCCTTTCCCACACTCGCCGTCTATACGTCTTATCCTCCCCTCACCTACCTGTAGAAAGTTTGCGTTAGTTGCGCGGCACGGCATCAAAGCATTGCTCTCAGCTTGCAGCTGCCAAGCTCCTCGTCCCCTGTTAGCAGGCATCCAGCTGTCACGCGCAGAAAGGGGGAAAAGAGGGAGGAAATCTCTCACCAGCCATATGGTACCCGGCTCTGCCGCAGCCTCGCTGCTCCACGGGCAAATGGCAAACTCATAGATCTCATCAACACTCCTAATATCCAGCTTGGAGATAGAGAATATTAGCCTTTTCACCCTCCTCCATCCAGGCCTGACTTGGTGGAGGAGTGGGTTCCTAGTTAGTGAGAATTGCTGTTTCTCACCATGTACCCTCGCCGGGTGAAAGGGGTAGACTTGGTTTCTGGAAGGCTTTTTGAGAATGGATGCGTGCCATGCACTGTGACTCGATTTTTGATAGCTTGCGTCGAAAGTCTCTCGTAAAGCACAGCTGAATGAAAATCCCTGAACAGGTTGTGGTGTTTGAAAAACGGTGCGAAAAGCAGACACATTAAAGATTCCGCGTGACTGACCCTCGAGAGTTCGGCTTGCGCGTTTGGTCTATTAGCAGGATGCTACGTCTACCCTCCTAATCCTAACAGGCCTGAGATATCAGACTCCGCTGTCTCACTGTAAGTGGTGCCTTATGGCAGCGCAAGCTGCGGAGAAGCAGTGGAATTACGGGTACATTACCACATAAGGCTGAAAACACTGTCAAAACCAGCCCGGGTGAATCCCGCATGCTTATGCATACACCGTTTCTGAGTTTAGCCTTAAGCAGAAGGTACATAGAGTAATTGGTGCTAGAAAACAACGTGTTTGTGAATTTCAGCATTAATGGATATTAATTGAAGGAAGAGGTGCACAAGAAAAGAGAAAGCAAAAGAATATTTCGTCATTTTGCTTATTTATTTTCTTCCTCAACCCAACCTGAAGCGGTCGCCATTAGGAGTGAGAGCTGGAGAGATTAATATGGCGGTTGCAGCGTTTTGGAGGGACGGTAACGTTAATGGTCCCACTGGGTTTTTAATGAGTGTTGTGCCCCAAACAAAATGAGCTAATTAGTGTTATCATCCATATATCAGGCCATACGCATACACACACTGATCTACCCTCAAACGCACACACACAGCATCACACAGCTCCTCCATCACAGGAGAATCTGATCAGGGCTTTGTTCAGCCCTAACATTAGGTACCATAGTTGGAGAAATTACCCTGTCTTTAGCCTCGCCATTTTCTACAATCGGTTGTGATTGAGGTGTAGTTTAGACGTTATCTTTGTTTACCTATACTGTCTGTTGGCGTAACTTTTGCTACACGGGACATCACAGCCAGTTCACACTCAATGTTTTGACAATCTGATACGTACAGCCACAAACTGCAAAATTATAGCTCACACTGGAAAATACGATCAGGTTTCCTTTAATGTCTCTCAGTGCAAACAGCCTAGATATATGATATTGCTCTTAATGTGTCTTAAATGTCTATGGGGATCATTCTTCCAGCTGTTAAAGCATAGAAAGAAAGACAACTTGGACAACAAGGAAAGAAAGAAAGCTTTCCTGTTGGGTTTGTCACAGCATTTTCTCACATTTAAGTTCCCTTGCTGTCCTCCACTTTATTTCTCTGGCATTAAGCCTATTATAAAATCAATAAACAATTGTTTTTCCCCTTTAAATCTTCTTTCTCCTCTGTATATCCTCTGCAATTGGAGAGGAGAAACAGATATCACAGCTGTGGTGATAGCAGGTACCGACACGTTGACCTGTAGGTAAAAACAGACTCAATTTAGTCCAAAAGCATGTTGGCCTCATGTGTTCTGTGTCATGATCCATTAATGTCTGATCTCCGTTGACCTGGGGCTAAACCTAGAGCCCTGCTCCTATCATAACGGTATTCAATATTAATGCCATTCAGTTGCAAGTATTGGATGCTTTTTCCGCACTGTCAAACTGTCTTCTTTTTTTTCAATGTGTGCTTTTGAAGGCCTATTTGGTCTTTGGCGAGATATCGGGAATCGGCAAAACACGCGATAAACCTGACAGCTTTACGCTGCAGCGTATCTATCTGGTACTAAACGCTCCGGAACGCTCAGTTTCTTTTTCTACTCCTACACTCCGGCATACTGTAGATTGGCACCCTGAGGCAAAGTTACGGAATGATCGAGGGCTTTTTAATTGTCACATTTTCAAAATGTAATAACCCTCCCGATAAAAATCAACAAACACTGAGTTTGACAGCTGATTCATACATTGTGCATCAAAAATAAAAGCCATTTACAGATTTTAATTCCCACTGTCAGTTTAAACTAAAGTGTCAAGCACAGCGGTAGGCATGACAATGTAAACCGCTTTCATTTCTCCAGCTTTAAAGAACTTTGAAACAAAAATGCCTGTAACAAGGCTACAGTCACATTGTTTTTCTCTCGTTCGCGCTTTTATTTTTTTCTCTTCCTTCCTCTACTTTTTTCTTAGGTCTCGTTCGAGTGCTGGTAATTATGGGTAATCATAAACAGCGGAGCTCCTGCTAATGAGCCTGTGTTGTATGTTGGGTTCATACAGAGCCCCCTCTTCACTGCAACCAGTGTGGGTAGAAGAAGCAGCTCTTTGTTCTGTTTGTGGTGGTCCTTTTTCCTTTTTTGCCAATTTGAAACTGTGCCTTTACATTATGTTTCATTTTTATCTTCCTTTTTCTAATTCTTTTTTCTGTACTGTTTCATACAAATAATTAGATTACCGTGCAAGCAGTGTTGTGGGTATCCATTGGCTGCTCAATGGTCAGAGCCGTCTCGTGAATGACTGCCCTTGATAGAGGAGGTCGCACAGTCATCATTTTGTTGTAGCTCTTATAATTTCTAAGCCTTTGCTTACGGGACGACTTTTAATTGATCAGAGTGGAAATGAATTTTTAATTGAGGACATAGATGAAAATCTATACAAATAGACTTGTGAGCGCTTATCCATGGTGGTATACATGTTTGAAGTTTGACACGTGGGTAAAAAGGTTTGGCTAAAAGGTTGTTGGCTAAAAAATATGTTTTATTGTGTATTATTGTGTATTTATACCACGGTGCTGTTGAATGCTTCAATCTGATTGGTTGACAAACGTTCTATGGGTATGCAGTAACTTTCACTTAAATGCACACCTATGAAGGTGTAATGCAGTTCCATATCACTTCACCAAGTTTAAACAACAGAACGGTTAAAGTGTAGCCTACAGGCCATCACACCTCACACAGCACCCTAGTCTTGATCTGACGTTTATAATGTCAAACTTTACTATTAAGTGAAACGTGTGCAGTTTCATTTAAATAAACAAAGCATTTCAAAAACAAGAAATACATACACTGAAATTGAGTAAATAACATTTCTTAATAGAAAAAAAAAAAAAAACACTGATAGCCTACGGGTTCTTTTTTCTCTTCATGCTGCTTGTTACTGATAAAAAATATATTTTGATAGACCTACTCTTTCCAAAGTTTGCGTTATTATTTTTACTGCTGAAGATAGAAATAATACGAGGAATCAATATGATTATTATCACTGGCTTCTCTCTCACATTACCGCAAACACGCAGGTGTGCGCACAATCTCTCGCGCTCTCTCTCACTCACACACACACCCACCAGGTGGCTCAAGCTACCGAGTCCGTTCGCTCTAACGGAAATGAGATGCGCAAGAAGGTGTCCTACCACCAACAGCATTTTAAAGACGATAACATGACAAACATTGAAATTAAACATTTGAACAAAGTAATGTGGTGTGGTAACTGTGATATAAGCGGAATAGTTGACTCCGGTCCGTTGAATTATTCGAAAGTTAATGTAAATCCGCTTCGCGTCTTGGCCGCATTACTACCTCGGGGTGTGCATTAACTTTTGAGTAATTGAACGGCCCTTTGTCAATTATTCCTTACTTATATTGTGTGTTAGTTAGCTGTTATTATTATTACTTAATCAGAAAAACCCAACTGCAGTTTGATTGATATAACTTGGAATGCACAATGAAAAACTGCAAATTAACTTTGCCAATTAACTCTTAGTTTTTTTAAGTATTTTTGTAATTTCTATCCTTTGTCTTAAGAGGTTTCTGGGACACTGCTCTTGTCATAAAAAATCTAGATGGTTTAAAACATGATCCAGCGCACAGGGCACCACTAACCCTATTTGCTTAGCCCTTGTCACCCTCTTTTGAACTCCTACTGTAAGTTTAACAGAGAGAACCGCTCGCTCTCTCACTTTTACTCTCTTTCCCTCCGTCTCTATCGGTCTCACTGCTGTTCCTGTATTTCCACTGGGAGGAACATTGACCTCATTTGTAAGGACAATAACCCCCTTGACTTTGGGGATTAAGACATGAAACCTTTGTGGATTAATTAGGTTTTGAGTTGAATTCATTTGCTGCTCTGGAATACAACAAGAAAGAGAGAGAGATGAAAGAAATAGAGAGAGAGAGGGAGAGATTTAAAAAGAAAAAGAAAACTATGCAAAGTGAAAGTTCACTTGTTGTATAGGAAAATAGTTTTATGACCCCCAATATATGAAATAAATTATTGGTTTTCCCAAAGCAGTGTGCTTCAAAAGAAGGTGTTTGCTCCAAAACTCCCACTGTCTCTGTAACGGCGCTCCACGTGCAGCAAGCGAGAAGTGGCAGCGTTGAGGATTCACATTGTTGTAGTTGTCTTGGAAACAAAGCTCGGTGTTTGTTTGTGTAAGATCTACCCCAATTGCAATTTAGATGGTTAACACCTATTGTTTTTGTTAAGAACATATGTTATTTGAGTTTAACTTTCATGTGAAAAGAGCTGTTAGCACAGTTTGTTTACAAACTAGCAAACACTCTTAATTCACGGTAGAGAAACTAAAGAACAGTGCAAAACCTTACATCTGTGATTCCCTTGCACTCCGCTAAACATAATGGAACACATGGGCATGATTAACCTAACACTTCAATAATGATTTAGGCTTGGTTTAGTGTTTACTAAGGTCATTGGGGTTTTCTTTTCATCACAATATTTATAATAAATAACGTTGCCAACAATTCTTTCTTTCTTTCTTTCGTTGTTTCTTTCTCTTGCAGATTTTGTAGTTTAACTACATCTCTCGCGTTAACCGAGTTTCCTTTATGTTGTTCTGTTGCACAAGGTGCTCGTATCAGTTGGCTTCCATCATGCATCCATTCCTTCATTCTCTCCAAAGCGCATAATATCCTTTTTACGATTCAGCAAACTTTTCCCTGGGGATTCTCACTCGAGACGTTATGGAAAAGATGTGATGTTGTGAACAGACTCTGGGCATTGTGACAGATTTGACATATTACAGATAACAAAATAAGAAAAACAATATCAGCTCAGGATTTAGCACTGCGGGCGTAGAGATGCAGGGCCATGTTGTTTCATTTAACACATGGCCTTGTGCATGACAAGTTGTGTTGACGTTCCCCTCAGGACACAGGTTTAGTGATGGTTTTAAGAGAGCCTCTGCCTGCTCCCTCACTGTGGCTAAACCACGCTGAGCCCCTGCGAGCTCCTCATTGGGGACGGATCGCCCAAATGCCACCTCTCCTGGCTCGGGGTGCAGGTGAGGTGTAATCTTGCCGCTGAAGCACTTCCCCTGCCAGAAACAGGTATTTCCTGTAAGACACAGAAATGAGGACTCAGGAAAGAATGTCAAATCTGGTTTTCTCTCGTCCTCTCTTCATCTCTGTCTCTGATCCTCACATTTCATGCGTATCTGCTGGGCCTCAAGAATAGCAGATTTGTCTATTGTGGCGCAAAGCGAGAAGAAGAGGGGTAACTTGAACTTTAGAAAGAGAAAAAGTTTGGAGGACATTTCTGGATTATGTTCATGAGACACAAGCTGCTCGCAGTCTGAACATGGCACTATGTCAATGCATGTCTATTTCCATAAAGTTTATTTTTACACCCTGCAAGGCTCAGCACAGTAAGACACCACCGCAATCTCAACTACATGGATGTAGGCAGGAATCTTAAGTCAACACATCCTGATTCCAAATATTCTGACAGCGAGCGTTGTGTAACAACCTGTCCTTCTGCACAAAGCATATTAGAGAGCATTGTCCCAATGTCAAATCACACCCCCCACCATTAGCATGAAACACGATAATGAATCATCGCCAAAGGGTTGCCCAACGTTTCCTAAACGAAGCTAACAGTGTTGAAAAGTACACCGTGGCGTTGGTGCTAACAGACAGGCTTTTCTTATCTCATGCTTACTGTAGCGGTAAGTTGAACATCTGATGGCTCTCTGTGATGCAGCGTGGCGGACAGGTGAGATGCGTGAGCGAGCGACACTTTGGAGATGCGTGTTCACACCATGTCACCGTTCTCCATCTGCAAGCCTTCAGAAAAATTTCCCTTTAGTGTGTCTCTGCCAAGCTTACACGCTCGCAGGAGCTGCCGCACGTTCTGCTTTCATTTATCAGCCACTGTTCGCTAGTATTGTTTCTCACTTACTCATCCAGACGAATATCAATGTTTAGTTGTAGTAGTAGCATGAAACGCTTGATATCTAACCTTGCATATTTGTCTGTAATGTTCTCTGTTTATCATTTTTTTTATGTTTCAGTAAATAACTGCTTCCAAAGAAGCAAGGCGCAATGTGAAGATATAAAATGAAAAGGTGATGAATCCCTTCAACCCCAGCTTTAAATTCAGCACTGCTCCGTTCACATACAGTATATTAGCTTTATGTTTATGTTTTCGTTCAAATCTTTTTTGTCAGCTTCTAGAGCAGGTTCGCTTTCCTGCCATGCCACATCCTCCAAATAAACCTTGAGGGCATGTCGGCTAAACAGATATCATCACCGACATACCGTCTCAGGCTCAGCGATGTATTATCCCTTTAAAAACAGGGCACACTTGGTGGGCATATTGTAGGAGCTGTGCCGAAACAGACGGTCTCCCACTGCCGAGTGGGTTGAGGTCCAGGGAGCACCATGAGTTTTTTGCGACGTATCCCCAACTCGTTGGAAACCAGAACGCAAGAGAGTGCCATCTTTCCCCCCTACAGTGCTTCCAGAATATCTCGCCACAATCTTCCCCTCAAACACTCTGTTTGTTTAACCCCTTCTGTGTCCCCGACAGAAATAGCCCACAGAGTCCTCGTCCCTCCTGCCACACGCACATACGTACCGTCTCTCACTGTCTGTGTACTTATTTCATCTCATTCTGTTTATCTGGCCTCAACACACCCTTTCGTGAAGACTACCACAGTTCACAAATGAACAGTGGAAAAGACATTAAAGGCTACATTGATAATGGCAAACGCTTCTACGCTTACATCTATGTATTGCTAGCCTTACATTCATTATTTTATATACCCTACACAAGAGTAATTTCCTCATGTATTCACAGGAACTAAACATTATATGGACATCACTGTTGTTCTTTTTACCTGGTTGGGTATGTCAGTTGTCTCCACTGAGAAAACTCATCACCTGATCTCCACCCACGCCACAAGCTCGCCTTTTAGGGAAACATCCGGTTCTGTCATGGAATTTGTGTGCAAACACAGCCCTTCCTCACCCTCCATCCACCCCTTCCCCCTCACGTGTAAATTAAATCCACATAACTGAGATCGATGGCTGCCTCCTAATCGCGTTAGACGTATTGTTTTAAAATACCAGCGCTCAGCTGGTGAATCCTGGGTGCTCTTCTGTTTGTCCCCGTTGAAGAGATCAGACCTCTTTAGCTTCCACTTTCTCTCTCTCTCTCTCGCAAGCTTCCTCAAGCTGTTTGTTTTCAAAGCCCAGGGAATTGGCCCAAATCCTAGGTATCACATATCTGACCATATTTCAAGCCGAAATTAAGCATGTTAAAACCCTTTTCCCTTTAAAGGTCAGACATTAGTGCTGGTAAAAATTGATCTGTGGGTTTTATGAATTTAGCCCCTGTGTTGGAGCTGCTTTTGTAATGGGAAGATTCAGTGGGGGAAGCTTAACACGGCATTGTTTTGCTTTGACAACGCAGCCACGAGAGCCTCTGCAGCTGTTCCCCCTGCTTACAATGGCAGATTAATTAACACAATCATGTGCTGCTGGCTTCAGCTCAACATGCAGGTCTGCTCTGGGACAGATAGGTAAATCCTATACATGCCTTTCCAGACAGAGCATATTCTTGATGGCTTTCGCAACTAGATATATATTTGTGGTGTGACTGGTCAGCCTATCAAGTAAAAAAAGCAGAGGGGTAAGAAAAAAACTACAAACCAGAAGGAGAGGCCTAAGCTAATTGAACCAAAGCATTGCTGGGAAGTGTTGTCTATTTCAGAGCAGCACTTCCTATACCCACCCCCTCCCACACGAGCTGCCAGGGCCATTAGCCGGGTTTCCTAATTAAGATTCTGCTGGCCGATCCGTCTCTCTTTCTTAGTTAGTTCCCTGACATTTTAAACTGTCTATTATTCCACCCGGCTTTCAGGTGCAATGCTGTGTAAATGGCAAGTCAAAAAATTATGTATCTCTCATACAGTTATCCATCAAGGACTATTAGAGGGAGCGGTCCAGGCGCTTAAATCATTACCGAATGCTGTGATCTTTCCCGATTGATCTTATCGCTCACATCCACTGTCATACTGTTACCGCACTTCATCCTTCCATTTCCCCCCTCCTCTTCCTCTCTTTTTCACCGCTCTTTTTTTCCCTCTGTCTGCACCACACCCGTGTTTGCTTTTCGACATGACCACAGAGTGTCGATATCTCAACCTTGCACCCACTTCTCTGTTGATACAATGATCACTTAACAGTCAAGAGCAAAGAATGATGGGAAATAAAGGCGTCATCAGAGGCAACAACAGCAGCCGAGCAATTATGTTTCTCTCAGACCAAATGCTTTGCCATTAATGAAATCCCTTATCACCCCGGAGAGGAGCAGGATGCTGGGACAGGTGTGCGAGATGCGCGTCACTCATTTATCTTGTTTCTCAGAACGACGGGAAAGTGAAATGTGCAGATGCGGAGGCAACAAGTGCAAGGCGAGTTTTATTGCCGTAGATAATGTGTTTCTCAGTTACATATTTTAAACTTTGATTGGCAGCTCTGGCTAATTCTATTTTGAGGTGTGTAAATATAGGACCTCATCAGAGAAGCCTTGGCACGCCAGCTTTCTGTAGGAGCGTGTGAATATGTGTATGGCTTTCTGTGTGTGTGAGAGATTTGTTTGTGAAGACCTGCTTGTGAATGGGTGGGAGTGAGAGATGAGGGAATGTCAATCGAGTGTCTGACATCCAGCAGTGCCTGTGAGCTGTGGATAGCATTTGAAGTATTTGCCCCAACAACAAGATATCTGCCCTTTACCAAAGCAAGTGGAATCCATGTTAGTACCTCAGACAGCAGCAGCAGAGCCTCCAGCATGGGGGCCGGAGCAGAGGTAGCCCAGGAGAGGGGGTCCGGGGGTGGATGGGGTGGCTCTAATGACGCTAATGCTCTGTGAGATTCTGGCTCCTGTTAAAGGAAGCAATCTGATTGGAAACAGTTCTGGGAGTCTGGGAGGTTGGCCCTGGCTCGTTTCATTTAATGACCCATTTCCTCAGCTCGTGCCACAAGCAGTTAACAAAAGTCAAGGTGCCCAGAGGTTCCCCTGCTGGGGGAGCACGCCAGACCCCGGCTGAAGGTGGGAGGCACAGAGACGGCCAGAAGGGGGGGAGGGGGGGATGTTGTAGATTACAGGTGTTTCTGTCAACTGACTGTCAGGTCAAATAGTCCGATTTTTTTTCTTTCTTTTTTAGCATGTATTTAAAAGAAATTTTGCCCTGCATTTAATTTCATAATAACTGTAATTAAGGACATTAAAATTCCTATCATTATGCAATGCTCAACAGACTATTAGTTGCAAAGTAAGAAATTTGTTAAAAGTAATTTAACTTATATTTTGATATAGCTTTATACATTTAAGCTTCACCCATCACCCTTGACTCCTAGACAATTATTATATAAAGAAATTTGTTTGAGGTTCTACATCAACCTTATGTACTGTGATTTATAGAAAGGTTAACCTTGTAGCTAACGCTTTCGTGCTAATAGTAGCAGCAGCAGGCAGCCAGTACTATCTAGTTGTACTAGAGACGCTGCAATGACTTCTACCACATGACCTTCTACCACAGTCCTCACGGCCCCAGGAGCTAGTCCTAATGGAGCGAGTAAACTCTAAAAGCCAAACTTGAGCTCACTCACACATACGCATCAAGCTAATGATCAATTATTAATGTTCACAATCTCTAGCCTCAATGTCCCCATATGGGTGTAGACGACAAGCAATTATGTCATGCTTCTCGCTTTTCGGACCAAGCCGTGTGAAGCTATTTATAAATATATAAAAGATAGATCTTATTACGCGGAGTTATTGCCCTCTTATTTCAGATGTACAGATTCAGATTAATTTGTAATTAGTCTTGAGATTTTGAGCCTCTGTAGATAAAGGATTCGAAAGTCTATGCTTCATTTCCAGAAACACAGATCTTTAAAAAAAACTCCCAAATGCTGGTAGCTGGACTAAAATAGCGTAAGCCTAAATGATTGTGCGCGCAGACAAACACAGGCGCGTATGTCTGAATGCCCTGGCAACAGCGAGCTTGCCAGTAAATGAGTTTTGAAATAAACTGTTATTGTTTAGTTGTAAACATCGCATCCATGTAATGGAATCTAGGGTCGTGCTTAAGTGACAGCGTGTTGGTGGTATTGTACAAACACAGTCTTTTAAAGATGGAGTGTGGATGGGGAAAAAAGGAAAGGAGGAAAAAAACAAAAGGATAGGGCAGCAAGGCATCCGAAGCCCTTTTCGTTGTAACGCTGTGATTTAATTTTCAATATCCTGTCATGCAGCACTTTTCGTCGGGCTTAGGTTCACATTAATTTGCTCCAAATGTCAGATATCTCTCCTCAGATAAAACAGACAGAGAAATAAAGACATAAGGTTCCGTCTTTTCTGTGGCCTATACTCGAATGGTGTTATTCATATTAGGGGGGGAGGTCTATTAATAGTTGAGTCATCAGTGCAGCAATGTTCTGAAATGGCAAATTGTTTCTGTAGCTCCTCAATGGTGATTCTTGCTCTCTGTCAGTGACCTTCATAAGAAATGAACATTTGGTCTGTGGAGGAGATAGGAGCATGCTTTCTCACTGACATGTGTGAGAGGTGACGCACCGTCAACTGGATGGAATGGAGTTGTAGAAAGTCAACAGTGAAAGGATGATGAAGAAAAGAGAAAGAGAGGAGTTGCACAAAACCTGGCACCCGTAGGATTGCATTAATATCTCAATTGTCTTTCCTAGGCAGCAAAAGGATTAAACGAAGAGCAAATTGCCATTGCAGAAGAGATGTCAACAATGCCACAAACTGTTTTCAGGTTTGCAATCAAAAGCCAGCATTGTGATATAAACTCAAATATTTGTCATTAGATACTTTCAAGACAGAATTAACTTTTCTCAGTTGTGGGTTTGATTCCCAGGGAACCGACATACTGATAAAATTGTTTTACCTGGAATGTACTTTGGCATCTGCCAAATGCATACATTTTAATAAAAAAACGGTTTCATTTATTGTAGTTTTTTGTTTCCTATCAAATCGTATGAGATACATCTGAGACTGTTGATATTTAAATCAAACATAAATGAGATTTCTATTAAATCTCCTGTGCTATGAAGAGCGACCTCTGAGGAAATGTATTTCTGGACATAAATAAAAATAAAGCATACATGATAGAATCAGGTTTGGTTATATGGATGCTTGCCAGTACCGTTAATGCATAATACATCTTTATATTGAATCTCATATGATCTCTCATGTGATTTGATTGAGTTTCATGTGATTAGGCTGTTATCATCAGTCTTGTAGCATAGCCCATGTTTCAACAGTTCCTCATCCTGCCCGCGTGTTTGCAGATTTTTTTGTTTGTTCTAAAATGACTCTATCAAACTTCATTCAGACATCGCACCCAGATTAATGTGGGTTAAATAAATGATGTCCAATGCTATTTTTGATGGATGATGTAACCTTGAGGGGGAGGGACAGTTTTAAAGCATCTCTGTCCAGCTCTCAGCGTCTTGAAATGTATTCTGATGGAGTTGCTCAGTCATGAGACTCTCTCGTGTTAAGGCGGCATGATAAATCTTTTTATTTCATTTTCCAAGACAGTGGACAAGTGCATATAAGAGTAAAACTGAGGATGTCCTTGACCACGCGATTTATAGTCCGTGTGGCTGAGACACAAAAAGCCATGTTTTACAGTTCCTGGCGGGAAGGTTTTTGGTGAGGGCGATATGTAAAGATGCATGTAATTCATCATCTTCACATTATAGTGTCAGCCTTTGTGATTGTGTAGTTTGGTAATGTCGCTATTGATCAGACCATCCATATGGTAATTTCCCTAATATCTTCAAGTACATCAGTATTGTTTTAATTCTCATTAATGAAAGCAATAGAGGAATGGCTTTTCAAAGCGTATGGCTTTAGAGGGATGCTAATGGTTTTAGAAGGTGCTGTAAAGGGATGTGTAAGTCAGCTTTATGATTGCCTGGTGTACTTGTTGTTGATTTGGTCGGGTGGAAAAATGAATAGGAAATCAATGTCAGGCGAGGATATTTTTTTCTACCCTGAAAGACTTTTAAAGGTACAGTGCTGTTACTAACTAATTTGTGATATCAATTCTTTCTTTCTTTCTTTCTTTAAAATGTTTTTCATTGTGTAACCACAACATATTTCTGTACTGGCAGCATCCACACAGCCTTCACTAATGATAATGCTGCCCATTTACAAAAAAGTGGGCGTTCAATGAATATTTACCACCTTTAACAGCAGCCAGCCTTACTGAAGTGAGGGTTGTAATAAGATGCCTACCCTCGGGGGCATCGCAAGCTCACCAAGGCTTTCAGATCATAGCAGAACGTCTCCTCTCATGCGTCAGGCCAGCAGTGGTCATGTCGGCCCCTCTTCCATCCCCTGCCTGCTGTGATCACCTTGCAGAATAATAAAGTTAGTGAGACCTCACTGCCTTCTCATCGGCCCGGGTTTCACTTTCTTTTCAGTGCATATTTATTAATTTATTTATCTTCATTTTCATTTCTTTTTTTCCCCTTTTTTTAATTTGCTGCTCTTTGAAGCCTGAAAGCAACTCGAAAGGAGCAAACAAAGATGGGCGAGTGCCAGGCGCAAACTTATGGCACCATTCCTGTTCCCTCAGCTCGATAGAGGCATAGCCTTTAAAGAGGGAGAGGCGCACCTTCTGTCACTGATGGAGGTAGAGAGAGAGAGAGAGAGAAGGGGGGTGATCTCCAGTCAAGAGTGCTGTCAATGTGGTTCATTTGCACAATTCTGCCACTTTCACCTCCCTGACCTCCTGAGACCTTGTATGTTGTTGTGTCGGTGCGTGAAGCCTGGCGTTTATACAGGGTACATTTTATGGATCCCGAGACTCTGCGATCAAATTTCAGTTGCAACAGAGCCGTGCATGACTGGCTGTGATTCTAGCGTCATGCTGAAATTCTCGTGCTTTATGTCACCCACTATGCTATCAAACTATTGATGTTATAGGTTGAGGGGGCTAAATTAAGCCCGCTAAATCAAGAAAGATGTTTAACTTCTTGCAGTAAGACAGCGAATACCTTAAGCTCATTTTCATCTGAACCCCTCTGCCAGCAGGCAAAACAAATGTGCTTTAAAAAAGAGAGGGAGAGAAAAAGCGATAGAAAGAACGAGAGAAATGCGGCATTCTGTTCACAAAGCAGAAAAAGGACAATCTTTCCTCCTCCTCCTGTAATCCTACTTTCACTCAGGCTGCCGCTAATAAATATAAATGTTTGTGATTAGCATCACGGCGGCACAGGTGCATGTTTGTTGCGAGGAGAGGCATGTTCATTAATTTTCAGCGATGAAAAGTGCACTGCGCCATAAACACAGAGTCCAAAAACGCATGGGCTGATAAATGAACGCACAGATTGTTAATGTACCATTGTATGGCTGAGTCTCCACAAGCTTTAAAAAAAACACGGGGCCTTCTTGCCAAATCAGTACTAGCTGGAGGTAATGTGCTTGCGGCCCCCTTTTTCATGGTCTAGATTACAGGGAATGGAGCTTAAAACTGCGTTTTGTGTGCCTGAGTGTGCGTGTGTGAATATACTTACACGTAGGATATAAGGATTATATAAACAACATGGCTTCCCCCCATACTTTCCCCCCAATCCTTCAATGCCACATGACCAGTAATTTAGTTTTTTCAGACTGATATGTACCATAGAGTTTAGCTCTTGACTGTGTAGATTGCCAGTTGGATGAATAGATGTCAGGTTAAGCAAACTAATTCTAGGGTATCGGTGCTAATTTTAATCTAGAAAAGATGCTAAATAATATAATGTATGATATGAGAAAATGAGAACAGATATCATATGAGAGCAAGACTGTTCATGTTTAAATACAACAATGCTTTAAATATTCAGCAAAAAATACTGCTTTCCTGCAGACCAGGAAAAAAAGATCTTGAAAATGGGTTGTTTCTCAGTCACAGCAAAAATGTTTTATTAGGGGACCGCTGAACACCTGCCTTAAAATGTCGTTTCAACATCTCCCGAATGCCATTTTGCTTAATTGACTTGGAAATGGCCCAAATGTATTGCTGAATGCAGTCTAATTAATATTAATAATAAATGCCATTATTAACATCAAAGAACATCTGGTGCCCCTGTTTACCCACATGCCTTATATGTAGCACATTTTGCGGCTGTTTCATCTCACAAACAGAAAGGGGGTAAACACTTTTTGAATTTAGTATTTATTTCTTTATTTAAATTCTAGTTTGCATCCACAAATTTATTACCTCATTGACACGCAGGTCATCGCGCACCGTCTGTACGCAAGAGAGCTCGCAAGAGTGAATCTCACAAACGCTTTGACAGATTTTTTTTTGCGGGCAGGACTCAGTTGTGGTGGTACCACGGAGGGTTTCGGGTCCCTGGTGTGCCTCTAAAAAAATAAATAAATAACTGCTTGTGCGAGCATCTGTGCCAGGGGGCTGCATTAGGAGTTTTAGCCACCATAAATCAGCAGGCTAAATAACTTTAATCTAAAATTTCATTAAGTAGTCCTTGTCAGGTAGTAAAAGGAGGGGATAATGCAGTGGTGTTTAATGATAATTGGTGTTTGGTTAATAAATTCTGCGAGTTCCGATTACTTTCTAGCAGTCGGAGGAATGCTAGCCTCAGCAGTGTAACTAAACCTCAAATTGATTAACTCGCCTGAACCAGACTGTTCACAAAGATGGCACGGGTCCAAATCAAAAAAGAGAGAGTGCAGCACGCGCATCAGCCGGATGGTGTTGTGTTGCTCCAGCGTAAGAAAATCAGTTCCCCCCGGGCGCATTTTTAAAAGCCTAATGCCTTTCAAATGATGTCATCACATTTTACCTCTTCTCTCTCTCTCTCTCTCTCTCTCTCTCTCTCTCTCTCTCTCTCTCTCTGCCTCTCTGCTTTTACTATCTAAATCCAAATGTTTCTCTCACATTTTCCTCGGGTGCTACAGAGGCAGGGAGGTCAATGACTGAGTGTGACACGTGACACATTATTCTAATGGATACGGGAGACATCTTGTTTTTATGATTGCATCTTTTTTTCTCTGAAAGTGATATGAGAGTAATCAGAACCACAGACTGATTTAGAGTGAAAGTGTGATTGTGAGCGATCCATTAAAGGTGTGTGTGTGTGTGTGTGTGGGGGAAGGGGGTTTGTTTCATAGTGGGTTTTTGTTGTTGTTGTTTTTATTAGTGGGAAAAGGGTGTGGTCCATCTGTGGAGATTTGAGAGGCTGAAGACACACACATACACGAACAAATACTGACATAAAGAACATTAAATCTTATTTCGCTGTGACAATACATATTATACATGCACTTTAACTCTCATATATACACAGCTTACCAGCTTCCATAAGCATGTGTAAGTGTGTTTGAAAGAGAAATAGAGAGAGAAAGCTGACGACAGGGTGAGCGACACACCTCCCAGATGGCTTTTCCCAATGGTCTCTAGTCCGGTTCCAGTCTATTGTTCTGGCTTGTTCTGCAATACCGGTCCTGTAGAACTTTCCTCTTGCCCTTTACGTACATGTGCTATTAACTGCAGCATTAAGGTACGTGTTCCTTTAACTAACTGGATGGACAATAAGACTGATATTGATATATTGTGTCACGCGTTTGGAGATGCTCTTTATTATTGGTTACGGCAGCAAAAATCTCATAAGCGAATCCAGTGGTCGATGAAATATTTATGGAGATGGAGATGATTGATACCAGCGTAGTCACAACAAGCAAGCTAATCATAAATTACAGAAGTAACTTCATTATCCCATGTCTAATTAGTCAGACTGTAAACATCTATAAAAGAATACTGTAGCATTTGATAATGTTTTGGAGCATTGTCTGCGAGCCGGACTAAAGAGTTATTGTTTTCAAGCTTAACTGGATAATAAATGAAGGCCGCGGCTCGTTCGTGACAATAATTTTAATCTTGTGTCTCTTACACATTTTTCTTTTGCATAAAAAAGGGCCGAGAAATGGAAAATCAATATGCAGAAAATAGTTATAGGTGGCGGGTTATCGAGAATCTCTCTGTTCCAGACACCCTGGGCTGAGAGATGATGCGTAATATATGGGGTGACCTTCAAATGTCATAAATGTGTTGTGCAATAAACTGTCAATATTTGTGGTTATTTGGTGCAGGATGACTTTTACAGTAATTGGAACAGCCGTATTAAAAGCTGGGGAGCAGTCAGCTGATTAAAGACAGCCCTGCTGGCCTGCGTGTGTGTGTGTGTGTGTGTGTGTGTGTGGAGACAGGGGGGGGAGATAAAAGAACAGTATTACCTGTTATGGCCTTGTATGGCTATGTATCTGTCTTCATGATGTTCCTGTACTGTCTGTAGTTACATGACAGATGATTAAGATTCCCTTATGAAAAATTAACAGTTGTTTAACTATAAAAACTGTATATATATATATATATATATATATATATATATATATATACTATAATAACATGATATTTGTTGTTATACCTGAACTATGGTAATACAAATGGTAATCAATCCACCAAAATCCGTTCTTATTTACTTTAATTAATCTACTACAATAAACGTGTCCTACGATTTCATAAGACTTATGATTGACATTCAGTTTATTACAAAATGTGTATGAGTGCTTTTTTTGTAGGTGTTTGCAGATGTGGGACAACAACACTGTGTTTTCTCTTCAACAAAAGCCTCTAAAATTTGCTAGTATAGGAGTAACATTGTAAGTGTCTGTGTACCAGGCGAAAGTGGGTCAGAGTGTTTGTATAGTTGCGAGTATATGTTTGGGTCAGAAAATGGGGCACACATCACAATGTAATACTGGTAGGCAAAACGGATGCAGCAAATTGCAGGGAAGCGATCAGTCACAAGAGAGACCGAGATGCTGACTCAACTCTTCCTTTTTTAACTTCTCAAATCTCATTCGATTCTTAAAAAGAGGGTAGGGAAAGTGGTGAAAAAAGCAGCAAAAGAAAGAGAGATTTCTAGTACAAAAGCTTTTGATTGGATGCTAAAGTGGGTTGAACCACTGAGACCATATCTGCGTCCGAAATTACATACTATGACAGTACGCACTGATTTAAATGAAGTACCTCCCTATCGACTGTTGAAACAGCACGTGTTGGGGCAGTATGAATACATTTCGGACGTACTGCATCCGCCATGTTTTATTGTCATGTGACCTGTATGCTCTTTGACCTATGATGTATTAACATCAACCTGTACCTAGACATCGGTACAAACATAATTTATTCACGAGAAATTGAGTAATCTGTACTTACATTTAAATTCACCTGCTTTGAAGTTTTCTGCTATATTTATTTGATTACATTTTTAAATTTGACCGTTGCTCAGCTCCCGTTGCATCATGGGATAGAGAAGTGTCCATCTGTAGACGCTGGAGACCATCAGGGTATTTCTCGCCTACTGTTTTTGCATACTGAGATTTCGGATGCACGGCATGGCTCTCCTTTTACTCACACGCACCATATCGTGTAGGCACTAAAATAAAAATGCATATAAACCCTTTCTCGCACTGTGGCCGGTCATGTGCTTTAAGGTGTACAAAGTATGTTGACAAAAACGTTTGTGTTTTTAGGGTCAGAGCTTATGTATATGAAGAAAGTGGGTTGACACTTTTATTTTTAAATCCAATAGGTGATTATTCTCGTATTAAGAACCACAAGTGTTGATTTCAACATTCAATAAATGTGTTTAGTTGATCTGTGAATGAATGTTACTTGTGAACCTGACCTGGTCTTATATCGCTTCATAACTTCACTGGAGTGTCAGACACTTCACACGATATGATAACCTCCATAACTCACCATGGTGTAACACTGCTGACATTTCACATATAAGCAAAGTGACTAATTATCTTAAGTGTGGACTTGTTGACACTCTTAGACATTATTGGTGAGACGGTTGCTCAATCAGAGCGAGCCCATCGTTATCACCGTTTCCCATCAAGCTCCCCGTCGACGTCAACTGTCAAAACCAGGGCGCCACGGTGAAGCGAAGACCCTTTTGCTGAGATGGCTGATTTTTTTCCTGTATTCTTCATTTCAACACAGTCTGCCATATGCTTCCCACTAAATATGATGAGAGACTAGATAAAATGTTGGGATGTGAGTGTACACAGGTGGGGGGTCGGGTTGTGATATCTGTAAAGAATGTCAGCGTTCTGTCGGGTTGTGAAGGGCGTGAGGGAGGAGGGGTTGCACGTGAACTCATTGATGTGTTTGACTTAGCATGGCGTTAGCAGATTTGGGTGGCAAAAGCTCAAAGAATGGAGAAACAAAACATCTGACGTGTGGTTGGTTCGAAGTGAACCTGAAAGTCTTTCTCTGTTTTTCTGTTTCATAGATGTTGGGGAGGAGATGCCAAAGCCTGTGAGTGCTGTCCAGCCCCCCACTACCCAGCACCGGGAGAGGAGCGTGGGCTCCAGCATGAAGGACTGCCCCTACTGTGGCAAATCATTTCGCACCTCCCACCATCTGAAGGTTCATCTAAGAATACACACAGGTGAGAGAGTTTTTTCAATTTGAAATGCAGGAACGTCACATCACAGAAGCTGTTAAATTTCTGTTATTTTAGTACATGTCTGAAGTTAAACTTGTCACTGCAGATTGTAACATTGTCAACACAGCAATTAGTTAAAAACTTTACCATTACATTAACGCTAACAAATTCAAAGCATTTACAATATTTTCTTCACATGTCAGTAAAAGCACATATAGGCAAGGCAAGTTTATTTACAGTATATAGCACATTTCATAAAAAGGCAATTCAAAGTGCTGTACATAAAATGATTGACAAAGGAAAAAAAGGCATCTTTCAAAAGCAAATGATTTAAAATTACAAACACAACTTTACAATTTAAAGGACAATAAAACTTAAATAAAATTGATTTAAAAGTGAATATAACTCTCAGAGATAACGGCGTGAATTATTTTAGTTAAGCGTTAAAAGTATTTAGTCACATACACGATTTTACAGTGTTAATGATTCATGTTTTACGCAGCCCACTTTTGGGGAGTTTGAAAACTCAGAGTCCGTAAATGAACTTCAGGTACGTTAGAGAGGACGCCCCAGCCCAGCAGAGTAATGATGTGAACAGTGCTGGTCCAGTGGCTGTCAGGAGACCCTGCTGTTCCACCCAAGAGCAAGGCTGAGGCTCACTAGCAGGCACAGCTGGCCTAGTTAACATGCAGGATAAGCAGGAAAAGCACAAGGAGGTCACCTTACACTCAGCCTACTGCTGTCTCCGTGCATGAGTATACTAGCAATATTATACAACTATTTAATAAACAAACTATTTTGGATTATTTATTATGGATATTACATAATTTTTATTATTATTGTTATTTAAATGCCTTTTTGGATAAACCTAATCACCCTATACATTTCTTTCTGAATACATTACACCAGTCAAATGAATTGTTAAGGGTCAGATGAGGTAGAAATCCATCCCTACGGTAAAAACTCTACCTTTATCATTCCTTTAAAAAGGACAGACTAAAATAGAAGCAGCATTCTATATTGAGCCAATCCCTCTTCTTTCCATAACTGTAAATGGAATCACTTGAGCTCAGGAAATCAATGGTTGTTATTTTTTGGTATGTGCTTACAAGAAAGAGCAAAGACCACCCAGATGGTGTTTGTCCCACTTAATAAGAAGCACATAGCTGCTCTATTCTGGAGCATTAAGGCTGATTATAAGGCACGTCTGACAACGGCTAATATTTAAGTGTCCCAGACGGCAGTATTTTCATGTTCTCTCTCGGCTGAAGCACAGGAAATAGTATTACTTTTCGATACAGAACTGTACTGTAGGGCCTGAAGAACACGTTTGTTATTGTCTATTATGCACTGTGAAGCAGTTGGAAAGAGTACTACTCTGAGTTACTTGACAATGACAAACCCTCAAAACCATACGTAGCGCATTGCTACCGGCTGCACTTAGGAGTGTCGAATGTTCATGTAATGACAGGCAGTCACAGTGAAGTGTTTAACTTTGCTTCTCTTAGGCTTCTTTAAACAGAGAGGTTAAGGCTTCGGGCAAGCCGGCTGTATCCTTCTAGCAGGAGAGCAGCGGATGGATTGGAGAAATATGTTTCTAGCTGAGGGAGGTTGAGTTATGCCTGCTCAGGGCAGGGGGTAAGGGTCCCCAGTAGGGCCATAATTCAGCCGAGAGGAAACAGAGGCCCTCGTCCCAAGCCTCCGTTAACTCACTCACTCACTGCGCTGACTGGGAAGGGCCCACGTGTGTGTGGCTCGGCTCGAGTGCCTTTACACACAACCGCTTTACTTTCTGTCGATGCAGCAATTTACACAAGCCCTGATGTACTTGCAAGATGTGTGACTCTTTGCTGATCGGTTATAGGTTTGTCATAAAGATTCTGGCCTGACAGACGTAAGAGAAACGGCGCGGGACTCGGTCAAGCTCTGCTGAAATAATTTACAGGAACAACAGGCATGCACCATGCCGCAGAGTCACTGCCCTCCCTTCCAATCAGGCTGAAACTATGCTGTTGACATTAAACAAATATCCTGCCTTGATTTAAAGCAATCAGAGTCGTGGATGACACAAAGCGGGCTTCAATCCCGATGCCGCCCCGCCGTCACAATGCCGTTGCTTACTGAAGAGGCCAGGGCATTGTGCGACACAATTTTAGATTAATGACTCTCTAACGTTGGCTTGAAAGGAATGAAGTGAATTTAAATTTCTCCAAAAGTTAAAGAGCTAATGTTACAGTATTAATTTCCTCTCCAACAGTGAGCGGGAAAATATCCATTAGTGAAATTAAGCACAGTTTTCTAGGTAGCTAACATTGTGCAGCGTATAGTGTGAGGCCACAGCTAATGAACACTGCAGTGGGTGATATTTCATTATACAAATTAATGCTCACATTTTAATGGGAAAGTCACATAATGAATCTAGGCTTCAGTGACAGCAATTAGAGACACAGATTGTCCCCTTCTGGACAAGGCAGTATTTAGCAGTAAGCAGCTGTAGATAAAAAATAAAAAGGTCCTTGCTCCTGACAATGGCTACGCATAACTTGAGGGCATCGGAGAACCAACATGCCAGACGAATCACCTTTATTTAAAGGCAGACAGGCAAAGGGCGTGCGAGTTCACCTTGGACATCGAGAGCTATTACGTATCTCTTGTGAGGCTTGGGTATGAAGCAAGGAGACCTGACTCGCACGGCCGGGTGGAGGTTTATGGTTGTATCGAACAGCGTTTTGAGGCTTTACTTTGAAGAGGGAGAGAGGGAGCGATTACACACCTCTGTGGCCTCTTGCTACTGTTCCAAACCATAAGCAATGTAAATTACAAAGGTCACTCTGCAGGCTCCCGGAGGGAAATCTGACAGTATCGCCTGCAATCTAAGATGGCCGTTTTTGCCAGATGCATGACTTTCAGTTGTTTGTGTGTTATTTACTTTTGTTTTCATTCCCTCTCGAGATGCTTATTTGCTTATTGCATGGTGAGTTAGTTCTCTGAAAGTCTTTAAAATGAATGAAAGGATTGAAGTAATGGTCCATACAGTAAAGGGTAATTTCAAATGTAAATAGAACTTGTGGGTACTGCGTGGAGGGCCTGAGAACTCAAACACCTTGACATTCTTGTTTCTACATTTGGAGTAGATAAAACATGGCTTAAGAAGGAAAAAACACATCTATTTTTCCAGGGCAGTCAATCTTTCTCTTTCCCTTTCTATCCCCCCGTGGTATGCAGGGTGTCTTTTCGCCGCTCTGTAAAGCCATATGGAAATTCATCTTATAGTATGTCATATCTATTAACTTTTTTAATTGCCCTTCTGTAAGGGCTGTGGGTGTTTACTCTAAACTGTTGCTATGGAGTCATGACAAATCGCCCAAATCCATATGAAATCAGTTTGCGCCAAACTTCCTTAAGTAGAGAGACTGAAAGCACTCTTTTAGAATTTAACTTGCAGAATGATAATGGATACGTACTGCTCACGAGAGGCCCCTGTAATTTATATAAAGCCTGTCATGCTATACCAGATGGCAATTTGATATGTATTTTTTCCTTCCTGTTTTTATTAACACAGTTTATCAGCAAAAGGCATTGGAAGCTTTGGAAAGTTTTTTTGAGTTTGGCAAGCTCTCATTTTAAATTATGAAAAATAATAATCTCTTTACCTCTCTGCCTTGGCGATCCATTTTGTTTCCCCGAGGTTGTGTTGTTTGTGTGGATATCAATTAAAAGTGGATTAACGGGTACATAATGACCTTTAGCAGTAAATTGTGTGTAATGTTGCAAGGCAGGATACAGTATATTCCCCAGATGTCACACGTGCCCCTGACGTATGATGGAGCAGATGTCTTACTGAGCCCAAATGGTGCACAAAGAACACGCCACACGCACAGAGACTTACACAGGCACTTGAACGCACACTTGCTATAAACACATAACCAGTGTATACTGTATATAATGATGTTTATTATACTCATAACATCGTATAGGTTATTAACATAATATGTGACCTAATGTTGTTTTGGACTGGAATCATTTTGATTTTATAAGTATTTTCATAAGCAGATGCTCAATATGGAGTGGAGAAAAGCAGATCGCTCTAATTGTACTCTAATTTTGGGTACTGAATATCATTCCTTCCAGTTAAAGGAACTGAAAATGATCATTTGCATCAAGGACGTTTCCTTATTGAATCACATCAAGCCTCTGTTATCCTGCTCAGAGGATAAGCACTTATTGGGTTAAAAGCTCATCTTGCATGATGTCTTTTGAATATACGCTTCAATCGCTGTTTAAGAGAACAAAAGACGGGACCCATCACTGTTTATCTTTTACTCTCTTTTTCCTCTGCCCTTCACTGTATGTCCCTTCGTATGTACCTGTCTTATCAATACTTTATCGAGTTTATGTTTGTGATACTTAATTTAGGAAGCTGTGCAGTGGGTCTGCAGATCTTCCATTCTTTTTCTGGAATGGCGCCCTCCAAATAATGATAAATTACTTGAGCACTATGCCATTTGCTAATTATATCCATGATTTACTACAGAGCCAGACTTAAATCATTCAATTCAGTCTTGCGTAACAATGCAACATTTTTTCTGGGTTAAAAAATGTTTTCCATGTGTACAATCTAAGCGTTTATTGCCGCACACACACACACATTGACAAACATGCTTTTATATTCATTTTCCCATATCTCTCCCTCTTTTTCCACCTCCTGCTAGATCATTTAATTCCTGAAACATTACAGGGTCTCAGAAATCAACCCTTGCATTTTATTTATTGCTTATTGATATTATAAATCTAGCTTTCATTGCAAGCCTATTATAATTGTTGTCAGGAGGCTTTTTATATATCGATATTGATTGGATCATGCAAATGCAATTTAGGCTCTTTCTCTCATTAAACGTTGCTCCCATTTCACTTTTAACAAGAATTCTTGTGCATTTGCTTGTGTTTCTTAACTGCCTGCATGCTATCTTTACAGTACATTTCATGCTGGTTAGCATTTTGTAATCCACAGTGTGAGGTTGCCGTGTGAGGAATGCTCATGTGCACCACATATGGTGTGTTTATATCATTTAGACTATCTTCACTTTCAAACGAGGGCCTTTTATTGGGAGCATTTCAGGACGAGGGGTCACAGTTGTTCTCCAGTGGGAATAAAGAGCTTCTGTGGGGCTTGATTTATCCTCACCATGATAAACTGCGAATAGAGAATGTCCGCAGAACAGCTTCACCACCAAGGTGGAGAGGCCTGACAGTAGACAAGGCCAGGAGAGAGAGCCAGAAAGTGGGTGAGAGAGATACAGAGCTACAGAGAAAGGCAGAAGCACCACACGCCTGCAGTTCCCCATGTGAAGAAAGATTACATCCGGACAGTTTTGTTGTCAGTTGAAAATATGATCTCTGTAGTGGACTGAAGGCACCATATGGTGATATGTTTTTTTATGACACTGACATGAGTGATGGCTCACTCGTCGGATCTGGATTGAGCTGGATCGACCCGTATTGAAACCCCTCCCTTCTCTCAAAAAGGCTGATGGATTGATGTTTACTAAGTGATAAATGTAATAGAATGCAGCAGAATGTGAGATTTAGAGAGGCTTCACATAATCCCTGATGTGATTTCTGTCAAATATTTACATTTTGCTCTTCTTCTGACAGGTGGAACGTGCCAAAGGTTCCTGCTGAGTTTGTTGGCACCTATATTGTTGATGTTGTACTGACATTAACTTCTGTCTTCTCTCTGTCTCTATCACTCTAGGTGAAAAGCCCTACAGGTGCCCTCATTGTGACTATGCAGGCACTCAATCAGCTTCCCTTAAGTACCACCTGGAGCGCCATCACCGTGAGCGACAAAATGGAGGCGCTCCCTCTGCCAACCACCCTCCATCCTCTGAACACAAGGATGAACACAGCAAGAACAGCAGTGGGGTCTTTGCTCGTCCTGATGTCCTTCGTGGGGTCTTCAAGGGCATGATGCCGTCTGGTCTGGACTTCAGAGGGGGTCAAATGCTCCCACACCAGTGGGCTCCACCGGGAATGCTCTCTCCCAGAGAAAGAGACCGCGAAAGGGAACGTGATCGCCATGGACCAGGGGCAGAGCCCACCACAGAGAACTTGAAGAATCCTGAAGGACCAAACACTGCAGGAGACAGTCCTGCCAGCTTCTCAGACCTCAGCCGGGCCTACCAGAGTATGGTGGGAAATGGAGTCAACTTTCAGGGGTCTCTGCAAGCTTTCATGGACAGCTTCGTCCTCAACTCTATGAAGAAAGAGAAGGAAATGAGAGAGAATCAGCTGCATGGCCAGCACTTTAGCCAAGAGAGTACTGAGGCTAAGACCAAAAGAACCAATGAGGGGAACCAAGAGGAGAATTCCTCTGGTGATGCCAAGCCAGCTGTAGTTGGCCGCTCCCAATATGAGCCTCTGGATTTGTCAGTGAGACCTGATGCTGGGTCCCTCCCTGGAGCATCCATCACAATCCAGGACAATGTTGCCTGGCATGGCTGCCTCTTTTGCCCCTTCACCACTGCCTCTGTAGAGTTAATGGCCCTCCACCTGCAAGCCAACCACCTTGGTAAAGGCAAGTGTGGCCCAGGCAAAGATACCAAGGAACATCTCCTGGGTGAGCCATCTCATGTTGGCAAAGCAGCCAGCCTGGCTGCTCCACCAATAGGCCTTCTCCATCACCACGAGGGAGCCTCGTTCAGGGACAGAGAGACTGAGTCTGGGGATTTGAAGGGACAAGCAGGCTGGTCCAACCATCTGGAGCAGCCCCCGCATGGAGCCTCCATGGGAGCATTCTCCAGTGACTTCTATAAGCCCTTTGGCCCTGTATTTGATGGCTCTGCGAGAGGGCCTGTTGGATTCATGGACCAGCAGCAAATTCAGCACAATGATGTGGGTGGTCAGGGCCCTCTGGACGACTCATCTGACAAAGCATCATGCGGTGATATAGAGGCATCTGAGGAACGTGGCGGTCAGTCTGAGGAAGAAGAAATGGGTCGTGACAAATCATTGCATAACCCCATTGCCACAGAGCGACACATGCGTTCAGATGAAGAAGAGGAGGCAGATGAAGAAGAGGAGATGGAGATGGGATATGCAGAGGAAGAGGACCATGGATCCATACAATTGCTTCCTGAATCTCCACTGTCAGGGAACCACAGATGCAAGCAGTCCATGGGACCCCAATGCTCTGGTCTTTCTCCTCCTCAGCCTCCCACCCCTGAGAAGCAGTGGCAGCAGGCAGGTCTGGGTCTTCTCTCCCCTGGCGGTGGTCCTCCTGGCCTCGTAAAGCCTGATCAGGCCCACCTGGAGCACCAGATGAACATGCTTTCTGTCCTGCGGGCCTACAGTTCAGAGAACCTCGCAGCATTCAACGGAGGCCTAGGCAGCAGCTCCAATGGGGGAGGCAGCAGCACCAGCAGCAGCATGAAACGAAATGACCCCTCTGGTGAGCATGACAATATCAATCCTTGTTTTAGTGTCTTAAGTTAAAATCACACACTGTTATGCATGATATACTTTACATGTACACTGCATCCTCACTACAAAGATGCATCTTTTACAACTGCATTTTTGTCAGTGAATTACGCATTGAGACATTGATTCAGTGTCTACCTCATTGGTCAGAAATTCAGCAAATCAGAAACTCTCTAAAGGCACAATATTAGCTTTTAAGTGCGTTGAACCTTATTTCAGGCAAATTTAGACACCATCAGGATGACAGAGTAACATATTAATCTTTATAAAGTTTTCATTTTACAAGAGCTCCAGTCCCACCTTCTCTCCTTCCCTCCTCTTTCTTGGAATTGGGGTGTCTGCTTTTACACAGACTAAGAGCCAATGGTCTCTGTGTCATCTCTAGCACACAGAACTTAACTATCTTAGCTTTCATAAAGGCCTCTCCCAAAAGCCCATTACTTTATAAGAGCTCGGGATCTATGGCCTTGTGAAAAATGATCTGTCACCTTTCATGATTCTGCTAAGGTTACTGGTGCTCCTTGAGACTACTGTTTCACATTGCCCTTTCAGAAAATTTGGTGATATAAAGAAAAAAGTAACCGTGAATGGGGAAAAGAGAGTAAATCTGAAATAATTTTATTTCTAGTATTATTTGGCAGCCACAGTAAGAAATGAGTGGATCATATACATCATATATTCTCTTTCAAGATAGTAGTTTTTTCCATTAGACAATACATTTTGCTGAGGAAAATATTATGCATGTACAGTATCCTCCATTTTCCTCCTCTTAATATATTGTTCATTAGGAAGGAAACAAATTTTCATATGAAGAGTTGAGATAGACTTTTTTAGTTTGGTGCTTTACATTGGTGTTATTACTTCTAGTCTGCAAACACAGAGGAGCAAGGCAGACGTTTTTTAACGCTCCCAGTGAAACAATCTTACTGCAAATAGGTGTAGGATTAAACAAGGGGGGTTTAACTAGTACTGCAAGTATTTTACAACAGGTTTTGTTTTATTAAGCTATCTCATTCTAAGAAATCTTAAAACGCATTGTTTGTTTAATTTCGAATTATTGTTCATTCACAATATTTGCATCTGTGTTGCATACTGTGCTTGAATAGTATAAAAATGTAATTTGGAAAAATAATAATTCTCTTTTAATTTTGCATTTCAACTAATATCAAGCAAACTGCAGTTAGTGGTAATAATAATAACTCAAAAAATACAGCTAACTAACACAATAAAAACACAATAACACAGTATAAAGAATGGATTTCTGAAATCATTCATTACTTCAATTATAAATCCAGATTCAAAGGGACTTAGGATGGAGTGCTCGGCCCTACTTTGTCTAGACAAGCGTAATTCGGAAATCGGACAGCCCACTTTTAAATGTGTATCATTATAGATGTAACAATATCAGATGTAGTATTTTTTGTGTGTGTTCCCATTTGGATCTGTGTTTTACCATAAACCACAAATGAGTCAACCTCTAACACTCATGTCATCTGAACTAGTCAAAGAGGTGAATCAGTATCCGACAGAAAACCAAAGCAGACTAAACCTCTATTCACAATATATACTGCACAGCCTAGAAAACCCATGAAAATCTGAGAGATGAACGAATATTGTGAAAGAGCTGACCACAGCAGCAGTGTAAAAGGAGATAGCCTAGCATCTTTCCATTGTGATGGATCTTGAAGTTGGGTGAGGATGTTATAGTTTTGACATCATTTTTCAAACAAGGGCGACTTAGAATAAAGTTTCAAGACTGCCATGAGTTCAATTTTCTCCCTTCAAAACGGTTTACATTAACAATTAATGCTGCTTTTGACCTTTCAATTATGGAAAATATGTCCGTCATTGAGGAACCTGTTGCATTTTTAATATTTAGAGGAGGTCATTCACTAGGCTGAAATGAATGCTAGGTTTTTGTCAGCGTAGTGAATATGTCGTATTGTAATATCCTTCTTTAATCAAAGACATTTAAAAATTGCCGTTGTGACGTCCTCCTCTCCTGCTGCTATGAAGAGCGACTGACCTTTAGAGATAAGGCTTTGTCTGAAGAACAAACGTGTTTTTGTTTGGCATTTTTAAAGCATGACTCCATAAGTTTGTAGCTGGTGGATTCTGACTGGCAGCTGAGCCCCTCTGTATACACTGTGACAGTGTGTGGGCATGTTTGAGTAATACATACAGTAAAGCATTGAATGACCACGAGGAAAATTCAACAGACAGTTTATTCATTCTTTTCTGAGGAGAATGTGTTAGTATTACCACTAAACCTGATCTAAATTATTACGCATGTGTACAAGAGATGGTGAATGAAAGAAATTCTCTCCTGCACCTTTTGATGTCCTCATTTTATCTTCTCTGAATGAATATATACCAGAAAGTAGTCTTTACCAATACTAGACTTTGGCCCAGAGACAGGGACATATAAAACAGACTACAGCGCTGGAATAATCACTAAAATTACTGTCCTTTTTAGCATCTTTGTGTGTATTTGAAACTCATATGGATGTAAAATAGCAATACAAGTGTAAACGTCTGATAGTGAGTCTTTTGTGCCCCGGTGTCTTGTACGGCATTGAGTGAAACACATTTTGCATGATTCCTTGGGGCTGGGCATAAATGAAGCAAAAATCCCTCTGAAAATTTAATTCGGGGCGAAATATGATTATCTGAAGTGGCTTGGCATTAGGTTTGTATGCAAATAATGCATAAATCATTAATATTTAGAATTCTCAGCTGAATTTGGTATGCCTTGACATCCAGGGTGAAGTGGAGTGAGATCCATTTTAAAGTGGCACTCTCATTATTACAACGTTTTTATAAGACACACAAACACATTTACCCCCTCTTATATGTGAAGTATATTACGTTGATAGGATTGTAAATTGGCCTTCTTCTTTATATCGTACAAACACACATTGCACACACTTTTCTTGTCATCATAACAAATACCTTCCCTTACAAATCATTTCATTGAGAAATTTCTTGTTGACTGTAACCAAAAGAAATATACTCACATTTAACAATTAAAGTTTATTTGTAGAAATACTAATGCAAAGAGCATATCAATGCAAAAGTATGATTTAGCACTTGACGGTTCTCTTTAACACCTTAGCCCTGTATTGTTCGCATTGCTTAATGGCCTTGTTCCATTGTGCAAGGCAGCCATTGTGTAAATGTATCGTGTAATCAATACTAGGTCTGTTAGTGGCATATCTTCATCTATACATTGCACATGTCTTGGGCATTGTGTTCTTTGTATTTTACTGTTGCTCCTCTTTGTCTTCCCCTTAATTTAACAACGTATCATCACAAGCTACGCGTGTTGTAATAACCACATGTCAGCACCTGTGCAGAACCTGCTTACATAAATCACATGGTAAGAATTAGGCCTTCAACATTTTTCAAGTGTTTGCTGATCTGTAAGAAATTCTACGAATCAGATGAGGTGATGTATTTAAAAGAATGGCCCTACATTTATTGTTAAGCACCACTCGTAGCAAGAGAGAGCAAGAAAAACAGGGAGGCCGAGAGAAAATTGGTCGTTAGTCCTTGTGTTCTGATATCTTAGATTTTCTTTTCGCACCGCTTTACTCTCACCCTTTTTGTTGTTGTTTTTATTGTCGTCGCCGTAGCCTGCAATGTAAACAGTTATCTGGAATCACTCTCTTTGCCTCCATTAGGCATCATGAAAAATGGCCGCACTTAGATTTCTCAGCAGTTGCAAGCGTGCGCTTGTGGTGCTGTAATAAGGGTTTAAAATTAACTATTTGATACACCTGCCAATGGCTGCCGAATTGAAAACATTAACTGGCCATAAAATTGTACGTTACATCTATTATGTTTTTAAATAATTTTTTGTCAGTGACAAGAGAACTGTTTAGTTTTTTTTTCCGTGCATATAAGTGACATATTAGATTAGTCCTGGTCATTGCATTTCTCTCTGAATTCTACACTAGATGGGCAGATTAACATTCATATATAAAACTGCACCTGTTACTAATGTCACATTATGATTTTACTCAATTTTTCTTTTGATGGCTTGATATGAATTACAATAATATTTGTGGTGGAACATCAAGTTCTGGAGAGGAAAAATAATGCCTTCTAGATAAACTTTTAACTTTTTTTCCAGGAGATACAATTGTTTGAGGACAGGCAAAGCACGGAATATGTTTTCTTTATTGGGCGGTTTGTATGGATCTGATTTAAATTGTTTTGGATTGCTTGCATCAGTGCAGGACAATAATTCTTATAATTCGACGTGTTAAACCTTGTGTTATGTTGTAGCTCTTAATAAAGTTATCGTTCAGCTAGCGAGGTAAATCTTTTCTCCCTTTTGGTTCTTAGAGAGGGTTCATTTTAGACAGTGACCACGATGCTGAGGGACGTGGTTACCCACACTATCTTTAGTGATTTTAAATGTGTGTATATTTTTGTAGATGGGCAGCTGTGTGTCAGTGTGTGTTAGAAGCCCAGGTTTCCGATGTTTACCGCTAAGAGCAGTCCCACCACCCACAAACTAGTTTTGCCACACAGTCAAGACATTCCTCATGATATGAAAGACATAGAGGAAAAGAGAGTAAGAGAAGGAAAGGCAGAGGAGGATGTATAGAGAGATCAGACGGGAGGACTCGTGAAAAAGGGGCTGCTCGCCCCCCTGTCACAGTTCATAAGGCCCTGACACCCCCTGGTGGAAAAGCAGTGAACCCTGTCCCCATTCACTCCAAACCACTCAGCGAGGATGACGGATGATTGGAGAAAGAGAAAGATAGAAAGAAACAGCAAGAAATAGGGGCTAAGCTAAGAAATCTGAGTACACAACACAACACATAGAGAGAAAATTCAAGTAATTGATGTAACTGTATGAATATCCTTCACAGAATGGTATTGTTTTGTTTCTTCCTTTTTTTTCTTTTGATGCAAATCCTTTTGGGTTTATCCTTTTACAATTTGAATTCCCCTTCAATTCCCTTTCAAAAATCAGAAAATTTAAATTGATCAAGCCCACAAACGATACAGTCGGAGGAGGCAGGAAATTCACAGATTTGAATGGAATTCTTGGATTTCCACGACTTTCTACCTTTTTAATTTTAGCGCCTTTCTACTAGCCATGGTGCCTATTTCTTTTTATCTTTGTGTGTGCGTTGAGATGCATCTTGCCGTAGCAGACAGGAGTGGGTAGTTAAATGTAAATGGTGTTTAGTCACCAGTGGCCAATTATCACTGTCAGAAGGGTGTAGGATCAGACCCTCTCTTGGGCGGGTCTTGACCCCAGTCTGGTGATGGTCAGACACAGTGCACTTTACTTCCTGTCTTCCTGTCAGCTTTAAGTTCATCTCTCCTCTTTAACTTTTTCGGTAAGACTTTACATTAACGTACACTTTATAAAGCATTTATAAATGTGTTCATTAAGGATGAATAAGTCATTTACAAAGGCATTATGAAGCAGTTATAACTGCATGAATAAAAAGAGGGATTCTAACGAAATACCTGCCAAATAGTGGGCCATTTTTAACTCACATGTTATAAATGCTTAATAAATGTATTTATTCATTATTAATTTAACTCGAAAGCAAATTCATTATTACCTTGATGTTGTTTGCAATATAGGCTATCAGACTGGACACTGTAGGGTTTTATGATGTTTTTTTTTAAACATGCTCACTTTTTGGCAGGTATTTCATTAGAATCCCCCTTTTTGTCCATGCAGTTATAACTGCTTTATAATGCATTTGTAAATTACTTATTAATCATTAATGAACACGTTAATAAATGCTTTATAAAGGGTCCCTTAACGTAAAGTGTTACCACTTTTTCTAACTTTATATCCCTCTGTTTCTGTCACTCTGACTCCTTTTCTATCCATCTCCCTCTGTCTCTGGAGCTCTGACTGTGTTAAATGTGTGGTAATAGAGACCTTGTGTGAGTGTGTGTTCATCTGACCAGGTTCTATTATGAGACAGTAATTAAAACATTTGGTGCCTGCCTTGTGCAAAGCCCACAAATGTAACGGAAGAGAAGCAGCTTTTTTTATATATATATTTTTCAGTTGACTTTAAATACCATAAAGTGTGTGTTCCCGTCTGATCTCATTCATATTTGTGAAGTGTACATATGATATCATCTAAAAACGCATTTATACAGAACATTTGTGAAAAATCTAAAATTAGATGCCAGACTTTAGTAATACTCTGATGGCTTGTTGTGTACTCAGAAGGACTGAGTGAGAAGGACCTTTTTAAAGACTTGAAATAATTTTTTTAATGAATTCCAGATGGAACAAATATAAGTGAGGTAATTTGCACTCTTTGTTTGGCTGTATGCAATTATCATAAAAGCTCAACAAGTATGAAATATAAGGAAAACACTTTTGATGTTAAGATGTAACATTAATTCATGTTTCACTTCTTTGGTAATTTATTGTGTGTTTGTGTTTAGTTAAATGTTAGATCTCATTTATTATAAATACAATCCCATGCATTCAATATTCATATTAACCTCACAGTATTCATTTATATCTCGACATTTAGTCATACATTTAAGATACTGTTATATTGATGTTGTACATGTTAAAATCTCAATGTAATGTGAAAACATATTTTTACTGAGACCACAGTTTATGCAAGAATACTTACAAAAACAAATGAGATCACACCGGATAATCTGTAACTATTTTTATTATCAAAATGTCCACACACACTTTACTTCTGTACGTCATTTACAACAGAACAACCACCACTAAGTAATTATTGCACATTTTCAGAACGCTAGAACTGTTACAGACACCAAGGGAGAAGGAGAGAAAATCAAACTCAATCTTTTTCGTTTCTGTCTCTGTTGGCCCCCATGTTCTCCTTGCATTCAGTGAAAAGAGATCTCCGCATCCAAAAAGCAGTAAGCAGTACGAGGATGAAACTTGGTAATTGCCAGTAATGCTGTCCTCATCAGGTGGCTAATTAACAGTAATATTGCTCGTGTTAGTCTGCTAGCAGCCTTGCGTTCGGGTAAATGTGGAGAGCTGGGAGAACCCGTCACACTCTGATGATACCTACGGCCCGAGGGTCAGCCGGCCTGTGTTTTATGTCTGCATAATCCCTCCCTCGGGAACACGGCGGCTCGCCATAATCTTTAGCTCCTTACCGTTAAAGTCGGAGCTAGAGAACCTGTGTTGAACCGAGTTATAACGTACAAGCGATTTTTAAAAGACTCCGAGACGAATCATTCATCTCTGACTGATGATGTTTAACCTGTCACCGAGAGTTTAAATGCTGTCAGCCTCCGAGCACACTGTTGTGGTACATTTAAGAACTGTCAACCAGTCTTATTACGGAGTAAAGGTAGACTCTTGACACGACTCATCAGACTGAGTCTCTGAGCCTCGTCCCACGCTTCTCCATCTCAGAGCGTATTGCCTCAGGGAAGCGCTCTCACAATGAAAGACTGCTCTCTCTCTCTCTCTCTCTCTCTCTGTGGAAGTCTCAGAGGTGACAGACAATGTTGGTGAATCTCCACTATTTCCATTGTGCGGAGTGTGATGAAGGCTCGTCGGGTGAAGGCGAGGTGCTATTTCACATGTTCAATATTACCATTTTAACTTCAACCTAGGTGAATTAGCGCCTTGTCACTCAACTACACAAATTCTGCTTTCAAAGAGCAATTAATTGTAAAAGCTGTTGTCAAACCTACTGGATGGTACCTGTTGCTCTCCTCAGCAGCTGTGCGATCTCTAAAAATATTTTTCCCTACGCTAATTTACTCTGATATCAACTTTGGCGGTGCTGAAAGCTTTTGAAAGGCCTCGTAATTTTGCTCTCTTTCACTCTTGTCTCGTACCTTGCTGATGTACAGTAAGCTTCATAATTTCCAGCGGGGAAAAAAAGAGTGGTCGCTGAATAAAGGATCGGGTTCCAGTATAACAACAAAGGAAAGAAATATTCAATGCTAATGACAGCAAAACAATTATGCTATTCATAATATTAGACAGAAAAAAAGAGATCTTGTTAGAGGAAACCTTGGGAGAGAAGAATATGAAGTGTTCTCACTGGTGCGGTAATCACCACACGCTACTGTTATTTTTATTCCCCTGTAGCCCGCCGTAGTCTGCATTTAATGACAGAAACCCTTAAGCTAATACTTAATAGATTTGCACCTCGACCCAGTGTTTTTTCCCCCCACATATTTGATCTTATTATTTCTTTGTTTTTGTTTTCGCTTTTTTCTCGACACAGACTTTGTTCAATTTGAGATTTTCCTCATAGCTGTGTTATTTGCGTTCCCCAGGTGCTCTTAGATGTGAGAATCTACTCTCAGTGGAGTTGTACCGGTAGAACAACACTTCCTGCCTTCGCAGGGGCGCGCCTCACACACGCAACATAATGATGATGCTTACAAACACACACACTGTGTGACACGCGCACTCCAAATGTAATGAGAGAATATGCCCCGACTCCAGACGGCAGGCGCAGGAGTTAAAAAAAGAATAAAGCGCAAGTATGTCAACTTTTATTTGCTCTCTTATTCTACATCAATGGCAAACAATGCGACAAAGTTAATAAAACAAATACAGAAAACACAGTCAGGCTGAGGAGGGTTGTGTTTTGAGAGGCAGCGTAGCAATTACAGACGGATCTGTCGTATACTTCTAGTTGCGGTTGTTGTGCGAAAGAAGAGCTGGTCCAATAAGCCACATTTGATTCATACTTCAAATGAAGACGAGGAAGGAAAGTTCCTTCAAATAGAACGAGTGGAGTAGCAACATAAAAGAAAAGCGTTGCATGAGAAATAAGCCCACATTATGCCATTAGCTGTTAAAAAATGCACTTAATTCCTCTGTAGAGATGAAAATAAATCGCACGAGCTCATGCATTGTTCCATGCAAATCCCATCGAATGGATTTAAGATGGCGTATTGTTTATTAGGGAAATATGGGGGGAGGTGGGAGAGCTGCTGTTCTAATTGCAGTAATTTAATCAGGATTAGAAAGGTTACCTGGATGAGGCAGTAGCGCAAGGACACCAGCGTATGTGGAAGCACGGAATTCAGTGCGAATCACATTTCTCAGTTTATGACGTGTTGATGTTTTGCGTTGATGAATTTACGACGGAGCCCGAGCTGGCAGCGGTGGCACTCTTCTGTGGATAAATAAACAGAATGTTCTATTGTTTCCATCCCCCTTCACTCTTTCCCTCTCACACGCACACTCTTTGCGTCTCTCACCCGTTCTCTCTCCCAAGCTTAGCTAAATAGGAAGCAAAGAGAATCCATTTTAATCAGATTAATAACTTGGTTGATCACATATAACCTAATTTTCATTCAGTGCTGCCCTTGTCCGCTGAGTCATATACAAAATGACCTTTGTGTCGCCACAGCGACTATAAAGCACAGTAAGTGCCATTGTGCTGTCAAAAAAACAGAAGATGTTTTACATCATCGCAAAAGTTTAATGTGTCATTTTTTTCTACAAATGTGATGCCCCTTCCACAAAAGGCCACCTTCCAATTGAGGGCCATTAGGTTGAGACTCAAGTTTCCTAGGGCTTGGGAGATGGGAACAACTTCCCTCCGGCATTCACAGTAATATGAATCGTCCTTTTAAAACAGATATGGTTACATATTAGTTTTGAAAGGTACAGTAACTGCCTCAGCTTTAGCTGTCTGCAACAGTAGGCCTTTTGTGTCCACAAGAACTCTATAACTGGCCTGTGATCCCATTTTGGTTCTCTCACTCGAAACACACACATACTCAGATACACACACAGACACTCAAGTTTGAACACTCTGCCTTCTCGTAGAATATTACAATTTGAAAGTATTTGAGCCTGAATGACGGCTGATGACAGTTTCGAGGCAAAGTCTGAAATCAGGCTCACCTTTTGCCTGCGTCTGTTTGTTCTCAAGTGGTGTTTCTGTTACTTTCAGAAGTTATTTTCTATTCCTTCATCAAGATAAATCTCAGCCTTGATTTACTGGTATGATTAGCAGTTTCAAAGGAAATCTGCTGCGATTTAATTATCCACAGAAAGAAAAAAAGAAGAGTGAGAGAGAGAAGGAGAGAGACACGGACACGCACACATGCATAGGCTTTAAGTCACACAGTTTTACGCACACAAACAGGAAATATGAATGAAATATTTATGAAGTGGGCTGACGACTGCATGCACCCATATGTTTCAGCCTAACAGCAGTTTACGGCACTTCTAATGTGATGAGTTTCCACTGAAGCAAAGAAGTCGGATTTACAAATTATATAGGATATGAAGAGGAACGACAATATAATAATTACTCATATTAATGCATTTTATTAAGCATTTTCCCTCCAACAGTTTTGAAAACAGTTCCTGAATTTAGCCATGATAACCATCATCATTCTTTTATTTGATTAGTGAATTTTTTTGTCTGCTGTAACGTGTTCTTTGTTTCTTTTTACACGTCCTCTTGAAATAATGTTGTTTCATTGTTTAATTGTCTGTTCTGGAGCCACACAGCCCTAGAAGATGAATTTTCGGCGTGATTCATTGAGCAACAATTCTTGTAAAATCAGGCCTAGCATATCTGTTTCTTTTATAAAAGCCAGCATGCAAAAAAAGGAGAAGAGTATTAAGCTGAGGATTAACACCATACTTTTAGATAAATCTTTTTTTCATGTGAAACTTCATCCCTACTTATTCTGGCCAATCACTGCTTTTACACGCTTTAAATTACACATTATGTCCAAAGTTAAGGACATAGCTTTTAACGATAATATCTGTATCACAATTATTTTTGACAACCAGCTTTTAAACTCAGAACAATGGAAAATATGATAGCTGTATAATGCTTTTGTAAATAGAGAAAGAGAGTGTAAAAAAGCAGAGAAAAGCAGATAAGCAGAGCTTGGCTGCTCTGCTCCATCCGTCTATCTTTGCATCCTTCCCCCCCAAAAAAAAACAAGGGAGAGAAAACAATAAAAATCTAACTAAATCTCCTCTCCTCATCGGTAAATCCTTGCTGATCAGAATGCGCCAGACCCTAACAGAAAAACATCATAGTTTGTCTCCAGTTCCTAATTGACTGCACAAGGATTGGTCACAGTAGCGTCGGAATGGATTTCCATGTTGGTTGCGCTTTTAACTGGCGCTGCAAATGTGAGGCAAAATGTCTCTTTATTATCCAAAACAACAGTTATTTTTCTCGCTCCCTCTTCTGTGTCCGCGCTTCCTTTTCTGTAAAGATGATAGCAGCACCTCCCTGTCTGTGTTTTTTTTTTTGCAAGGTCAACCCAAGCTGACAGTTGACAAACGATCTCAAGATGGCCACATCATCTGTCCTGTAATTTCTTTTAGGAGGGGGGGTAGAAAATGATAAGCTGAATGCCGTGTATCATGTTTTTTCTCTTCCGCTCGCCCAATTTTCCGCTCAAATCTCTTATCGGCTTATGAAAAGGATTGGTAAGCAGGTGAAACAGTGATTTTTTTCATGCTTCAAAGTTGTCGCTGCGCTCTCACAGGCCCGAAATCTCTCCGATCTGGACTTATCCTGTTTCTGCATCTTGGCACAGTGCAGGGACTCAGTATTATAGACAAGCTGGTCATCAGATGGGAGTTGGGTTTATTTCTGTGTCTCATCCCTCTCCGTTCTCCCTCCCCCCTCGCTGGCGTATCATCCAAGTTATGTCTCATTTTTTTCTACTGGACAGCTCCAACAGAATGCCCGAGAACTACATGTCCTTGAGAACAGAACCACTTTTCAGTCTAATACTTTGATTGATTATTTTTCCCCTGTTGTCGTTGTTTTTCCGTTGCTTTTTTGTGACCGTCGTCTTAGTTTTCCTCTTCCCAAGATCATTATTCGTATTCATGCCGAAGTTGTTCGGGTGGGGAAGAGGCTTCAACTTCAGCAGTGACGGCCACTTTGACAAAACAGAGAGTATGTTTTTAATTACCTGGATTTTTTTATGTTGTTGTCATCTCCCAGAAAGTACTGCTCTTGTTCTGATGTTCCTATTATGTTCTCATTTGAATGCCTGCTCTCCACAGGAAGTCCAATTTCTCCCCAGCCCCCCCACATCACTTCCACCAAGCCTCCAGTGTTCACCATTTCTGGTTTTTCATTATGCCTAATTGCATTAAGAGACATATCATAGTGGAGAGAGAGAGAGAGAGTAAGACGAGGTGTCATCACTTTCTAAAACACAATTAGGTAACACCTCATCAGGGGTTCTGTCTGCCTGTGGTTGACAGGTGTGTGAATGTTAGCAGCGTCGGTGTTGGCGGTGCACAGGCCATTGTGAGTGCTTGACAACTGTTCGTCAAATGGAGTGACAGGCGCTTCTTTGCAAGCACATTTGCCCGTCCGCTGTCACATCCCGATCAGCGCTAACAGTCAACAATCGCCACAATCAATACTCAATGAGGTGTGGCAAATGTACCTGGTGTTTGCGTGCGCGCGTGCGTGTGCCAGTTTAGGAGGGGGTCTTTAACGATAATGAAGCTGTTCCATGTGTCTTCCCTCCCTGTTTACTTCAACTTCATCTGACGAAATTAAACGGTTGCTTGTTAATTTGAGAAATAACATCAGCGAGTTTTATCAAGAGATATGCTGGGAAGCAGTGGTACAAAAGTTTCTATTTTCACACCCTTGTTTCATTCTGCAAAGTTTTTTTTAAGCCATTCAGGAGATTTGATTCACAGTGTCATTGTGAACGTTTTTATTTAATCTAAAACATTGATAAGGATGATGATTAATGAGGATGATGACAGGGATTGCACGCATACAGGAAGAGTGTTTAGAATGTCAACCATCTGCCTGATCTTTATCATACTAGCCCCTCATTCGGCCTGGACGAAAATAGATAAAACGGATGGAATAAAAAAGAAACAAGATGCCCTGGTGTTGGTAGCGCAACCTGATCATGTTTAAATTGACGCCTTCGGAAGAATTATGTGCCTGGTTCATTATAAAGCTATCCAGCATTATGCTGTATATTTGCTTTGCGTTTTGCTCCGAATGCAGTATTGGATATTGCACCTTGGAGCTGACACATGGAGACAAAGCCTGGAGAGCAAAAGTAATGATCACATATAAATATCAATATGAAAAAAGGGTCGTCGCTAAATAAGACGTATAGCTATTGATGTCTGAAGCACAGTAATGTCAGGCGACGACGAAGCGAGAGACGAAAAACAAGGAGAGAAAACATAATGCCTTGGTTTTTCAGAAGGACAAAAAAGACAAAAACGGTTAATCGAAAACACTCCAGAGGCATAAGAATCAAGCTGAGGCCGAGATAAAAACATAACCGCTCTGTGTGCCTCACGAACAAAATCGTAAATAAATATATAATCAGTTAGTATTATGCAGGTTTGCTCGGAGAGGCATTATCTGTCTGCCGTTGCCTTCTCAAGTCAAAGAACATTTGACAGTGCAAGTCCCTGATGAAAAAAGGAGAGAGAGAGAAAGTTATGACTTCAAAAGTGTTTACTCACCGTGTTTTTTAATTTGTCTGGGCATATGCAGTTTATTTGCATTTCAAATACGCGTATTTGAAGCAGGTGGTTTAAATGCCAAGATGCGAATTGATGACAATCACCTCTACCATAAGCGTCAAGGGAGCTGTACTCGCAGCTGACATTAAAACTAAACGAACAGCAGCTAAACAAATAAGTCGAAATAGAACTCTGTAACCAGCGCAACCCCCCCCCCCCCGCGCCCGCATCCTCTCTGCCCGCGCTTTTATTTTAATATTCATGTACATTTAAATATCAACCCATATAGCGAGATAGCAACGTGTCTCGACAGAATCGTGAGCAAGGGAGAAAGACAGAAAGAAAGTAAATACATCACATTTGAGTGCATATAAATCCATTCATCCGTGAACGGCATCAAATGCCTCCCCCCCTTTCTCCCCTTTCCTGGCCGTCGGTTCCATCGCTTCCATATTCATTTTTGTAATTTACAGCAAATCCAATAGCTGTCAATCACAAATTAAAAACTCCAAATTTACAACGGGGAGGAAACAGCTGCTTCTACGTTTACAGCAAGACCACTCTAAAATATTAAAGACATGTCACCCAGCTCTGTGCAGCCCTACATCTGCGGCCATCTGTTTTCTATTAAAACATTACACCAAAAAACGCTGCTATTTTCATGCTTTTTGATCAGCACAGGAAAGCGAGACTGACAGTGTAAAACCGCCCGACACGCTGAGCTTTTATCAATGGCCCTTTCCGACGTGTCATAATAAAAGGCTTTGATTGGTGCGGGGTGTATTTGCACAAGTCAGACATGGAGCAGCGGAGGTCACATTTTAGGGCCCTGAACGCTCGAGGAATAACTTCAACGAATCTGGTGCTTTTCTACTTGCTTCTATTCTTAATTTGCTCTTGCTCCTGTGATGCCAAGAGTGGGTGTTGAAAAGAAATACGTTGTGAGTGATTTGATGACATTTCAGCATGGGGGAGAGAGAGGGAGCTTTCGAAAAGCGATGCTGAAATATTCTGTTACGGCAGAGCAAAGAAGAATTACGGTCAGTGTCAAAGGTAAACAATTACAACATTCTGAGTCACTTTTTGGAGTCTGGGCAAAAGAGGATCATTGCTCCCACTCTAATAGGTAATTTCCTTTGTCTTCAGAGCAGTATTTCACATGTTGCCTTCCACAGGGTGGTCCCCTCCACAAAAAAAGAAAAAAGAACGAGCGAAAGAAAGCAAGCGAGCAAGAAAGAAAGAAAGGAACGTGTGCTTGGCGCATGCATCAGAATTGTAGATGAGACGTTTTGTTCACCATCTCGAACTGCCAACACAGAACAGTTTGTTGGTGGTATGTGGAAAGGAAGCCTGTTTGGCAGATTTCTGCCAGACGAGAGAGGAAACTTTTCCGTAAACTTCAAACTGGATGTAGAAGGAGATGGATGTTGTTGTCTGAAAGAAAAAACATGAAAGGGCATTTAATTTAAGTTGCGAATGCATGATGAGCAGGGGCCCTCAAGTTATACAGTATCTGCTGTTTGAGTTGTTAGAATATCTGTGTTCTCCCCATGACAGAGACTTCATGATTAACAAGCTGGCTGTTTTTCTCTCACCCTCCATTTAAAAGAAAAAAACCCCACTGAACTCCTGCTGCTCGGAACGACATTTCTCTCCTCGCCGCCTCATCTCGACTCTCCCTCTCTTCCTTCCTCTCCTCCTCTCCTCGTCTATGGCAAGAGTCACAGGTGTGTGACAATAATTACACATACACTCAGAAAAATAATGTCATTTCTCTCCATTTAATAACTTAGCAGTAAAATGCAGAGGGGGAGCGCACAGGGAGAGCAGGCCTAAATCTTATCTGATACCCGGGCCCCTAACTCAATCATATGGCTCTTAAGAACAGGACACGGGCAGCTGGGGCTCACTAATATGCATGCAATATGTGTGTAAAACGATACGCTTTAATTTTGAGCCCACTTTAAGAAGCAACAAAATCTGTTTATACGTGAGACATTTAAAATGAGGGAGGAAAAAAATAAAGCCATTTAACTCCCTCGTTCCCGCCAAGCTGTGACATCTGTTTAGTCTTTTCTTCATCCCTCTGCTCCAAACGCTCAATCCCAGGAAGACAGAGTTTTTAAAAACCCACTTTTCCTGCCTGCTGTTTATGCTAAAGCTCAGCGCTTTGAATCTGCGGAAATACAAGTTGAGAAAATGATGATTGCACGTGTTTATGTCTTTTCCTTTATTTCAGATGAACTCTGCTTCTTGCGGATTCGGTTTCAACTGACAGACCACCAAAAAGGTCCTTTAAGATGTTTTTTGTCCAGATAACTAAGAATTAGTTAATTCGCCCACATGAGCAATTTTGCATGGTTTATTTCTAGTTAAGACCAAAGTGCACGTTACAGGATAGAAGCTTTATTCTGTGTGCACATTTATAGTCACAGTTTTTGGTTTTCTGCTGTGTAGCAGACTCTTTTACACAGTGGATCGCTTTACACGATTACTTTACCCCCCTAGTTATGATTCCAAAATTCTTTAAAGGGATAGTTCACCCAAAAAGAAAAATTCTGCCATCATTTGTGCACCAGCATGGCATTTGTAAGCTGTATATGCCTATCTTCTGTGAAACACAAAAGAATATATTTTGAGAAATTGTCTGTCCGTAAAATGGAAGTCAGTGGGGGCCAGTCTGGTTTGGTTATCAATGATCTTTAAACAGAGGTGGATAGTAACGTGCTCCGTTAACTTCATTACATTTACATTTTGGAAAATATATACTTTTAAAGTAAAATTTAAAGTGGGTATTTACTAACTTGAGTATATTTCTAATAAAAATCTGTGCTCTTACTTTGTTACACTGCGTGACTTTCCTTCGCTCCTTCATTTAAAAATATCCAAATTGTGTTGTTTATTTCAAGGTTGTCGTCTCTTTTTACGGGCATTCCCGAGTGATTGATTCTTTTGAAAGCAATAATTGAACAATGGGCAAAACCGTTTGAATAGGTTCACGAATCAGTTCAAATTATTTGTTCAGTTCGCAGCACGATCTGAATCATCTGAAACGGCGGATTACTCACTCCTCATAGCACGAAACTTCAGAACACGCAGAACACAAAGAGCGGATATGAAGTGGATATGAATCTATATCTATCCAATCAAAACTGCAAATGTGTCATATTGTTTGCCAGCAATGATAAATGCCCGCCATATGCGCGCACCCGCGTGACCTGTTCGTCAGACACAGCAACATGCGTGCGACCTGTTAGACACAGAAATGTGGGCTTGCAAAAATATACATTTAAAGAACAGAAGGAAGAAAACATGCTGATGGGCGTGTGGTTTACAGTTTACTGTATGTTAGAAGTAAGAGCTTTTCACAACACACACACACTTTTCACAACACACACAACATGTGAAAACGTTAATTTAGTCTAAAATCTATTTTTATTTCATATAAGAGAGCACTGCAGATATTCTAGATCATCTTAGGAAATGAGTTTAGTAAACGCAAAACTCTGCAGGTTGACTTTAGTTTGACATGGTCTTTTAATCTAAATAAGTGGTAGTTGTGTTTAAATTAAATTGACAGAAATGCTTGTCTCTTCTGTGTTTGTCTATTCTTTAGTATCTGTGTGTATATTGCAAAGATATCAGCTTATGATAATAATAATTATTAAAAATATTGATTAAAATATTGACATTAATATTAATTTGATGAATAGTAGGCCTATATAATCAGATACAAAGTAACTAAGTAACTGGCTACTCGAGTCATTTTTAAATAGTGACTTTTACTTTATTTGAGTAACAATTTCTCTAGTTACTTGTACTTTTACTTGAGGAAAGATTTTGGCTACTCTACCCACCTTTTTTGTTGTGCATAAGAAAGTCATATACTTCAGGTTTGGAATGACATGAGCTATCCCTTTTATGTTTTTTTAATTCTAGCTCTTATTTGCACAGAACAGACAGTACAATTCTGTATGTATGAGGAAGTGCTTGAATCCGCTAACATGGTTTTGCCTTTACCTCCCATCACTCTCTAGCTAGCCAGGACACCTGATGCACTCGTTTGAACATTGTAATGGCGTTGTGTCTCACACTAGTATCAAGTCAAGTTGACTATGATATGTTTTTATCATAGACAAATTAAATACCTAAACATAAGGAGTGAGGAAATGTGCACTTGGCTTACACAATAGTTTCCTGTGCAGTACACTTTTATGTGAAGCAGTCCTAACAAACCTATGAGAGTTAGTGTGTAGTAATTGGTTGGTTAAGGCTGTTGGTGTGTATGTGCATACTGTATGTGTCGCCACAGGGCTCTCCCAGTAAGCAGGAAGTATGAGAGAGTGAGGAAGAGAGGGGCCTGTGGGGGAAAGACATACATGGGAGGAGGAGGAGGAGGAGGAGAAGAGAGAGAGGAAGGGGGGTTAAACTTCAAAAAGCCTCTGACACATGCTGCCGCTGGCCCTGACCACTCCACAGATGCTTTTGTTCATTGCTTCTCACTCTCTCTCTCTCTCAGTTACTCCTTTACTCTCGTTCCCTGTGTCTTTGGCGATATGCGCAGAGTACAGATATCAAAGTCGCACTGTCTGTTAAGACTTCAAACTGGGGGCCCCGTCCGTCAACCCCAATCATATCTGAGCCCCGCTTACAGACTGGAGTGGAATATTTGATCTGTTCTTTTATGGAGGATCAACAATCAGGAAGACGGGCAGACATAAGAGACATTGTGGAGGGGGTGTTGTTAGGACTGGGGGTGTGTGTGGGGGGGTAAAATCAGCCCACTTCCCTGCCCTTCACTCAAGCTAACTACAAAGAGTTGAGCCACAAATGCTAAAGGAATAAAGAGTGCTTTGCTCTTCACCCTGTTGTATTTTACCAGCACTTGACATCTTTCTATGAGACCAGAAACTCAGCAGATAGAGTCTGTTATTACTCAATGGAGACATTACGGTTATTTGCATAGTTGTTGTGATGACAGTAAGCATTGTGGTTTACATGTACCTTAAGAAGTCTTCAAGGCAGCTTACCGGGGCATCATCGGACAGCGTTATCTCAGGCGGTTGGGTCTCTCCATATGACCACTCCCAACGTTAATCTTTGGTATCTCTAAAATCACATGGATTGGATTGAATCGAATATAGTCAAATGTGTTCAATATATCAGTGTAACACTCTTAAAGGGCATCATAAATATATAATTTGTCTAAATCTTTAATAAGCACACAAGAGGTGGGACATATGTAGAACTTGTGGTGTTCCAAATCTAGAAATCTGTGGAGCTTTCTGCTGTGTTCAGTATGCACAGATTCTGTGTGGGCCTGGTTATGACTATTAATAAATCCAGACATGTGTCACTTAGATAGAGGGTAGTATTCTTAGTTCTTAAATCCTTTGTCTGAGAGATCAGACCGTATAATTACCCATCACATTAGAGTAGGAGGCTTTGACCCCTGCATACACACAGGGGCCAGGAACAGCTGTAGGTGTGCTCCAGGGCAACATGTTTTTAGATCTTTGTATGAATGTGTATGTGTAAATCCATGCGAGACATGTCAGGATTCCTTTAGACACATTAACTGGATTCAAACTCCAGTCTGTGATATTTAAGAAATGTTTGAATTCAATAAATAAATGCTTTTAAAAAATAAGCAACAATGAAAAGCAATGGCAAACTTTAGTAGGTATCAATATCTGACCCGACCAGGACTAGGTCATGAAATCCTTCGGCTTCTAAGTGATGCCAGCCTTTGATTGGCTCTCTGTCCTGCAGGTATGAGAGGGTTGGGTTTCTGCCCCTCCGTGCAGTGTGGAAGAGGGCACTGAGTGCACTAGGAATCAGTCCACCCATAACTCTTTTTCCATTCTTAATCACCCCATTTAAAGCCAGAGATGCGAGGCCTGTCTGACTCATACATACGCACCTGCTCTAATCATCACTTTATCCTTTAAGAGTGCCTGTGTTTGTGTGTGTATGCGTGATGGATGTTTTTAGACTGACAATCCGTTATTTGTGTGTGTGGTCCGTTGGTGTCAATTGGTAGTGTTCAGTGTGGGTGTCATACAGTAATTGTCACACCCTCTATCTAAATAACAGCTTCACATTCTACACATGACTGAAATAAAAGGACACATTAATCTCATTGTGCATGTTGCACATAACTTTGTAGGTTTTACCACAAATTAATAATAAACAATACCTTTTCAGCCTTAATTAATGTTCATTTGAATATCTACTTATTATATTTAACTCTTATTTTATGAATTGCATTAAACGCTAAAATAAACTAACAATAAAAAAAATAAAGTGTATTTATAGACGGTTTCAAACCAACAACATAAACAAACGTTACTGGAAATGCAAACTTTGGTGCCCAAAACTGAACTTCCGGTACACATCCGCAAAGAACAGAGGCCCTATAGAGTATTTCTGTAGGAAGCTAAAGAAATATGAAGTAAATTAGCTTGCAGGTTAAAGTATGTCTAGCTAATATTTTTTGCTGGTTACCAGTAAAAAAAACATTACTTGGCTAAACTTAAATGCAACAAATTTACGCACTCAACCCATTCACCAAAATGATTATTTCATACAATCATTATCCAATAAAATATGAATACAAATGTATTTAAATATAAAGTTATATTTAGCTGCTAGCCAGGCTGATAAACAAGCACAGAACGGAAGTTAGCTTCAGACCAGACATGTGCATCTGATGAAACCATCATTAAATTAGCATGAATCCATCTTGACGCTGTAAAAATATTGTTTAGTGATATCTAATGCATTATGAGTGTTTATGTATAGAACAATATTGTGAGGTCTTAACTAAATTACTAATAACAAAATAGTTGACTAATAATAATTCACTAACTATTTTCCACCAATTTAATTTAACAGCGTTATGATTAACTGAATTCTGAAACGCACTCCGTCATGAGCATCTATTTAGTTCACTATGGACTTTGATCATGCACACCTAATTAACACAGGGAGGTGTGTGGACACGTGCGGACATCATCACAGAAGGGATAAGAGAGATGGACGCATGAATAGAGAAAACACACATGGCTCGTGTAGAGGTCGTAGCTTGTTTTTGGGGTGGCAGTAGGTATAGAGTGCCGCAAAAAAAAGAGAAGAATCGGGACCAGTTATCTTTCCGATTTCTCCCCAAGCCCTGCGACGCGGCTAAGTGAGCCTCAACTGACCAGAAATGATTTGCCTCTGTCTGTTAAACACGTAATGGAGTCATTTAACTAGTCAAATTAGAAGCTGCAGAGATGCCGCATGCTTCATTACTGGGTTCCAATGGGCACCATTTTACATTTACGTCAGGAATGATTTCAGGGCAAATTAATGTTTTTATTGTCTTACACAAATACGCCCCCAACACATAAAAGAGCAGCTCCCCCTACAGGTCATTGACCAAAACTGACTGAAGCCACAGTACGGGAACGTATTTAGAGTGGTCAGTATTGAAAATAAGTGCTTAACTAACGGAAAATATAGGCTGATCATGTATAATAATTCTTATATTTTTACACATATATTTAAGATTGAACACATTAAGGATTACGTTTGACTAAAAGTACCGTTTGACCATAAACAGATGTAGGGAAAGCACAGAAACGGTAGTTTGATGTGGTCGATAGCTCTGGACCTCATTTGCAAAATTTGGACATTTCAGATTACAGATACACAGGCTCGCTCGGTCCTGCTCCACGGTGGTGTTGTTTGATGCGTGTGGAGTTCTGTTCAATATTTGTCTTCCTGTGTATGAAGGCGGGTGGTGGGTGTCGCCACAGAGTCATTTGTCCAGTACTGACACACTGTTTAAAATGGCTTTTTTTATGCTGTTTGATTATTTTTGACGTGTTATTTTGGTATGGTTTTGCTATCCGGACTTTATATAACAAAAACAAACATACCCTGACTGTTTATCTTCATCAAGAACAAAGCAGTTTTGTATATCAGAACTAGATTTGTTTTTTATAGCATGTGCAGGGTGAGTAACTTCATCCGTGTCTCAATGCTGAAAGAGCCGTAATAGATTTAAAATAAAATGGCTATTTTTCATCCATGCGGCTCACTCGAATGTCATCCCGCTCCATTTGCCCCTTCCTGTCCGTTTGTCTTTACGTTTCAGCCATCGGAGCAATTAGATATTGACACATATAGCGTTGTGTGACTGACACACATAGCTACGGCTCTTTGTAAAAGAGAGAGGGTGAGAGAGCAAAGAAAGACAGAGTGTGCCCCTCCTTACAGCCTCTGTTGTGCTTGACACTCTGTCGATATGAGTTCACCCAAACACAGTGTTTGATCCCCTCTCTAGGCTGGCAGACTTTGAGGCAATGAGCTGCTGTTTGCTCTGTGATATACAGCCGTACGTAAACGCCATCCGTGCGTGAGTCGACCCACAGACAGCCGCGTGACTCCCAGAGCTGCCTCGATGTGATAACCCCACTGTGAACCCCACTTTCTATCACTGCATTTTATATATCTCTGGCATGCACTTCTCACACTTTGCATTCGCTCTTAAGATCTCTGCTACAAAGCAAACATGAGAAAATAATGTTCAATGTCTGATGATAGACTTAATGTCAGCAACCGCTGAATTATTGCTTGAAATAAAGGGCTAGCAGAGTTTAGAGTGATTTGTGCCTTCCGCAGTTCATTTAAATGTTCCCACGTGAAGCACATTTTTTAGGTTACCTGACAAAACATTATTTACAGTTTAAATAAACACATGCATCCAGCATTATCGTTTGTTATTATTTATCATTTTCAGCTATTAAAACAAGACAAATAGAGGTCATCAAACCCTCCATCTCTCTGTCTGCCTTTGCGTCATTAGTTTCTCCTCTTTCTGTCGTTTTTTTTTTGCCGTCTGCTATTTATTTATTGATCGTCAGACTGGCTGGTTATCTTTGCATGGTGGGCAGTTATAGATGAATGCACAAAGCATTTTCATCTGAACAAGAGATCATTGTGTATTGTGGTCCCCCTCCCACGTTTCATCGGCGTTGTGATGGGGAGAGGGGTCGAAATCGGAACAAACGCTGCCATTTCCTGTCATCTTTGAGCTTTTGCTAGTGAATGGCTTCGAAAACAAACGGCAGACTTAGAGATAATATAAAACATTACCCCTCTCCTGTTTTCAACAACTATAGTAATTTTGAAAATAGCTATTACTGTGTAGATCAGGTGGTGATGTACAGTAAAGAGAGTTTATACCATGGTTCCACACATAACTGGGGCAAGGCTTTGATTTCTGACTTGATAAAGATACAAACAAACGCTTGTCTTTGAGTTCTCAAGACGTCTCAGGTTCTTTGCTCTGTTCATCGGTGTGTTATCTGAAGCTGTGCAGTGTTAAGTATCATAAGCTGACAGTGACCTGTTTAGTGCATTTTGTATGTCTTTACCTTTTAAAGGAGTGCACACGGGAATCACAGTATCACTGGATTGAATCTTGAGATATGGGTCAAAGCATGTCCTATATCACATGTCCTATATCATCATGTTTATAAAAATATGTTTAAATAAATTAGAGATGTTCTTTAATTTAATGGGCTAATTCCTTGGTTTGCTTTTACTTTAGTAATTGAAGTTATGACATTACATTATAAGTCACTGACTAAAACTTGTTGAGTTGTTAATAACTCGATACTTAAACATAAAATATTATATATTATATAAATATTGTATTATAAAACAAATATTATATATTATGTAAATCTATAAATATTTGTATATTGTAAGTGTATATTTTTATAAATATATAAATTAATATAATATTATTAATAAAATAAATATATATTACATTTAGGAAAAACAGAAACAAATATAGACACTAGATATTTTTACTAGAAGATGTTAAGTTAATTAAACCTTTTTTGTAAAGTTTCAGGATGTCTTTAATTTTGATTTACAAACAGTTAGTCTTCATCTCAAAGTCCTTAATCTGCATTTTACTTGTTGAGGGCAACAATGTCACCGAAGCTGTCATGTCATGATATCAACTAGAAATATCACACAAATTATTTTTGATAATTATCTAGTAACTTTGTATTAGCACCTATTGTACTATTGCTCTTTTATGACATATCGCTTATTGCTCCCTGAACTCTGTGTAAGTAGCTTCGCATAAAAGCGTCTGCTAAATGACTAAATGTAAATGTAGATAAAAGGGTAATATTAATGTAAAGCAAGACCATAAAAACAATTGCTCCTGCGTTGAGTAGTACATGTGCTATTATTCTTTTTGTCTGACTTTTGAGACTAGATAAATAAAATAAATACAAACAAAAGCTGAAAATTCGAGCAAAAGTTCATTACAAAGTTCCAAATAGCTTTAAGGGAATGCAAGAAAACAATAATTTTAAATAATTTTTGCACACATGATTTTTTATGTGATTTAGTGGTGTTAATGATAAGTAAGAAAAAACCTCTTCCGCAACATATTGCACAAATGAATTCTCTAGAAAACCTTTTGTTTTAGTTTGCAGCCAGTTTTATCCCTCTACTCAAGGATCACTGCCCTGAAAGTGTCTTGTGATGTGTTTTATAAAAGAAACCATGAAATCAGTGTTGATTATATAGTAGCGTTGTCTTTTATCGTAGATTGGGTTGTGCTGTTAAGGTTAAGGCTCTGACAGATTGTGTGGTAGAGTGAGACGTGTCAGCAGGAAGGGTTGCAGCCTGGACACACCGACACATCCAGAAGGTGCTCCACAGGATTCTGACGGACCGCAAATGCTGGAGTAGCTTTCCAGGGTTCTAGCGGACCTCCGAGATCAAACGAAGCAGCAGGAGTGTGAGAGAACGAGAGATGGCTGAGGCAAGGGGGTGGGGGGAGAGGGTCGTGAAAGACGGTGGGAGAAAGAGAGATAGAGAAGTAATGACATTTCTGTGACGGGGTGCGGAGTGATATTCTGAGTCCTCTCTCTCATCCAGTTGCTAGGAGTGGGTGGGTCCAGGGCCAAACCCAACGGTTCCCACAATCCAGCTCTCTGAAAAGATTGATAATTACTCTTAAGAAGGTAATAGTGTCAAATGAATACCTCAAGGAACAAAGGATCTTATTATGCTTGCTTCTCAGCATGTATGTGTGTGCGTGCGAATGTTCTTGTGTATTTCGGTCATCTATTGCAATTTCTTCGGGACAAATGGCACGTGCTAGACGATGGGAAAGGAAAAAAGATGGAGAAGGAAACACAGTATAGTTTTACCCGGGCTTCAAAGGTCTCTTGTGTTTACTTAGGAGCTGCATGTTGCTCTTGACGATTGTTTTCAACTTTTTGCTCCTTTTGTAGTGCAGCAGAGTTCACAATAACCGAGCGAGAGTCCATCACTCTCACACACACGTCTGAGAGTCGAGAGAAGTCTTCTTATTGGAAAATCTTTCAATAAATCAATGTGACTTTAAACACATTTCCCCGGTGACACCCCTGACCTGATAAGAACTCCACTAATCTCTTTTGAGGCTGTCAGAGTGCTTTGAACAAAATCTAGTTCGCATCTATCAGTGAGGTTATTTGTCAATGACTTATAATCCTAGGTAAATTTCACTGGTTTTATATAAGAGGCGGTTAATGGTTCTCATGTCTGAAGTTTCTCAGGCTTGGGAAAAAGGAGGAGACCAAAGTGGAACAAAAAGAATGTTATGGATCTGCCTGCCAAAAACAATGGGAGCAGGGAAAAGTGAGAAAAAACGGATAATTATTGCGATTGTAGTGAAATCTGAAACATAATGAAGCCCCGTTTTGGTTTATTATACTTGATTAATTGTATTATTTTTATTTTTTATTGGTCGCCGCTGTTTTCTCTGACCCGCCTTTATGTGCCCGCAAAAATGATTTGGCTCCTTAAAAAAACCGTGCCATGTTTCGTTCCAGTGAAGGCAGAGAGCAATCTGCATCGAGTCGAGGCCTACTGGGTAATTTATGAAGTCTCAATTAGACAAGCACACAAAGTAATGATTCTCAATAGCGCATTGTCCAGCACACGCCGTATTAGAAGCTGACCATGCTTATTAGACCTGCCTCCCGAACTTTATAAACAGCATTCTCACATGAATTATTAATAACACATTTGAGAGACTTACTGCTCCTCGACTGCCTGTGGAAGCTGCTATTTAGGTTGAAAATAGACTAAAAAGCATTTATAATTGATGCCATTATTATATCTAAACAGAGGAGGTCTTTAAAGAGTGCGAAGAGGATTTCTAACAATGAAAGTACTGCTTTTCTTCCCTCTTATTGTCTCTAAATACTGTAGAACTATCCTTGTTTTCATGGGAAAGTGCTTTCATATCTGCCAACTCATGCTTAGTCTTTAGTGAGGACGTTTGATGTTCTGTTGTTTACAGGTTGTGTCAAAAACTAAAAAGCCTTGCCTTAAGTGTTTACACTGCACGTAAATAGTTTGATGTTTCATATTTAACAGTGCTTTACTTTTGCTAGTAAATAAATAAAAGGTAAACAAAGGCTCTATTTCTGGTGCGTGCACAACAGTGATTTTTGATACTCGTACTCATATTTTGTCACAAGGTGTATTTTTTCCATCGAATTCCCATGATTGTCTGTCTATTAGAAGGAACAATAACTGGCTTTTATGTCATTATGATGTCACTCTTGTTTGTTTCTTTCTTCTAATGGCATCATTAGGTTGGCATGATTAGGCACTTGTGTGTGTGTAATGGAAATACATTAATGTTTATTAGATATACGAGTGGTCTGTCTAAACCAAAACACTTTATTTTATTTAGCTTTTTTAAAATAGAAAGATTACTTCAAATATATTAGCACTTAGTAATGTGTGTTTGAATTGTACCTGTGTCTGTTTTCCATCGAATGTAATGCAAAACTATATTAAAGGAGCAAAGCTTTCGAATCCAGGGTTCAGTTGCCTTGGGCCTAAGTAGGGATGAAGAAGGTCCATACAAGACCTTTGAATATAGTAAACTGCTTCAAAGAGAATCCACAGGTGCTAGACAAGCTAAGCAATGGATTCATTATAGTGCATGCTATGATATGTATAGTCTTTGTCCTGTCAGTTCTGCAGTCTCATGCAAAATCAATATTACCCGGCACGGTCATATTCTTTGCCAGATATAACTGTGATTGACCGTATAGATATATTGTATGTCTGGAAGCAATTGGCATTGCCAAATGGGTAAAATATGTATCCGTGTGCATGTGTCTGTATGTAGCAGCAGTTAAGTTTGCCTATATTTTTTGTCCATCCATAGTAAACAGGATAAATCAATATCCTGTCTTCAGCAGTCTAATACAGCTCCCCCCTTCACACACAAAGGTGAAAAGGTTTGTAAGTCCAGCCTTTTTAAACATGGGAAATATCTTTCACCAGTTCCACATTCCCACAATCAAATTGCCATATTTTACAATCACCTGAGAGCTGGAGTTCTCATCCATCTGACAATGAAGCTGCAAATCTTGTTGTCCTAAATCTCTTTCGCCTTAACGTGCGGTGTAATGTTCTCAAACCCAGCGTTAACCTCTTGGCCGCCCTGAAGAAACATCTGCGCGTAGCGAGAGGATGTTTTGGCCGCCGTTCCCTCACATATGCAGAAAAATAGAAATGTAAATAAGAGCAGATTCATAAATACTGCTGTCTTAATTGAGACCCAGTAAGAGTAAGTAGCAGATGTTAGAGCAGGAACTGTTGAATCATCAGAGACCAGTGGGGAAGCAGGCAAAATCATATCACAGAAAAAAACTCAGCCAGGTGCTCGCGATTTTCCCGCACTGCAATCCGCGAAATGTGTGTGTCATGTATGGATTAAGAATCATTTCCTTCTCTTTATCAAAAACAAAGAAACGGGGAGAAAAATAGAAACGCCACTGACTCCGGAGGTGCCTGGAGTCACAATTCAGATCTGTGCGCGAGAATAAAGGGCTGTTAAGACAGAACTATCATCGCTTAAGCTGTGACACACACTCTCTCTCTCTCATCTCAGTCCAAACTCGAAAATGAACACAGGGAGACGCAAACCTAGTTTCTATCTCATGTCACAACCAACAAAAGCCTGTCAGCGTACATTCCCACTTAAAACATCCAAATCTCTCCCTATCGTTCTCCCTTTCTTCTCTTACGAGCGACTGTTGCTTGATCTAAGGAGAGTATGTACTAGCTGCTCGCTTGTGTGAGACCGTTCTCATGATTTCCTTCCCCCCTGGAAAACGCGGTGTGTGGATGTCAGGTTCCCTCTGATAGCTGCTGTGTTGGGACTGCTGAGGGGAACTGGAGAGAAGGTGGCACTGACAGGTCCCGCCGAGCAGGATAAAAGGAATTCTTCTGTTTCTGTGTGCTCTCTCTCGCTCGCTCTCGTATTTTCTCTTTTCATTTTCTCTGTTTCACCACATATAAAGTGACTGACAGCGTGGCACTAAAGGGACAACGTCTGGAGCCATCTGACTGACTCAGACACAGCGTTCCGTGCTACGTTCCCTCAGCTGAGGGCTGCGGCGCTACACAAAATTAGTAAGCGAAAGCGGCACGGTGCGCGATGCTCGCGTGAATAATAGCAGCGGTAGCTCTGGGGAGCCCCGACTCTTCTAGATTAGGGCACACAATTAATACAACACATACACGAGACACAGGGAGACAGGCTTGCTGAACATAAGCAACGCTCCTCAGATCCAAGAGGAACATCTCTGATGCCTAGTCTTTATGAATGACGTTTCGTCTGGCCGTTTTGTGATGAGCTCAACTTTTTACATTTCGTAAGCTTTTGTAAAATAGTCTGTTTGTTTTGTTGGAGGCAATCTTTTATGCACATTACGTAAGAAGCAAAAGAAACAAAGCATTTCACTGAAACTGGAACACTGCTTAGGAAAGAGAAAAAACAGAACAACACTCTTTGATATTTTGAATGTTTCGCTTAGACCGCAATATGATTGGATGAATTGCAAATGGAGAGTTTTACTTATCTTTTCTTTCAGATGTTTTCCCTCAGTTTAGTCAGAGGAAAACATGGGTTTTCAAATCTCAACGGTATCTCAAAGTACACTCAAAAAAAGTGTCAACTTTAGAGCAATACAATTTGCTCTGTGTAACTTCATGACCATCTGTGTGCGCTTGTGTGTGTCTTTGTGTATACGAGCGTGTTGACTGCTATTGTGTGTGTTTGGTCTTATTAAGCAACTCATTCAGAGTCCTGCAAAATAAAATGCATGATGTATTCTCAAATAGTCCTGATGAACCAAAAATGACCTCATGTCTTCCTGTTGTCAAACAAAAGGTTCTTTTAAAAAAAAAATTAGGGGGGAGATAGGATGGGAAAAATCTGCAGTGACCCAAATCTCATCAGAGAGAATCTGAAATGCACGCATCTAAGAGAAACAGACAATGTCAACTTTTACCAGCGGCCCTGCCTTGACCTTGTTAGCAGGGCACTCTGGTAATCTGCTCGTAATGATTTTTCTCTTCTCTTTTCCTTTTCTCCCTCTCTCGTTCCTCCTCTTCCTCTTTAACATTAGACCACAGCTTGTGCCTGAACCGCAGTGTGTCACAGTCATTTAAGACGCAGCCCTTAAGATTTTTTCCTCTACACATTCCAATGCCATTATGTTACATTGTTGCAGAATAAAGAGTGGTATTATGTTCCAGCAGTACAGGGCACAAGTGGACTGAGTTTTTATCTGCTGAACGAATCAATCAGGATTATGTCAGTTGAAAAGAATCACAGACTGCAGTCGCCAGAGGACAGGGCCTGTTAGTGTGTGCCGCTTCATGCGCATTTAGGGATAAATATACGTATGAGAGAAATGCGACCGCATGCTATAGGTTGTTGAGTGAAGTGTCATTTCTGCTAAAAGATCTGTGTTTTATTTTACACTGTCCTCTCACAGTGAGAGGATTCGAGGACACTAATTATCATTTCAGCAGAAATGATTAGGAGATCAAATGGAGATCGAATGCCATTTCCTTCCATTAATGCGGGGGGTTTAGTGCGGCTGTCATGCCATGGCCATCGCCGGGCCTGTGGGAAAACAGCTATTGAAGAATGGAGAGAGGCTTAGAGAGGAGACCAGGGCGGGGCTTGGCAGAGGGGCACGGGAATATTCATAACAATAGCACACAGAAACAGAGATAAAGACGCAGATGACCTCGGGAGAGATTGAACGATCTCTGAGAAGTAATATAGTGAGAAATCTGAGACGGAAAAGGATTTCCCTGTAACGTCCCGATGAGATGGACATGCTTGTGTCTGTTCATAAAACATGTCTCGTCATTTATTTAGCGACTCAGCTTGTGTGCGTCTGTTCTCACTGGCTCACGTGCCGGGGTGGAGGTCGTGGCCTGAGGGTCCTACCCTCTGGTGCCCTCACAACCTGCCAGTGAATGAGCACACAAGTGAATAGACATTAGTAATGTGTGTTGCATGAAAAGAGCGCATTTGTTTCCTGCTCTAGTCAAACAAATTGTTTCTTTGAATCCATATCACCCGAGCTGTTTCTCTCTCTCGCTCTTTCTCTTTCTTTAAGTAGCTTTCAAACATCCGAGCGAGCAAAGAGATTTTTATTGTAATAGTGCAAAATTTTAGATATTGCTTAAATAGCTTCTCCTTGGCTTGGTTGAAACGGCTGATGGAAAAATTCAAAGTGCTGCATAGCCATTTGTATTGTATTTATGTATTGCAAAAAAAGGTAATAGATCAAGCACATTCCATTATCCCCTTATAAGATCATTAGCAAATATAATTAGATATGAAAAGAAAGTAATTTGGGTTAGAGAGGGAGAAAAGCGCTATCAGGCACAGAAGACAGATTGCAACATCAGTGTTTGGCTTTAAATTGCTCAGTGGAGGTAGTATCGGAGTGAGAATCTCTGCCCCAGAAATAGAATGAGTCAGAGAGCAAGACATATCCACATTCGAGCCCTCGCTTTTCTCTACAAGACCAGTTTGAATTGAGAGCTTCTCATTTCCTCTTCTTGATGTCAGACCCGATTCTGTCCACTTTGCGTCTGGATGTATACAGCGCTTCGGATCACTGCTGGTTGAGGTTCAGGCTGAGACGCGCAAGACAAACAGTTTTTCTGTCATAATTCAGATTCTGTTTTGTCGTAACCTCCGAATATCAAATACACAGTGTTTGTTTTACCTTCGCGATCCTCCTGTCTAAGTGCAACACGTACACATAAAAAGGAGAGGAATTTCAAGTGTGCCACATGATTTTCTTTGCTCCTTACAACCGTATGCTTATCTAAAGGCAATCTGAATCCATACAAACACCAGACATGCAATTCTGCTTTGGGTTTCTTTTACGTTTTGAGGGCAAAAAAGGAGGGTGGTGTGCAAGGATTCTTCTAGTCTTTGTGAATCACTACAAATGGTATTCATAAACATCCTGTATTCATTAAAACCTTCTAAAAATATGATTTGGGTGCACTTCCTTGCGTTCAGCCCGCTTATATGTGAGCTTGTGTGTGTATTCGCACACTGACTCGTATTTACATATTTATAAATACTGGGCTGTACAATGAGGTCTACCTTTGCCAAAAACAACTCTTTTCTAGCAGCACCGGATGCCTGGGAGAGAACAAAGCCACACTCCGTGGCAGAGTGTGTTGTGTTTAGGAGGAGATGGTGAACCACATCACTTACATCTACACTTCATTCATATCGAAAAGCAGACTTTGAGACTAGCGAAAACATCTGAAGTCTTTCTATAAACAGGGGATGTAACGAATAGACCAACCACTTAGAAACTACATAATATATCAGTCAAACCAGCCGGAGACCATGTGCTAAATAAATGTTCCCTAGTCATTTCCATAATGTATGTTCTGATGCTTTATGATTGCTTAAACATGTTTCCAAAAGTTTAGAAATTCATATCTTCACATTTTCCTACAATTAGGTGACCCCTAATTTAAAGAGAAACCTAAAACAAATAGCCCTTTGAAACACAAATATACGCTATGTAGATTTCATGGTAAAAATAGAATACCTGAGGGAGGCAGGGGTATAACGTGGTAGTTTTTTTTTTAAGTAGGAGCTGCTCTCTGCCATAACTTTGTGGTTGGGGAATAATAAGCAGCAGTCTGGAAATGTCAGAACCTTGACTCCAGACAGCTTTGCTTTTCCCTGAGTGTGCTGGGCCCTGTTAACCGAGCTTGCTCCCAGCCTTGTGCCATGCTATTGTTCTGTCTGCCTTTTCATTTAGCCATTCTGTTAAGCATGACACATGTATTAACATAAGATGGATCCTGGAGCTATGCGTCCTCTTAACATATGTCTTGTATTACTTTCCAGGGCCCCTCTCGTCTTACAGTGAGAGTGTATTATCAGACTAGACCAGTAGAGGGCGCCACATTGATTTTTCTTTGTCGCTCGGTGATGCAAGGTGTTTCAGCGCTATTACAGCATAAAGTTTTTGAACGTGGTTCTTGGATCGTGACCTCATCTATATTAATGATGTTCAAGCTAAAATAGTGTATTTTTATATGTCCGAACTTATATCGAGGAATACAAATGCTCGGGCTAACAAACAAACATGTTTGTTTTAAACTGACACGAGGAGAGAAAGAGAAAACAGACGAGAGATGAGGAAAAAGTTGTGAGGATCATAAACTTTGTGTGTTAGTCTCCAGATCGCAGTGGCAGTTGTTTGGGGAAAAGAAATGGCATCCTTAAATAATAACATTCCAGGTGGCTTAGTTAATGAAGAGTGAAAACCAAATATGGGGAGGAATCTGTAACTCATTACCAAAACTTTCTTTAAGAGGAAGTCACGAAGAGCATCGGCCCCTGGGAGACCAGCCGTTTTTAAAACTTGAGAACATAATTTATTATCATTATGGTTATGATTATCTTAATTTCCTTACGGACACCGGAAACGCAGGCAGACAGCTGTAGAGCCATGACTGCGGCGTATTCTTAAAAACACTGCCAATCACTTCATATTTGTTAAATAACAACCACTTCATCTGTGGATTAACATGAAACATCGGCAGGTTTAAGGAAAATGACATTGAGAAACAAGATCCTATTCGGAACGTGAGTAATTTGGGGGCTTATACTGCCATCTCCTGGACAAAGTACGTGAACGGCAGCTTCCAGTTGAAAAACGTCTTATCCAGACCAAGTCGTTGTTTTTTTATAACAGGCATGTGTCCTCAGAAAACGCTGTGATTTGTTTTAATACAAAATATTTCCAGTATAAAATAGTGTGATTTCTCACTAAAGTAAATATTTGTTAGTGAGCGTTTTCTTATGCGAGTAGGCGAAAGTGGTTTAATTCTTTGTCTTAATCTCTTTCCGCTCTCAGAGGCGCCTGACATGCAAGTTGAAAGTGCGTCTGTTTGAAAAAGCGCATCTCGAGATTGCGCGCATAACGCAAAGCGAGTAGGCGTCAGCGTTATTGCTCTCTGGCAAATCTAAATGACGATGTTTTATTCAGTTATTAGTAGCGAACTGACTCCTCGTTTCATTTCCACAACATCTCTTGCGAGAGCACGCTCAAACAAATGCATGTTTTAATTTCATTTTGTCATTTTCATAGAGGCACTTTAAAAGAACACGACTTGGAAATGCACTCTGTAGATTTTATTGCCAAATAATTTTCTTAGGGGTTGTAGAGGGAATTAAACAACATTTATATTATTTAGTTGAAACTGCGATAGCGCATAAATAGGACAAAAGCAGTAAGCATTTTCACCGGATTCAAACTTCAGCAGTAATTGCACGAGTGCGATGTTGGTAGAGTTATTGTCTTGATATTAGAAAGCTTTATATATTTATATTTCGATATTAGAAGTGGAAGAAGTATGAAAGTGTTTAAATTACCCTCCTCCCATATCTAATGTTGTATCTAATAATTCACAAGATTTGTGTTCCATTGTGTCATTGAAGGTTAAATGTACATCTGAATTCATAAAGTTAATAGGAACTACACACACACACACACACACACACATCCTTATGGAGGCGTTATTGTCTTCAGTGCAATCATTTATTTCTTTTTAAATGTCTCACCTCATAACAACCTCATATCCTTCATAATAACTGTTGCTTTGAAATTCGTGTGCGCCTGTTTGTATGTGTGTTTTAAATCATTGTTAGGTTATCATACACCTGCTTTTTTACTAGATAAAAAAATCACATTTTGGTAACCCTTAATGCAATTAAACCACAGAAACTGCAAAAATAAATAAAAATGAATAAAAATGATCCTGATCTAATGTCATATACTTATTTGAACCGTAAACAATTTCTGTAATTTTTAACAAGATTTGTTCTGTTATTTGATCCGTGTTATTTATTAAAACTTAACGATTTACTGTATTGATATTGTATAGAATAGCTTTACACTAGAGAATAACTTTACATTAATAGTTATATGGGCATAAATTTGGTGCAATCTTGTATGAACACAATCAATATAACATATAAATAAAATATATCATTTAAATGCTTTAAATAAAAAGGTGTGTTCGCAACAAAATTGCCAGCGACATTTAAAACTATATTTGGAATATGTTAAGAAAATGTATTTATTTGAATGTAAAAAAACTAAAAAAAATCCTAAATTCTATAAATTTCACAGCTCATGAAGTGTTACTAAAATATTAGAAAAAATTTATATATATTAGAAAAAAATATGAATATGATTTTTTTTCAGTACTTTTTATTGTCATTATTTCTGTCGGTAGAAACTATGTATTTCTGAACATTTGTGTGAGAGAGAGAGAGAGAGAGAGAGAGAGAGAGAGAGCAGGAGGGCGGGCACACACAGGCAGTGGTGTTAATCTGCGTTTGTTCTCTTAACCTTAGTTCATCTGTGGGCGGAGGAAGAGGCTTCCCGAAGGTTTGGCTCTGCTCTTACCCCTGAACATAGCCTAACTGACACAGAGATGCAGGACTAATCAGAAACTAACATCACCCCACTACCGGACTGAGCGACCAAGAGCAGGTGACGGACAAAAGAGGAAGAGGACAATGATGATGAAGGACATTATGTTATCAAATGCATTATTTAACGTTAAAGACTTCAAGAGAGAAAAAATGCTAATAAATTAGATGGTGAAAATATGGACAGCACGGTTGGTTTCCTACACAAGTGTTTGGCTGGATGAAGTGAAGAAAATCTGTCGATGTGTAGTGAGCTGGAAACGAGGAAAAAAAAAGATTTTTGCTTCCTGTGTTTTATGTGTCTTGAATCCTCCCTTGTGTAGCTGATAAATACTTTGTGTTTTTAAATGCTTTTTTGACTTAGTGAGGAAACTTTTTAGTGATTGTCCCTCAGAGCAACACATTCCTTGAACCAAGATGGCGGCCAGACGAAGTTGCCAGTCTGAGATACTGAGAAACTGACTCTCTTGGACAAAATATAAAATGGAGCTCTATCAGTGTTTGAAACTTGACCAATGTTATTTCTCTGAGACTCCCTAAACCGTTCTGCCAGGGCTTTTGGACCAACCTACCACACGTCTGGAGACCAAGCACACTCTTATTAAAAACTCAACTGTTCTACCTGCACACACTCAGCAGTCAGTGCCTGGACGTCAGCACAGATGAATGACAATCCAGTACGTAAAAAAAATGAAAACGTGGCCCTCACTAAAAACCCCAAAAGGGAAGCTAAGTGTACTGTGGCTATGACTTTATCCCTTGAGATCCGAATTCACAACATGCGTCCGTGTTTTGTTCCCCTGCTGTTTTTGGCGTGCAGACGTTCGAAGCTGAACTCCTGAGAAAGAGGGCCGTAGCAGAGACGAAACCAGCTGAGGTGACAGGAAGAACTAGTTTACACCGAGCGTGTCTGATGAAAAGACACGAGCCAAGGAGACTGCACAAGTACAGCCTGCGGAAATCAAGCAGAATCGTGACCCTAACCCTACGCGCTTTGATCTCAGTCTTGCTCACTTCAAGTACTCTGGTTATGAGATTGTGTTTGTAAAATACTGCCACCAATCAGTGTTGCAAAGTGTAACGGACTACTGAAATGGTTTGATGTCTTCAATTATTAAAGAAAAAGAAAAAAAGAAAAGAAAAGAAGAAAAACAAACATGCAAACAAGAAACAAATATTGTCTAGCCATAGATACAGTCACGCGTTATTGCATTTACAAAGCTAGCTGTTTTAGAGTGTAGGTATTAGATTGGAGTTTTCTTCTCTAGTACTGTAAGTTTTGCCTTTCACCTCTGTAAAATACAAATAACATTAAAAGAAAAGAAAAAAGAAAGATCGACAATCTTCTTCTGTTGCTGCAAGCATATACAGTAAATCCATACAGTATATATGTATATCCATGCCTCATGCAAGCAAATACAAACTTTTAGTTTCCCCTGAAGTATTTTGCACTGTGATAGTAAATGAAAAACCAGTCTATACAGTACACAGGTTGCTAATGGAAAATGAAGGTGCGTGTGCGTGCGTGTTTTTTTTGTGCGTCCCTTGACATTGTGAAATGATATTCTCTCTATTCTTTTTGTGAACTCTGCTAATTTGGTCTGTGTAGTTCAAACAATCTCATCCTATGATGGTCATCTCTGTTGCTTTGAGAATTAATTCAATGCACATCCCCATACGTCATTGTGTATGGATTCCATGTGGCGATGCAGTCAAGTCCAATCTGTTCTATTCAAATATTAAAATCTATTCTTTAGTCGTCCTCTTTGCAAAACAAACATCTGAAAACTGAATCTGTTTTCTGTCTCCGTACTAGTTTACATCATTTTGTAAATGCAACGGTTTAAAAGAAAAAGTCTCAAAGTTGAAACTGTTTAGTGAACTAGTTTACGAAAAACTAGTACAGGCTTTGTAAGGTAAAGGAATACGACAGGGAGGGTCAGTGATAGGAGACCAATCTCTATATACACTGGTTCTAGATGAGCACACCTCTGGCTCCCTCCTCTGTGTAGTATAAATAAGCATCTATCTCTCTTTCAATCCTTCTGGACTAATATATGAGCATTCCACACCTCTGAGCTGTCTTGTGGACTGTATGACTTTCATTTGGTTGCTGTATCCTCATGGCAGATGCTTTGTTTTGTAACTACTGAACTGTACTTATAATGAGAAATAAAATGTATTCAAACTATGAAATGTCAGTGTGAACAACTGAGCATTTTTGTGCTTTTTGAGTTGCAATTTAACATTTAGAAAATGTCTAATGTTGAGTGTGAAAATGTTGAACGTTAAATCTACTAACTTTAAATTACCATCTAAAAAATCATATTCTCAATTGCCACTTTGTCAGTGAAAACAAATAAATATCCTTTAAGTTTATTCACGTTTACATAATTGTTTTCAGATAACCTATCTTAAATGTATTGTGTTTTGTAATGTTTCATTGGCAAAATGTATTCCCCCTTGATGCTTATGCTTGAATCTTTCAATGCACCAAGACAAAATGCAACAAGACAAAATACACTCAAAGGGATAGTTCACCCATTTCACTCCCTAAGTGTTCCAAACCTGTATAAATTTCATTGTTCTGTTGAACAAGAAAAAAAGACATTTTGAAAAACATTTCCTGCTGACATTTCTGAGGAACCACAGACTACCATAGTTTAAAAAGTATAAATGGTGCCCTAGAACTGGTTGTTTCCTAAATTCTTCAAAAGAAAAATACCCTACCATGGTAGTCGATGTCCTGAACGGTCAATTGCGAACATTCGTCCAAATATCTTTCTTTGTGTTCATCAGAACAAATACATTTATAAAGGTTTGGAAACGCTATTTGGCTGGAGTAACTTACTCTTGAAACTTTGTCTTGTCTCAAGATCTTGTTTCAAGTATGCTGACATGTTACTGCAATATAAGACAAAGATTCACATTCACAACACGATTGTTTGCTGTGCTAATTTAAAACTTGCATTAGATTTATGTAAATAAACACAAACCTGACACTCATCTTTAGAGTTACAGGCACACACGAGGGCAGCACTTAAAGATCGGGTAACACACACAGTTTCTGCAAATCTCATATTAATCTTGAGTACCTAAAGAGTAGTATTGCATACGTCGTATCTTTGAAGAGTATTTAGTTTGATCACATTTATAAAAGAGAGATACAGCTGTATGATTATTTCCGGAAAAAGACGAGCTGCTGGTGGCAGACAGGGGGTACGGAACTACAGCATGAGCACACAATACATCATCGCAGTAATCCCTTCGTGTTTTTTTACATTATGCATGTACGCGTCGATTGCCAACAAAACACAGACATATGACTTAGTTTGACTTACTGCGTGCATGTCGGCGTCTTTTAGCACTAGGACCGTGCCATCTATCAGTTTCAAACGATGTCCAAATCAAGTGTTATATCCATATAACATCCATCACTGAAATGCCATGAAACACACCTTAGCTTCTCTTACTATCGCAAGAGTAATGAGCTGCAGCTGCAGGCCCACAGCGCAGCCAATCTTGACGCAGCGCAGCCAATCTTGATATCCGGGTCTTCCTATCGCTCGTCAGTTGGCGTGTGGGCAGGCCATTACTTTCGTCTTGCCGTGGGCAGGCTTTTCCTGGGAGAAATTCCCATTAAAAGGAATAGGATCCCTGGTTAAGGAACAGGGATCCAGACTTAAGAAAAACTTTCAGAAACAAGTTGGAGTGCTGGGGGTGTATCAAGCACAGAAATACTACGTCCAACTCTTTTTCTGACAAGTTGACCATGTTAAGCATGAGAAGCCAGCATGTTTAACAGAAGTCAGAATGCATGACATAGCATGTTACCCGATCTTTAAACATAAACTGTTGCTAGCAAAAGCAATACTTGTAGGATAGACAGCAGAAATGATAAATCTCTCTCTCGTTCTCGGTTTCTCTCAACCCCTGACTCCAGTGTTAAGTGTAGTACATGGTGTTAGCTGCAGGGCTACAGGCCTGTGTGTTTCTAGTCTGTGTGTGTGTGTCTGACTCAGGAGCAGTATAGATTATGACAGCTCGCACAGCTTCTACAGCCTTGGGCTAGAGCCGTGTTAATTCTCTAAACCTGTAAAAGCCTGAAAACAGTTTGGAAATGTGAATGCTTATCCTCTTATTTCCTCAGACTTTTTAGTCATTGCAACATATTCAATAGCCTGTGTGTCTTGAAATCATTACACGTGGCAGTTTAAAACCTTTTGCCTTCCCGAGGCACTCGTGTGATACCGATACAATAAGCAGATATGACTGCTGTTTCAATGATGTCATTTATCGTATCGAACAACAAACATTTAAGTGCAGGATACGCCTCTCAAGGACGTTACCGTCTCGCTGGCTCTTACCAGAAATGGATTTGCCCTGTCACACACTCTCATCATTGGCCGATGACAAGCTCTAACTGACACCCTTTGGCACAAGGGTCTATTATGTCAGTACCTCAGAGAGATAAGACCCAACCCCCTAAATAAACAAAAATGGACCACTCGAGCACAGTTATTGCACATCCATTCCACTGCAGACTAAGGGGATTTCCCCCCTTATAAGTCAGTACTTTATTGTATTTTCTTTCCTTTAACCTCTTCCTGTGAGTTAGCATGGCCCCGTGGAGGGAAACCCGATCTTCAGTACTTTAGTCTGATGGGATCCATATTTGTGTTAACCTGCCGTCAGGACCCCGGTGAGAGAAGGTGTCTAAGGTCAACGCCTGACTAATTTTTAAACGGATCAGCTACACTAGACCAGATGGGAAAGGGCCTGGACTTAATAAAACCCCCATTCTGAAAAAGTAACCGTTTCATTTTCCTGGCCCCCCTCCTTATGTGTGCCCTGTCTGGAGCAGTTGAACCATGTGGAACTTTTTAACCAAGAACAAAGTCAACTTAAATAATTGTATCATCATAATTTAATGTAAGAATATAGGACACGATATGAGAAGACAATGTAAATTTCATTTGGGGAATTTAGTGTATTTGGGGTGATTATATCCTGTAACCTAAAATGTAATTTGTTATTTATTTGTCATTTGTTTTAAATTTTTAGCTGATAGGAAGACTAATCAAAACAATGAAATCAAACCAGATTCTTTTTAAAGCAAAGGCAGATTTTTGACCACTGGCTCAGTGGTTAGAACATGGTGCTAGCAACACCAAGGTCATTGGTTTGATCCCAGGAGATTGCATATAGACAGAAACAAATGTACAACACAATGCAATATAAGTGGCTTCGGATAAAAGCGTATGCCAAATGCATAAATGTAATGAATCACAATCAAAACAACTCATACAAATCATGTTATTGCATCATTTTAGTGTTGTGTACCTTTTTTAAGTGTTGTCTAAATACGGATAGTATTATTTTGTTATCATACACATTTTGTTATGTGTGTGTATAAACTGTAAGCCCTTTGAACGACTGTCAACAGTCACAGCACATTGCTGTCACGCCATCTTGTCCTCATCCGTGGACTGGCATCATTTTGTATAAATGTGTGTGTATGTAGCTGATGTGTTTAAGAAGGCTGCACGGCTGGGTTGCTGTGTGCCAGCACTTGTAGCCAGGCAGATGGTGACCTGAGCTTGAACCTCTCTTCCCTCTCATTTGTTCAGCTGGCTTTCATTTGGCCTGCAATGCTGAAAGTGGAAAAGCCACAGTTCTTTATTTCTTCCACCAGATGGCGCTATAAACCAACTAATATCACCATTTGTTGCGGGGAATGGAGGTCTCCAATACTGTGTAATCTTTGAACGCAAACACAGTGACAGATAAAGGTTTATAATTTTCGCAGGGAAATTACACTAGTAAACCTTGATAGAAATGATGCGCGAGTTTCAGACACGTTTTACATTTCTAGTTGACTCAGAGTTACCTTATTTTACTCTTCTTTTATGTAGCATCAAACCTGTGTTTCTATTTTTCATCTATTTTTATATCGATCAAAAACTTGATGCGTAGGCTACAATGAAAAAATTTTGCATACAAGAATAATCGATAACCAGTTTTTTAAAAAATTATGTTTTTATTGTGTTTTATTCTGTTAGTTATCTGTATTTATTTATTTATTTATTATGGCTTAAACCAAAACAAACCAACTGCAGTTTGATTTATATTAATTGGAATGCACAATAAAAAACATATTTAATGATCTCATTTTGGATCCAAACTCTTTATATGTAAAGTTGATGCCATCCGCTAGATAACTCTTGTGTGTAGGCCTAAGTTGTATAGCTTCGAACAACTCCAGGGTGAATACATGGTGACAAATGTTACATTTTTGAGTGAACTGTACCTTTAATACTTTAGATCTTACAAGGTTATTCTTCCATCGAGTCGCATGGGTGATATTAAACACGTTAAGCCTGTTCATATGAAATCTCGTCATTAGAGCGAACTAAACGTTATCTGAGAGCGAAAGGCATCATCTCCGGAGAGAATTGCACTTTCTTTCCATTTTCAATCCGTAGTCAATCTGTAATCAATCTTCTCAGACGTTATTTGACAGCCTTTTCACATTTCTACACATTTTTCTGCGCACTCTCGCATTTACACACACAACAGTCATCTGTCACCATTCGAGAGCTTCGTGAGAAAACCCGGCGCCTGGATACAACGTGTCGTAATGTTCATCAACTGCGCATGCTGCATCACACATGCATACGTTTGTGTTTCTGTGTGTGCGTGCGTGTTTGCTCAGCTCTCAGGCAGGCTCTTATGAATCGATGATCATGTGATATAAGAGAGATAGATGGCTCCAAGCTCCATCATGTCTTCTCTAATTGTAAAATATTAGTTACATTACAGTGTGTTGGGTGATTAATGGAACTTATTTGGAGGTGGCCCGTCCTGGCCCTCCCCCGCTAAAGCCTCCTCTACTAACTCCTTTCAATTGAAGGGATTTCTCTTATGGCAGACAAAAAGGTCCTGGAGAGAAATAGAAGGTAGGAATGAGAAGAAAGCAGGAGATGGAAGTCGAAAGGGGAAATTCAAGAGAAGATGGGGGAAGAGTCGTGTGGAAAACAGGCAGTGGTGGATAGTGAGAGAGCCTGATATAATAATTGATTTTGTAGCAAAATGACTGCCAGAGACCACAAAACCAATTGTGTCTACAGTTATTTCATGAGTTTCCATATGATGCTTGAATACAATAAAGATAAACTACAGTACTTTATTAACAAAGTTAGTGTAGGCTAATATTTCATACATAATAAATTGGGTAAGTGAATGGATAAAGAACTGGCGCAAGAGTGAATAAAACAGCTGTTTACATACAGTAATCTTGCATAGTGATGGACAAAGTAAACATGCACACTCCTCACAAACATTCATTTTGAGCATTTATAAGTCATTTTATGTAATTGTTTTAAGCCTAAGCTTGCTTTTAATGTTAAATTCACTAAAGAGAACATACACCTATTTCAAATGTTTACCTTTTAAGTATAATAGCTGCCACTGGGGTGATACCCCTAAAGGTTCCTTTTCTGTACCTCTACAGGTTTTTTCGAGCACACATTACCCGTTGTTTACCTTTAAAGGTGTAGTTCAAATGTTATGTAGCAGAAGGTCTAGTACTCGTCACTTGCCAATAAAAGGCAATGTATCACAGTATATAATCATAACAATGTAAAAGATCTTTCCTTAAAATTAAGTTAAGTAACTTAATATTTTAAACTTTGTCCAGTGGTGATTTATTGCAAAACAAACATTTAAAGATGTAAAATAGTAAGTTGAAATTATTTGTGAACGCAATTCGGTTGTACCTAAAAACACAAGTCAGCAAGACAAGACTGCATTTCACAGTGCAGCACTTGTTAACCCAGTATGGAGCTTAAAAATGACCCAAAAATGAAAATCTGTCATTATTTCCTCACCCTTCTGTGAATGCTTCCACACCGTGAATGCTATATTGAAGTTTCACAGTATAACTGGATCAACACATAGTGCACTACTTTTGGGGCTAAGAAGTGGCTTTGTTAGGTATGACCACTTTTAAAGACTAGTTTGAGACTAGTCAGCTAGAAGTTGGACCCTCTCCCTCTCTCACACACACAAACACACATCATGCACACACACTCGCAGACATTTATTATGTGTCTGCAGTGACAGCTCAGCACTAGAATGTGCAGCAATATGCTCTATGGGGAGAGAGAGAAGTGAGCAGAACAGCAGATGAGTACTCATGAACTCTTCCTCCCTTGGCCACACAGATACCCACACACAGACATACAGTACTGCTGAGACTGCCTGACACATCGCTCTCATCACATGATATATATGCTTCCTTTTACCCTTGAGCCTTTCTAACTCTTGACCAATCACAGGGCTCCATGTAGGCCCTTGCCAGAATCTCTCATGTACTGCCAGTAAAGGAAGTGGTATATTATCTAAAGAACCTTTCTCCAAAACTTTCTCCACGTAGTTACTCACACATGTCCATGTGGACAAACAAAACGAAATGCTCTGAAAGACTGAAATTCAGCACAGAATTCCATTTGTTCAGAAAGGGATGAAATGAAGCTAGCTGAAGACGAGTAGAGACATTTTGGGAAATGTGTGGTACATTAAATATAAACGTTATTTTTTAAAAGTGTATTAAGAATTACTTCTGATGCAGCGGTTAGTAAACTAGTTTAGTGTTAATATGGGAGCTTTCAGAGCTTTTGCACACACTCGCTCACAACCAGTTGTGGGCAACTTTTGCATTGTTTTTGTGATGTTTTTCCCAGTGAGACAAACCACCTCATCAGATTTTCAGTTCCATGCAGCATTAAAAATATTATATTTTTATATATAAGTCTCACAGCTTTTTTAAAAGAAAGATTTACTGTGGTTGACTTGTGAGAGGCGGATAACCTACAAAATCCGCTGTTTGTCTTATAAGAAATTCTCTTGATCTTGTTCATAGCGATAAAATCTGTCTAAAACTGAATTTACATCGGTGTGAATTTGTGTTGTGGTGCAGTGCAGGTTTATATAAAGCTGTGTAAAGATGTTCAGCTTACTGTCGGCCTACTGTAGTCGTGTCTTTGCTTCATTGTTTACCAAATCAAAGCGAGTGGATCTGAAGGTGTGATGTCGGTTTTAGTGTGGAATCTTTCTCGGCAGGGTTTTGGGAGCAGGTGGGGAGAGATAGTGCGTGGCGCACTAACGTTGCGGAGGGATTTGGGTGTTTGGAAGCTCTCTTTGCTGAGTAATCTCCCAGCCTTTACAACACGCAGGTTATTACTGGTCGACAGATGGTACATCACTTTTTACTGCTCACACCTTCTGTGGCTTGCGTGCTCCCCAGACACACACTCACACACTCTCCCTGTTTTTTCTTTATCTTCTTCTTCTCTTCCATATAGGTGACAGTCAAACACACACACACACACACACACAGAGAGAAGAAAAGTTTCCACTCAGATATAAGCACATGGATATACTGCACGTGCTGTGTGAGTGTTCTCATAGGCACGTTGGGTTTTCTCACAGGAGCAAAGCACAAGAAAACTGGCACATACAGTACACAGACATGCAGCACTTTTGGGCAAGGATTGCCGTGCCTGTACAGGTACGGGATTTTAACAGTTATGAGATCAACTAAAGTGTCTCATCTCATTTGTTAGATTTCTCAAATATCTCAGTTTGAATCAAGATTATCTCATTTGTACCTTTAGAATCAGACTTCTGTAACAGTACTTTATGAATTTAATAATTTTGTCACATTAAAAGTATACATTCTATCTGCATTCTGATCAGTTTTGAAATATTACATATACAGGTTTTTGTATTCCAATTGATTTTGTAAATAAAAGTCCCCAAATATTCACAAACAAAGAAAAAGCATCACAATGTAAATGAATAACTTAATTAATATAGAGAATATCTATTAATATAGAGAATACATGAATAATTCAATTTTGAAGAAATGCCAGATCATTCCTTAAAATCAAAAAATGTCTACAGCTGTTATATGTACAATTGTCATAGTTGAATAGCAGTATAACATAAATTGTGTCACATTTGTTTCAATTGATTTCCTCCTAAATCCTAAAAAGATTGAGAGAAACAACTGAGACAAAGTTGCTACTTGCAAGAAACAACCCAGTAAAGTCTACTGAACCATAAAAGAGTAACCTCTGTCCAATAAAATATTTCTCCCTGTGGGAAAATGTGTACTAAAACACACCCCATGTTAAACGTGACCCCTAACATGGAGCAGAAGTACAGTATTTAAACCACATCAGTTCTTACCCATACCTTTAGTGTGAGCTGAAAGGATATGAGTGTTTAAACCCTTGATCACTCAAGAACGGAAGTCTCTCTCTCTTTCAGTTTTCCTATCTCACTCGTTCTCAGGGTAGAGTTACTCACAGTGAGCATATGAAAGTCATTAGAGGCTCTGCAGCCTGTCAGGTGCCAGCTTGTACACACACACACACACACACACTCACGCAAAAGATGCACACAAACACCACAACATGCTATACTGTACACATACCCCCACATAAAGCCACACACATGCAGGAACAGAAATTCATGACATGCTCATGAGCTATTATTTTTCAAAGACATGCCACACATACACAGGGACCAATGCTCGAGTGTGTAAACACACACAGTAAAAGTGCTGAAGCCCTGCAGGTTCATTCTGCTGCATGGGGCAGGGGATTCGTCATGTGCTGATGAGCTGTTATAATAATATATGAGCAAATCACAAGCATTCTGCAAATTAATCATTTTTCCTTCTCAACACCCTTCTCTCCCTCTTTCTCTCTATAACACACACATGCTCTTTGTTGCTGATCGTCGGAGAGGGTGACTTCTCACAGACAGAGGTGAGAGGCAGTTCTCTCTCACAGATGGTAGCTCTGGCATCAGATGGAATTTGTATAAGAGTGATTTTGATTACATGCCAAAGCATCCCAGTGTCTGTGCACGTGTTTGCGAGCATGCATCTGCTTGCTTACATACCACAACATGTAGACGCACTGTTCAAAGGCATCTTGTTGTTTTGTTCGTGCATTTTTAGATTGCGTTTGTGTGTGACGATGAGATTATAGGAAGAGAATGAAAATGACAGAGGGTGAGACGGTAATAGCAGAAGGCACCGCAAGAGGGAGCCTTAGACGTGTTTTGGGAGATGATGAGGGTTTAAAAGAGAGACAGAAAAGGATATTAAGATATCCTGGTATATGGAAATATAAAATTTGTGAATTGAATGAATGTGAATGTTTTTCATTTCTTGTTTTCATTTTTGGCATGATAGACAGTGAGATTGGGAAGGACAGTGATGGAGTGATGTCGGGGAGTTTGCAGGAAGTGGGTGTTATCATTGGTTCTCCCTCCTCCTCTCCTTCGCCCTCTGATCTCCACATATGAGGCCTTCGGGGGTTAATTAGGCAGGCGTGATAATGGCACACTGCTGAAAATAATAGAAGTCTTTCTCTTTTTCTCTCTCGTCTCTCTATTTTGAGACTAGGTTACAGTAAGGGAAAAAATAAAAATGTCTGTTATTTAAAAAAACGCGTATGTGCAGATGCCAATGTAAATGTTTGGTTTTTGGAAACAAAACAATCAAAGGAAGTATTGGTCATTGGTAACAAGCACATTGGGATTTTTACTCACACAGGAATTGTAGTTTCGAGAAGCAGTGTGAGAAAAAAAACGTGGAAAGGATTGATGCATGCTGGAGAGAAAGGGAAAGAATGAAGAAATAAAATTATTCATACTAGTTCATGTCACTTGGCACTGATTCACTTGATTCATGTGAGAGCTTTGAATAAAAGAAATGAAAGGAAAAACAAGAAAGGAAAAGAAAAGAAAAGAGTTTCTACCATCACTGTCAGTACTGTTGCAAATATGTACTTTCCCATAGAAAAATCATAAATGAGATCTCTGTGATATGTCAATTATGTCTCTCAGACTGCAGTGAGATTAAATGAGGAACAAATGGAAATTTATGTTTGAGCCTTTTTTTTATTGCAATAATGTCAAAAAAGATCTCAACAATTTCACAAACTGTTTTCATCAAAATACCAAAGACTAAAATCAAAGGATTCTGCCAAGAACAAATAATTTGAAGTGGAGACAAAAGTTCTATTGTTTTAACCGAAGCTAATTACAATTACTGCAGCCTAACCATAATCTGAGCCCTAAAAATAAACATAGTTTTCATAATCATAATTTAAGTATAGTAAACACACACATTTACATGCGCAGACATACACATAATTTAACATATTTTCTCTATATATACATATTTAAAGCTTTGTCTGAGAACAATCATCACAATTTATATGCTTCACTGCATATATTTTGAACATTAAAAAATAACAATCATGTTAAATCATGTCAAATCACACCTCCACTCATAAACACCCATGACCCAAGTTTCTCATGTAAAGCATAAACTCTATTTTGCTTTGATAGTAATCAAGAGAAGCCATAGCATAGCCACAGTACACACAACAGTGTTTACGTTTTTGTGTTGTATTTTTTTAAAGTGAAGGACATACACGTAGAAATAGAGATGAATAGGTCTCTTTACCATCACCTGAAAACAAACACTAGCATAACACACTTAATACAATACACTGTAATCTTAGTGCATCACATTTTCAGCTTCGTCCTTTTTTCTCTTGTCATTTAAGAACCAGCAATAAAACTAGCCAAAATTGCCCCAATTAGTTTCTTTGAGACAACTATTATGGGGGACATTTTGAGAGGGGGTTCAATGTTATATTTATCTGATATACGAAAAATGTCTTCTGTCGCAGAACACCCCTTGAAATAGGATTCATTGTTACCAATTATTTTGACCACCAAATAGGCACCCTTAAGGGGCAGTATTATCTCACTTTGAAAAGCGAGCCGCGAGATTTCCGGAAGAATATGGAGCAGTGACAGAGGTTCCATATCAATAGGCTTTCTTCTTTTGTGTCTCTATGAGAACTGTTAATCATTTACCTGCGGTCCTGTCAGAGCCACAGCGAGCGCAACACCCTCCTCTATCTCTTTCTTTCTGTCTGGTTCATCCTACACACACAATATGATTCTTTTTAAACAGAATTGGAAATTGCCTCCGTCCATTGAACATCCTATAAAAACTCCCTCTGCATTTCCCAAACACCCATTCCTTCATGGAAACAGACAAAATGTGTGAGAAAAAGAAAGAAAGAAATCTTACAGTTGGTGACACTCGTTTGCTCCATGTATAAAAAGGCACGGGAATATTCTGCCTCTCAGACTTAGTGCGATGTAAGGGAGTGTGAAATTAAAGTTCGAAGGAATCAAGCGGCCGGGATTGTGCGCCGTTGGCTTGCTTATCAGACAACTGGAACATCGAAAGCTCTAAAACTTGTAACAATCCCCTTTGTAACAGGGCCTCAACAGACACTGTCGTATTCAAAACCCTCTGAGACTCCAAAGCCAAACACAAAGTGCTTATAAATCCTTCTTTCTGCTGTCACACACACACCCGAGGGATGCGTCGATTTTTTTAACATAACATTGAGGCTCCACCTTTAATGCAGCCGCTTTACATTCTCCACACCAACACGGCTGCTATTTTAAACCAGCATGTTAATTTGATTTAGTGCTTTTCAAATTGAATTGAGAAAAATGGAGAGCCAATGTACTGTTATTAATGTTCTAAAGTAGTGCGTAGCCGAAAGTGCTTGGCTTTGCTCTAAGTGGATGTGCCTGATAAGAGAGCCAGATATGATAGGCACATAATCTGCATTCCTCAAACAGACTTGTTTGGGCTATTAAGAGCCATTGTGTACAATGCGCCGATGATCAGATCCAATTTCTTAAACAGTTGTGCTTGCTCCGAGCTGAAAAGAGCACTATCAAAGTAAATGTTAAAAGTGAAATTGCGCACAAAGAAAACGTTTGTGTCTAAATAACCAAAAATGTTCACAGTTTCAAGCAGATTGGGAAAAAACATGTAATACAAACTGATGAATCAAAATATTAAACTTCTGACTTTTGTAGTTTTTGTAGTTTTTGTAAGTGGTAGATATTTTTATAGAAAGATGCTTTGAAAAAACAATTGAAATATTTATTTATTTATGATGTTGCTTTCTTGAACACACAGGTCACGGAGGTCAGAGGCCATTCCAGTGCCAGTACTGCCCCTATAGCGCTTCTCAAAAAGGCAACCTGAAGACCCATGTTCTGTGCGTGCACCGCATGCCCTTTGACAACAGCCAGTACCCAGACCGCCGCTTCAAACGTTCCCGCATAGACTCTGATGTCACCCAGAACTCAGAGGATGGGAACCCTCTCTCTTCGGCACAGGGAACCACAGGAGAAGGTATTTCTGGTGATATGCATCACTCTTTTGAGTGAAACATTATTAAGTTTGATCCAGGATCTCTCCTGCCTTTCAGCGGTTTGAAGTGATAATGTCATTGTTGTGACATCAAGTTAGTGGACACCACGTTATACAAGTGTTCGCACTGCGAATTTCCATATGAAGAATTGCCTAACACAGCTCTCAAAAACTACATTGACTTTAATTCTATAATACGTGGATCAAACCGAATCGATTCACTACGGCCTCGCTGGGTCACGGGAAAGAGATGATAAAGCAGACAAACCGAATCCTGTTCTGAAACTAAATACACTGCTCTTATTGGAACTGCCTGAAATGAGCGCTGAAGGGACATTGCTGAAGAAAGAAAAACATGACAATGTAAAAAAAAAGAAAAAGACTGTCATTAAAGTCCTCCGAGTGACTTTTGTCCCAAAAATAATGCTTTTATCAGAAAAACGATCCGCAGCAACGATTCCTCGACAGTTGGAAGGGAAAGAAAGATGGAGGGGAGATGTTGAGCGCACCCTTCACGAACATGACACCACCAGTGGCCATTTGCCCAGCGCCACTGACGTGCAGGGATGGAGTGAACGGACGGAGGGATGCGGATCGTGAAATGGGGGGGGGGGAGTAGTGGGGGACTTGGTGCCAGCCTGACTGGAGCTGTCATCACAGAGGAAATCAATTCAACCCCCTCCCACTCTGCTTCCATTCACCCCCCTCCCTCTTCCTCATTTTGCCTCTCCTCACTCTTTCACAACGCGTCAAGAGAAACCTTAGTCGGCCATATAGCCGGGCGGCTGAGGGGTCAGCCTCAGACCTGTCTGATGACTAGTAGCACTTCCTGTCGGCCTCCCTCGTTCCCTCTTGCTCTTTCTCCTTTGACAAAAAATAATGATGGTCAATAAGATTGTATAATAATCACTGGTGTTTTTTCTTTTTCATTATTGTGCGGTTTTATGATGTAATTGGGGGCAACAACACAGTGGGGAAACACAGTACATGTGCTTTATCTCCATTCTACACTTCTTAATGATAAAAAATGTTGGTTGGCCTTGATGAAAGTGCTGCTTTCAATCTGACTGGTGGATGTTGGGTAAGGTGTACAGATGTACAGGGAACTATTTAGGCAGAGGCTGAACATGTTGTTTGTTTTGTGTAACATGAAAATAATATGAAGGAACTGTAGCGCTTTTGTGGGGTTTATTAACTACCATCTTTGTAGAGCTCTTGAGAAAGCAGCATTATGAAGGCAAACTGTAGATATAAAGTATATAGATAATCACTTTTACTGCTACCTGTCTGTAATCTTAACTTCGGACATTTATAGGTTTGTTGTTTGGTGTGGAGTTTTTTAAACTTGATTTGACTTGAAGGTTTGATTTCTTTTTATGTTTAAAAAAGTATTTTTATCACCATGGCCCCATTTTTGTGTACTTGTTATCCTGAATGTTCCTCTACTAAAGGAGATTAACAATGCAGGCAGTTTGGATCGTATGGAATCAAGCCTCTTAAAGAGCAAAATAAAGTGTATCAACTTTCATTGTACCTCCTTTAATTGAATGGTTAGAAGGTAAATAAGTATGGCGCTTTTTCTTGCCCGTATATAGGGGGTTAGAGATGCATGGGTGGTGGATATTAATGTTTTGTGATAAACAGAAATGATCCGGACTTTAAGAAAGTCAATATCTTCTCGCTCAGCACAGAGAAGCTCAGCACTTAAACCCCAGGGCCTTATGGCTGCTATGCTCACACCATGGGAGTTTAGAGAACTCACAAAAACCCGACACGCCTCTCACTACGCAGTAAATAAAAACATAAACCCTTATCAGAGCCCTAGGTTTCTCAAGACACAAAGATAGAAGTAAAAAAAACTAGCAGTGGTCTTGAGATGTTAAAAGTTCTCTGTGTGACAGTTCTTTAATTTAAGTCTTAAGTCTTTATTCTTGAGTCTTTAAATTTTTTTAGGATAGTTCTCACTGCCTTAAATTGAGTCGACAAATGAAATGCAACTATTTGTATTAGCTCTGCAAGGGAGGAAATGTTTTAAAGCTTTAGAGGTTTCAATGCACTACGGTGTTTCCTGGTGCTTGTCAGTCGCTTGCTTTTCTTGTGTGTATGTATGTAAGTGTGTGCACCCCAACCTCAGTAGATTCGAGTTTAAAAAAAATCTGAAGACATTCCATTCACCCTACTGTTTCTCTGTAATTCTGGATAATTTTTGGAGCTCTGGCAATAATTTTGTTATTGACACTGGAAGATTTTTTTATTTATTTCAGTTCTTTTGTATTGTGGTTGTTTATCCCATTAGTTTAGGTGGTAATCCTATAAAAAAGTATTTGAAATAAAACTGTTATCGAATTATGTCTATTAATACAGTTACTTGCATATTTTAGAGCTCTACAATATTGTGCTTCTTGGGAAAATAAAAAATCATGTCAGTTTTATTTCTCTCTATAATATTCTATAGTATCTGTTCATCAACTGTCCAACTGTATACTGTCAAACATTCCTAAATGAAGAATATTTCTATATCAGAGATGGTGCAAAGGAGGCTAGAGGATTATATTGCTTCTATTATGCTTTTAACAAGTAGACGACTTGTTATTGTATTTAAGGATTATTCCCAGTCTTTATTTATTATCATACATCTGTTTGATAAAAGAAGAGAAAGTATTCTGATGATGTATCAAAACATTTTTATTTGAGCAATGGCTGTTTTCTTTCTGCTGTTTAGAAGTTCTTATGTCTTTGAAGCAGTACAGTTTGATCCAGTGTTTTACGCAATAAAACCTCTACCTCTAAAAAAACCGACTTTACTTTGTTCATCAAAAACTGATTTTAAAATGTGTTATTGTTGGAAAAATATTTCCCCTTGTTGCTTAATACTTGTTTATTATTTTAAATATTTGTTCATGTTAAAAAATGTGGCCATTAGGCAGAAGATAATTCAGTTAAGTGAAAAACTGTTTCGGAGTTTTATGTGCATATGTGAAGGATACAGTTCCTCTAACAATAAAGGTTATTTAGATCATGTTCGTAAGTTGCACAGATGCACACACAAGTGCTTAAAATGAAATGCATAACACACTTGCAGAAAACCACAGATCTTCGTCTAAAAGCTTTTGTAGCCATTTAAGTTCCTCCACGGCTGCTGCTGCCCATAATGTTTACTGATAGTGAAACTGAAAAATAGTCTGTTGATGTGTGGTTCCAAAGAGAGCTGTGAACAGCACTAAATGAAATCAAATGGCTTTCATAAACCGTAATGAGCACCACCTGTAACATGGAGACTCACAAAGTCATCAACACGGGCCGCATGCAAACATAAGATCATAAAAATCTAACATTGACGTACAGCAAATATGAAATGATCTTACTCTTGCCTCACTCTCCCTATATATATATATATATATATATATATTTCTCCTGTATTTCTCATTTACTGGAAGCTTTCAGAATAAAAGCATTCAGAATAAAAGCGCTGAAAATGAGGAGGAGAAAAGCATGAGAAAACACAACACACAGCTCTGAATATAAACGTCCCCAGCGCTCTTATACTGTTAATGGAGAAATACAGTGTGTGGCATGTTTAATAGGCTTTATTTTTACTATACAACACTGAATAATTAACTCTTAGGCGGAGTGTCACATAGATTTATCTTTTAATTAAAACTGCGTGGTTCACGCATATTTGAGTGGTAGTCCAAATAAACGCAATATCCAAATTTATGTTTTGTTTATCCTCCTGTTAATTATCGAGAGATTGTTCGCTCTATAACCCTTCATATTTTCCCTCTGCTCGCACAAAGTTGGGAGGTCTGTATCGCAACTAATAAAACCTTCAAGACATATTTTATTTATTTATAGGTCATCTAAAAACAAGGAGGAAAGGTGAATATTATGATCCTGCCTCTTTGAAATACAACAAAATTTCATAGAGTGTAAAGTCAAAAATGGGATTTACTGAGTTCTTGATGCCACATTACCAAACAACAATATTTATAGAGTATTTGTTTTTTTAATATTTTCTGTCTACAATTTTATTACTTGTAACATATAGTCTCATCATATACAGTGTGCAATGCTTTTATTTTGTAATGACCTCATGTATCTGCATTAAACCCACCGGCCACCGCTGTGAGTTTAAACAGGTGATGTGTGATTCTAGTGTTGTGTGGTGTAGGGCCAGGTCTCTCATTGCTCTAATCCTCCACTGCTGTTCAGAGATCAGCCCCTTCAGGCCCCTCCTGAGCCAGCGAGCTCTTAATTATGGCTGTTTTGTCAGGAGTTGGCAAAGGCCGTCATTTAAGCCTGCGGTCGCCCAATTATATTCCTTTTTACGAATTGCAGGCAAAGGCGGCCATTTTCCGTATCCACGCTCCCCTGTCATTACTGAAACTCTCTCAGCAAGAGAGGGTCGTGTTACTGGCCTGTTTAATTACCGCATGTGTTCATTAAGGCGCCTTAGTCTTATAGGTGGACTTTCATCAGCTCGCCATAATTAGTGCCAGTAGGATCCAAAACGGGTTGGTTCATATGGCAGATATCACAAAATATGAATGCATCGGGTGTGGCTGTAAAGGGCCAATCTAAGGTCTGCCCTTGAAGTGTTACTGCGATAACCTTTACTGGAATCAGCGTGGTGTCTAATTATATATAAATGATACAGCAAGAGCATTGCATTATGATTCCTATAATTACTTACAATAAGCTTTTGTGTCGGCTGATGTACAGATGGCTTAGAGCCTAAATTCAGTGCACAATGTGTTTCTCTGATTATATTTCCACATCTATTTTAGCTCTGTGAAGTTCTCTGCCTATTCTGCAATGAAAATATTCTCACACGGTCTAGCAGCATTGTGGTCACTGAGGATTCTCAGATCGCACTTATGAGAGACAATGGAAAGCAAGCTTGCATCAAAAGACGTTCTTGTTACCAAGCTTATAACACAGAAATGTTTACTGTGAAAATGTTTATTGTATATTTCATTTATTGCACAGATCTGTGTATTTTTGAAATGCACAAATTAATAACTTAAATGGCCCGTTCATCCAAAAATAAGAAATACAATTCTGATCTTTTACTCACCCTTGAGCTGTTCCAAATCTGTATTTCAATGAACACAGAGAAAGATATTTGGACGAAGGGTTGTAACCAAATAGTTTTCGACCCCGTTGACAACCATAGTAGGAAAAATTACAATTGTAGTCAAAAGTGCCCTTCGTTCTTCCTACATTTCTTACATTGTGTTCAACAGAACAAAATAATTTAAAAAGCACTTTTTGGAAGAACTGTTTGGTTACAAGGATTCTTTCTAATTTAATTCTCCGTGTTCATCAGAACAATTACATTTATACAGATTTGGAACAACTTGAGGGTGAGTAAATGAAGACTGAAAATGTATTTTTGGGTGAACTTTTCCTTTAAGTTAACACTGTATAATGAAAGATAATGATAATTTCCTCTGCATTTCCTGTTTTACCAGAGCTCCAGTGTTGCTCTCATAGACCATGTGCTCTGTACCCCACAAACAACGGCATAATTAAAAATCGGCATGTGCTCTTTCCTTTTTCCCTCCTTTGTACGCCGAAAGCTGGAGTACAAAGAGTTAACTTCCTGAGATAAAATATAAGATCTGTTTGGCCTGCAGATATCCATTAAAGGACAGAATGCTCTTTTCTATCACAGCACAGACGCCAGATGTTCTCCTCCATTTCTAATCATTGCAGATGTAATGGGGTAGAATGCTGCAGTTTGCGGCTTCACTGGAATGCAGTCTGTATACTGCACAGGGGAACAGCAGTCTGAGATTTATAATTATACCCCATTAATATGCTAGCATTCCACGCTAGCAGTAAAAAACAAAGACTAATAAACACAGCCGTCAAATATCGTGTGTCTTGCGGTTTCGGGAGTGTGTGTAACACAAGCGAGCAGGAGATTAAACGCAAAAGCATTGTTAGTAGAGTGTTACGAGAGGGTCTTTATAGAAACCATTGAGTTGTGACTGTATAGATGTGTTTACTCGGTTTCTTTTTCCACATCGACCAGCTTGTGTGAAATTGCGCAGGTGTCCATCATTAAGGCTCTGTTTGGGGTGTGTGGACAGTGCTGAAGGGCTCCAATCACTTAAAGAGTCAACAGACAATTCCACCTGTCATCTGTCTGATGGGTTATTGACCAGAAAGAGGAAGAGATGGAAAGAGAACAAGAGAGTGTGCAAGAGAGAAAGAAAAGGTGTGAAGATCAATTGTGCCCCCTCTTGTCACAGTTCTTCTTGCCCTTAATGTTTATTGCATGACAAATATTTATTCTCCACACTAATATAAAATTATCAGGCGACGATTCATGACTACGTTATGATTCACAAATAAATAATGTGTATACGTTTTCATACCAACTCAAACTCATTTCTGTGCTTTCTACAGGAAAAGTAGTCAGGAACAATCAAAATCATAATTATGGTACCGAATGGCTCAGGGACTTGAAAAATGTGTCCAGGGTGAGCTACATTCATCTATTCATTTTTATTGAGGTCTCAGTGTGAGCAGCTACCAAAATTGATTTATATCCCGTGCTTTTAAAAGTGCACGGCCCAGACTTCTCCAAATGAGGCCCGATGCTGTTAAGAATTTCAAATGTGCTTTTAATACATCCTCCTTTTATTGACGTTTTGGTGCAAATCTGTCTGTTTTATTTCGGCCATTTCGCTTGCCTCCACAGATGTTTGTTTGAGGGAGTCGACGTGAATGCGTGTACGTGTTTGGAGGTTTTAAGCATCTATTTTTCAGCACCAGAGGACATGGTAATGGTAATATTCCTTTTCTTTCTATTTTTGGTCATTTGTGTGTAAGCTTTGATGTGAGTGCATTGAGGAGGGTAGACGGATCTGAGACCTGGATATGTTAGAGATCATGTTCTGTCCTCTCTTCTACCGCCCATCTCATTTTGATTAATGACCCAAACGTGGATAAAAATATCAAAATGACTTCTATGAAAGGTGAGGCAGGCCTATTGAGGAAAGAAAGGGAAGGATGACATTTGTCTTTGCATAAAGCCTAAACTTTTATGGCATATAAAAAACAATTACGGGAAACCTATGTTAGTGTTGATTGCCAGACAATGTGCATTATATCATTTAATTCTATGCATAATGGGTTTATAGTAAAGAATATTCCTACTTGTAACAATAAGGATTTGTCAAATTCAGCATATTCTTATTTTCTAATATAAATAAAGACTCTCTTCTCTCTGTGGGAAGACACAAGAGATGGAGAATGTGTCACCTCTAAGCAGCTGTCTGAATACAAGGCGAGAGAGAGAGAGAGAGAGAGAGAGAGAGAGAGAGTGTGTGTGTGTGTTTGTGTGTGTGTGTGCATAGTGTGTGTGGAGTGCTTGCTGTCATTCAGTAGAATCACCTGACAGCATTGCCTGCTAATTGACATTTTCATTAACACTGAATTTATATACCTATTTCTGTCTGTGATAATGACCATTTCTTGGAGAAGCAGGAATACTGTTGACGGGCATGTGATTGGGGAGAAACTCGCATAATTATAGCAAAGCCCTTTGTTGGCCCATGACACACTCCAATGTTAAACAGTTCTCTTTGGCCCTTATTGGTAGAGCATGGAAGTAAGCGGGAAGTTGTAAAGTTTTAATACAAATCTTTTGGCTTCTTTAAGTCAATTAATTTGCTGTGGGATGCTAGGCTTTTGCTAATCAGGAAAAACTCTCACTAGACAGGAAGCGACTACCGTTTGCATACAGTGCAAGAAAAATCTGCTATCATATGATTAGCCAAGGTAATTAAAACAGATGTAACTTAAACACGTGCTTAAGTACCGCTAATTAATATGTGATTATGCAATCATTTAGAAACAAGTTAACACATTTAACAGAAACAGACATCTCCAGCAACACTCATTGTCATTATCAAAAAAAAGCTTTTCAATTGAGAGATAAAAACAAAGATTGTGTTTAATGACGAAGGATACAGATGCTTGATAGTTTTCGCGTTGATAATGTGTGCACAGCTCAGGCAAATAAATGTGTAAATTGTTTAACTATTTTCTGGACTCAAGTTCAAAGGTCAAAGGTCATTCACATGTATAAATGGCTCTTGAGTTCTATTTTGTGTGGTTGTTATGATGTCTTAAAGTCATCATAAAACTGAAGTTGTGATGGTCTTTTAAGAAAAGAATACTTTAAGGAATTGTGTGCACAGAGGGGGGGCTGCGAGAATTTTATAGTTTTATTTAATTAACACTGCATATAGGAAATTATAGTCTGTCTGATATTTGAACTGTGTTTTGACTTGCATAACCTTAAATGTTTTGCTTATAGTCAATGTTTTCTTGTACAGCTGCTTTGTTACAATGAAAATTGTAAAAGCGCTATATAAATAAAGCTGACTTGACTTGACTTAACTTCTGAAACCTGTTATTCAGGAAATGAAAAAACACTGTACATTTTAAATGATTAATTTATGTGTTATTGAACACATGTGTTATATGTGTTATTATGTGTTATACAAGCACGATTTTAATACTTTATATTGGTTAGATGTTTACAAGGCCCAGTGACAAACATAAAGGTCGACTACTAATAATAAAGTTTTATGGAAAAAAATTAAATGATGGAGATATGGAGATATAAGGTTTCAGAAGGGCAGCAGCGATTTTCAGGCTGGATTCCCTGAAAAGTGCAATAGCTGGTGAATCGCTATCAAAAACTGCTTCGTTTGTATGAGCATTGCAACATTGGTTCATTCGTTTAGGGTACCTTTACGTTTGACCAAATGTATATAAACGTAATATTTAGGGAATTTTTAAATAACAGTTAATATTATGAAATGTTTGTATTGGCCAGCTTTCGCCACAAACTCTCACAAAGTCCCCTCTCCGCTATATGACAGTTACTAAACTGAATAAACTGTTAATGTCCCCTTCATTTCTTATCATATCACAGGATTACGGGAGGGGGTGTCCATCTGTCCTACTAGAGAAATCTAGACTCCTTTCTGAGACATGAATGGCAGTGTTAGACTGAAACCCTGTGGTGAGGTGGGGATACGCAGCGGGCGTCTGTCGCTCGTAAAAGAAGAGATCACCTTGGGCAGCCACGTCGGTCTGCTCCACTGTCGTTAACAGTAACGTGCCGCTGATCAGCAACATCCCTGACAACTCCATTCAGCCACCACCTGCCGGCTGTCAATCACAGAGAGGGGAGGGGGAGAGGCAGGCGTCCTAGGGCTATTGACAAAGCTGTCCACACAGAAATGAGACGTGCCTATCAAAGCGCAGACTCTACCTTTCTCCCTCTCATCCTGCCATTTGTGGCATTACCTCTGCAGACCAAGAGTAAGGATACAAATGCATTTGGACAACTTATATAGCGGTCTATGACACCAATGTTTCTGCCACATGTGAGTGTATTTGTATTTCCATTCCATCCGTAACCACAGTTGGGGCGAGGTGTTTATTTTAACCCTCTTATAACATAATGACATAGCCTTTTGACCCAGGCTTGTCAATCACAGCAAAAGGGCCGCTCCCGGATGCTTTTAAGACCGATGACCTTGTTGGCATGGTAACACGTGCATACAGTACAGTAAGTACACACAGTGTAAGACACTGTAACAAATCGTCTGCTATCAGATTAAAGCTAAATCAATACGGTTGTAACTGCACTAGTATACACTCATGTATGATCCCATTGGTAAATATTTTCGTTTTTTCACATGTATATGTTTATATATGTATACAATTGCCCTATGTTAAAAGTAAATATTGATAAATATAAAATAACTCAAACAAACAGTAATTCTTTCAACATCAAATGCTCACAAAGAGTCAATAATTCCAAGCATCTTACAATGTCTCTTTCAATGTCTTCCTGTCTCTGGAATAGAATGGAAACAAAAGGAAAGCAACAATCAATCAGAAAGAAAAAACACAACAGCCTGTCACTTTGCCACGATTATTTGACATTTGCACGTAGATGTGAGCACCTTAATCACCCGCTGCTTTAATATGCTTTAAATAATGCACAGGCTCAAAACAGAACACCTGTTGCTCAGATGTGCTGATGCAAATATCAAGGGGATTAATTAAAAGTCAATTATATTAATTTGGCTTTTGAAGGGTGATCGCGCAAGATAAAGAGTGATTCTATGAGCACAGATACTCCAGCTCGTGATTTTTAATGCGGTTTTATCAGAGTCCATTAAAAAAGCTTGTGCACAATCGCCATGTTGTTTAGATGCCATTCTATGTAAATTTAATGAGCTTTTGAGTTTCATCTTTTTAATGCGCATATATCTGTCTTATGCATAATTGAAAAAAATGCTAATAACTAAAATGTTTGTTTCCCCGGCCTTGATTTTTTTGTGTGTGCTGTGAACAATTGTTTTATTTTCTTTATTTAAGTGAATGGCGATTTGATGCACTGAAAATACTGTCCGCAGACCTTATGGATTGCTACAGTGCTTTTATGTAATCCAAGAATGTGAGCCATCTGTTTTATGTTTTGTTTATACAGATACTTTTCTTTATTATTACAGCTAAAGGCAAAGAATGTTTGGAAATCTGTATCAATATTTCCTACTGACACACCAAAGATAAAGATAGAAATGAACATCATAAAAACACTCTGGAAGAAGTGCCTTCTTAAATCTAGAAAACTTTTTGTAACGTGTTTAGGATTTTTACACAGTGTTATGCTGTACAACAAGCCACCATATTAAAGTACTATATCCGGATAGTAAGTTGTTTAGGGAGAACTTTAACCTTTCTATCAGCCTCAGTGGAGCATTTGACCTGAAGGTTTCATTTGAAGGGCATGTGGTGTTCAATCTCACACCATCATACAGAGATCCGACTGCCAACCCAATCTATCCTCTGCGGTCCAGGAACTTCCCTCATTCCTTCTCTTTTTTTTCTGTCTCTCTTTCCACCCACACATTGACCTGTTCCTGCTCCCTGTGGAAATGCTTATTCCTACTATTGCTTCTGAGAACTTTATCTGAATACCCACACACGTTTATGTCATGCTTTAATGCTTTCATTCATTTGTTAAATTCAGTTTATTTCTCTGTCTCTCTGTCTGAAATATCGTTTACATGATTTCTATACTGCAAACAGTACAGTATGTACAGTCCAGTGATTCTCTTTAACGTTTACAAGGCATAAACACTACTGTATTGTAAATGTTTAACATAAAGTTATAATAATGAAGGTAACACATGAAGAGTTTAGATGCAAAAATCTCTAAAAACCACCTCCGTCAAAAATGAGATTATGATGTGAATTCTGTCCACACATAGTACATTTACACATTTGGCAAACGCTTTCATCCAAAGCGATTTACATTGCATTATTGTACAATATATTTGTTTCTGACTTTGTGCAATCCCCAGGGATCGAACCCATGACCTTGGCGTTGTTAGCGCCATGCTCTAACCCCCAAAAGACCCTAAATATCACACTTTATATATGTAGTAAACTACACTGAAAGTAAATGAATGTAGTCAATTTAAAAAGCCACAAAGATAAACAGTATATGTACAAACAAATTTACTGTATTCCACACGTAGGTCAGCGCATCAGTTACCATTCAGAGAATACACACACCGGTTGTTTTTAAGATACTCATATCTTTAGATTCTTCATATTGAACTCTTGTTCATGATTTCCATTTCTCTTTGTATAGAAGTGTGACATTATATGTCTGAAACACAACAGCACACAAACATGCTCTTAATCCTACATTGAAACTCCACACTCTTCTCTGACCTGTTGAAACCACACTATTCTAAACATTAAGATACCCACAACTAAAGTGCACTACTACCCACGACTTTCTCCAGCAAGTGTCTGTTAGGTGGGATAATGGCCCGGGGAGGACCGTGATTATGAGAGGGGAGGAGCCACGAGAAGGCTTCCTATTGCTGCGACATCATTTTTATTATCCGCTGCCCATCGGAGGTCCTTGAGAAACATGTACTTTCAGGCCAGGCAATCATTCATCTGGGGTCCTGCTCCGAGAGAGAGAGAAAGAGAGAGAGATGGGGAGAGAGGAACAGGGGAATATCGACTGATACCCTTCAGCAGTACAGAGAGAAGAGAAAGCCAGTGACGGACAGAAACTAACAGACACGTGGAGATAAAGAAGTGCTGACCAACTGTGTAGATGATGCAGAATGCCTGCTGCTCTCTGTTAAACTGATACCAAAAGCCAATCATAATTAGACCTCTCCTTACCGGCAGCCAATCAAATGTCATCTCAGTGTTTGGATGTGATTAAAGTCACACATCTTTGTGCCAGGGTGTATGAGGGTTATGTGTAATGTGAATAAAAGTCAAGCATCTGAGATGTGGTCATGTTTATCCAGAACATCTGATCCTGATGAAGCAGTCTAGGAGAGGGTTGATACATGTTTCTGGGAAGGGTACAAGACTATTTGACATAAAATCTTTAATTCTTCATTTCAGCACTTCTCTGATTAACACAGCACAGACCCAAACCCCCACTCCGCTGTATTCATCAGCTCAGGTTGTGCTTGCAGTACCAGAGTGTTCTGCATTTGATTGACCAGCAATAGAGACATAGCATTATCACATTAGCACTGGTAATGTGAGAGACAAGACAAAGAAGACAAAGGCCACATTTGCAGCAGCCCCCCCTCAAAACAATATTAAAGGGATAGTTAACCCGAAAATTTAAATTCTGTCATCATTAAGGCTACTCACCTTCAAGTTGTTCCAAATCGGTATACATTTCTTTGTTCTGATGAACACAGGAAAATATATTTGAAATAATGTTTATAACCAAACAGTTTTTGGACCCCATTGACTACCATAGTAGGAAATATTACTTTATTTTTTTGTTCTGTTGAACACAAAAGAAGATATTTTGAAGAATGTGGGAAAGCAAACAGTTGTACCATTGTAATTTGGTTACAATCATTCTTTGTCTGTGTTCAACCAAACAAAGAGATTTATACAGATCTGGAACAACTAGAGAGTGAGTAATTCATGACATCATTTTAGTTTTTGGCTGAACTATCCCTTTAGAATGCTGTCCACATCTCCCCAAACGTCTCATCTTTATATTTCAGTTTGTCTTATGAATTAATCTTAAATGACTCCTCCATATTGTTCGTTTATATCTTTTCAAGAAGCAAATCTCATAATGTTATACAGAGGCTTGATAACTTGTTAACAATATGGAAAACTAAAAACTAACCCAATGTAAACTCTTTAAAAATAAAGGTGCTGAACAAAGTTTAATTTCAAGTTGAGCTTTATTGTCATTCCACAACATGGGGGTACATACAGTGGAATGAAATGTCGTGCCTCACCGGACCACAGTGCTACATAAGTACAGACATACAACAATGAAGTAAAACATTATAACCTATACACAAACTAACCTACTATAAATTTGACCATAAATATACTATATATAATGTCATTTAAGAATGTTTTTTGGCGGTATAGTTGAAAGAAAAGTTCTTTAGAGAATGAAAAGGTAAGAAGGAAATCGTAATGGTTCCTTGGGGAACTGAAAATGGTTCTTCTATGTCATCGCTATCAAGAACCTGTTGTAGCACCTTTATTTTAAGTGTAAACAGACGGATGACCTTATATCTGGCCTAAAGTGATGCACAGACATCACAAAGCTGTAAATAGTAGCTGTACTATTATGAAAATAACAACACAACATGGAGGTGTTTCTATAGTCTGATTTGATGCAGTGCAGGACCATCTAATGATGTGAACTCTCAGTATGAAGAGTTTAAATGTGTCCTGCTTCGCTTGCAGCCCGACTGGAGGTCAGTATGATTGTTAATCTGATCCTGATCCTAGACCTGCCTGTCTCTTTCACACCAGACAGCTTATTGTCACGATGATGGCCATGACAACCCTTACCCCCTCCCCTCTCGTTCTCTCTCTCTCTCTTGCTTTCTCTCTTCAGATGGCCTCATCACTCTGAAAGGAGCTCGTCTCTCACGCAGATACCTGATGGCCGACAGGCCTCAGCATCCTGTGGGTCTGATAATCAACGTTCTGTCAAGGCTGTCAATATCCAGCAGACGAAGAGGGTACCGGGCCCGCCACACATATACATACAGTTCCACACACACACAAATACAAATACGTGAACACGCATGTGGATACACGCTCACAGACTCTCAATCACAAGCTAAAGAGGCCATACAGTGACACATTCTCGTATATCGGTATCATTTCGTTATACGGCACACACACATACGCGCACACATACACCTGCTGTAAATCAGCTGTGGCTGTCAGGCCGTGCTCTTAGTAAAGGATAGATTAGACACTGTGCCTGGATCTTTCTTGATGAACGCTGCAGGCTTTATTAATTAGACCTAATCGTGATGAATGCTGGGCCTGTCTTCTCCTCGCACCGACAGCAGACAGGGTTCATGTGGCCTGCTGAAGCTCGGTGATGGAAAAAACGACAAAGCTTTAAACAGGACGCTGACCCGTGTCGCCATAGCCATCTTACCCTCACACAGAGATTGAATACATCACTCATTAGCTGCAATCACTGGTGATGAGAGGACATACTTTAGCCCCAAATTCAAGAAAAAACTGTGGTATGCTCATCACATCTCATACACATACTTTTTAGTGTGCTTTCTTAAAACATAGGGGATATCAGGGGTAGTTTTAATTCAGTAAATATTTTTAGGGTAAGTCTAGTTTTGTAAATATTTTTAAATAGACATCTCAAAGTTGTTCACATTTTCTGACATTATGCCTGAGTAAAGGGGCATGTTGTCACAGCGGAATGAATAAACGGTTACACAATTCTAAAATACAAAACAGTTGTGTTTAATGATGAAATGTTAAATGTAACATTGTTTCTACTTAAAATAAAGAAGGTACCTTTTATGGTCGTGAACAGTCTAGAGTTGCACAGCGTACCGATATGCTGGCTCTCACTAAATGCTTTTTGTTTTGAGGCGTGGCTTGTTGTTTTTGAATAAAGGTCTTTGCACATACAATCCGAAATTTTTGTATACCTTTTTTTCGTATATTTGGGACTCGTTTGTATGGCATCGGAGGCAGTGTGTACATGTGATAGACAAAACGTGAGGTCGGATTTATTTTTAACGTGTGGAAATTTCCGACACAAATTTGTAATTTTGAAGAATGTAATCTTGCCGTTTTAGTTTCACATTTAAGCTTAAAGTCACCATGCAATTAAAAATGATGTTACGCAGTGATTATTATAAATGCTTTATCAATTTTCATCATTATTTTAACAGTTGTAGTCTTTAATCAAAAACACAACACCATGTTTGTGTAGTCATTCAGTTGTTTTTCATACAGTTGTCTGTCCAACTGTATGCTTTGTATGGAGCACCCACACAAGACTTTCACTCACCACTCGTGATGATTTGACCATAAAAGTGATTTGATTTAAAGCTTCAGCAACAACTCTTCATGCCTGAAAAAGAGGTAGGACTATACTGACTGTCCAATGGGTACCATATCAGGCCAACTTACACTGATCCAATCAATTAGGGGAGGGTGACACGAAGTCCTCTCAACTTTTTCAAATTACAGAAGCCGTTTCATTTGTCACGATACGGAAAAGAAGACAATCGCAACTTCCCTTTCATGGAGACTTTAACATTTCCCTTTGTAAACACTGTTGTTTAGATGAAGATTTGTCACACATTTAAATTAGTTCCCACATGAATTTTTTTTGTTTCAACTACAGTAAACTTTACTCAAATTCTTAGACACTAGTGTTTTTTAATCTTATCATAGTAGTACCTTATTTACTACAATTTATCCAATTACTGTAGTTAATACTACTAAATATTGTAGTGTACAGTATAATACAGCTTATTATAGTAAATACAACATGGTTCATGTAGATCTGTGTATTAAGGAAATTTGGTTAAGTTTGTAGATTTAAATTATGAACATGGCACAGCATCGTGATACTACTTGGTATGGTGACGCAGGCATAGTATCACAGGTATAGTATCGTAAAATATGTTTGTTACCATGACAACCCTTGAATAATCTGAAAGAGTTGCTTTTACTGTGTCCCACTGTAATGCTTTGCATATTAGTGTGTTTATTAAGCTGAGCCTGTTCAATCACTGACCCCTGAATTAGTTAAGGAAACAGTCTGACATTGACTGTAATGAGAATAAATGAAATGATTGGGCCTCATCAAGCAACACACACACACACACACACACACACACACACACACATCTCTCTTCATCACCCCCCCCCCCCTTTGTTTCCATAACACACCCAGCAGCAACAATGAAAAATTAGACCTAATTAGTTGCACAGTACAGGGGAACCTTTGTTGAAGACTTTATGTGAAACACCATCCTGAAAGAATTACACGTTTATGTACATTACCATACAAATAACAGCAGAACTAATGGGCTATCAGGTAGACTTTACAACCTCAGCGGGACGCCTGACATGTGACAGGTGACCTGAATCCTCCATTATATAATGAGGGTTTTCGTCACTCGTTTTATCTATCTCTCACTTCTGAGTGAAAGTATTTTCAAGCGGTCGTGTTAGCAGAGAGGAAGCTCACATCAGTTGAGAATGTCCTCCCTAATGATGGCTTCCTGTAAGCTAAGTGCTGCGCAGAGTCACATCTTCTGATGACATCAGCACACTGCTGCACAGCCAACATGTCAAACACGTGACAGACACATCTTCGTGTCCCTCGAAATTATTAGAACCTTCATCACAATCTGTGTGTTGTCACGTCCGGCTCAGATTCACAATGTTATCCAACTACCACCGTCACTATTGTTAATGAATGATCACCAGTTTTGATAAATCAATTTACTTGACAATAAACATCTAGATTTTAAACTTTAAATGATATCTCAATCTGTGTTTTGCATTTAATTTCAAGAATGTGCTCCTCCCTAGCAGGTTATTAACCTAAGTCTGTGGTTTTATAGATAGAGTCCTCTGGCTGGTGTTAAAAATTGACAGGGTCATGCATGTCTGTGTTCATTGGAAATTTCAATTGAAGTTATAGTTCACCCAAAATTTCTGTCATCATTTACTCACCCTGTTGGAATTTCAAACTTGTATGACTTTCTTTCTTCTCTAGAACACAAAAGAAGATATTCGAAAAAATGTTGGTAACCGAACAACACAGGTTGACTTGCACTGGTTTTGTGTCCATAAAAAAGAAGAGAATGGGTACAAGTGGGTCTACAAAACATATGTTTGTGTGTCTTGCTGAAGAAGGTAAGTCGTACAGGTTTCAAATGACAAAAGAGTCAGTAAATTATGACAAAAGTAAACATTTTGGCTGAATTGACTTTTTACATGGTCCCTTATCATTTTATAGCATTTGTAATTCACAGAATCTTAATTTACATTTATGCATTTTAATAAGTGACATACAGTGCATAAAGTATATATTTTTAACATTTTTTTTATCATGCAAGTTTCCAGAGATCAAATTCAAGGTTGCAAAACATTTGATTATAGACATTGAACCTTGATCAGTCTTAATATGAATGAGGAGTACAGGATTAATCTAATAAGAAGAAATCAGTATTTTTTTGTCAAGACTGAGATAACCGATAGGTAGCCAACAGATTCGGCAACGCATGCTTACGGTAGAGCACTATCCAGAAACAATGCATTGCATTAGAAGATTATTTGTGGTCCCTCTCTCTGTCTTTGTTGTGTGCAATGGGCATTCTTCACAGCACTTCCCACTTAACAAACTCTGCTGACGGTTTGTTTTTACTTTCCCTCCGCCTATCTCTCTCCTCTCGTTCTCTTTCTGTCTCAGTGTTAATTAAAGCAGGAGCACGCGTGTGACTCCACTTCAGACTGGGAGTGCAGCGGGCTAATTAACCTCGCCTGTCCCTCCGCGCAACTTAGCTCCACAACCACCATTATGGCTTTAATATGCCAAATTAGAAACTGATTTTGAACTGCATCTGCCCCAAAGAGAAATATTGATCCCTACTCTCTCTTTTCTCTCTCTCTCTCTCTCTCTCTCTCTCTCTCTCTCTCTTTCATCCTCGCTCTCCTTTTCCTCCTTCTGCCCACTAGCCATTTGGTCTTGTGGTTCAGTTCTATTGCCTAAATTAGTTATCCGATTGGCCCCTTTGATTAATGATGGGGCCCCTTGCTTCATTACACATGACAACACAGAATAACCAGAGCACACACACACAAACACACTCTCACAAACTACTTCTGTTTTGTCAACCTCACCCTGAAGTGCATTTATAGAATTATTTAGCATATAGTTGGCTGTAATTTATTTGTACGACACATTTCTCGATCAGGAGCCATTGTAGAGTGTCATATATAGATAGGAAAACAAGGTAAACTGGATGTGCAAATCAATGAGCGGAACCCCAGGGAATTTTAGCTGTATAATGAGGATGCAAGACTTGACCCTGCCTGAATTCAGACCTGTCAATGTATGCCAGTGGAAAAGTGATACCACATTTTTAGCAAGAGAATTAGCTCAGCATACTCATTCAGATGCACTCATATGATACCCTTTACACCGTGCTCTCTCTGTCCTCAAAGCATTTGACTGTATCACTCAGTATGGGTCTTTTTTGTTTATTCTTTTATGATATGTCTCTTTGGGTGGATTTGGCCTTGCGGGAAATGCTGCTTTGTAGTTGAAATGAATGATTCAATTGTTGATTTTTGTTGATTGTGTGTGTTTTGAGGAAATGATCAAGGTGATTCAAAACAAAAAAAAGGCAAAAAGAAAAAATCCAATGGCTGTTACAGTTAATTAAGTGGAGTTTAATTTAATATGTTTTTATTGATTATTGGGATGCCCATTATTGCAGTGTGGAAAATTATACATTGCTTCCTCTTTAAATGCTCAATTTAAATCTAATCTCTTAAAGGTAAAACTCCTATACTTATTGCATCAGTAATTCACTTTTCCAACATTTGAAGAATTCTACCTAGCATTATCATCAACCTCACACCACACCAAATGTGATTTTACATGTGAACACTAATTTAGCATGTGAACAAAAGGTAAAAATGGTTAATGTTCACTGGCAGATATAAGAAACAGAGAACAGAGTGATAACTAGCAATGTATCTGTGCAACTGAGCCTCCTGAAACATTAAGTTATTATTTTCAATAATGTTTACAAGTGTATCCTGGCCTTTGGGAGGGAATGAAAAATGGCAGCCTTGGCCATGAAGCAGAGCTGCTGTTCACCTTCAACCCTTTGCTCATCCAGTCTCTGTAAGCTATCATTAGTTTGGCTTTTTTAAACCTCTGGTGTCTGTCTCTGCGCATGTGTGTGTGTCCATGTTATGCATGGAGAAATCTTTGTAGACTTATTACCTAATAGTTTCAGGTGTACCTTGATTTTTGTATTGTATCTAATGTACCACGTTTTGTATACACCAAAACAAATTATTTAAGCACAGGATATCAACAAACTTGCTGACTTGTGATATCTAAATAAAATAAGACAGCATCCTACATATAGCCCATATAAACATTAGAGGGTTGTTCAATCTTACATAAGTTGAACCTCCCTAAAAACCTCTAAGATATATTAAATGTCTATTTGAGTAACTTCCTGTTTATATTTTAAAACATTTTGTACTTTAAAGGAATGCTATGAGTATAAATATCCCGCCGTAACACTTCTTACATTGGTTAGAGCATGGAAACCAGACAAATGTGTTATGTTTACTCATAGACATGTTTCTCCTTATAATAATTAAAATGTATAATATTTTTATATGATGCAGTATTTATCATCACCTTTTCAATGATTAATAAAATAAATCATTTTAAATACCATATGTGTGTTCAAGCTGCCCTTTCAAACGTTTCACGCTGCTTAAACTACTGGTCTAGACATTGTATAGCTACAATTAAAAATGATAAATACTACAAGCTAAGAGGCAAACTACATTTTGAGGAAGATAAGGGCATTGTGGGAAATCTTAACAAGAATCTCAGCAGCGAAAAATTAGACACACACAAAGAGTTTGGCAAAAATATTAAGGCCCTGAAGGGCAGGATGCTGGAGACACGGTGTCTGCACCTAAAAGACGAGTTAATAAAGTAGAAAATGCTTAACCGATGTGAGCTCTCCCAGAGAGTCCAGGTGTGGCTGCTGTGGCATGTCCAGGTTCTTCTTGTTATTTTCAATGGCTCTGAACGCTAAATGTTATTTATATTGGTATCAACTTAAAAACTATCTTCAGGAAACATACATGCACCATTAAGTCAATATGACAGAGAGAAAAGGAAATAAGACTAAAGATGCACAAGAAATAGAAAATAAAATAGTTACATGGCTCCTTTTTAAGAGAGATATGAGAGACTGCAATGGAGAGAGACCACTAAGCGTTCAGATGCTTCCTGCGTTTTGACGTACCTGGCAAAAAATCCGGAAAACGTCTTTGTGCAAGGAGTCTGCCCTCTTACTTTTTCTTAGCTTTGATGTTGACAAGTGGCTGTGTTTAGTGTACAGTCTAGTTCACATTTTTTACATGCCCTTTGTAACAAATAAATGGACCATCCACTGGAAATAGAAATCATTGAACCGTCTTAAGTTGTTGCAGGGTGTGCATGTGTGTGTGCGTATCTCAAGGCCTTGGGCAACCATCAGAACAGGAAAGGATGGAGGCCAACAAAGCAAGTCTTAGATCAAAAGCAGCATATCCTGATGATCTATTCAATCATTTGTAGCTGATTTCCTGAGAACACTGTAAATGTCACCATTCGGGTCTAAATCATCCGCAACTCTAATCAACACCAGCACTGCAATGCTCCTCTGTTCTACTTTCTGTATGTCTCAACTGTTCTCCTCTTTCTCCTTTTGTGTGCCACTTTCCCTTCTTTTGATTGGATAGATCAGTTCATTCCATAGTGAGGTATGCCAGATTGTTGCTGCAAGCAGATTTCTTAGATTTATAGCCAAACTCTAACAGACATAATTAAACTAAACCACTTAACTTAACTGGCAGAGGCCACAATGTCTTTGTACATTTTTCAAAAGGTCCCCCCGACCTTAAAATCATCCCAAGCGAATTTGGATGCAGCTTATTTTACTCTACGCTGCACAATTCTGTTTTGTGAATTATAACAAACATTTTTAATTCTTCCGTGATTTTATTTACATTTCTGACTTGGTATTTGAGTCATGAAAAAACAGAGAACGGCAAAGAAGTGTGCCTGTGATTTATTGGACTCCACAAAGACGGGTTGAGAAGGAAAATCACTGTTATATTACAGCCTTTAACTTCTAAACTTGCATGAAACTTACACTTTTCCCAGTGTGTTGGTAGATCTACCAGTTTCGTGTCTATATCTGTTCCACAGAGCCTGTGCTAAACACAGGCAATTCATGCATCCAGTGCCGGCTCGTGGGGTTGAGGGGTCCTAGGTGAGACCATGACAATTGGCTCCACTGGTATTAAAGTAAAAAAAAACACAAAATTACAATATATACAGTATTTACAATATATTCAACACAATTTACATTGAATCATTTACCAGACGATGTTATCCTAAATGACTTACCAATGAGGTAAAAAATCAAAGCAATTGGAACAACATGAGGACAACAAAAAGCAAAAGTGCAGTAAAACTGGTGTCATATAGCCTACAACGGTATACAAAGCTACGTTTTTACAGGATAGAAAGAGGAGAAAAGAGATAGAAGTCAGAACTAATCAGTCAGGTGCTGACGGAAGAGATATGTTTTCAGCCGATTCTTAAAGATGCCTAGAGAATCTGCTGATCTTGTAGCAGCGGGCAGATCATTTCGCAAATGTGGAACAGATCCAGAGAAGGTAAGGTTCCTTTTAAACATTTTAAAGGAAATAACTGAAGACAGAACGTTAATACAGAATAGGCTAATCATACTGCTGTTTAAAACTTAAAACTACGTGAAAAGGTTGCTTGAATCTCTTTATCACAGCCATCGCCAGCGGCAGAATGCACCTTTTTGGAGGTGCGCCAGTGGCAGTTCTGGCTCATTTGGTGCCTTAGGCAAGGTAAAACATGATCAAAGAAAAAAGGCAATGTAATTATGTATGCTAAAAACTTTCTGTGAAATGTGAGCCTTTTCGTTGTCATTTTATTACTCTCAAACTGCAGATGAAGTTGTATAGTGCACTTCAGATGCTGGCTCTATGATTGCCAATCAGGGGAAAGATGTGGGGAATACAAACAAATTTTATGATGTGAGTACTGCGTGCACATACAGTATGTATTCTGTAGTTAGACATTAGATTGTTTTATTTACACCCTAATTGGTAAGTAAATATTCCATGATGTGTTTCATAGAAAAAAAATGTGTAATGGTTTTAGAATGATGTGTATTAACAATGTCCGATTTTATTTTTTAGGGTGAAATACAGAATTCATGCATTTACATCACTGAATGTCTTAGCTCTTTTTCCTTTATGTTGTTGTTACGCACAGTGTTTACACAAAGCTAAAGTGATTGCACATTAGCGGCCTACCTTATCATTAAGTATTTCCCTATCACTTTCCTTCCAACATCCCTGAAGTGTCCTCTCCATCCACTGCCCTCGTCCATCTTTCTGTTGTAGCATGTTATTGTTAGAGGGTGTTGTCTGGCCGGGTGCTCCGCTGCAAATGCTAGTGGTGGGTGAGCCGCTAACACGCAAACACCTGTCTGCTGGCCCTCCTGCCAGAACACTGACAGCTCTGTCTGCTTTGACTAATGATGTGATTGATGGACAAAATAAGAAAGAGCACGCACACAGTCCAATATACACTCTTATGTGCAGGCGGTGTGAGTGTGCCCTGTGCCTGATGCGGGATGTGGTGTCAGTTAGCCCTCATCATGTGGCAGCTGAAGGTGTATTCTTCCTCACGGCTCATTAGTCAGTAATGGTAGAGTATCCCCCCACATACACACACTCTACAAAAAATATGAGGATGGAGGGGGGAAATAAGAGAGAGGGGGACAGTGGGGCTGATTCATGATAGTAGATGGAAGGCCACTTAATGGACTCAAAGACCGTCGGTAGTGGGCTATTGCTGGGCATGCTCCGGTAGTCTCCTCTTCACCTCTGACCCATGGGTTTATAACAATAATCTCTAACTGGGGGTGCTCATAGTCCGCAGTAGGCTACTCACATGAGTAGGTTCCAGGAGGTTACAAAACTAACTTTTTTTAAATGTAGAAACACAAATGGTGTGTTAAAATTCTTCTTTAAACCTATTGCTCATCAAATTTTTTATATTGCCATAATATTCTTAATATTTTTAAATAGACCTACTAATATATTTAAATATATCTTAATTAAATATACTTTATTTCAATAAATGCGCCAAATGTTCATTTGTCAAGTCTCTCTGCAGAGCTTCCGAAACAAACATACTGATGTCCATATATGGCACAGAAAGCCTAACAGCCTTTCAAAGACCTCCTCCAGTTGCATGTATAACACACGTATTTATTATAGGCCTATATCTTGAGATGCGTATCTATCATTCTTTACTAAATCGTCGTATAACCTCAATCATAATTTCACTTATACAGTCAGTCCGTTTGAAAAAGTGGACCGGAAGTGCTGCTGCATCTGTTGGTTCGGACGATGCTGGCCTGGCGCAGGCCCATCTTAAAGTATCTGCAGACGGACAAGTCTCAACATTTTTAAACGCGCAAACCTTACGATTTAAAACAAATGAGTTCGTTTCATTGGACACTTTTCTGGCTAGTGATTTAATTCAGGTAACCTATACGTTTTTCCTGTTTGTATATTTTGATATTTGCTTGTTACTCCTGGGAAACACTTTGCCGTTGAGATGTTTTGCTTTCATGTTGATGTATAAGCTATATAAATGTAAACAAACCGACCTCCTGCTGATCACGATATTGGGGTGGTGTTTATATGAGTTTTATAACGAAAACGATCCTCGTTTATATGCCGTTTTACATGACACGCTGGTAGTATTGGCGACTTTGTCGCTATATTTAGCGATTTTTTCGCTTCAAAAAGTGACTAGCAAGTTTTTGCGTTGCCGGTGCAGCAGCGCCTATGGCAAGCCATTTTGACAAAAGCGAGGTGTGGTATGATTGGCCAGTTCACTAGTGCGTGGTGATTGGTCGAATATTGCACAGAAATGTTATGCCTCTTACCATATTCGGACATCAGGTTGGGAATCTGTGTTCACACCGAGCGCGAATGAGGCGTCAAGCGCGAGTGATTTACATGTTAAGTCAATGCAAAGACGCGATAGACTCGCTTGCGGCGCGAATAGCGTGAATGAGGCGGCGCGAATGACGCGAATAGCGCGAATGGCGCGAATGACGTGAATGGCGCGAATGGCGCGTTAACCAATCAGGCGCCTGCTTGAGTAGTGACGTAGACGACGTAGCGAGCAGAGGCAGAAATAAAAAATGGAGGACAAGCTCATCTCAGTGTGTGGACACCCGGAGCTATATGATACGTGTTCATAAAAATAGGAATAAAAAAGGATCTTGCTTGGAAGAAAGTGAGTGAGGAGGTCGGAGAATCCGGTAAATTGTAAAAACATTTTCGTGAAGCGAATTTCACTCGTGAATGACGCGAATAGCGCGAATGACGCGAATGACGCGTTTTTCACGCGCGAATGGCGCGAATAGCGCGAATGACGCGAATGACGCGAATGAAGCGAGTAAACACAAAATGTTCAAGCGTCAAACTACTCGCGAATAGCGCGTTTTTGACGCCTCATTCGCGCTCTATGTGAACACACAGTTAAGCGCCAGACAGTCCTTGTGGAGTTTTAACTGTTGGAACTGCCCCACTTTTTAACAAAAGCTTCCGTGCATAGCCAGTCTTGATCTCTCCCAGATTTGTGAAGCAATCGTTGGTGAAATGCTCTGCACAAACCTGAACATTTGGATTGTACTTCTCTGGAACAGTGTTGAAAATAAAATGTACCCATTGTTTTTTGTTGTATCGTCTTTTGGCAGGGCAAACAAAGAGGATTTATTTTCACAACGAAACACACATCTCGTCATCGTCTCCGCGACATGGTTGCACCGGCGACAGTACAATGAGATTTGCAAGACCGATGCAATTTCCGTGTCTAATACATGCATGGGCAACTTATAACACACTAAAGACAAAGAAAAACACGTATTTCCGGCGAATCACCCCTTTAACTACTTTCCATTGAAAAGAGTTGGCAACACTGCATGCTGGGCATGCAGACATAAATGTAAATACATAAGTTGGTTGTTAATGACAGTTGGTTACTAGTCACAGAGCTACCAGTACAAAATGAACACTAAGGCGAAGAAAAGCAAGTAGGCGGCAGAAATTTTAGTCTCATTTTAGGTCTGCTACGTCATCAAGGTTGTCTAGTTGCGTAAAAGCAGTTAGGACACTCCATATGTACCCCTCTAATGCGACCTACTTTCACGAGAATTCAGAGGACACATGAGGTGTATCCTTCGTTGCTAGAGATAACCCACAATTCTTTGCGTCTGTTATTTGAAAAAAACGGCAGCAGATGCACATTCAATCGAATATGTTAACAGTTTACTCTTTATAAATAAAGAGTATGAAATATTATCTAATATCTAGCTCATTCTATTACCCCAGGTCATTAAAAAAAATGTCTTTAATTTTTTTTTTATTTTGCTCAGGGATAATAAAGAGGTGGTGCAATGGTGTGTCATGCATTCTGACTTCTTTACAGTGTTGAACGTGCTGTCTTCTCAGGCTTAATGTATTATATAGTATTTCTGTGCTCCATACACTCCTCCAGTGTTCGTACAGGTTTTGGAAAGTTGAAAAATCCTTATTGGACAATTCTCTCGGAAAAGCGTGAACCAAAAAGGAGCATGCGCACATGTCACTTTCACTTCAGAGGGAGAGACCACCATGTTTGTGGAGTTCAGCTGTGTTGTTTGTCCGATGCATTTGGGTGATGAATGTTATATAAACGGTGGATATAATGCAGAATTTTTAGATTGTTTGAAACTAATAGATGGAACGGCTGTCCCGCATGCGTTGAGCTAAACTGATGTCTGTTGTCTTGGCAATGTGTGCGCACATGCTTTAGCTCCACCCCCTCCGCCAACACGCGTTGCATGTTTTCAGAAATTATCTGTATCTGTCTTTTATAAATGTGACGAAACTAAACACTGCGGATATTTGAAGGGTGAGATACTATTCTGTAATTACTCAAGATTAACATGAGATATACAAAAACTGTTAGAGTTAGGGCCGCTTTAAGTATAAGTTTAGAAACACATTTCTGGTTTGTTCGGGGGCTGAAAATAGGTCTATATAATGAAGGTAAGAAGCGTTTTTGAATATTTTCTGCTACAGGAGTTGTGTAAAGCAGTAACATCATCCAGTAAAATATTTTATTATATATTTATATATGAAAATAGTTAACATGCTGTTGTCATCTCTGTAAATTAAGCATACTGTATCTGTTCTTTCTCACATTTCAAATCCATGAACAATTTAGTTGCAACAGAAAACCATATACAGTATAGGTATAATGTATATATACTCAAAATGACAGTTTATACAATAACTATAAAATTTATTTATTTTATGCTTGCTTTGTGTTAATGAAACTTTTAAATGTACACAAAAGATCATACTACATGTACTGGTGACCTGTTTTCACATCAGAATGATGTCTATTTCTTAAAGATTCATCCAATTTAAACATCAAAGGTTCAAAGAGTAAAGAATAGCAGAATAATTTGTGCTTTCGTTGAGGGACATTTTATTTTGATCATATATCAATCTTTTATTCAAAATGTAGGCTGCAACACCTGTGCTTCACAGACAATCTGCTCTTTCCATTATGCTTGCGTCTTTGAGTGATAAACATGTTAGATGGATGTTGTGAGACCTTGCTTTCTGTAAAATCATAGAAGCATGGCTTTTAGATGACAAGTGATAGGGGGAGGTTGAAGGAGAGGATAGGAGACCAACAGTTTTAAAATTAAGAGATGCCCGGAGGAAAAAGGCGATGTTTTGATTAAGGAGTTGTCTCTCAAGAGTCGTTGGCGCAGAGTGAAAATTAGATGTTGTTCATTTGAGCTTGAGATTTATGTTCTTGAAAAATACGTAAATGCAAGCTGAATTATGGCATATTGGCATGCTCTGCTTTCTTAATAGCTGTAATTGGTCTTTTTTTGCAAAGGCCTCTATTCTGTCTACTTCCAGCTTGATGAAGAAAATATCTGTCACGTGTTGAAACATGATTTAACAGAAACATTCCCATCAAAAGCCTCATATTCTTAAAAGAACATAATTTATTTAGACAGAAAAAAACGTGGTAATTTACTGTCGGTAAAGTAGGGCATAATTCTTATCTCCTAGTAATTGGGATTCACTTTATTTACAGCTCGCAGCAAAATGCTGTAAATGTAGTAACCATGGATACATTGGTCCCCATGCTGTTTAATTGTCAATTACTATATGTTTGAATATAATATTATGCAAATGTGATTGTCATACAGTTTATGAAGAACTGCAGAATTGCAGCATGCATTATGTTTCTGGTATTTCAAAAGTATATAAATAACTGTAAGTCTTTGTGTTGAACTTGCCGTTCAAGCACCTAATTTGTGTATGCGTGAGATAGTTAACATATTGCAACTGCCAAACGTTGCGCTGAACACATAGGTTCTTTGGGTTTGTCTACAGTGACTGCAGATCATGTGTGTGGTTTACTTCAGCGGTCTAATTTTTCACAGTACCATAGGAGCAATTCCTCTCCCCCAGCGGAGGTTTAAGGGATAAAATAGCTCCAAAGTGGCAGACCAGCCTGCTGATCCAGCTCTGACAGCCTGCCTCCCCCTGGTCTGGTTCTTGCTTCTCTCCCCTTGTGTCTGGTCTAAAAGAGAGTCAACGACCAGCAGTCTGGTCAGGCGCACACACACGACTGTCAACCCTTCCACCCTCCGGCCTGCACTGCTGTCAACACTCTCCATCTCCTATTCCTCTCAGGAGAGAACGTCCCCGCCTCTGCCACAAAACAAACAGACTGAGATATCAGAAAACACAATAAAAAAAAACATCAAAGAGACCTGTCACAGTCTATCTATAAAGATGTCACAAGAAGCTATATTGAATGTATACCGGTTGCGTACTGCAGACAAAAATCGGAACAAAGGAAAAGGGTGGAGTTGAGAAAAACAGAGCAAAAGAAAGAGTTAGACAGATGGATGTTTTGGTTTCAACACTATCTTTCTCATCAGAGCCCCATTTCTGTCCCTCTCCGCAGGGGACTGGTCTCCCTGTGATGCTCCGCAGAGAGCTGGACGACTGGGACTCTCCTCCCCGCATCAGCGGTCCAATCTGCCGCCCGTACACGTCTCCATTTAGCACGCATCTGGATCACACTCTGGATCCAGCTCTCATTACGTCTCCCTTTATACAATTACCAGCCTCCCTATTGCAAGCCATCAATTTATGACATGTCTGAGGTCACAGAAGATGCAGAGATAGTTAGATTGTTGTCACTAATCTCATCATATCCATATGAATAGTCTATAATTGAATTTGTATTCTACTGTATTTACAACAGAGCTGTCGAATGCTTGATTTTGACTAGACAGTCAGGGGTGTTGATTTATTTGATATATCCACACGACTAGTAACACGTTGATTCGCATTTGCTATTTTGTTTGGAATTCAATGTTATCTCCTTACTACTGAGAAAGAATAAAATAATAGGTTTGTTAATTTTAGCAATGTTAGGCACATTTATTTATCAAACATACACATTTATATTTTTTCACTTGGTCTCACTCTTTCTTCCTCTCAGTATGTAACTAGTTCCAAGTTGATACTTTTGATCTAGCAGTGACAGGCTTCCAAGCAAAATGCTGAATCGCTGACGTAGAAGTAGTTCTAGATAGTATAGTATTTTAGAAATTAAAGGTCTTGATGTTTGTAGTATAAGCAAAATAATAATGAAAAAGGAATGATTACTGAAGCAAAATTTTATGTTTTTAAATCTACACAAAGTACAAAAAACATTACTGAGTGTGACTGAAACAAGCGTTGAGACGTATCGCTCTTTCACAGCACCTTCCAAGAGTGTTTTGCATCAGCACTTAAAACGAGATGTCTTTGTGATCAGCAGTAATTCTGATAGCGACAGAACCTTGCTGGCTGTATTTCAATATGCAAAGTCCGTGTCAAACAAGCAAGGATTGAGAGGCTACCAATTACAGCAACAGCATGAGAGAGATGTTTATCAGCTCTCAGACTAAGTTCATCTCCATGGCCATGGAAGCGTTTTATTGATTGGCTATAGCTAATAACATGGGTTATCTACATGCAGTAAGAGACAAGCACTGCTCTCTCTAAAGCAACCGGATAAGGATTTGATATGTTCCTCAGTCCACCTTGGCAAAACGAGAAGGTTGCAGCACTCAGGGGGATGGGGAAGGTTTGGATGTGTGCGACCAACAATCATTTAGTGTGTCCGTCAGAGATTTTTTATTCAAAAATTAAGTTTAGCTTTGAATGGCTTTATCTTAGCAGGGCACACAATGGTATGTTATAAAAGCAGGTCAGGAAGTGTTCTGTTGAAATTATGGGTTTCATTTTTTCTCTGTAAATCAAGCAATTGGGATGTAGGAACACAGCTAAGCGTCAGCTCTGGTGCGCTCATGTTAGCATGTTTATATGGAATGTCACTCACAGGTCATGCATGCTCGCTTGGGCTGAACATGGTCATGAACATGTCAAACCCACATGTGCCAGTTTGAGACTTCTCTGTAGACAAGTGTGTGTGTGTGTGTGTGTGTGTCCACGCATTAATCACAATGACAGAACAACCCATGTCCTCTACTAGGCTATGGTCTCCTGAGAAATTTCTGTGACCTCTACAACACACACACACACACACACACACACACACACACACACATACAAACATACACTTTTACTATACTCATACTGGGACTCTCAACCCTCGCAAAAATATTTCTGTTAACTACCTCAATCTGTTTTACTGCGTTTCCTAATGCACACAGGGCCTAAAAAAAGTTGATGAATGATGAGGCATCAGAATTAAGCAATACATCCTTAGTTGGTTGCTGTTTTCAGGCAAAATGGGAGCGGGTTCAAGAAAAAGGGGATTACTGAACCGAAGTCCAAGGCTTCTGCAATACTCTTGGGGAGAACCACGTCTCAGCACAAGATTACATTTCAGTCCAGGCTCACGTCAAACCATGCCAGGCGGGACAGGAAATTGTGTCCCTGTCACTGGGACGCTGGAGAAAAATGTAAATACCCTTCCCCGGAAAGGACACCTCATATGCACCCTGGGGTCCCATCTATAGCCCCCCACCTCAGGGTGTCCATCTTGTGTCAAAGCTGCCTTTTTAATACCACACTTATATTGTCTTTTCCTTCCTCCAGCAGCCGTCCCACTCCGTCAGCTGAAGGAATCTACTTTTGCCCAATGCGGTTTGCGAGAGGCACGGCGAAAGGGAAAAAGCGTGCGGAGAGAGAAACTGAGAAGAGATGGAGCAGTGACTGCGGGGCTGTGAGTATGAAGGCATGTGTTTAAATCCCCCGGAGAGTAAATACACAGAGCAATTACCATGTAAAAACAATGAAAACGGGAGCTGCCTGTAAAAGCGAGCCTTGCTGAGGAAATGTCACTTTCTTAAAGCACACCCCTCTGTCTGTTGCATTTAAATGCGAAGGTGATGCAATAATAAACAGCTGTCCTAAAAAGAGAAAACTCTCCATGTTGTGGAATTTTTCCCCAAGTACCCTGAAGCTTAAACTTCCTCTTTAGACCTCTAGTGTAAAAGAGAATTTAAACACCTGTGCATCATATTAAACTGCACATTAACCTCGGTCTCAATCGGGCAGTCATAGGGATGCAATCTACTTGCCTTTCAGCTGAAAGCCACTTTTTGAAGCAAATTTGCATAAATTGTATTTGTAGTATTTTAAAGATGAAAGGCAAATACAATATACAATACAAAATAATAATTATTTAAATCAGAAATGGTATAGACCACTTAGCTCGATGTAAAATAGGGCTGCTCGATTATGACACACATCATGATCGTGATTATTTTGGCCAATATTGAGATACACGTTTACTCATTAACCTTCAAAACAACATAGAAAATAAAAAACCTCTACATTTATTTTTCAGATAAATTCAAAGAAATAGCAATGCTGAACCACTGTAAAGGAAAGGTGTGCGCTGTGGATTTTTACTACAAGAAAAGAGAGGATCCTTGCAAAATGGAATGCGGCACAATAATCGTTTACCTTGATTTCTTTTTGTAATTGATAAAGGCTCAAATTTACGATTGCGATTAATTTTCGTTTAATTGCACAGCCCTAATGTGAACACTGATCGAGAAGCACTTCCGCTAACATTTTAATTTAATTTACTACTGTTATTAATCTTTCATATATAATTTTAATTTTTATTCAGTTTTAAATGTTCTGTTGCTTATATTCAAACTGTCATGAAACTGAAACAGTAAGTTCTGGACCAGCATTGGATGAGCATTGTTTACGTTTTCCGAAGTGGTTTATATAGTTTGTCTGAACTATCGTATAGATCATGATTTTTTTATTGAATTCTGATTGGGTAAGCTGTGTTTAAATCACTGTGATCACTCTCATAAATGTTTTTTACAAAACGTAGCAATTTGTGATTTTACCTTGGGTTTAGACACCAAGTTTCACGTTGTTCTTATTGCTTTATTTTTTTTCCTTTCTAAATGCAAGCTACTGTATCATGACGTGACCTAAATAAGTGTATCATGTATTTCTTAATGGTGTACTGGTATTTGTGATAGGTGATGATTAACAGTAGCCATGGGCGCCGTATAGGGGGGAAAAGTTAGGACAATTCCTGACTGAGAGGGGCCCCAACAAATGGGTAAAAACGAATTACATTTTAATTATATTATACACTATATAAATCATCATCATTAGTTATATTTCAAATAATAATACAATTAATAATGTATTTTATTTGACTTATTTTGGCAATTAAAGTTAAATATCCCCAATTGACCAAAAAGTTAACATCCATATTGACCCCCGGTATCTGCATGAAATGGTTCGGTCCTGCCTTATCAGTGATGGTGTTTAGTTGCAGAAAGTCGCGACGCGTGAGAAACAGAGACAACTATGTTGCAAATTAAAAAATCTGGTTTTCAAAAAAGGAAAGAAACAAAACTGAGAGAGGAAAGACAAAAGGAAGGGTATCAATCTGTAACCCAGTTTTTCACCAAGAAAGGTGGGTAGCCTTTAGTCTGAGTGGTATTAACCTGTTGTCCATAGTGAAATAAGCTAGCTAGCTGCAGGCTAGTGTAAACCTACATTTCATCCACCTTTAATCAGTGCAGTGTAACGTTTAGCAAGATATTCATATTAAATCATTGTCCATGACCATTTAAGTTAACTTAACAACAGATGAGTCAGCAGCACCCCAGTCTCCCCATAACTGCACCCCTCACTGTCCCAGTGAAGAAGGTGAGCAACATTGTGTTAATGACTTAACATCATTCCGTGGAGTCTGTGTGGGGTTCTCGGACTCTCTTGCTCTTTTTACAGTGACAAAAAAGAAAGTGGAATATTTATTAATGACAGAATTCAAGCACAAATTATTTCTCACATAGAGAGCGACAGCCTTAAAAACAAACTGAGAACAAGATGTATGGCTGAACTTCCAAAAACGTGTTGAACTGTTATTTGAGAGAAAAGTCTGGGGGTCCAGGAGTCCATTGTTCTTATTTGTACAATGTTAACTCACCTTTTAATTTGATGTCACTGGTACTGTTAGTTTTGTTATGACCATTTTCCAAACCTCAAAACCTATTGATTTAGTGATCACTTGATCTGTTTTGTAGCACTATAATAACCCTGGTGTGGAAATTCCGTTTTACACGTCAACTTTATTTTGTTGTTGGCATATATGTGCAGTTAAGTTAAAAAATCTGCTGCTTTCCTTGTTTAGAGATGATGATGTTAATTTATTTTGATTAAAAAAAAATCTTTTTTTTAATCTGTCAATATTTTTACAATAAAATACATTGTGAATGTAAAGGATTGCCTGAAGGACATTTTTATAGTGGCTTTTAATCTTGCATCAAATAGTGAACTGCATACTGTATGCAGATTTGCATTTACAGATCACCAGCAGTAAATATTTTGCTAGTACTAGTATTGAACTACAAGAAGCAAGACGGTTGCAAGCCTTTGATTAGAGTTATTTAAAGCTTTTGATGGGACAGTTAGGTCCTACAGATGTGGTGACAACAGCTGCAACGAGGGGACCCAATTTGATTTTTTTTGTCATGTAGCCCAAAATTCCTGGCGGCGCCCCTGACAGTTGCATTAGAACACCCAGCCTTTATCAGCCCTCTTATTGACTTACATTTGGGGACATATCCGAGTGTGCAAACGTACAGTATATTTGGACATAACAAATGTGCCCCGGTCAACACACCCCCAGGTACGTCTGGTCTCCTGGACCACACTTTTGACTGAGGTCCTTCCACTGCTAGAAGAGGGGGCCATTTATCAATGCAAACGTAATAACATCCATTTGAATCTAACTAAAAATCAATATTTCATTACCAAATTGTTAGCGGGAATGAAGAGGGATGGCGGAAGTCGGGGCAGGCACATCGGGAGGGAGGCGTCAGAGGGTTCGATGGGAAGACGAGATGATTCATGGGACCATCAGAGGAGGGAGAAGAGAGATAGGGGAGGGCTGATGGAGGACGAGCGGAGGGGGAAAACTTGGAGGGGCCCAACTCCCCTATGACCTTGGCGGAGAGGGAAAAATATATACAAGAAAATGAAAGCAACTGTCGACTCCCCACTGGACAGAATCAGCCCATAAATCATAACCAGAAAGATGAGGAGGGGGTGGAGATGGGTGGGAGTGGGAGGGGTCGAGACACATCTCTCACCTACACAATTCTCATGGTGCCCACTGCCGGAAGAGCCTTTGAGGAATTGTTAGACTACCCGTAAGGTGCTTATGAGTTACAGTTAAGAACGGTATGTGTGTTTATTTTGGCAGTGAATTGGTAAAAGTGAGCTCAAAAGATTCTGTGTGTGTGCATGGGAGATCATTAACCTATTGCCCTGTTGATTAAGAGAGACAAGACTGAGAGCCGAGCAATACAAGCTTAGTGAGATCTGATGCAACCACGTGCTGCTAAATCGATGGATCATTGAGGGGATTGATTCTAGCTAACAGATGTACTCAAAGTTGTATATGGACTGTGTTGCTACATCTTGCATCACATTGTTGTTCAACCCCCCTGAGACTTGGAGATTTATTATTAGAAGTCTTAACTGTTGTGTCCAGTCTATTTGAATTGTACCCTACTTTATTACAGTTTTAGATGATGATGATGATAAGGGTTAATTGATGTGTGTTATGTACAGATTGTGTGATTGTTTAAATATTATTTGTGCAATTTTTTTAGTTGAAGGACTTGCATAGTTATTTTTAGTTTTTTGCTGCATGATGTTCACTGGCTATTTTTCTGCCCAGCAATATTGATAGCTTATTAGCAATTTACATATAATTTCTATAAAGATTTCCAAAAGTCACTTAGCTAGTGAGGGATTCTGTACCTCTTTTAGGATATTCTTCTTGTCCTAAAAATAATATGAGACTCATTTTAATACATGAAGAGCAAAAAAAGTTTACTGACAGTGATAAATGATTTGTGTATGCCTCTTAGAACATGAAGCATAATTGTCAATTTTGCCTTAATAGCCATGTTGATTTGTTACTCTGGAAAACAATGTGATTTATTTTATATCAGGATTTCCACTTTAAAAACTCAATTTTATTCTGGAAGGATAAGACGAAAAGAGAACATAGATGTCATGATTCTGCCTTCTCTTGTCTTGATTTTCTGGTCTGGGGGCAGAATCATGACAGACCCACGTGTTTTATGTGGAGAGAAACATATTATTGTCAATCAGGACATAATATGCGTTCTCTCCTGTCTCGTCATTTGGCCCCGCCCCTCTCGTTCCTAGTATAGCTTTCCTCATGTGTCTCATTACCCACACCTGCCCATCGTTATCTCCTTTGTTAGTCTCCCTATATAATTGTCTATTGTCTTGTGCTGGTTTGTTGTACATGTTTCCTGATCTGTACGTACGTAGTAGTCAAAGTTCATGGTCTTGTACCCTGTTTGTATAGTTCAAAGTTACCTAGTTGGTTTGGTTTTGCCCCCCTTGTGGGAAGTGGTTGTTTTCTGTTTTTGTATTTAGTTTAGTTAGTGTTCCCCATCGTGGGTGTTCTTGTTGCTATTAAAGTCCATTTGTTAACCCCTTCATCCTTGCAATTGGATTCTTCCACCACGCCCCCCGTGACAATAGAACTGTATTTTAACATCTCCACATGCTGCCTTCAAAACTGCAATTTTAAATTCCTTTTATATAGTTTTTAATATTTGTATTAGATATTGCTTACATTAAGAAACTGAAGATCAAAATAACAAAATCATACATTTAGTCAATGGGTCCTTCTATTTAGTTATAAGAATGTATTTCAAATTTAAATGCACTTTATTAATTTAAACACATCTTCAAAACAAATTTTCAATATACCTTTTCATTGTAAATCTGCCTTGCGTGCCAGTAAAAATTTTGTATTATATCTACAACAGCCCTCCACCTCCTCCCTCACACAGATGAGTGGGATATGAGATGCTTTTTTGACAGGGCTCCAGATTGTAAGCGCATCAGGTGACAATTAAGATGTAACAAAATAAATTGTTTGCTGTCACTTTCGCTTACCCCCTCCGTCTCACCATCCTCCCAATGCCCCACAACAAAGCAGTGGTGTCAAATCTGCCTCCCCGATGTACCCCCAAGATACCGGAAATGCTTTGTACACACATGCAAACACATGAGCAAACACGTACACATATGCACACACAAACACTTACCGTAAAAAACCCCTGGAAACCTGTGATATGTATTTATAGGTGGGAGCCATCTGCAAAACTTGGCTGACTTGTTTTCCTTCTTCTCAGAAGAGACTGACTTTCTTCACCCTACTTAACATTCCCCATTTCAAACAATCCAAAAATGGCATGCGCACGCTAAATAATTCATCAGCTGCTAACATTAAACAACTGTTAACACGCTCAAATAATTAGTTATGCTTGCTTGACATGTTTGCATCTTTAATAATTGATGTATTTGTCTTAATTACCAATAACAGTATTTTGGCCTTGTTATTCCTTTTCTGCAGAAAAAGGAAAGAGGCAATTATTCTATAAATATTAATTAGATACCCTTATTAAAATCCAGACAAAGGGGCAGGGAGAGTTAAAACTATCCCAGTATTTTCTTTGAGTTTAGGCTGAGTTATAAATCATCTTTCTCACTCCCTAGACAGGTATCTTCACAGAGAGACATTTTTATCGGTGGCTTTGAATAAAATATCGTCACGTTTTAATATGTGCTTGGTTGTGATCACATTTGGGGAAACATTCATGCTGTCAATGAGCCATGATGATTAATGCAATTACTATGTTAATGATATTAAGCAGAATTATAAATGCATTCACATTAATCAAAGATCTTCCTTTTCTGCCACTGTCTGCGAATTCCTTCTCAACTCCTAGGATGAACAGAGACGAAGAACACAGAGGGAAACAAAGCAGTACTTGCGGACTTTGTAATCATTTACATTACTGATAGCTACTATGCAAACAAATCCACTTTGACAGTTGGACAGCAAGGAAAACTTTCCTACAGCTCGGCGGCCATTTTGTTTAGGCCACACGATGTGCAAGCCCCTGTATATGGTGAAATATTTAGAATGTGTCACCATGAGTTATCTTCTAAACAACAGGGTTTGGAGGGGTGCCAGTGATGCCTTGTGTCACGTTTAAACTTTCATGCATGGCACCTCTGTAGTGAACAACGAAAGGCAGGCAAGACGTTCACAATACAGCTGTCAGTGTGGAAGTGGCTGACTTTGGGAGGACTTTGATGCTCTAAAGAAGCATGGGGGAGTTATATTCCTTTTTTGTCTGCTGGTAGATTAAAAAGGCAAATGAATGACACCGCTCAACACCCAAATCAGCCTCCGCTATTAATATTTCACACTGATGGCAGCTGTTTATCACAACACAGCAGCATTAAGGAGGTGAAGATGCATGGCAGGGAGAGAGAGAGAGGGGAAGGAAGGGGGAGGGGAAGAAAGAGAGAAATGCCAGGATGTGGCATGGCCTCAAGTCTCCATTAAATATGCCCACGTTCAAAGTGCTCGGCAATCAACTGATTTCGTTGCTACTCATTTCCCTGTTAGAGTTTAGATTTGGATTTCAGCGGAGACCCCTATTACATCTTGAGATCTGTTTGTTCTGTTATTTAAAAAGCCATAGTCTCCACATCAAACATTTATCCAAACCCACCTACCTCCGCTGTAATCCAATGAATGTGATTTTCATTATACTGTAAATTATGCATGCGCGCGAGCGCCAACAAGAATATCGGTATCATAATACTGATCAAAGCCAAATGAAAAACGATTTAGAGATGAAACGAGTGAATCTTAAGGTCAGGAATTAACCTCATCCTTCTTATCAGTGTATTGTGCTGCATAATAGCCATGAAGCATGCAGGCTATCAGTGACACTCTCAATTGGAAATGTCCATATTAGGCAATATGCAAATGCAGTTGTGGGGGTATAAATTCCAGGACGAGACAGTAAGCCCGCATGGGGCAATGATTAAAACGGGGCTGTTAAAGATGGAGGAGGGCTGAAACGGGAAAAGGCGGTTTAAACGGATATTATAATGAGCGATTTTAGAAAGCGATGACCATCGACTGAACCGACACGGTCAATGGGGTAACAAGTACATCTTTCCTTTGAAATACACTTACAACCCAAATGAGCCAGCTGTATCGATAGCTGTCAGTCTAAAATGACTCCCGTTGTTGGTTTGTGCCCTGCACAGCACATTGGAGGACTACAGTGCATTGACTTTTCAATTTGAAAATCTTTCTTATCACCTAGAGTTCTGGCATTATTGTAAGATGGCCTAAGCTCAGATATTTTGTCTGTGGATACTAAACAGGACCTTAGCATTATTCTGCAAGATAGGGCAATCCAGATGAACAAACAGTAATAAATAAACAGATAAATAAAACATGTGAAACATTTGAGGCTGGTGAACCGCTCAGCACATCAGGTTTGTAAATGTCACAAAAGCAGATTTATGGCCTGCTTTCGGAGGACATTATTTGATCTTGACAGGCTTAATCATTCACGCTTTCCTCTCCATCTCCCTTCTCTTTTCCTGCTGCCCGTCATGGATTATTGAAATAGAAAAATAACAAGTGAGAAAAGGGCCCAGGAGCTGAATCAAAATGTCAGGTTTGTACTTACAGCCGTATGCGGTGAGACAGGGTCAAGGGTTTCAATTATTTGTATATAGCACGGCCGGGCTCTACACGAAAGGTTATGTCACCCCTTAGCTGTTTACCCCACGATTTGAATGGGCTTGATATTCAACCGCAGGCCCGGTGCCACTGATATGGAACAGATCTAGCATTTGAGTGGAATGGAGATTGTGGTGGGGAACGCAGAGATTGACAGGAAGGCTTGGGGGAAAGGGGGAAGTATTGCCAGACTCCGTGTCATTGTACTCATATGTGAACAAGATGATTGCCTGGTAATGTGTGGCTGATCCGTGCAAGATTGCTCCATGTTTCAGATCCTCTGGGATGGTGGCGTGACAGTGTAGCTTGAGAGGACCTGTCATTTAAAGAACAATGAAATAATGTGCCGTTAGATCTTATGATGGAGCTTGCTGATTGCTTTTGGAGCTCAGCATATCGTCTTGCTAACTTTGCAAACAAATGTGCAGTCCAGTGAAGGCAAGTAGAAAATAATTGTGTGTCCCAGGCATAGGTGGATGGTGGGATGGTTTTGATAGTTCACCCAAAATTCAATTCATTTCATTATCCCAATGACTTTCTTTTTTTCCTTTCGAACACAAAATATATTTGAAGAAATGGTTTTGAGTCCGTACATTGAAAGTCATTGTGGACCAGTGTTGTTTAGTGACCAACATTCTTATCCATCTTATCTTTTATATATATTGTATTTTAGGAAAGTCATACACGTTTGGAATGACATTAGACTAATTCCTACTCCTTTAAGGCGGACATAACCAATCTCATATTAATCTTGAGGACCTATAGAGTAGTATTGCACCTGTAGAGTTGTATTAATTTACTGGGTGTGGTTCATGTCCGGCATCTTTAAGCGCTGGGACTGCTCCATCTATCAGTTTCAAACGATCTCTAAATCCATCGCTATATCCACTGTTTATTACACGGCTTGTTGGAATGCTTGATTCTGATTGGACAGTCGCAACATTTCCAGGTTCGTTATTCCCAGATATCAACCTCTCAAAACTAATAACACACGGTAACCCGGATTTTGACAGTTTTCTAGACAAAATTAAATATAAATATGTCTTTTAAACACATATATGACATTATATTTACAAATGATTAAACCAAATTGCCTGTTTGTGAAATTTGAACGTAGTTAGTAAACGACTTTACTACACTGGATAATGTACAGGCAGCCGGCTATTATCGCGATATAAGCTCCTTCAGTGTGATACAAGAGCCTCTGCTTCGCTTCGGGTCCTGAGCACATTGTCGGGGTTTCTGCGATATCATCTGGCTGTCTGTACATCAGTAGCGAAAGCCTCAGGGCCCTCTAGGCCCCCTGCGATGACCTAAACAATCGTAAAAAATTATATTTAAAAACCTGAAAATACTATTTTAAATCCGATTTTCCCTTTTAGATATGTATATTTTACTTCCTGGATCGATGCGGACTCTATCGACGTGAGATTTCAGTGAACAAACAAACACAGCTGAACTTCGCTAACTCAGTGCTCTCTCTCTCTTGCTCCATCTGGTTGACGTGTGCGGATGCTCTTTCTCCCGCTCTCCCTGGTTGACGCGTGGGCGTGCTTTTCCGGGAGCATTGTCCAATAAGAGACTAAGAAAAGTTAAGGGAATTTCATCTTCTGTAAAACACTTTCCAAAACCTATACAAAAGCTAGTTTTTTTACAAGTTGACGTTTGAAGCATGTTTAACAGTGTAAAGATGTAAGAATGCATGAAACACTGTGGCATCACACCTTTAATGTAAGATTATAGTCAGAGCAGATAGAGACGTTTGGTCTTTGACCCCAGCTCCTTACATTTTAGGAGTTTTAGAAGAGTTTTTAAAATGTTACAAATTAACCTGGGACTACATTCAGAAGTCAGATTTTAATATGAAAATTCTCAAACCTTCAGAGTTAAATCAGTTATATAAAGAATCTAAACCATGTTACTTTGTAGCTACATATTGATACTGTATGCTGGCAGTTATCTCATTTGTGTCTATTTTATTTTTCATGATTTCTCATGAAGTTGATTACCTAAATAAGAACTACATTTTCTGAGCTATCAATAAGCAGACCATTATCGATAAAAATTGGGGCATCTCACTTTATACTTTTCCATGCATTATCATATGAATCAATCTCATATCTTTGACAAGACCTCTCTCATTAGTAAGTGAAGATCTAATAAAAAGCATAACTATGAAGCCATTTTGGCAGCCGATACTCTTAAACCAGACGTTTTATACAGATTTGGTCAAACTTTATCACCTTTCAAAGACATTTTTCTTGCCTACAGCACCTCGAACAGAAGAGGCCGGACATTGATGTGATGAGAGCTATATCATCCAAAAAGACAATCATGGTGATCAATTAGATTTAATGCTGACCCAGGCTGGAAATGATTGCAGGTGGAGCGAGTGACATTAATGGCTAGCCACGGATTCCTATCTTACCTCATGAAAGTTGTTTCACCCCGGCCCCCCCACCCGACGGTCCCTGTAAAAATCTCAGGGTTATTGAGAGTGATATGAAATTTCTAAATGTCATTAATTGACAGCTTTCCCCCCTGAGCTGTCAGTTGGGAGACAGAAAGGTCACAGCTCAGGGGTGAAATATTTATACATATTTCTCAGTCATGTGAATTATGGCTGTCATTAACAAGAGGGAATGGATGGCGTGGCCCACTGAAAGCCTCTATCGATCGAAGCTATGAACGGGGACAGCAGTCGCCCAAAATGGGCCGGGGTCACCAAAATACCCCGACTAATGTGAATGCTCCCTTGTGGATGGTGAAGAGGGTTAGACTGTCTCTGAGGTAATCTTTCATTTCACGAAGCAGCTCTATTACACAAAATGAATTATGTTAATCACCATCCCAAACTACAGTATCATTATTCAACCCTAGTGCAACATACTGTAAAGTATGTGTTTGAAATTTTTTACCAAAACATATTTTACAAGATCTGCTACTCAATAAATGTCATAAAAACAGTTAGTCTTCATAGCAGCCGAAGAATATTAAATTAGCCGTGGAACCAGCAGAACATGGTGATCCTGCAGTGATCATAATGCCACAGGCACACATCCAGCTAAACAGTGTGCAGGACGGAATGAAAGTTATAAAAACGCCTACTGTCTGAGCGCCGTTGCGGCCGTGCTGGGTGACTCCCAGCCTCTTGTGGTTTTCTGTTGTGTGACAGCTTTCAGGGCGAGAGGCGTTTAATTTTGGAGTGAATACCACACTACATAACCACATGGCATTTAACTTGAGAAATGGCTTTCTGCTTCAGCTGCCTGTGTTTTCATCATCGGGGCGGGCTGGTGAGGTGGAGGACGGGAGGGAGAGGAAATGGCATTTTTTTCAGCTTCCTGATGCCATTAGACATAAGCACGCAGCGGGCGCATGCGTCTTCTTGGTATGCGTGTAGCGTAGAGTGTTGCGGAGCATGTTACAACTGCTGAAACACGCCAGGGGAGGGGGAGGCGCTGGTTTAGATGGCTGAGATCTTTATCTGTGGGGAAGAAAAATGTATAAATAGGCAGTGGGGAGATGAGGGGGGTATTAAAGGTCTGCTTTAAGACAAACCCGGCCCTGATTCAAATTCAGTTTAAATCGAGCCCGAGAGAGGACCGTCCCACAGAGAATGCACTCCATTATCAGCCTGAGCCACGATCTAAGAGGCCGTGTTATACATCAATGCTGAACCACAAACACATGAGTCTGCTGTAATTTATCTGTCATAAACTGTTTATAAACAGTGTTTGACAACTAACTCAATGTTCCCAGGCAGTTCTGCAAGTTCACATGATAGAAAACATATTTCAGAAATCCGTCCCGAGTAATGATATGAAAAGCCGAGCTTTGTTACATTAGTAATTTGTGTTACTTTGTGGGGAAATTTGACAGTTATGATTTAAAGGCATATACGGTCGTTTCGTGGTCTAAAACAACAGTAAAGCAATGCAGCCACGCAGAGCTCCGTTGATGTACCGTAGGCAGATATCTAATGAGTTCACGATGTGGAGCAATAACTAATTACAGGCTTAGATTAGACATACAGATGGGAGGTGGCCGACGGAGTCAGTCATCTTTTTTTTCTTTCAAAGGCCTTGCCAAATGGAGAGAAACCAATCTAAACAACATTTTATGTAAAACCCTAAATCTCATTAGAGACATGCAGAAGGAGGAGGAAAACGTTTGACAAGGGAAAATGTTGAATCACTTCCTGTACAGTAACACAGTAACTTTCATGTGGTGCACAGCCTAATTAAGGGGAACGTTTTGCAGGAGCTCAAACGGACATTACAGTACTCAGAAAAAACGTATGTCACAAGTGCGGTCCCAATGGTCCACCTAATGCTGGGTCACAGGCAGAACGCAGCCAACATCATTCAACATTCTACATGACAGAAATACGGGCACAGAATATGTACCCCATCAAGGAGATTTAGGACACTTGTTCAGCGGTGGCAGCCTTTGAGCTGCTTCCAATCAAGCTCATGTCGAGTGAGATTTCAAATATCTGTACTGTCACAGTCAAACAACTCACTCTGACGCTTGATGTTAAATGAAAAAAAATATAAGGACATACTTATAAAGTATTAGATATACTGCCGCATGCACTATTCCTTAACACCACCAATGCTTGTTTGCTTAGATAAAAGAGGCATTAAAGTTGCAGAATATCTTGTCTGAAAATTTAAAGGCACGACCTCATCAGGGGAAATCAAAGACAGACTGAAAGCTGATCTTCTAGCAGTCATGCAATGTTGGCTCATTCCAATGCAGAGTCTTCTTTCTAGAACTGGCTGCTTAAGAGCTCTGTGCATTCGACAACAATGAGCATATTCGTTAAAAGCTGTTAAATTTGCAAGATGAATAGAAATATACTGTGATTAAGAAGTTTTAAGTAGTACGCTTTAGAAAATAGTGGGCTTCTTCAACCCTTGGTTAGGTAAAATACAGAAAGACTCAGCCGTTGCATTTTTAGAGGGTACAGGTGCCAAAAGCAGTTGTGTCATGAAAATAGAAGCTATTTGCAGTTATTCAGTTTACATTAAGTAGACAAAAGTAGAAATGTTGAGACAGAAATGCTTAAAATTAAGTTTTTATGGAAGATGTGTGTTTAGCTCTTGCTTGAAGGTTATAAGGGTCTCAGCAGATTAGGGTTGTAAACTCAGCACAGAAGAACAATGAGAGTTCAGTTATGGATTGTGAATAAGATAGAATAAGAGAAAACAACACATTTGTTCCTGCTGTTGTGTTGTCTGTCTCAATCAGCTCGAACTCACTCACTCTTGTAAAAAACAACACAGGATTTATGTGTAGTTCATGAGTTTTAAAGTGTTTCTGTGATTCATTTACTCACCGCTGAGTTTTCCTAAATCTGTTCTGATGAACACAGAGAAAGATATTTGGAAGAATGCTTAAGACAGATTGATTCCCATTGTAGGAAAAATTACTTTATCATTGTTTTGTTCTCTTGAACGCAAAATAATACATTTCGAAGAATGTTGGACAGCAAACATTTCTGCGGCACTTTTGACCATTGTATGTTTTCCTATTATGATAGTCAATGGGGAGCAAAATCTGTCTAGTTATTAGCATTCTTCCAAATATCTTTCTCTGTGTTTATCGGAACAAAGAAATTAATACAGTTTCATTTTTGGGTGAAGTATCCATTTAAGTCAACCCCATATAGGGGTTGTAGAGGAAAAACTCACAGAAAAAGACAGGAATGATTCCTGCAGTGGGGCCTGACCGCCTGCGAGGGCGCTAATCAATGGCAGTGCCCTTGTTACACAGAAAGATTTGAGCCGCTTGACCACTGATGAGGAAAGGGCTTAGCGAGACTGGAGGTTCGGGTGACGTGGACGGTGGAGAAGTAGTGGGGGAAGACAGGTTTTCAGCGAGTGACAGTTTTAACTCTTTTCAAAGGTACAGAGTGATTAATGAGGGCCTTTTATGGTGAGCGGGAGCAGGGGTTTGGGTGAGTCACGGGCCTGAGAGTATTGACATCTCCATTATTTACTGAGTGATTGGGGCAGCCGAAGGGCCCCTGATTAGAAAACAATAAATGCTGTTATTGGTGATCTGGGTCTAAGCAGGACACTTCAAATGCATGTCTGAGGTTTTCTAATTACTGTGGCCAACTGCACGCTGGACTGTGATAAAGCAAAAGCAATAGAGTAGTCCCCGGGGGGGGGGGAGTGGGTATAGGGCCTGTGGTCTGCCTAAGTGTGTGTGTGTGTGTAAATGCATTCTGCATTAGAATACAATGAATGATCCTGAAATATATGAAAATCTCTGGAGAGCATATTCACTGGATAGGTTTATTGCATTTACTGTCTTTCTGTTTAACAAGTCTAAATAGTATTTTGACAGTCATTTAGTGTCTGTATCAATAAATCAGCACCAACGGTGCATTTTTATTATTATTTTTTCACACTGATCCTATTCCTTGTGTTTAGATATAATGTACAGCTGCGGCAAAAAATAAAGAGAGCTTTCCTAGTTTAGTTTTAATCAGCATTTCTAGATGTACTGTTGCCATTCCAGTCAAAAATCAAACCTCAGGAGTGACGGTTACATGAAAACTGTGATGAAGTCAAGGTTATCACATATTTAAAATAATAATCTTTTTTAAGGAATAATCATTTTTCAACTTTTCCTAAATACAATTGTTTGGGAATAAGCTAGGTTAATAATAGTCATGATAGTGGAAATCTTATGGTACTGATAGTTTGGGGTGTTCACAAATGTTTTGTATGTCACACCATGACAGTTGCAGTTGAAAACTCTCAAGCTTGATGTAATGTGTCAAGGCTATGACACAGAAAGTAGTGGTGTGCGATGTGTTGCATGAAGAAAGCATTTCTTTCTTATCAAACATTATGTGGTAGGGTTCATTCCAAAGGTGACATTAGGGAGATGGATACATTGGCTACAGTCATTCCACCAGCGGCAGTGGTAATAGTTTTTCTTGATTAAAACCATACGTGACGAAATGGACTGGAGCAAAATAACTGGTGTAATGGTATATGATTTTGAGTACTTAATGGTGATTTGTTTAATTTCATGACCACTAAAAAAATATTCAATTATATTGAAAGGCATTTTTTCTTATGTAGAAGTCCAACAATCAGGTTGTCCCGCCCCGTTATACTGCTGTTGGTTAAGCCATGGGTAAACCAGGCCAAGTCAAATTATCAGAGGTCCATTGTCAAGCCAAACACAGTCAATGAAGTAATTAATGTGGCTTAATTCATTAGAATTTCCAAAGAATTGAAACATTACCCCGAAGTAAAGTGATTTGTAAAGTCACTAGACACTGATGTTAGACTGTGAGCAAAATATATTCTGCTAATAAATATATATCTTAGTCAGTGTGATATCTTCAGTGTGTTTCAGAGATGTCTGAGATTCATTATTAATCTTAAAATATACAAGTTCACATAACCATGACGTCTTTTCAGAATCTGAAAATATTATATTCAGTATTCTAGATGTAACATTTATAGATTTTAAACGATGACATCCATACATTTTATGTGTACCATATGAGAAATAAATGTTACAAAATTTAAATGTAACAAAATTTTAATTTAAAAATAGCTCCCTTAACTAAATTTGCATTTTAATAGTCAAATCATTCAGCTGATAATACATATTTATGAACACTGGACACTGTGCATAGAAACAGAATAATCTCCGAGCAAACCGAGGCATCTTCACACGTTTTTCCACCTGACATTTAGGCTTCGAGAAAAAGCTCACGTTTAATGAGAATCAACCTTCCGATGCGATGAAATATTAAAGTCTAATTTTAAACATTATGATGGCTGCCTTTCTGTCTGATTACAATGAAACGTTTAAATTCTCACAAGAGGCAATATTTCCACATTACAGCTAAGCGGATAACATTATTTACAAACTTTTTAAATGAAACTTTTTATATAGCAGTCAGGCATAATTTCTTGCTTTTGAGAAAGTGAAGTAATTTTCTTTCTCGTGTTATTTTCATTTATATGTGTTATTATTTGTTGTGGGATATTGTGTAATTTAGTTTCTGATGAAATTATTTTGCAACAATGGTTTCATTTACAACAGCTTGATTAACATCTCCATTTTAACTATGAGCAAATGGAGGAGCTTTGACCCCTTTTTTAAGGTAATTGAAGTGTTGTCATATATCATATTTCCAGATGATGATATACTATATTTCACTCACATAATTTAATCAGTAATCACTAAAGATAATAATAAAATATGTTCGACCACAATTTATCTGATCTGCTTTTTTTTACATTTATGTATCTGAATCTGCAATGTCAAATCTGTTGTTGCCTCATTTTCTAGTTAAAAAGGGAAGTGTGTTTCAGCCTGCTGTGTTGAAGTGATGCTTGATAACACCAAAAATATCATTGCATATCACAAGTGACATCACAGATGGCAAGACGTATGGCATCCCATCATCAGCTGCTGACACATTTGCCCAAAGTCACATTTCTTTCAAAATCCTTTATTTATTTATTTGTTTGTGAACCCAGCACAGCAGCTCTTCCTCATGAATAGAGAACTGAATATTCCATGGTCAGGGAGATAATAGAAGAAAAAGCAAATGCGATCCCACTGAACATGAAAAATAGTTGCTTTGAATAAAGTATAGACTGAATGTCAATGAGAGTTGTTTTGAAAGAACTTTAAGGTCAAATGGCTGAAAAAAATCTACGAATCATAATACAAACATTTCTATTAGTAAACAGACACTAAGCTCTTCATTCGGAAATCAAATCTATATCGCCTAATCATAGGATTGTGAGGATGCTGTAAAGTGTGCTTGTGCTTATGTGTGGGCAGATCTTTTGAAACAGGCATCATAGAGGAACTGTATGTTTGACGGGTGGAAAGGCAGGCGATTGAAGCTTTTCCACACTGGATTTATGTCAAGCACAAGCCCTCCGAAATAGCTGTTCTCCACCCTTCCTGGATTTACGTGTCACTTAATGGGCAGAGACAGGCCCGTCCTTGACAAGTACACCTGTCAGCTAGCCGTGAATGACAGGGCCAAGTCACATCCTATCCTCAAATTCCCCTTGTCAAAACAGAAAGAATAACATCGAAATCAAACCTGCAAGCAGGTACTAATCAACTCGCGTACGCCTCACACAGAAACAACAGCGAGCGAGTTTATATAAAGAAGAACTGTGAGTGTGTAGGCGTATGCCGCCCACTGTGTTATAAAGAACTGATATGCAACTGTATCTCTCTAATCTGTACAGGGGGAGGGGCCAATAAATAATACGATGGCTCTTACTGCTAACATCATTGATACTGATGGTGAACTTTGATATAATAATTGAACGTTTGCTGTTACAGCTCACCTTTAGCCATGTAAAAATAGCATGTGACCGAGTAATTTGTGGGTGAGCGACGCCATTACAGAGCCGAGAGGCAGTAGAAGTGAAAAGAGTAAATAGCCCAATCCTTTTTTTAAAGAAAGCTTCAGTGTCAGATGCTTTAGAGAGCTCTGTAAAGTTATCACATCGTGACAGCAACAGCCAGGAGTGTCTCTTCTTTCGACTCTTTAAACAAAATATCTGCGCGGTAAAATTGATGACGCCGTTGAGTTGTTTTCACTTTCTTCTAATATCTTCAAAGGAACGCTGCCTCGCAATGTGGAAAGCTGGGTGTTTATGTGTGTGTGTGTGTACATGCATATACGAATGCGCTAGAGAAAAACATACTGTTGGTTGAAAATATGTAACAATTTTTTTGTCTAAATATACAAAACTCATCTAAACCAGTTAAAAGAACAGCCTTGTTTAAACTGTTATTTTCAGCAAGGAACATAAATCAGACAAACTCGTGAAAGCCAGTCTCGGGCTGATTGCCAAGGGCATGTAGACTAAAGGCTGTCAGAGAGCAGTATCTCTCATTGTCAAGATTAATGAAATTCAGGCAGAGATCAGAGGAACGAGGAGTTACCCTCAACCCCTTATTTGGAATCAGCCTTTCCCACATCAGAAAGAGTGTATTTAACCGTTATCTGCCTTGAAACCATTATGGTGACACACTCATCGATGCTGCACTCCTATCAGCACCCACCAATGTCTTAGATGTCAACAAGACACATTTTTGTGACCTGGCCATTAGAATGATGCCTTCAATATAAATCTACTACTTGCAGGCTATTCAAAATACAGTTCCAGTGTGAAATGAGAGAGACAAAGAAGAGTGTCTGGGAAATATCCAATTGTGTGTGTGTCTAAAGAAGTGTATGGGTGACACATCCTTGGCATCACGCAGCACACAAACTCCTCACAGAACGGCACACCAATTCTGCGGAGGGACAGGATTGACTGTGACACCCGGCAGCCCAGCCCTGCGCTATAAAAAGCCTGCATATGCTCTTCTCTCGGGTGGAGAAAGAAAGCAAGTGAGAGAGAGAGTCAATGAGTGAGAGAGACACCACTGAGTGAGAGGCCGTGTATGTGTGGACCCCACCATCACCACCATTCCATATGGGGAGGCGGACCCTCGCACCACTGATGGACAGGCGGGCCGAGATGGCCCATCTGCGCCTTTTTGCAGGTGTTTCCAATGATTATATTATTAGCTCTATCCGCTCATCTTTGAGTTTTATGGGGTTTTTAGTGTCCGCAGCTTCAGCGTGAGTGGAGAGGAGAGGTAAAATATATCCGCCAACACCGCCATCTGTCTCCAGGAAGATGCACCTCCCGTCTTCGAGGAAACAGGGGCTTTATTCCAGTTTTACGAGGGCATAGCATTTGATTTCATTTTTCATTGCTGTGATTGCGTGTGCGTTTGTGTGCGTGTGGGGGTGGATGCATGCATGTAACCATATGTTGAGCAGGGATAAGCTGGGGAAATGTTTTGACTAGGCTCTGAAACCATTAGCACGGTAATGCTAAATATAATGGCAAATTAATTAATAACATGCTCTTGCTCTTATGATAACAGCCATCAGACACTCAAAGCAGGGATCAACATGCTTCGATCAACAGATTTTTGAGGCCTGTGTGCTGTTTTGCTCTAGGAGATGATTTATTCACCAAATTTTGTTTAGATAATTTAGGCAGTTATAATTTTTTTGCTTAGTTTTTTAGCATCTGGCAGACAGTTTTAGCGACTTGCAGTGCATTTAGTCTATGCGTGTCTATTCAGTATGTGTGTTACTTGGGATGGACCTCACGACAATTGTGCTAGAGGAATTACAGCAAGTTGTCATTTGTCTTGTTATATTTTAGCTTCGGTGTGGTCAATTTATGCCTATAAATATGCAGAAATGTTCTCTTGGCATACCAAGCCACTTCCTAGCGTTTGACCCTGAGATGCTTTTTAAACAATATTGAAGGAGTTCCCATCTTTTCTGTGCTCTTACTCACTGCTCTTTTTCATTATTCATTCAAAGGAAACCATTTCAAAGACATTTTTATAAAATAAGGATGAAAAAGGTTTATATTTGCACAGGATTTTTGTCTGCGAAACTCGTTGACACCTTCACATCAAAGTCTTTGGACCAGAATAGTGTATATAATTTAAAAAGTTTTGCATATATATATTAAACATTTTGGTAACATTTCAGAATAGGGACCAATTCTCTATTTATAAACAGCTAATATGTCAACAATAGGCATGCTAATAAGCAACTAGTTAATACTTATAAAGCACATATTTTGCATTACCATATTCAACGTCCCTAATCCTACCCAATACCTAAACCTAACAACTACCTCACTGAACTATTAATAAGAAACAAATTGGGAGTTTATTGAGGCAAAAGTCGTAGTTAATGGTTTGTAAATAGCGACAATTGGACCTTAAAATAAAGTGTAACCAACATTTAAAATTTCCGTATGAAAAAAAGTGGGATTTTTTCAAATCTTTTAAAACATTTGGCAATAAAGTCAGCATCACACCTCAGCTTTGCATGTTGCTTCCGAATGGTCAGGCCTCTGTTTTTGTACTTTGCGAAAACGCACCATGCGCTCTGCTGAGATGACAACGGCAACAAAAAGCTCATTATTCTGCAAAGCTAGTTGACACAGTGAAGAACGTGTATAATCTGCTGCTAATCTCACCGGATTATAGGAGAAAAGAGCCTCTCCCACTGCAAATTAGACAGAAAGCATCTTTTTGTTCTTTTGTTGCTGCACTTCTCTCTCCTCCTGTCTTTATTCCCATCTCTCCCTTCCTCTTTCTCTATCATATTAGACAGCCGTTGATTTTGTATTCCTCTTTGTCACGGTTGCTTCTCCATGCTGCAGTGGCGGATGTTTGGTAATGGCCATTTAGACTAATCAATCGGTCCCTTTGAAGTCAGAAGATGAAAGACGTGTTTGACAGCTAATGTGTGTCTGTCCCATGATGTGAACTGCATGCCAATGTCAGTGCTTTGAAGGCAAAAGGACGGGCACATCACGTTGAATTTATCCTCCTCAGAAAAGATATACCTCAGCCGAGCACTGCCGCAATAATAAGTGTCAGCTCTCTCTCTCCTTCTCTCTCTCTATGTTTTTCCACCCCTCATTCTCTTTCTCTCTCTGTGTTATATATCTGTCACATACCTATACCTCCTATGCAGCTTGTGCCATCTTCTATTCCACGCTTTCCCGCCAAAATGTGTTCAAGTAAACATTTCACGCTTGCTTATGCTAAGGAGAAGTGGCATCTTCAGGTTAGTGACAGGCTGAGATCTAACGGAGCTTTAGACCGATATTGATGAAGAGAGTTCTCTTTTTTTTTCTCCTCTGTGTTTCTCTTTGTACCCTCCCAAAGCTCTATTCCAAGGCATTCATCCACAATGATGAATAGCTAATTTTAGCCGTAAAACTACACTAGTGAAAATATTTAGATTCTTAACCAACAACCAATTTTCCCCTTTAAATTATTAAATTATAAACATTTAGAAAACTGTTTTTTGAGTCCCTTTGTCAGAAAGGAAGTCACACGTGTTTGGAATGTCAGTTGGAAAAACTTGATGACTGAATTTTCAATTTAAGGTAACCTACCCAGATATTACACAATGAAACATTTTTTTATTTGTGTCACTTAACTTTTTACTGTTTCTTTATCGAGTTTAACATCCTGAATACGAAAACCCCTTAATTGTTTTACTAATGACGGTAGGCTGCTCGCAAAAAAATATATTTTCACACATTTAAACATTTCTGTATAATTACCTATACGCAGAAATGGCAAGGTACTGGCATAACACTGAGCTCAAAACAACAGTTTAACATAACAGTTACTAAAAATAAGAAGTGTACGTTTGATCGTTTTTGTCCTTCATGACCTTTATGTCCTTTATGACTAATACCACACCCAGATCTACATCTCATTTCACCCAGACCATACCACTGTAGCAGCTCGCATAACTGCCTGCCTAGAAGACATCTCAGCTTGGATGAAAGAACATCACCTCCAGCTGAACCCGGCCAAGACAGAAGTACTTGTGTTTCCGGCACACCCCATGGTGCAACACAATCCCACCATCCAATTTGGCAATACCACAATCACTCCTTCCAAAACAGCCAGGAACCTTTGAGTCATTTTTGATAAACAGCTGTCCTACAGTGATCACATTGCAAAGACAACCCGATCATGCCTATATGGCTTATTCAACATTTGAAAGGTTAGAACCTATCTCACTGAGCATGCGGCACAACTCCTTGTCCACAACTCCTCTTTTCATATTTCTCCACCGGCTACCGGTTGAAGCCTGTATCAGATTCAAGTCATTGATGTTTGCCTGCAGGTCTATCACTGGATTTGCTCCAGCATACTCTCACACCCTCCTACACCCCATCAGGAACCCTGCGTTCAGCAAACGAGAGACATCTTGTATTGCCTTCTCATAATGGCAGTAAATCGTTTTCCCGCTCGTTCTCCTTCATAACTCCTTCCTGGTGGAATATTCTTCCTAACTCGGTCCGGTCAACCACATCTCTCACAACCTTCAAGAAGCTACTTAAAACCCATCTCTTCTGTGAATACTTGACAGACAAATAAAGCAGTTAAAATAAAAAATATTTAATATACACTTACCCTCTCTCTTTCTGTTAACAGGTAGTGGTCTAGCTTTTGTTGAAATGGTAATTTTTTATTAACACTGATTGTATTATTGCTCCTGTATGACATATCGCTTATTGCTCCCTGAATTCTTGTAAGTCTCTTTGGATAAAAGCGTCTGCTAAATGACTTAATGTTAATGCAATACTGTCCTCAAAGTTCCAGACAAAGTCACCCATCGTCGCTTTATCCCTCTCTACCTGTGCCACAGAAATTTGCAAACTGGAAAATAATTTGTAATATTTGTGAAATTGTCATCCTGTCCTCAAAGTAAAAAAAAGACTCAAAAGGTTGTTTGTGCAAGTAGCTTATTACGACATCATTAACGTTTTAAATTGAAGAGCCTCGATTGTTGTGAAAACAAGCCCATGCCGTTTTGTGGAGCTTGTTGGATAAATGTCTTTGTTCTGCTAAACACAAAGGAAGATATTTGAAAGAATGTCAGTATCCAAACAGATCTCATCCCCCATTGACTCCCATAGTGTTTATTTTCCCTAATATGGCAGTAAATGGGGAATGAGATCTGACCTTTTTCTAAATATCTTTTTAGGGTGAACTATCACTTTAAGCACAGCTGTTGAGCATTACCACGAGAGACAGTTAGAGGACGCAATGCACAGCGCTGAGAGGGGGGCAGCACACACCCTGCTCTCTCTCAGAAACACATTATTAGCCGTAACTATGCGCAGACCGCACACACACCATGGTGGTCCCTGAACCCTGCGCAGGAATTCTGGGAAAGCGGAGGCCTCCTCCTGCAGAGAAACATGAGTGCTGAAGTATGTTAAAGGAAGTGATCTGTGGCTCTCCTACATACTCGCCCAGCTGGGTGCCTGTAAGGTTTTTATGACATCTTGCAGAGCCTGGGTGCTTCTTTAGCACAACTCTGCACATCACCATTGCCTCTCGGTTTGTTTTTCTCTCCATCTGTCTCTCCTTTTATTCCCTTCTTTAATGTTCCTACAGTAATATCTGCACACCTCAGTATAACACGCTTGCATAACCCAAACCACATGTAGAGAAAGAAAACGTGTGTAAGTAGGAGAGAGAGAGAGAGAGATAGAGAGAGAGAGAGAGAGAGAGAGAGAAAGACATGCAATTACAAGACATGCCTGGGATCTCACAGAATATTATTTTTTGTATTTGTTTACACATGGGTCTAATAATAAAATCACAACATCTATGCTTTCTTGGAATAATTTCTGTAAATTATAAACTATATAGACAATTTCATCAGAGGCATGCACCTGGTCCAAAGTAAACTTTGTATCTATTTTCTGATGACAGGTTTAAACAAATAAAAAATGTAAATCAAATGTATTAGTTGCTGGAAATGGATGTGACTGTTCTATTAGTGCGGTAACATAAAAATGTGACAATCTTATGGAGCACATTAAATTTTTCCCCAATGCCAAACTATTGTGTTGTTTAAAAATGTACTATAAAGGCTGGTTATAAAAATATTTTAATAACACAATTTCTATTTAGAAATAAGTAATGTCTTAATGTCTCCTCAAAAGCTAATGAATCCATAAAACTTGCTAATAGTCTTTCAAAACTATTTCTGATATTTAAAGTCACAATAGCATGCGCTGTATTTTAATTTGTGCCTTCCAATAATCCCAAAGTCATTCACACAGAAGAACTGTGAGTGTAGTTAAGATGAGAAGTCCTATTCCTCTCTCTTTCTTAAGCACAGATTCATTCCCAAAACATTTCATCCCTCTTTTACTTTCTTCCATAAGCTCCTCTGAAAATATCCTTGCACTAGTAACATCACAAAGGCGTACTTATCTCGGTATTACCTATTAAAGGTTTAGATCCCTGCGTCTTTGATAAACACTCTCAATAAGGGTTTATCTCCACAGCCTTATCAAGCTCTTGACGGTTCTTCTACCCTCACTAGAGTCATTTGCTTAATTAAAGTGTCATTTCAGAAAGGAAATATGGGGCTCGTCATTCACTGCGAAATACAAAGAACTTTACAAGGCTGCATGAGTGTACGCATGCACGTATACGCGCATAAGTGTGTGTTTTTAATATTTTCACGATATTATTATTTTCTGCCTGGCTTAGCATAAGCCGTCTTAGTTTGTTGTGGCCGGTGAGCTTTAAGATGTGCAGGGACATTTCGGAGATCTCTAAGGAGACGAGAGGAGAAGAAGAGCAGGAGGAGCAGAGGAGATGAGACGCACAATAAATAAAACGGTTGCTTTCTAAACGAGGCCCACAGAGGATTGGCTTTTAACGCCCGCAGCCGCCGTCAGCACTTTGGGCGATTTGCGTGTGATTTCATTAAGGGTGAAAATAACACTACAATGAAGATGAAAATAGACTATGGAAAGTGTAGCGGGAAAGAAAGATACACTTAGACTAAGACCTAAACAAAAGCTGCAAATCTACCAAACTGTTTCTACAAAACATTGTGTTTTACAATTTGTTGCGGGCATAAGAATTAAATTCAGCCATACAACAACAATTACCTGAACCATGTAAATTATAAGGCAGATCTAAAATCCAATAAAGTATTGTTACACATGCAGACTCACCTGTATTTCATAATGTATGCCCATGACTGCCATCAATTTAGTAAGGATGAGAACTAATTCTAATTCTTAAAGTTATTTAAAATATGAATAGATTTTAAAACCTGCAGCCATTTGGAATGTTCGCCATGTTTTTTACATTCCCATCTCCTGCTTTGTTCTTTGTTTTTCCTTTTTTTTATGAGACCAAACACCGGTTTCATTGCACCTAAGCATCTTCTGGCCTTGTGACAAGGTGTGAGACGAAGAGATTTATGCACGAGGGCACACAGATGCAGGGAAAAAGATACGCCAGATCAAATGGAGAGGCATGATAACACATGAAATACGACTCCCCGGTCTCGTAAATTAACAGTGGAGAGAAGGTTGTCATTATTCGGCTGCATTTAAGACTATGGTATGGAACCCAGATGGTAGGGGAGAGATAGTTGGGCTGAAGTTTGAGTAATTGATGACTTAAAAATAAACCGGAGGGCTCATCTTGGGAGGGAAGGAAGAAGAATTACCCAACACAACAAACATGTAGCATTGGGGTCAAGAGCGTAGCATGAGCTCCCTGACTCTCTCTCTCTCTCTCTCTCTTCAGACAAGAAAGCATTAAAGATTAAAACAAGGACAGAAAAATAAGAGTTTCGGAAAGTAGGAAAAGTTCTGAAACTTTCCTCGGTCTGATGCAATCACATCCACAAAATACCTCATTGTTCTTGGCATAGGTTTGTATGGATTTATGAGGGTTTAGCAGTTTAGATATTAATTAAGACCAAATTGCATTTCGTAGTATTTACACACAATGGAAGGTACTGTTTGTACATCTGTCATTCAATGAGGGAGAAATTGACTTCGCAAAGGTATTCTGTGATTCTTTCAGTTAACACAGAAACAAAACCTTTTACATTTATTTTTAAACTGACACTGTAATCACACACACACACACACACACACACACACACACACACACATTATTTATATTTGTCTTTTAATATAAATGTATGTGTGTGTGTATGGGGAGACTCATGTTGCAACACTACTGTTTATGTGAAAACGTATAACATCCCCCTAAACATACTGACGTTTTTTCAAAATATGTTTTTTATTAATTTATTAAAGCGCTATAAAATAAACGCAATGGAAAAAAAGAACAAGTTGTATAAATGTGAATTGGTTTTAAAGCATGAGAACTTAAAAATCATATAAAAAATTATTAAAATGTGGTGCTTAGCCTGAGGAACACATTTCACTAACCATTTGCTGATAAAGAAGATATCCAGTTAGCAAATGATGTAATGTGTAAATATTTCCAGTTGCAGTCGGTGTTGATGAATTCAAAGCAGGAGTCCCCACACCTGAAATAAAGTGGGAACTAGGAAATGTAAGCAGCAAAAAAGACATGCAACATGCAGTTCCTACTAACATATAAACTGTCCATCATTTCCTTTTGATTAAATCTCTGTTGGATTGGTGTTTTAAAGCCCTGACATGTTATTAATAAACCAGCCTCTAATAGAAATATCATTCCCTTATTTTTCAATCAAGCACAACATCGTGCTAAATCTGCAATGCGTGACTTTAATTAAAGATTGATGGGATGACCATTCGTCAAAGGCACCGTTGATCCAGTAATTAAAATGACAAAAAAAGATTTATTTATAGAAATTATGTTTAACTCTTCTCACTTCACTGTCAGCGGGCCATGCGCTCTCTTTTAATGAGAGGAGTCAGGAAATGTCATTTTCTCTCTCTTTCCTTTTCTCTTTTTCCTCACAGACAGAACTAGAACATCAAGTGGTTCTTGGTGTTCTACGTGAGATGCACAGGCTGTTTCGGCATAAAGTCTCTTTCTAGAGGGCATGCCACAGTTTTCATTGCTCAATCAAACTTTTCAAATAAGTGAAACTTTGGCTTTCATTGACCTTAGTTCAGCAGTAATCATAAAATAGAAGAAAGGAATACAAACAAAATAGCTTTGCATTTTTATTTTGGTGAGTAATTACATAGTCTCTTGGAGTTTGACAAGGCCTCTAATGAGTTCTCCCAGGACCTCTTTTATTTGTTTGTTTGTTATTTTTAAGCTTGATTAAGTCCCATGTATTTAGCTAGCACAATTAAACCAAGGGGGATACAATATAAGCTTAACTTGGTATGTTTCATTCACTTTTGTTTTAAACACAGGTTTAGCCCGGTGTTTAATTGTGGTATTCTTAATGGTTACTTATGTAAGAATAGCTAACCTCAAGTTTTAATACTTATTTTTATAGCATGAATTACTTAAGCATGTGTACATTGTTGTTGGAAAATGCAACTCGACAAACTGTTATTGCACGTTGCAGTATAATTCACAATATACTAAGTGCGTCAGACCCCTTTAAAGCTTTACACCTACATTGTAAAAGATTTATGTGATAAGGTTTTCGAAATTGCAGGGAAAGTAAAGACACTGAAATGGTTTCCAAATGGTTTCTGACAAGTTACGTGATTGAGAAGTCTTTTGATGGTATTCAAACCGCCATGGCCCGATGGCAGTGAAAGGCACGGCGTGGTTCTTTTGTTCCATGAATCAAACGCACGTTTACGTGGACAGCCACATTCTGACTAAAGACATTTTAAAACTATGAATAAACTATCATTAACTCTCACTTGTGCCACAGACAATGAATCAGTTCAGCTGAGTTCCAGCCACAGTGAATTAATGATACAGATCCACCATCTGTAAATTCCCCACAGACTCTGTAAAACAGGCAGCCATCATTGAACCTCTTTCCTACTGTTCGATGGCAAACTTCCCATTCCCCTGCTCAGTGTTTTAAAAGATTTCTGCAACAAATAAGTTTGGTTCTGTGTTGTGAGTCAAAGCAGAAAAGTAAAATAGCACAAAAGATGCATTAAATGATAATAATGACTGATGATATTTCATATTTTTTACCTTAAAATTACTTCAATAGCACGATGGTCAGATTTGTGAGGCTGACAGAATTATTAAAACAGAAAGGCTTGAATGATTTCCTTACGTTTATCGGTCAGTACATCACACCCTCTCTAGCCTTTAATATACTGTATAAATGTAACAGATTCCGCCGATGTCTGTTTTATTATTTTCTGCTATTAAAGCCCTCGGCCCGCAGATCCCGAGTTAATTTCAAGACAGAGTTGGCAACAAGGAGTGGGGAAAAAGCCACGGAAATATTTATAAAGTATTTCTTAACTTTTAGGTTTTTCCTCCTGAAATCGGGATGATACAGCCGTGCAGAATCCCGTGCTGACCAGCGAGGAAATGGAATCGGTTGCTTCCTCCTGCCTGATAAAAACATAATACGTCTTATGATGAATGTTGTTATAAAGCACACCTACGATAAGATTCAAGTATTCATAGTTTCCATCATGTTAATGCTGGAAGATAAACCGAGCTAGTCCCGCTACTGTCCACCTCAGTGCCTCTCCGAGGCCTGCGCTCTGTGCCCTTTTTCTATGTTGTCATACCTAACGGATGGTCCTGCTTCTGGGTGTACGTAGATGTCAGGACTGTGCCTACACTGGACCAGTCTGGCTGAGATAATAAACTATGTGCGGGAAATGTTGGGCGGCTAGTGGATATCAGCAGTGAGAGTGCGTTGTTCCTTACAAAAGTGTGTGTTACTGTTGTTACAGTTGACCCAAGTACGGTTTGCAACCTCAAGTGTTTTATACTTATATGTATATACTGTATAAATGCATCCAATCAGAAGACATGAAACAGCTTTGGGTTTAATCGTACAGAAGCATTAGACTAGGTATAAGCTTCCTGTTTCCTCACTCATTTACAACTGCTCTTTCTTTTTGCTTTTACGGGTCCCTGGAAGTGACACAAGCAGCTGTGCACCATAAACAAAATTCCCTTTTACCCCTTCACCAAATCTCCACGGTCTCCGCAACACCACCCTCCATCCATTCAAACTGCAGCAAACAAGCCAGCCCAAATGCTGGCAGCTGCAGATGTGAGACTGTGTCACCTGTGCCTCGTAATGCCCCCTCATACCCCCCCAGCACGCTCTCATCAACCCCCCTTGTGTGCCCCTCAGACTCGGCTGGCGTCTGGCGTGGTAAGAGGGATGACTCTCTCGGCACATCCCTTCCTCTGCTCAGCCAGTCTCCCCATCAGCCCCTTCCCATAATTCCCGGCCTACTGGCATCATGGGTCCAATTAGGATGACACATCCTATCAGGGAGCTTGTTTTGCATAGTCGAATACAAATGACTGTGGAAGTGAAATGTTTTCATAAACTTGGTACAATGAAGACAAAGCCGGCTGTTAGTTTCTGCCCAGGCTGTCATGAAGAAAATGAACATGTCAAACAATGTTTCTGTGCAAGAGATTTGGGCTTCTTTATTTTTACTCACGTCGTTTTTTCGTGTGCTCTGTTGACTAGGGATCGTCATCCCTGTCAAGTAATAAACCTATATGTATATATGTTTGCTTTTGCTTTTTATTGTATTTATTGGCGACTGAATGCTTAAGCTTAAAACTATTTTGCAGAAATGACACCATAATGCCTGCATCAGTCATCATTATAACAAGATAAATAATTTAATTGCTTCTTCCTCCCCCCCCCCCAAAAAAGAATCTATATTCCCCACCCGTTTGAACAATTTTTGGCTTTTATTTGTCCTCTAAAACTGTCTTTAGCTAAATGATACTGACCCTTCGAATCTTTTAACAACGCAATCAATAAAGCATGTTTATGCAAAGCTTGCAGAACCATCAGTTTGGGACTTTTGAAAAAATATGACCCTTGCTACAGCTTGCTAAGTGCAGACCGCTAGCACTAAATCTTGAGAGTTAAAGTTTTACTGGGGCGTTATGGGTAAAAATGCCTTGTCAGCCATCTGCCACATTCTCTCCCGACGTCCATATTTCCAGAGCCGCTCAACTCCTGAGAGGGACTTGTACCGTCACTGTGGGGCCGAACTCCACCATAACAGCTCAGCAATAGCTGCACATGTCCCAAACAGCAACGCACTCAATTAAAAGAACTTATGACAGAGCTATAGATGCTGCTGTTCTCTCTTCGTTTTTAAAGCTTTAATGAATAGTGAAACAATCCTGTCAGCAGGACAACCGGGCATAATGTATTATAAAACATTTATATGAAAAATATAATTGCAATTGTATCATCTCATGACAGGGCTGCTTCCACACACTACGGTAAATGGTAATGATGACTGAATAATAAGGACTGTAGTCCCTTGATCCAAAAAGGTTACCCAGTCCGCTGTGCAAAATTAGCTGCCTCCCTCATGTCCTTTTAAATTCTAAAATGGCAAACATGGAAAAGAGTGCATTTCAAAAGAACCTCTTATGCCTGGTTCTCATGTTAGGGGTGATTCTTTTCTGAATACTCTTATGGAAAATTCTGACTCGCATTACATCTTATTCACGTTCGCGCGCCGTCTTCTTTCTCCAACCATCTAACCAGTTCTTTGTTTCTTCTTTGTTTCATGAATAGCTGCTGGACTCCTTCCAGCTCTGCTAGACATGTCTTATCTCCTTAAGCTTCTTGAGTGCTGATCAAAACAATTTGTTACATTTGATGTGCATGGGTTTCTTTCCAAACAGACTTAAGTAAATAATGCTCGACTTCATGGATATATAGAACAGCTTTTAATTGGAGCTTGTAAATATATGACAAGTACAACGTTTTTATTCATTTTCTTTTCAATTTTGGGTCAAGTTAATTTGACTCACCAAAAAGTTTGTCGCCCCCTACAGGAGAAAGAAATTGAGGTGGTAGCACAGTTTAGTTGCCCACATTACAATAAACTATTAGAATTGAGATTCTGGACATTCATTGTATTCATTAAAGCTGATAAGTTTTCTACACTACGACTGATACCAAGGGTAAAAAAAATTCTACTGCTGCTAATAATAAATTACATTACTTTGTAAATAAATAAATACATTGACAAAATAATAAAATATATGATAAAGAATTTAACGAATTTAAGTTAATAGCAGAAATTCAGAGTCTCTATTATGTTCTAATCACAACTTGAGTTTGTGAAAAAATTGTTAAACCTTTTTAACAAAACATGACTTGAGTGGTTTTAAAAACATAATCTGTACTTTTAATCTGTAATTTTCCAGGGTAAAATCAAATATATATATTAAATAAATAAATTCTAGCCAGATTTTTAGTCCCTGTTGTATATATATATATAGTATTATTTGTTTTTGCCAGCTATAATTTAATTGATATTTTATATATAATATATGTATATATATTTTTTTTGTTGCCTAAAAGCAACACCATCCAGTTGGCATATCCACACACAGACCTCTACTCAGCCTGTGCTGTAAAGTTCAGTTAACAATAGACATCATGTTTATTCAAGGATTCAAAGTGTTTATTGTCGTATGCCCAGTGAGGAAACAAGTTTCCCTGAGCAATGAAATTCTTACTTTGCTGTCCACAATGAATGCAAAGACATTGCAAAGATACACACACACTCACATACAATCGTACAATGTAAGAAACATAATATAAGAACTATGCTGAAACATAACAGTAAAACCTAAACATAGACTATGTATATGATATGTATATATGTGAATGTACAGTATTAACTTGTGTGCAAAAAACAATAGTGCAGTATCATGTGCAAATTGAGAGCAACTACATGATAACAATAGCAGCAGTAATAGTAACAGATGTGCAAATTGAGATGAGGCTACATGAGTAATATTAGCAAATATACAATAGACGTAATAACAGCAATAACAAATGTTCAAAGGAGATGAAACAACTGGACCGATTGTTCTCTGAGATAAGTAAGTCCACTAGTTTATCACCGCTGTAGATTATTTGATTTAGTGTATTTAGATGAAATCTGAGTGGGGAGGTGATTTGTAAGAAAAGTGCCATGTTTGAAGTGTCCAGGCCTACAGTACCAGCACCAACTCAGCCAACAAAACAAGTACGCCTCCTGTTAGGGCCGGTAAGAATTAGTGAGCCAAGCACTTGTAAATCACAGTGCCCGTGGCTCTCTTTCCTGTGCCTCTGAGTGCGAAAGACAAAACATGGAGTTCACTTTGGGGTTGGTGGAGAAAAAAGGGTAGAGGGTCTAGTGGTGGGGGTTCGGTCTTGAATACAGCATCATCATCTGGGGGAAATGCAGGAAGGTGATTTAGCGGAAGAACATTGTGTCAACACTGGAGTGAGAATAACACCAAACAGAGCTGCGACTGGAACTGATAGCGTATGAAAGCGGTGTGATTTTTTTTAGCGCTCACAGCTGGGTCTGTAAGCGTTTTAGCTGTAAAAATGTTAAATCGACACTTATAATGAATTCCAGCACAAACATTGTGACATCATAAAGCACAACATGCCATTTTCATTTATCAGAGTGAAGTTGCTGTTGGTGTTTTTAGATTAGTGGATCATCACTCAAGATATTGAACAGAATGAGCAAGTGGGGTATGTTTGTATGTTATGAAACTGTGGCAAGAGGGATGGTCCTTTAAATATGTTTTCACTAGAAAGAGGTCACAATGGTCTAGCTGTTCAACAACCAAGTAGTCGATTGGTGAGGTTAAGGGCCTAATTTTTCAGGGATTGTCCTATACTATTACCCTGCAAGTCGTCCAGGAAACCCACGATTTTAAAAACATTTTGCACATCTCAGTTGTCACAGAATGGTTTGGGGGAGTGTGTATTGACAATGGCAGCTTATCAGTCCAATTTATTCCACAAATTCAAAGGGGCCTCAAACACTGTTATTTATATAGATTTCAGTGTGAGACAGAATAAACCACAGTGATAAATGTGTATCAAAAACATTATCTAATGATGTCTTGTGGTTCAAACATTGCTGGATTTATTAAGTTTGTGGCTCTATTGCGAATGACGTGGAGAAAGAATAACAGACTGAAGGCCCAAACTTATTTGAATGATCTGTTTCATCTTGTGTCACTGTGTTTAAATCTACTCCATATATTAGTTATGGATCTTATTCTTTACATCGATTTTCACATCCAACAGACTTGTCTGCTATTGAAAAGCCATTAGTTTGACACAAGTGCAAATGTTCATGCATGATAAAGTTTTCTTTAAGAAGTAATGTTAGATGAAAAACACAAACTCATGGCGGATGACAGATACCTGGATGCTGTTCAACAAGCAAATGTTTCTCCATGTTGTGGTTTTGAACAGCAAATATACCCTATTTAATAGATGGCTAGCCAATGGGCTATTATTGAATCTATGTGAAACGAGTAACATAAAATGCACATTTTGGTCAGCGTGCGATGCCGAACCCCCAGCTTGCGGAAGAAGCAAATTCTGATCTAAAGCTTGTGCAGCTGAGATCATATTTGCTACTCGCTTACAGCCTAAAACCACATTTCCTTGGATTTAGCCAATATCATGGTTAGTAATGAAATTCCTCAGGGAAAACAGATTGCTGCTGTCACATAATCAATAGACATACAGGAATAAATGTCAAATGCATGTTCCCTCACTGGTCATGAAGCATAGTCACTAGCCAGCATGCTTATGTCCTGCAGTGCCGTTCCCAGCATGCACTTGGCTCAAGATCTCATGGTTCCAGTTATTGTAGACTCCTGCACATGATTCCAATTTGTGAATGTTTGTTTAGCTTGAGTCTTAAGCAGGTTTTTGCGGCTGTGGAGGTGAAAGGTGTTCTTGTGTTGTGTCAGTCTCAACGCTCTCAGAACTCGTCTTCTGCGTGACTGTGGCTGACAGAGAACTCTCGTGAGAATCCAGTCTCTCAGGTGGGGGCAAAACACGTTGTCACTGCTCCTTGTCGTGTATCCGATAATTAAAAATGTGATTTATTGGCAGGCGTCAACAATCACAGAGGGCCTCTCTTCTCCTCTCAGCTTTATGATGTTCATCCTTCCTGAGGCGAAATTTACTTGAGGAGAAAAACAAGGGTGCAGGGGGAAAAAAAGAGACCTTTGGTTTCTTACTCTCTGTCACCTCATCTAATTCAGCCCCCCCCAGGCTTGTCTGTCACTCAGCTGCCGTGGCAACAGGAGCAGACGTGGAGCAGAGGCACTGACCAGCCTTGCTTTGGTGCAGTTTATTCTAATATTTATCGCCACTCAGAAAATGAGCGTAATGCAGGCGTGCAAAGGCAGCAGCACTGAGCAATGTCAGTTTTAACAAAGACCCAAGGGAATGCGGACACAGCAGGAAAAAACATTTTGTTTGATATTATTACACGACAGTGCCATAAAGCATGTTTGATTTTTCTACATTTTGACTCTGCTAGCTTGTAGAACTGGAAGTGTAGCATGTGTGATCTCAATGGGCTTGAACATCTGTAACGTGACAATTGGTAATGTGAATTGCACATCATCAGGAAAACTACAGAAACCTGTCAATGTTTTGTCAGATAAAAAAAATCATTAGATCACTATACTGTTTGAGCGATTACCCATTAGATGAAATAACAATATAACAACACAAATGGCTTTTATTTTAAGAATATATACATATGTATACATATATGTGTGTATATATGAAGAGTTTATTCCCAAAAATATGTCCTTATGTCCTATTTACAGTAAAATGACAAGCAAAACATTACAAAAAAAGCATTAGTATTATTAAACTCTAATTAATTAAAAAATTACAAAACTCTAAATAAAATAAAATTATTAATAAACATATTTGTGGTTAAACATGTTGTTTACTCTACCTGGACACCTGTGTGAATCCGAGAGGATCAGACTAAAAAATAACCTTGGGACCAATCAGTCAAATTTAATATCAAAAATAGTTTAGAAGGTGAAGTTATTTCATTTGTTTCAGGCGCAATTTATATTTAATAATTTAATTTAAAGTATTAAAGTAGCACTATTTCTATATTCATTTTATTCATTTATTTTGACATTTTTGTAGAGATTGTATTTTGTGGGTTTTAAGGACTGTGCAGCTCAAAAAGTAGCACTCAGAAGAGAAAGTATGTGAGACATACACATACAGTACACGGACACTTTCAAAACTTAAAGAGGGCCGTGGATGTACACTGTATCAAGTGTATCCCACAGTCAGGCAGACAGACAGGTAGATGGCTGGTTGCTGTTGCTCTATCAGGTGCTTTCTCTCTCTGGGAGGCCTGAGACAGGCCTGTGCTACGCCGGCTGTCATCTCATCAGGGTGCACAGGTCCGGCTGGCTGACGGGCTCCAGCTCTGAGGCCTGGGCTGATGACACCTTCCTGTTCCACTGTGACAGGCCCAGTCCGACAGGCGTCAAAAAACACTCATCCCTTCTCAGCGTTCACAATGTCTAATACACACACACACGCGTGCGTGCACGGACACGAGCGCACCTACACATTCACAACCTCATACCTGCTTTGACATGAAAGAACACACACATATTCCTGGCTTACACAAACACACACCCACACACACTCCCTGATTTACACTCACTGCCTACCCATTTAGACAACCCACCCTTCCACGCTGTCGAAACATGATGAACTGAGACGGAAAACGTGATGACAAACATACAAACATACCCAGACCCACCTAAAAAAATACAAATAAACAAAGTTGCCGTAAAACTCATCAGGACTGGAGAGATCCAGAGAGTAATGGCTTGAGTTATTATAGGCATAGGTGAGTGCTAGTAGCCGTCTTTGCAAGTTGTCAGTAAAGAATGCCCAGAACGCAGGCACTTCTGCCAGACCTCTGAAGGTCGGACAAGCTTATGTTTGGCTGAGGAACTTTGGCTGAGTACACACCAGCTGTCTCTTTAACCATCACTCAAACAGTGCAACACTGTTCGTGTGTGTGTGTGTGTGTCGCTTGTGCGTCTTTATTGTCGTTCAAATGATGCCAGTGTGTGTCCCGTGCTTGCTGCGCCACACACACTTACCCGTTTCGTGGGCTACCAGATTGACTGCTTGAGGCCTAAAGAGAGAAAGAGAGTGAGAAAAAGGAGTCGAGCGGGTGTGCACTAAGCTCTAGCATCACACTCTACTCTCTCTCCCTTCCATCCAGTCACCAGAAGATGAGCTTGATTTGTTTTGGGAACTATCCAATAGACAGATAGAAAAGGAGATAGCGTGCACAGAAAGAGATTCAAGAGACTAAGAAATAGAGAAGGAAATGAGTGAAATACAGAGCATGGGAATGAGAATGTGGCACCCCACGGCGTCGAGCAGAATGGGCCTCACCAGATATGAAGAGATTAGCCAGCCGCTACTTCAGCCCAGACCTGTTTTTATGGCCGCTAAAGCCTCTGGTGAAAGTTAAAGCTACTCTCAACAAACTCCTCAAGCCCCTTCCCACTCCTGCTCACAAACACAGAAGCGGCTAGGAGAGGGTAAAAGGGGTAGTCACACTTGGTGTCGGTGCATTATCGTTTGTAATATCATAGCAAGTACAACTGGCTTAAACACAGTTAAAAAGCTAAGGACCTTGGCCTCAGTTCCCTTCAACATTATGTTGCATAATTCAGTGTTTCATTTGATCATATGCCTTGTTTTTAAATACATACATTTTTTAATTGGTAACATTGCACTTCATTTAACTAAGTTATTATTTATGCATCTTGGCTAATTGACTTTTAGAGAATTGCTAACAGAACGTTTCTGCTAGCTTTCTGAAGTTTTGTTGATCAGAATGTCAAAATCTGTGTGTGGAAACCAAAAGCATGTATCAGATTAGGATCTTTTATACTTAGACTTTGGTTAAGCGTGATAGACTTTTTTAGTGTATTTATTTGTTGCTGTTTATTGATGTCAGTATTTGTGTTGTTTATCGAGTGGTGATTATGACATTATAACTTCATCTGCTCATGAGATCTGTGTTCAAGATAAAAACTAATTGCATAAAGAGTTGAAAATAAGAACACGTGACGGGAAAAGAAACAATTCATAAGACAATAATGTGCAAACTGAATCATGTTTTTATTCCAGAATATTTGATCGATTTTCTTGCATTGTAAAAATCTAAACAGTTCCCAACAAGACAAACATTAAAATAAACAGCACAATCTCACGGCTAAAACGTAACTATTTTACGATGTGGCTAATTCTTATGAATTTGTACAATCTCATTCGTAATTCACAACGTACGCTGTAAAAAATGACATGGATATTAACTTAAAAAAATGTATGGTACCAATATTACACAAAATATTTGTACGTTTTTTAAAAAGCTTATTTTTAATTCAATATTAAGTCAAATGACCTAAATTATTTAAGCACATGTCACATAAACTTAAGAATCAAGAAGAAATACAAATTTGAGCAGTTAAGTTAACTTTTTTAACTTCAGTTAAACATTTATTATTGTTTACAACATATATGATGTACAAGTAAGCTAAGAGTATTATCAGTACTGGCATTTGCACCATTACTGTTCACTGAGTGAAAAAATCCAACATCATGAGCTCTCCCATAACCTAAGCACAAGCACCACTCTTCTAAACGATAAAATACTAAAAGAATATCTTCTAAATCAATCTAAGACAACTGAACAATAAACATTGTATCTTTCATTTTATTATAAAGCACATCAAATTCACAAAAATGACTCCGCCAAAACTGTCACATGCAAAGCATGCTGGGAACTCTAAATTCACTGCTCAGTTAAAATAACTAAAATAATGAATGTAGTCCCACCACAAAATAATTAAGTTAAGATCCTATATACTGTACAAGTTTAGTGGTTCAACATGATAAAATTAAGTTGAATTCACGCAATAATTTGTGCATTTAGAATTCCGAGATTTAAATTTTAACTTATATTATTCGTTAAAAAAGCAAGAACGCAATTGTATTAAGTAAAGTTTACTCAATTAATTTCACGAAATTTACAACAACACTTTTTTTTTACAAAAGTTTTTACACAAATTTATACAAAAAAGCCCCCTAGAAAAATAGTTACAAATTCCCTTGAGATCAGGTGGGAATACAACAACAATACAATTTTATGAATTTTTGTATTGTATAAATAGAACCTAAATGCTATTCTTTGTTGAAGTATTCTTGCTCTGACAAACAGGCCGATTTTAATTTTGCCACTTTCTGGAGGCACACGATATTAATTCCGTCTGGTGTGTGCGCGTGTGTGTTTATTTCCATGTATGTGTGTTTGTGATGGGCTAATTCAGTGCCTCAAAAGAGTGCCAGCACTCATTCTGCTCTGGCTTGTTCTCTTTTAATCGCTTCTTCTTTCTTTTTTAATTTTACACCAGAGATGCTCAAACAGTCTCCTCAGCATTTTACCTTCCTCCTCACCCTCATCATTCCTACCTGCTTAATTCCCTTCTAACAGGCCGAGCCAGAGTCATTAGCTGATTAAGGCCCTTAATTGGGCTCAGAAGAAAAAGGTGAAGACAGGGTTGATGATTAGGACAAAGACAAGAATTTAGTTTTTGGTTAATTTTGATGGGAATGAGGATCTAACGTTTTAGATTTGAACGCAGCACAAATTACTATTGCCAAAAACATTAGGGTAATATTTGACAAATTTTCACAATAATTTCAGTAACTCTAATAATAACTTTTACTATACTTTGAAAACTTGGAAAAAGAATTCAGATTATGTAAACCCAGAATAAATGGGCACTTCTTTAATACTGTTTAAAAAGCACAGCGGGTTGCTCGGGTGAGACCTTCAAATGCTGCAAGAAGCTACTGGGCACAGGGTGACTACTCTGAAGATGGTAAAATATAATTTAGATTTATTTAGAATTTCTTTAGTCACACCATAATTCCATTAGTTACATTTTATTGTGAGGAGTGGAAAACGATTTATCCATTGTATATCTAGTCATGTGTCATGGCAATTGTCTCTCTTGTTTTCCGAGGCATTATTTGTACCCCATTATTTGTTGTCATGTAAATGCCGAAAGTGAACTCAAATCACGTTAACTGTGATCCCTGCCTGACCTTGTGGTTTTAGTAAAGCACTGATGACTGCTCCCTGGGCCGCCTGTCATTTAGGAGGTGACTGCTTCTTTTTAGTGTATTGGGCTGTGGGTTGAATGACAATAGAAAACTAATTCTCTCCTCCTCCTGACTGAGTGCATGTCTGGGTCATGTGAGACTGGGTGGAGTCACGGTTCAGGAAGGGGTCAAAGCTTTTTTAATGCGTTATTTACATGTGAATTAGGTCATGAGGTTATACATGGGCGGTCCTTTGTGTGTGATGTAATGATTGAGCCATGATATGGTTACATTGTTACTAGATACTGTAGCTGTTATGTATGTGCACAGTTTCTATTATATATAATTAACCGTGCTGTGTTTCTTAATTAATTCCTTCCATCGTTGTCGCATATAAAAACTCATTAAAATTAAATAATAAAACAAAGCTGCTGAGACAAGTGTCTTTCTTGACAGCCAAGAGTGGCTTCATGATTCCTGAGACAGACAGAGAGAGAGAGAGAGAGAGAGAGAGAGAGAGAGAGAGAGAGAGAGAGAGAAAACAGTGATAGAGAGATGTGAGGTGATGAGGGCGTTTGGGGGATAAATCGCTCATTATGGAGAGAAAGACATTTGTGGATTTGGGCAACGGGCATGTGCGCTATTACTGAATAATGTGGACAAAAAAGCCCTACGTGATCAATGAAGAGAAGATGAGTGAACTCTGCCAGCTGCTGGAATATCACACACACAACAACAACACATTTGAAAATAATACACATAAATCTTTGTGTATATCAACATGTGCTACACAGAAATTCTTTCATGCGTGCACACACACACATAACGAATGCACACACACACGCGGAATGAACAGAGACAGAGCATGACATTTAAAAGGAAAAAGCTGACATTGACTCCATCACTGTCACGGTGGCTGCCATAAAGCAGCGGCAAATATTAAAACATTTTTCATCTGTGCTGCATTATTGGCACCAGAAATTGTTTTCCTCTCCGTCTGATATTCTCCTGAACTGCTGCAGCTCTCCCCAGAGACCACATGCTGTTACCAAGGCCTCCAAACATATTGGCAGTTGATGTGGTGGTATTCATGTACGCTTGCCACTCATAGCATCCTTATCCTGCTCCCCCACCCCCTGCTTTAACTGCCGTCTCTCTTCGCACATGTCCTCCTGTCTCTAAACTAAAGACGGAAGGAGCGACAGTGTGACCCTGACATAGGAGGTGCTATGTAAATATGTTTATGTGTGTGTGTGTTTGGTACGAGGAATGAATCCGAGTGACTCATGTATGAAAGAGAACCTGTGGGTTATGTTGTTGTTTAAAGCACACTTACAGTTTGCTCGCATTAACTATGGTATTTACGGTAATAAGGCAGAGCGTAGAATAGACATATGGCATGACGGTTTCATCGGACACACGTGCTTGGCCTGAAGTTAGTTTCCGGTCTGTGTTTGTGTGTAATATGACAATGAATTCTATATTAATTGATATTGTATATGACTTGTATTGAATTAAATTAAAAGCACAGTTCTTTGTGGAGGTCTACCGGAAGACTGGACCACAAAATGTTTGTTGGCCATTGAAACCGCGTGTACGTAAGTGCATGTGCTTTAGAGTTGAGTTCCTTACACAGTTTTTTCTGTCCTTTTTTTATTGTCTACTTTATTTCTTCTAATAAAAAATAGTTCCAAAAGGAGCCAAAGTTTTATTTTTTATATAATATTGTTTCAACGGTTAATGTGTTTATACAAAACAGTTAAGCGTCCCAATGTGGTTCTGGAAATATATCTTGATTCTCATCCAATCATATTCCAAGAACTAACAGATTAATATAACTTTTTCCTTTTCTTTCCATTTATAAGAGTAGTTTTGTTGCAAAATTTTCCGATCCAGCCAAAAGATAGCATGGTCTGGAAAGTTTTGCCAGTAAACATTTTTTTCTCAGGTGGCCATCTTTAGCTTAAGGGAAGAGAATCTGGCTCCTCCATCTGCTGGCTCCGATAAGTGGTGTGAGTTTGATTAAAATCATTTTCCACGCTGCTTCTGCTGATGCTTCTGGAAGCCTCTTCATCTTGTCATATCCCTCACGTGCCCGGATGGCCTATTTACACACACACGAACACAAATTCAATCCCATCGCATGGCACGTGTGTAATCAAAAGACAAGTACGTGCCAGTCAGTGAAGAGACTACACAGCAAATCTCCCAGGATTTACTCAGCTCTTGGTTCTGATATAGACGTCAAAGAGAACATAATATACTGTAATAATCAGACCGCTTTGATTATCATCTCATCCGTCTAGTGTCAGAAATTACACAACCTGCTAAAAATAATCCTAGATGAAGAGTACAGGACAGATAAATCGGTGAAGCCGTTTGCTTTTGCTTTTAGTAGATAATCACTCAGAATCAAGACTGTTCTCTTTACGTCACCTGCACCGAAAGAACATCAGGACTGCTGTTTCTTCAGGCCTCCAGGCTCTTTTAAGGGCACTGTAAGATATTTGCCTCTAATGCGCTCAAATGAGGGGCCCAAATGGACTTATTACAAGGCTTCCCTCAACAGAGACAATACATCAGGTGAAAACACACTGCAAAATGGAGAACGTGATTGTTCTGGGAGCACAGCGCTCATTACTCAACACAGTCTCTCTTGCTTTTTCTTTTGCTAACATGCGCACATTCACGCTCTCCGTTTCCCATCCGCCATCTCTCTTTTCTTCCCCAAGTCTCTGGTTTCAGCGGTGCACATGCATGGAGCCAGATCCACCCGCCCTAACCTATTAGTCCCTTGCTTTTGTTCTGCATCTCCATAAGAGTAACTAATGCATGTCTGGTGCCTTACTGGATTAGATTAATGTCATTATTGACTGCATCAGTCTCTGTCAAACATGCAATGAAGAGGAGATGAGAACAGGCCTTTTGATCAACAGGGCAACATTTCATCAAGCTTCTCAGGTTGCTGGGTGGACTTTATGCTGATGCTGTTGGCTGAACCCATTGAAAGTATGAGAAGGAAGGTGTGTGTGTGTGTGTGTGTTGTAGAGGGGAGTAAAAGAAATATGGAGGATTCAATCTATGTTTGTTTTTTTTGGGTGGTTGAGTGTGTTACCTAACGCCTCAGCACTTCCACCTCCTGAACTTGCTGTGACCTAGGGGCACTGTGGGGTCAGTTGCCTATTGGCCAGGATAGATGATGTAGTGGGTAATGGCATTACAGACATCCCTGGAGCCTGTGGCTCTTTAGAGCAATAATCACTCATTGTTACTCTATCGGTGCTTTAAGATTTAAACCCATTCTCTGCTTGAACTCTGGCAGCTTCACAATACAGCACAGCAGCTGCTCAAATACAAAATACTGTAACATTTCACAGAAGTGTGATTCATACAGTTGTTATTTCCTTGTAGTGTTTTCAATATGTTTATTATTATTATTATTATTAATTCAATGAATATGTATTTCAAGTTGATGCAAAGTTAATAAAACACAAAAGGGTTTATCGTTCCCTCATAGCACTGCACAAAAATAAAGATCAAATTGGAAAGGTATTTTCTCACTCTCTGCCCCCCTCACTCTCTGCGCTCTGTAATACTGTGTTTATGAAACATATCGAGAGAAGAAGAGTGAGACCACACAAGGAGGGAAGCTGCTCGCTCATTCCTCTCCGCCATCTGCCAGGTCACGTGACCCATCTGCACGCCACAGCCCTGTCAATCAATCAAAGCGAGGGACAATCGAGAATAATAATCATGACAAACTAGGCAGTGACGTCCACACACACACTGACTTGCGCTCTCCATGCATCGAAAAATGAAGGGACAAAACTTAATCAGGAGGGGTCGTGTTAGGGAGTGGGGAACAGATTAAATTACTATGGTATTAGATACGGGAAATGATTTCTGTCAAAACCATCTTTACTGCAATTATAATATGTTAATTATGTATTTCATTAAGTAAGTGGATTAGGGGCAACGCTGATGGAATCAATCCGAAAAAGGACTGGACCAGGACTACCAGACACATGCACGCATACAATACACAGTTAAAGGAGTAAATAGAGTTAAGCAGATGTAGCAAGCACAACATCTTTTTTATTTACACTGAATATAATTGTTTTATAGTAAGCTAGACAGTATTTTTGGTTGCATGTGGCCAATGTGTTAAGACAGATTTGGCATTTGGTTTCAAAACACATCAGCGTTGCTTCTTTGTGCCGGCTTCATGGTAAATCTGATGAAGTAAACTCAAAAGAACTCAATGTATGATTGAGATGAAAAACTAGTTATAAAAAGTGTCTCTGTATATTCATATGTTGCTTGCTATATTGATGTTCTGAATATGATCATTTATGATAATGAAAAACATTTGCATAGATCTAGTAAGAGCTAGCTGAAAATACATTGTCCATGTTTTCTGTGAAGTGTTTGGCGTCACATAAATAACGCTTTGTGGGCTTTTGACCATTTCTTCCATTCTCTGCAGTTGTGAAATTGTTTTAATAAACAGATCACAGAACAGAAAGAACAATGGCAGAATGGATAACTAAATTGTAAATTCAAAAGGCTGCAAAGGCCACTTTGCGAGCCCTGAATGTCAACAGAGAAGTTATACTAAAGGACATAATACTCATAGAGAATAAACGGACAGGATAAAACTAACAACCATTCGTGACTGGACATTTAACAATCCAGTCAGAAATACTGCGTGTGTGCTCAATATGGCGCTCTTTTCAAAGGCAGAGCAAGACTCCAATTTAGATGCAAATATCTGATAAGAGAGAAGTACATCCTTCCAGTGATGGAATGCACTTTTTCTTTCCAATTTCATATCTGATGTTTATTCTTTGACAGACACCAGACAAAAGTGAATGTTGTGGATTCCACGTTCCTGAGGGGATGTAGAAAATAACAAGAATGAGAGGGGGGGGGGGTAGAGAAATTGAAAATAGACAGCCTATCCAATTAGTCGGTTTACACATTATGTGTGTTTTTTTTAAATGAGAGGCAGTCACAAGTACTTGGGTCTCTAAAAATTCTGTCATGCGTGGTAAAATGTTATTGGTCGTGACAGTTTCGTTTGCTTACAAACACATTTTTATCAAATCGTTATTGTTTGACACATTTCAGGGTTCAAGACATCATTCCTGATTCGGTACAAACTATTGTTGTCATTGTTTAGGTAAGTGTATGTTTGTGGGTGGTCAAGAGTTTATGGCTGGTCAAACAAACAGAATCATAAAATCACCTCATTCCTAGCAAAGTGTCACCTCCAATGAATGTATTCGTTTACCTGTTAGAATGCAGAACATACAGTGCATGTACACACGTCCCTGAACCAATCCAAACGTGTCAAAGCCTCAGTGTGTATAGTACCAGGGGGGTAAATTATTGGACTTTGGATACAAGTGCATCATTTCCATATTAAAGCCTGAAACTTTTAATTCTGCTGATATTGAATTCTCATTCTTGTCAATGAGGGATTTCTTGCAAGCTTGTAGGACTGGGGTATAAAACATCTCATGCATATGCTAATACACACAAAATAAGAGATAATAAGCATGACTCACATACATAAAACTGTCTGTTTTTTCTCTCTCTGGTGCTATTTTTTACATTTCTTGTTATCATAGACTAATAATGAATTTATTTACTTGCTCTTAAAGTAGGTCTGCATTTGTTCCCAGCTATGTTACTTTTCACCAGCTCAAAAGTGTTTGATGTGCCTTTGAAATGCATTGCTAGAAAACAAAGCCATGTTTAATTAGGACCAGACTACAATTAGACTGTGTGTTTTCGCTGCTGTTAAATAATTATCATGGGGATAGTCTGCTTACACAGGCATTTATGAGTTACTTATAGAACAGTAAGGACGTAGATTGAAAAGGAGAAGACACATAGCACGTGTGGAGTTATGGTGCATAAGTGAAGTTTTGGACATTTGTGTAACACTGTGTTTCTGATTATGTGTATATGGAGAGATTATATCGACTAAGAGGCTCTTTGGCAATATGATACCCCCACCCCCAACCTCCTCTGGGGACATATTACACCTCTCATTATGCTACTGATTGGCCTGATTTCATCTAGAAAGCGTTCTGTGAATAGCACCATCCCTCAGCACCGCTAAACCTGCAATCAGACACAGAGATAACAGAAATAGGTTTGCTTACCAAAAGAACACCCACAGTCGACAGTCAATGTCAATCAACAATAAATGATCGTGATTCTCGAGCTAAACCCTAAACATCTCATATATCACCAGCTGCCTGATAGTAAGAGTGCTGCAGATGCACAGCAACCTGGGCATATCAGAAAAAAAGACATGCCTATTCCTTTCTCTTTATCACTGAACTTGGAGCAAACAGTCTAATTTACAGGGCAAACTTTCCTCTCTTCGATAGCCTGATTTGATATACTCCAATAGAGCCTTTCTTCCAGACACCATCAATTGTCTATGGATTTTTCTTCCACCACGGAAGAGAAACAAAAAGAAGGCCTGCACTGCCTCCAGCCTGAGACGCTTTATTGATATCGATGCAGTAGGAATATTGCCCATTTTCACCAGGGGATCAATCTAGCCCGTCAGGGGGTGTTTTACGAGGCACGTCCTCTCTGTGTGGGGTGGCCCTACCGTGTGTGTGTACGTGGGTGACAGCCTTGCAGGAATAGGGTGCCGCTGCAAATCAAGCAGATTTCGTATGCACCCTGGTAGTAGGATCACAGATCCCCCCCTCCGCGGGCGAACACAGACACAGTTTTTGTAGGTGAGGCGAATCCAAATTGACCAAAAAGCAACAAGCAATCAACAGCAGGAACATCTGATGCAGCAGTCGATGTCAGTTCACAAGAGTCCCAGACTTTTTTTTATGAGGGCAGGCATATCAAGACTTAGTCTATGACCACAGCAGGTGTCAGGCCCTGTTGGACGGTGTCTCATCCAGTTGCGCTTTTATAGACTGCAGAGTTGCTTGGGTTCCACTGGTAAGTGCGTTCTGCGGAGGCACGCTAGCGCCCCTTGGTACTAGTTAGCATGGCGGCTGGCAGCTGGAGCAGGCTGATGGAGGGTGATGAGTGGAGTGGAGCGTTACTAGGAGGAACGAGAAGGGAAGAGGTGGGGGTGGGGAGTGCACACCTGGCATCCACCACAGATGGGCATAATCATCTCTTACCCAGAAGCCCTCCCTTTACTGCCACCATCTCAACCGCTTGAGTGCATGCGTGCAGGCACACGCGCATTCCAATCTCGCACACAATCGTTTGCTCACAAGCAAACGCGCAGGCAGATGCGCAGACGCAAGCAGTTTATCGGTGGAATGCACACATGCAGATGCGCACACACACAAACGAAACCTCCCACATTAATAGACGCAAGCCAGTTTACGAACACACTCACACAAATAATGCGTGTCTTGCTGAATGCTTTTGTTTTATTGTATCTTCTTTTACATTAAAACAGTTTTGTGATGTTTGTGTCACACGACACACTATTTGACAGTTTAACATTTATTAGAACACAAGGTACAAATGAGACAGACTTATAGCAGTGCTCACAGAGGAACTCAAACACATTCTCCTTGACTGTGAATATATTACACAATCAGGTTGAGCAATTAGACACATCCATGGGGACCCTACACAAGGAAAACAAACAAGCAAACAAATCCTAATAGCTGGAAGAGCACCGGAGCCCTAGAGACACCTACAGAGGTTTGAGTTCATGTCATTATCAGGGCTCTGTTTTGACACGACAGAGACACACATCAGAATGGATTTGTTATTTTCAGGGGAGCGAGCGCGGCAAACAATAGGTGGAACACAACCCGTATGTGGATGATGCGTTCTAGAGGAAGCCGACATCGCGACAAGGCGTTATACAAATGACATGGCGGCTTACCTCTCTACCTTCCAGCAGTAGAAAAAGCTGGTATTAAGGAAAAAGGCCAACATGTTCATACAGATCATCTCTGTGGCCTGGTGGACGCTAAGCGGTTAACTCGTCAAGGGCCCTTTGATTTATTTATCAAAAACATTTCACCAGGAAACACGCCCGAGACAGACCATCTCATTTAGCGCCGACGCCCCCCAGGGGAGCCCTCCATTTCCAGGCAACAAAAGGGTCCGCTATGCATCCCCTCCACTCCTTTGATGTTTATTTTAGTAGCCCACCCCTGCTGCTCCAGGTCCCTTTTGTGTCCAGCCAGGTACAACAAGATCAAGCTCAGCCTCAGCCAGTCATACGACCTCTGGCTGGCCCCCTCCGCTGACCTGATCATGAGATGTCCAGCCCCCAAACTCTTTATCCCTCGCGTCCCGCTACGTTCCCCCACTCTCCTGTGCGGCCTAGGGGCAGCTGGTTCTGGTGAGGTGGGAGGAGGCAGCAAAATATGAGGGCAAATCTCTCGTTCAAGCAGTGGGAGGGGGAATGATGGGATGGTGGTGTTGTGAGAGATATTGTGTGTGTTTGTGTAAAAAAAAGGGAGGGGGCAACATTTCCTTTCACTGGCTGCCAATCCATCAAGACTCAGGCTACTGCTGTGAGGCCCATCAGCCAGCACAGAAAAGTACAAGACCCGGCAACAGAGCCCCTCACTCTACGGCCATCACTCATCCACTCTCTCTGAACTCCCTGTGACCCTTTCCTCACGCTTCTCTCCAGAACTTGTAATCTTTGCACCTTGGCACCTAGTTTGAGCTTAAAGCAGAGGTTCTCTACCTTTTCTGAGTTCTATTATTTGTTACAAAATTATTGCAATATCCCATATTTTAACTCCACCCTGCCTCACCCCACCCACATAACAGAACTAAGCTAAATAATTTTGGATTTCACAGGTGGCAAATAATGAATATATAAAAAAACAATAAACAAAGGATAACAGAATATATTACTGTTTAACATTAATAATAGTAATAACAATAATAATAACAATAAATGTTATTATCCTTTGTTTATTGTTTTATATTAATAATTTGCCAAGTGTGAAATCCTAAATTATTCTTATTATTTAAAATATTATGTTTAATTATTATGTTTTTAAATAATTATTAATATGTATTTATTTATTTATCTATCATCTCTTATTATAATTATTATATTATAAATAATATAAGTAGTTCTTCTCACAACCTGTGGGGTCACAACCCTATACCCTGTTTGTTTGAAGCAGTGTTGTATGTTCTTGTTTGTGAGATCACAGTAATGGATGGAGTTAGGTGGATGTGTTTACACGACACTGGGTTTGTGTCAGAACTTCGCTTTTCTCAACAGTCAGGAGAACGAGAAGAACACAGACAGAAACACTGAAATGAGAACACTAGTTGACATCATTAGGCTGGACACATTTTTGTCATGCTTCCAGATTTAACCCGTCTGCGTTTCGCTGAATGCCGAATCAGTCTCGCTTCTTTTTTCCTCAGCCTTTTTTCTTTTTTTCTAAATATCTCACATGCTCAGTGTCATAGACATCCTGTCTCTCACAACAAGCCTGATGAAGGGAAGATACTGTGTCGTTGAAAGCTAAACAAAAAAAGACGAAACAACCACATAAACAGCTGTAGAAACATTTACATTTAGTCATTTAGCGGACGCTTTTATGCAAAGAGACTTGCAGAGAGTTCAGGGTGCCATAAAGCGTTAGGTCATATAGAAGCAATAATACAATAGGTGCTAAAACCAAGTTTCACCAAAAGCCAGAAGAATACCTGTTGAGAGAAAGAGAGTTTTTTTACGAATAGCCGTAGACCAAAGCCTTCAAGACACATTACAGTAAAAAAAAGCACATAAGAAAAACTCCAAATATTTTTTAAGATATGACTATCCGTTTCTCACCGCATTGATTTTTAATAAATGTGATTACATCAGGTTAAATCAAATATGCCCTTGCTTATTGTTTTATCTTCACATAGACTCCTGTAATCCTAATTTACTTTTCCACTCCACTTTGTTGTTTATCAATGACTTAATTGTGTTTGCTGGTGTTGGCCGAGACTGTGAGGCCGTTATGAAATTCTAAGAGTTCAAAAACAATCTGACATTGTTGCTGGCGAATCACGTTATTGAGACGAAGGCCTCGGGACAATGTGTGTGTCTTTATGACAAGACACTCGGCAATATCATGTCCAGATGCCGCACCCCCCGAAACAGCACCATAACCTATAAAACAAACCTGACCGCAGGCTGTTCTTAATCGCATGAAGCCTCGAATCGGGACACAATATTGTTTGAATTCTATTTGTATTGGTGTGGCTGACCCTTATATGACTCACTGCCAACATTAAAGGGGAGGAGAGACGGAGGAATTGCAGGATGTTTGTGAAACGGAGAAAGGCGAGGGGTTATTTTTCACCCTAAGATGGATGTCCCAGCATCCAGTGTGATTAGAGAAATGGATAACTCACTAACATCTGTGCAAAGTACAATAAAGAGGGATTTAGTGTTACCCTGAGGTAGGCAAGGAGAGCCTGTCTGTCCATTAAACGGTTTATTACAGAGCCAGAAGCCCTGTTCTAACTCACTTATTTCTGCGCGGGGGTTTAGACTCTGTGACTGCTTGTCATCCTCAGTAGACAAGGCTCCAGGCTCCATTTCCCCTCTCTCATTCTATCTGTTTTCTCTTTCCACCTCTCTATCTCTCTTTCACATTCTCCCCTCCTTTTCCCCGTTTGCCTCCACATCTCTCTCTTTCGCTCCTCTCTATGTGAGTGCACTAGGTGGATGACAATCAAATGACTCATTGAGCAGCTGGAGAGGCCGACCCCCGGCGAGGACTTAACTACGGAAAGTGAGCATGATCATGTCACACTTCACAATGCTCGTTGGCTGTAGCCGTGGCAGCGGCAGGGACGGGGAGGGGCTACCTTAAAGAGACAGTGACACGGTTACAGCTGGACAACTGCTGCCGTTAAACTTCCAGCTTGCTAGGAAACGTATGGTGTTGTCTCCTTTGTTTTATTTACGGTTGTGAGTTGTATTGCAAAATACTCATTTTTGTAATTTATTACAGGTTTGAGAATTTGATTTTAGCAGGTGTGTGCATTAATGTGATATATATTCTGTCTGGCTGTTAACTCCAGCTCAGGACAACTACAACTGATGTGTTTTACACTTGAAACGGGCGAGCGTATCAGATCAGTAATGTATCGTCAAAGCATGACAAACACGAGCGCTTGTCTCATTAAATGTCCCCATGCGCCATTTCAAATCTGAGCTCGGTGTGCGTGTGCGTGCGCAGGAGGAGACAGCATTGGCTGGGAGGAATTGATGCCCTGTGTTTGGCTAATTAAGACAGCACTAGACATTTCCGTGCGGCGAGATGGCGGAGAGGTGCTAATTCATAATTGACGTAATGGATGGAGTCTGTCTGTTGGCTTTTTAAACGCTCGCGATTTCGCCGTGATTAGCTGACACGTACCTTTGTGTGAATAATGAAAATATGCACCATGCTCCACACTTTAATGGATACTAAGCCAATCTCAAACCAGCGTTTTCCGACAGCCATCTCTTCCTCTCTGGGCCTCCCTGGAAGGGCTGTCAGATGAAAAATGGACCTTGTTTGAGATAGACACTTTGTTAAATATAATCTTCTAATTTTCTATTAGTCCAGGTTCCCACACACGAGCCGGAGTGGGTTGATACAAATTCCTGCTTTCAGCTCACACTATACAGTGTGCTTTTAGCAACATTGATACCATCACAAGAGGAAACGTGCAGTTTTGGGTTTGCATTGTATTATTCAACTTGTGTGTGTTTTACAAAATCCTGCATGTTACATCAAAGCACACTTTGTATAGAAATTTCAGCAAGCCATAAAATCTCGAACAATGTTCCAAGGCAGGTGTTTGTTTTTATTAGCTACACTAACAAAAATACTATGGTAACATACAGTGATATTATATATTGTACATTCCTCATATCTTGGAATACTGTGTGCATACTCTACTATATTGTACTATTATTTTTTATAATATAACCATATTTTTTTTAAAGAAAGAGACCTTCACTATTCGAATGCCAATCCTGGAATCATAGTAAAACCAGACAAGACGAGTCTTTTAGCATTTCGATCTCCGTTCATGCATGAACTCTGCAATTAACAAAGCAAGACATGTTGGGCAGCCATCCCTCTCCACAGACAGAAGACAGTGTCTCCATATCCACGTCACTCACATTGTGGCCCAAACAGACAGCTAAAATAACCCTCTGGTATCAAAAACAAAGCAAGATTACACCCAGGGGAGTGTGCGGCCGGATTGTCTATTGTACACCCTTCACCCATCTCCTCCTCCTCTCTGCTTGACTACAGCCTTTTGACATTGAGCAGCAGTTGTCAGCATCTGTCTGTACTGTAAAAACTAAGTTTATGTTTGGTTGTATTGTGTACGTTTCTGTGTGCGTGTGCCTTTGATTTTTTTTAATACGTGAATTAGCCCACAAGCGATTAAAATGAGAAAATAGAGAAAATGTATAAATATTTTAAAATAATAAAAACATGACAATGAGAATCCATTAAATTTAAATTAAAGTAAAAAAATTAATAGAGCAAAGAACACTGAACCACAAATGGAATAAACATCACAAAGTACGCAGGTACAAACAAACCGAAAATGGAGAATGCACGTGCGAGGGGAATAAATCCTGTGTTTTTTGCCATAATGAGATTACAGACATTTTGCACCATAGTCATTAGCACTGCAGCAGAATAATCCAGCCAATCAGAGCGCAGGGAAAGAATCAGCTCTGTCTCTGATGCCCGTCAGCTGTCAAGCAGGGCCAGCTGGGTGACATCATGGGGTCTGTTTCCGTGGTGATGATTGACATTGTGTCTGTCAAAGCTTGAGAGCTGCGCACATGTGACTCGTCATTAATGATGAGAGGGAGAGAGAGAGGTCTCCGCTGCCACTGTCCCCCATCCTGTCTAATCACCTGCCTATTGTAGCTGAAACGCTGTAAACATTAGCGAAGAGAAAGTGACTGATTTTATCTCATCAAAGGGACACATCAGGGATTACACTTTTTTCAGACATCATTATCTTTTATGATGTGTTATATCGTGCACAGACGACATATAGTTGCGTGTTTTAAAGCTTCCTTGTTAGATTTTAGCAACACTGCAATGCAGGTGTGTTGAGTGATGTTTAGACACCAACAGTTCGGTTTTAATGTAGCTGAACTATATATACTGTAGGATTCCTGTTGCTCATTTGGTAGCATTTTGCATTAGCAGTGCAAAGATCGTAGGTTCAATTCCAGGCAGCACACATTTAAATGTTTATCTTGATGCACTTTGGATAATATTGTCTGCCAAATGCATAAATGTAAATAAAGAAACGTATTGTAGCTATTGAATAATGTTTTAATGTCATTAACATATGTTGTTTACTAGCTCTTTTAGTGTAATTGCACCATAAAAGAGCGTCTTCCAGATCTTCTGACCCTGTGGTTGCCATTAACATCTGTACCCTATACCAAATTGTAAACTCCTGTGTTCTTCTTGGCTGCCGTACAATTACTAAAGATGTTCACCAGCATCCGACAACTTTGATCGGTCAGAGCAACATTTCCGCCTCTCAATGGATGTTAAAGTCAAGAGTACTTCTGTGACTAATCGCAGTGAAGGCCCTGTGTTTCCACAGGGTCAAAAGTGACATGCCGACCCCCAAACCAGCCAACATAGCCCTCAATGTCAACATGTATGCAATGAACTGACATTTTTCTGATTCGCTTCTTTAGCGAAAGTGTCATATCCACACTTGGCTACTGACCAGTGGAAGCATCGTATCTCATCTGAAGTCACTCCAGATGTTCCCGCCTTGGCTCGTCGCAACCTGCACATCTGTTTAAAGCAAACCGCATATCCAGGTGCATATCAAGATGGGTACGATCTTCAAAGAAAAGATTAATTAGCCAACACTTTAAATTAATGTCCATTGATGGACCTTTAATTATGGAGTAATTCATTATCATTACAACAGACTAATTATATCATTAAGGAAAGTCAACCAAAAATAATTGAATTACACTAAGGTGGTTGGGAGACACTCTACTTATTTTCAACCCAAGCGCATTGGTATGTAAACAACATCGTCGTTGTTATTGTTCGTACAGACATGTTCCAGCACAACAACGGAGGTGGCAGCTAACCGCATGTCTGCCTGTGGATGTCGGCTTCAATTAATTTCCCTACAGTCTAGGAAGTTATTTTGAATGCTAGCGTAGTAATAATATCTTCACTAAAGAAAAACATCTAGTATTTTACAAGGGCTGATTAAAGCATCTCGTGCATGATGTTTACGCTCTTTGACTCTCTTCTTGTTTTGTTTAGGATTGAAATCCCCACAAGAAAAGCAGAGACTGACGGATCTTAAGCAAAGTTCACACTGTGATGCACCGAGCCCACCCAAAACTGTCAAAACGACAAACAGTACATCTCCCCCCGCAAGCCGAGCCCTGATATCACCGTCGGTGTCATTGCAAATGGACAACATCTTCTGTGCGTGCCTGATAAGGGCACTCACCTCACAGTGACCCGATTCGATGTACACACGCACGCTCTCGCAAACATAACATGAGCGTATACAAACACCCGCGCACACACACACACACACACACACATCTGACGCAGATACGCAAAGACACACACAGAATCTCTCTTTCTGTCTCGTTCCCATCTCGTTGCTTAGACGTGCATGTCTCTAGCAGATGTACAATGTCACAAGCGGGGAAGAGAAAATAAGTTGTGTTCTCAGGCAGACACATGCCTGCCAATCACATTTCTCCATGTCCAACCCTGTCACAAAGCCTGTCATTCAAACCTCACATCACACAGCCATCCATAGGGTTACCTTTCCTCTGTCATTCTGTCAATCACAACGCGTGGAGCAGAGGCAGTATCGGACAAGAGCCCGAATTTGCAAACCCCATGAGTAAAGGAAACTCTCCGCAAAGCTAAAAGGCCTCCAGTCCTGCAAATTAGTTGACTGACAGCTCATGATTTTCCTTCCTCAGCAGTGACACGTTAGAATACTCCTAAACTACCATCGGCTCGTCTTCATTGGGCTTAGCGTTTTCTCATCTTCACTCATTCGTTCCCCCCCACTCACTCACTATTCACTTTTTTCCCCTGCATGCGTGTGTCAAAACGTCAATTTCGGCACGACAGGATGTGACAAGGCCCGTTGCCCAGGGGGACGGCTGGAATAGAGGGCTGCGCAAATTGATTTTGATTTCATTCCAAATCATTCAAAGTGTTTAGTTCTAATGGGAGCTGATCAGAGCGCAGTTCGGAGCACGGCACCGGGTCTAGAGATTAGTTCTGTCATTCGGGCGATCAGGGCCTGTCGGGTCCGTTCCCTCACAGAGCCACGTCACATCACGGGCCCTTCAGCTGGGCTCCATCTAAAGCCTATACAGTTTACATAGCGGACACAGAGCAACACGAGCGATACCCTCTACCTCACATCAGAGGTGCAGAGATCCACCCACTGGCGTCCAAAGCTGTCACAAGCATATGCTAATGCGAAAAGATTGAGGAAGAGAGCTGCTGCTACAAGCACTGTATGCAAACAGGCTGCTGGGACTTGGAGAAAAAGAGAGATTCTTACAGTGGATGGAAAACAGAGTGGAAGGTTCGGATGATTTGAACGTTTTGTGGAGCTTGACTGCAATTTGCGCTTTGTGCTCTTCAATTGTCTGTTTTTTAAGACACATAGGAGAGACTGAGGCAAGTTGTCATGTTTTTACACAAGTGAATATCTCAGAAAGTCTTTTTCTGTATAGGTACACACCTCATCTTGGCTACAAAAAATATTGAACTTACTGTTATGCCCAGAAGGAAAACACACATTATATTAGGGCATGGTGTGTCACACTATATGGGTAAGTTGTCAAAAAGCAATGTGAACTTAAATAGCCCACTAAATAGCCCGCATTTTAAGCAAAATTTAAAAAGTTAAACAATAGATAAAATATTGGACTTAATCCAAATATATTTATATACAAATACATCTAAATATAATTAGATTTATATATTTTTACATTCAAATTTTTATTTTTTTAAATGTAAAAAATATAAAAATCCAAGTGTATATTTTAAGTTGTCACCTTTAAACCCATGACAACTAAACCAAATAAAAAGTCATTGGAAGGAAATAATAGATTTAGTTGTTTTAAGCCATGATGCAAAAGATTGATAGACAAAACCCAACAGTTTTGAGACAAAACGTGTCAACTTCCTCCATGACAAGTAGCCCCTCCCCCTGAACAACCATAGTTTTCAATACACTACCGGGTATGCATAATTTCTTCATCTAAGAAAAGCAATTTATGTCAAAAACCCTAATTTCTAGAAGCTACATTGAATACAACTCACATTTGTCATCCCTGCAATGTACTGCTTATTACTTTCCTTGGTAATCACCCCAACTCCTGTCTTGACAAATAGCCTTTCTTCACGTAGGTAAGTGTGACAACAAACCGGAGACGTGATGCAGTTTGTGAGGATGAGCCAGGATTGCTGCTTTGTGTGGGTAAGGAACAAGTGCCGCCGGCTGCACAATTGTAACTTCATGTACAAGGTTTTCTAATTTGCAAGCAGTTGATGGGCCAGAACTTTCTGAGCCGATCAAATGTGACAGCATCAAAGAGTGAGCTAAAGCAGACAAACTTTACAGCCTCTCCATCAGATATAGGCAATCCCAAGAGATGAGAGAGAGCGAGAGAGAGAGGAGCGCTAGAGGGTTATTGCACGATACACTTTTTTCATTTGCACACGTAGACAGGTCCATATACTGTACAACATATTTATGTAAGTCACATGAGACAGGTTTATGAACACTGTGAATTGTCATAGAAAAATAGTACAAAACAAATGCTTTTATACAAAATACTCAAAATATACTGAATATTTTAAAATGTAGATGTTTAACATCTCATTCAATATTTGCATTTTGCGCAGTTTCACTATTTAGATGTTGAGGTTTATAAAAATGATCTGTCCCAGCCTCGAATACTTACCGGATCAGTCTCAGTCAACAGCATCTCATCAGCTCTGGTCAGACTTATTACAGACTTTCATCAGTGTGACACGGTGGCATTGCTCTTCGTTCGTTTTTTTATCATAATGCTTTATAGTAAGGAAACTGCATGTACAATGCCACATCCTATTGTATACCAAAAAATATTCCACACGCATCAACAACAAAGATCTTATTTTATAATTGTTGGGCCTTAAACCTGAAAAACACATAAAGCCAATAGAAGTATGTTCGGGTTATAAATTGGAGATATATATATGCTCTTCGTTCGGTTGTGTTTGTGGAATGACAGTGGGGCAAGATGCCAGTCTTCTTAGGGGGCATGACTGTGCCAGAGCCCTGGAGCCTGTGCCCTTACGCCAAGGACAGGTGTGGAAGAACACTAGGTTCAGCTAAATAAAGCATGAATTATATTTACCAGTTTTGTGTCAGTTTTGTCTATTGTGTGACTTTCACGGGCGCGTCCGTATTTACACAACAGCTTTAATAAAACATGGCTTTTATAAAAATAAATAATTTCCTTTTAATAATAACATAAGGCAAAAAATGCCACCGGAAAACCATTGTTTGGTTCAATATTCGTACCACACTCTGATGGTCAACTTTCATTTCACATTCTAAACAAAGATGACATTCACATATTTGCTCGACGTTTTACTTGCTCACGTTTTAGTTCAATATCATATGTGAGGTAAACACACCTGCACGTGTGTCTTGTTAGGCTGTTTTTTATTCTGTGAGAGATCAGAGGCCCGATCCCCATGAGGTCAGCACTTTCTTTCATCCCCCTGCATCTCGCCACTGTTTTAAGGTGCATACTCATGCCACAAAGAGACAGGATCTAATAGATTGATACACAGGTTTTGACATGCTATTTGAGCGTGCAGCCGCCCTGTAATTGGCCACGTCATCATGCATTAAATTAACGATATATAGAGAAGTGCCCAGAGACGAGTGTCTTCGGCCGATCCTTCAGACATCAGGACAAACTGCATCTGACGGGTTTCTCCGTGGGGCTAAAAGCAGTGAAAGAGAGAGAGAAGCGGGAAGGATTTCAACACTAGGCCTTTTTGTAGTATTTCTTTAACTGATGATGTATTGTGCGATAAAAGTTGATTCTGAAAGCGGATTTCATTTTTTAGAAATTACTAGAAATTATTACACTTTTGGTTGGTAACCCTAACATTGTTTGATAAGTGTAATATAAAATGCAATAACTTCATATAAAGTATTAACATTGATTCTGAGCTGTTTCAAACTTCTTTCCACCTCTGAGTGAAGAATAATACACTTTCTGCATATACCAGGCTACCTTACTCCTCACTGAAAGGTTATATATATACATTCAACCTCCACTGTGCACGAAAAAAGCCAACACACATTAACTGCTGTTTCTCCCCTGTAATTATCCAGAGATCCACACACCTCTAGTACAGCTATTAATAAGGCAAGCACACAATGATTAGCTAATATTCGAGTCCTGCTGTTAAACAAAAAGAACAATGGGCGAGATGGAAAATATGACACTGGTTTTTATGTAGATCTGGATACAGCCCAGTCTGGAGAACAATTATTAAGCTGGGTACATTCACGTAGCGCACAAATGATTAAAAAATCTCATGCACCTCATGCTGCTTAAGAGTGCGAAAAGGTGGAGGTGCATAATATGGAAACACTGACAGAAGCCATTTTAATCTTTAAATTCCCTTAAAAAAGAAGAGTGACCTTTACCTAGAAGTTATATAAAGCTGCAATTTGAGCAGACTCTCCGGAGTTCAGATTTATTAACACGAGATCTGAAATGGAGCATACTTTATTGCCCCGTGCTCTGCCGTAGGACTTATGGGGGCCTTTGCCATTTCAGGCTCTCAATATTACCATATTATTATTTCATTATTTCTTTATACTGATCTCTAAACTCGAACGTGGCCGCAAGTGCCAACGACGTCAGTTTAAACGGGAAAAGTACATGCGATATATTGAAACGCAATCATGGCGGTGACTCATATCTACAGGTTTTCACCCATGGGTTTTCTTTGGCTGAGGTATCGCTTACAAGCGCTCGCTCACCTCAGCCTCTCACACCCTCCCTCTTTCACACACACACAACCTTTATGTTCACACAACACCGTTATGGATCCAGTCAAAGGGCCCAGGTTTATTTTCCTTTGCACGGGGATGTAAGCATTGAAAACACAAGCTGTGTTTGAGGGAGGAAGTTGGCGAGGCAACAGAGGACGCTTTATACTGCCGACACAATAGCGAGAGGATCACAATGGCATCCTGCCGAGCCAGTGGCACACAACCTGGGGATTACAGTGAGTAGGGCAGATCCACTGAAATCAGAAGACATCCACAACCACAGCTGAAGAGGTTCCTGCTTCACACCTAGCGGTGACCCAAATGTTTAAGCTGTATAAAGATGTAAAGCGCTGCGAGAAGTGCGCTGCGGTGTATAAATACAGCGCATGGCTCTTGTTATTTCCACCCACCTTGTGACTGAAGATCAGTAAGAAGCATTCAAACATCCACCATGTCTCAAGTCTGCAGTTGAGTAGTTTCTATATTAAATTACAGAACATCAAAGGTCAGTGTTTGGAAGACTATAACTAATTTGTTTTCCGCCTTTAAAACAAGTTTCTGATAAGGATTGTTACAGTCCCAGTTTCTTTGGAAAGGATTGGCCTCTTCAGAAATGTACATTCTTTGATAAGAAACTCTTTGCTCCGAGGACGGGTAAAAAATGACAGAAAGTTCATAGTGATGTATTGTTTAGCAAACACTTCAGGTGATACCTTTTCAGACGTTGATAGTTAAAAACACTTCCTGTTCGTCTCCACCTCCATTGTTAACTTTCACGTCCGCATTCTAGCCCCGTGCGCATGTCACTGTCCTACATTACGTTCCTCCAGGTGTCCTTACAGAGGGCTATCAGCAGCCATCTCAACAGGGGTGCCGAGGGGCTCTGTCACGGGCCCTGCTGTCAGACCTGGCCCCTGTGACAGGGAGCAACGCGGCTGCTAATAAGGGTATTCATCACGACGGCCAGGAGCCATGACAAGAGAGCCTGCACCACTCGATTGTCCCTCAAATATGAACTTATCATTTAATTACTCTCCCGTGCCTCTTGATTGCCTTGTCAAGATGCAGGTTAGTTAAGAGAAGAGATCTCTTCTCACTGACCGGGCCATGGCCCTCATTGTGACAACTGCTCGTCTCATCAAAACATCAGCTGCCCGGGAGATCCTCGAAAATGAGATTCAATTTCATCCGCACTGATTCCGGCAGCTTTTTTCCCCTTGCTGTGCCGGTTGGAGGGTCGGAGTCATGAAGTGTGTTGATCCATAAGTGGGGGAACATTTGATTGCTACACTCTTAACAGAAAAAAACAGGGGATAGGGATTGGATGGAAGCTCGTGGTATGTTTTCGAGGCAAAGAAATGCAATGTTTTGTTGTACAAATGACAAATAATTACAGAGAAATGTAAAATCAGATTTAACAGTAGCAATAATGCCGCAATTAAAGCATTCTTCTTCTTTTATTTGTTGCTTTGAACGATTGTTTGAGGAATGTTTATGTTCTGGCTTTAAAATAAACGGAAAATATGCTAAGACATTCGGTTGAGAATGTCTCAAAAGTCGAGAGACACTTACACTGTGACAGAGTAATTTCTAACCGTGCCATTTTTGGCTGGCAAATCGTACAATTCCACAACTCTGTTCAACGCTCATGTAATAAAATCACTCTCAGTATTAAGAGGGATCTTGGCATTTCTTTTTTATTTCTGTGCAACAGTTTACAGCCCTCCAGGGGAAACAGAGCCCAACCTATAAAAGTTCCAGCCTGGCCTGAACTGAAGTCTTTCAAATGAAGACGTATGTCATAGAGTCTCCAGCTCACTCCAAAGTGAGAGAGAGAACAGGATAACTTTTAAGCGCGTGCTGTAGATACCATTCTTAACTAAAGCACTCATAAATTCCACTGCTGTGATACAAATGAAATTGTGAGCATGAAATTTTGACCATTTCTTTTCCAGATGATTGGAATGAATATGGGGTAGTTAAAGTTTAATATCCTATTATATGTGTCTCTTTTACTCTCACTGTCCGTCAAAAAGGCTACTTCTAGCTTAGTGTGGAATTTTACTGGCAATGGTGTTGAGAAAGTCTTTAGAACAGTGATTCTCAAATCTTTACTCTGATCTTTTACATTTTACGTTAGTTTTTCACATTTTACATCAAGTGGCAATACAACAACACACTAATAAAATATGAATATACTTTTTAGGACGTTTTTTTCTTTGCCTTCTAACTTCCCATTATAAATTCTAAGGCTCTGCCTGATGATGTTTTATAAGTGAAACGTAACATGAAATAAATAAAAGTTCAAGGAGAATGTTCAACTTAGTCTATCAACAGTGTTGTGATTGATAGAGTACCATAAACATATGAACATCCGCCCACCTCACGTCAGTCAGAATTTTCTTCAGCATCTCCGTTTCTGCATAATTCCACATTTATTTATATTATGTATTCAATGCTTGATACCGTTTGCTAATTGAGAAGTGTGAGGGAAGCCTGAGTTGAATCTCATTCATGAGTTAGGCAAGATTAAATAAAACTATGAACTAGTGAAATTTTTTTCAGTATATGAATGCAAAAAAATAAAACAAAGTCTGCACACCTGCTCTAGTATTGTACTGTTGAAGTAGAGAGCACATTTGCCTCTGAAATGAGTTTATAAATACTTATTATTTGTACCTAAATATATATTTTAAAGCACATAATCCTTCTCTAAACCTAAAACTACCCACTTCCCAACAACATAAACATGCAACAAGGCATTTTATGCGGGTATTTATTGTATATACACTGACCAAAAACAGTATTAAAGCTTCACAAACTGGTCGTGGTGTGATACGAGTATTCTAAAGCAGTACGATATTGTTGTATGAGCACAGCAGGTTTTAATCGCTGTCGATCACGCTCCAGGAATGCACCAAATCATGTTTTATGAAAGTGTACGCTCAAGGTTAGTGCATGACGCAAACAGATACAAGACACATAAGAGCCAATGCCATTTCACTGCCTACTCTAACGTAACGGTTCAGCCACCGGCAGCCATTTTATTATTCTGTCGCTGTGCGTAGCCGGTCCGGATCAGTGTTGTATGGCAGCTGGAGAAGGGGATCGCGTTCGGGTCTGTAAATTGGCCTCGGAATGCTTGGAAAATTAGCACTTTTTGAATAAACAGCATATGTGGCCGTATATTCCTGTTAAATGTTGGGTTTTATATTGTATAATATACACACTGTTTGGTTTTGGCGTTGGGTTACGTGCTCAAATATTTTGTGGCTCTGCAATAAGTGTACAGAGGTACAGGAGTCCAGGTTGATTTTTGACACTTAGTGGCATAATTTTGATCTTTTCTCAGTTTCTGTTCATCTTTTGTCTGGCTGTGTTGGTTTTGTCACCAACAACTAGCTGGTCTTTCATTTTGTTATCATGGCACCCCTGATATTTTATGCTCTGAATAACAACATTTACATTTTCGCATTATGCTCTATTCCAAAGCAACAGTGCATTGTTATAAGCAAGTGTCACGCCTGGGAATCAAACAAAGTTTCAGGCTACAGGAACACGTAGCAACAATTGTTAGCACAACAGTCAGTTAGTTGTATGGTAAAATTATATGATATGTTTTTACTAATAAACTTAAATAGGAATCCAAAAGATCAGACAATGTGAACAGAATCGAGAAGAGTTACACCATAATGAGCTCACCTCCAAAGATACGGACACCCAGCGAGCTTCGTTGATATTGCTAGAATAACATGGTAATGGTTTAAATGTGCCCACCCTTCAGATACCATTTGAGACTTTTAAAGGCCCTCGCCCCACCGCGTAGGGTGTTTTGACGCACTTTCCTTTAAAAGTGCTCTCTCTAATGATGCTAAAACCCATCTTCTCACAGCTCAAATTTTATCGCTGGCAATAAATCCCAAGAACAGCAGAAAGGTGCTGCTTAAAGTGAGGTGCGAGGAACTTTCAGATGAATTGTGGCAGTCAGAATGCTGACTTTGACAAGCATATCAGCATGTCTGCCCGGATCCTGCATCAGAGGCGCTGTTGAAAAACATACAGAGATCTACCTGCCCCGTCTCCTCCGCCGGGACGGAGATAGCAGCGACGACGTGCTGAAATCACACCGCACTTCCCCCATCTGTGCCGAATCCTGCAGTGACAAGCATGAAAACCTGCGTAATCAAAGTGTAATTGATTATACTAATTGCCAGGGCATAATTGGATCCGACTCAATTAAAAAGCCTGAGTAATTGAAATGAATTACAAATGACGCATTTATTACCATCGAAATAAAAAATAAAGCGAGAGAGAGAGACGGAGAGAAAGCAAAAAGCTTGCAGGGTTGGGCTTTGTCTGCAGAGCTCGGGGTCCTGATGCACCTGCAATGCTAAATCATCAGTGCTTCACTAGATAGCGGTGGGCCGGGAATGCTTTGTGCTGTTTTTGCAATTCCTCAATGCGGATTTATATCTTTTGCTTCAGGAAAGGTTGTAATATTTCACAGCGCGCGGCACAGACCGCGACTCAGTACTGTGCGGGCGTTCAGAATGAGTGCTGGAGGGGGACAAGGGGGAGGGTTGAAATACAGTATCAGCATATATTGTAATTTTATTTTGATAAGGCCACGCTTAAAAGCCGAGGAGGCACCCATCCGCACGGGGGGACGAGCGGGTTTATTTATTTTACATATACACAAAGCCTACGGACGATTCCTCAACCATCATTAGCAGTCCCTCTACGACAGGGGATATCAGCAAATGAGAACAGGTGCACCCCCGTCAACAAATTTCAACTGTATACTTGATAACACAAACCACTTTGCAGCCACTTCCTGAAATGCAGCATGTGTGTACTTTGCATCTATGTGTGCCCAAGTGTGTATGTGCACATGAGTGCGCATTTTTTATTCTCCAGCCCTGTCAGAATTTCCTTTCAAACTCGTCTGATCGGGTCAAGTCTCATCACAGTCACCCCAGCTCGCTTTTCATTAGTCTGCCTCTCTCTCTCTGCCTCCCTCTCTCTCTCTATCTGTCTCTATTCGCCTAGCCAAGCAGAAGAACTCAAACACATGCGCAAATTAAATCGACATCCAAACTCACTCTCATATACAAAGCAATTTAAATGATATTCATTAGAGCGATGACAAGTCCTGATGAGGCTTCCAGGAGGAGAGCACTCCTTCAGCGCTTTTGCCGACTCCGTTTCATGCTCACCGATGCATGATGCCCGTCGCCATACCATCACTTAAAATACAGAGAGAAGAGAAAGATTGGAAATGAAGGAAAACACAGATCCTGCAACACTGTCTCAAAACAGCTTGTCCCCATCGCTTACCTTTCAAAATGGTACATAAATGCAGATACGATTCTGTATCCCTGTCCGGCTGTTTGCCTTTTGCGCCCCGTCCAAACATCTGACCTTTGTGCTGACAGATTAAACTCATGTCTCTTTCGCCCCGAAAAAGAATGTCTGATGTTATTTCCTGCATCTCTTTTTTCCATCATTACTCTGGTTATGTCCATGGCAATTAACCGCTGTCAGCTGCTCTTAATGTATTAAAAAGCAGAGCTCTTTCTTTTTTTATTCTACCCTTCATCCGGACGAGAGCCAATTAATTTGGGCTTTTCTCTCAGCCCCTAATTAACCCCTTCAGGACTGAGATGATGGCTAATGCCACTGATTGAGGCCAAGCCTGAAATTACCCAGAATTACCCGACTGCTGTGAGCTGGAAGGGAGATTACTGCGTCCCCATTGTTCAGAGAACTGCCATTCATTAGCTTTCTTACCCATAATTCATTAGGAGGAAGGGAACAAAATGGAGTTGATAATGTAGTGGTTTGTTGGAGACGTTTAACGTACATTTCTCTTACCCTCTCCTGGTCTTCTATCTTTCCTATCTTAGTGTGACTCGACACTTTGGCAGACGCCAGAGTCTGATGTTGTAATCAATATATGTGAGCTGACGTGAGTCTGGACATGCGTGTTAATTAAGCAGCTTGTGGGTGGAAATAATTTGAGTGTGATAATGAGTTTTGAGAGGGACTCGAGAACAAGATAACTGTTTTTGGAAGTCAGCCATCTAATAGGCCCAGCCCACATTTTGTAAGACTGCTGAGAGACAGGTAGCAATCAACCAATCGCAAACAGGATCCATGCTGACTACTTTTCTCAGCTTCTCTTCGATTTAGATATGCAGCTGGCCGATATTAAAGGAACAGTTCACCCAAAAATTCTGTCTTTATTTACTGACCCCCAAGTTTTTACAAATACATTTATAATCTGTATAAATGTATTTGTTCTGAAGAACAAACAAACCAAACAGTTCTTGGTCACCATTGACTACCATAGTAGGAATAATTGCTTTATACTTTTTTGTGTTCTGTTGAATACAAAAAGATGATATTTGGAAGAATTCAAACAGCAAACAGTTCTGGGGCACTTTTGAGTACCACTGTAATTTATTTCTTACTATGGTAGTCAATGGTGTCCAAGAACTGTTTGGATAAAAGCATTCTTCCAAATATCTTTATTGCATATTGTATTGCAAATAGATGAAGGTTTTGGTTCCAAAACGAGATAACTCATGTTTTTTTATAAAGTTATCATGTTTTTTTCTTGTGTTTTCTTGTGTTGTCAGTTGTTATTATGACTTAAATCAAAACAAACCAACTGCAGTTTAATTGATATTAATTGGAATGCACAGTAACAAAACATGAATTGTGAAGACTTTTAAAAATGCAGTTATCTCATTTTGGAACCAAACTCTTCATAATTTATTAAAATATTGACTATTCAATAGTTGCTTCACTCACCTACTATACATATATACCTGACAGTATCGCAGAACTCAAAGTATCCATGTGTATGGTCGTGTGTCTGGGCTATTTTTTAGAAGATAATAAGGAGAAGAAAAACACCCCCAAGGCTCAACACGGCCGCTGCCATTTCACAAAATAAGACACTCAACATAGTTTGGTCATGCTGACCTCTTAATTCTGTTATTCTATTAGAGATGGGAGGAAATTTAATTTGTGTATGTGTGTGTTTATGGAACAGAGCAAGGGGTGTTTCAGGTTAAATGGTGCTAAGCACTTTCCCTTATCACTCTGCTTTAGAAGATTCACCTTTGACCTTTCTGAGAGATCCTCTCCAGTCTGAACCCCAGGGCAACAAACCCTCCGACATCAGCCAATCAAACAGCGACAATCGGCACACATCCCTTCTCTGACAGTCCTCAAGCGACAATCGTGTCTTTCTCATTTCGTTTCCATTCCATCTTAAATCAGTGAAAGAAAAATGTAACTACTTCCAACAGTTTAGTTCTAAATTAGATAGAGAAGAGCACTGTACGCACAGTTCTATTTAAAGAGGAAAGAGGTGAAAAAGAGAAAAATTTGATTTAAAAAAAATAATTGCATGAAGAATATGAAATATCAGATGTCAAATGACTGTCACAATGTGAGAAGGAAAAGAAGAAAGATGAAAGCTGTGACGCAGAAACTACAGCTACTGTGCACATATAGCACTCAACGTGAGATCTCCAGCCATATGACATTCATTAAAACTATATGGTACATAAGGTGTATAATTTTATTGGGATAAAACACTTTTAATACTGTTTATTTTGTGTTGAGCTATAGAATTATTTTATAATATTAATAGATTTTCTCCAACAACATCCCTGATCAGAAAAACAGTTTACCACACTTAATTTGTATCTTGTTTACTTCATAAAAATGCAAAAAGGTGAACCGATAAATAAATTATGATTTACTAAAGATAAATACATTTTGATGTAATTTTCTTAAATAAAATCAAATATTTAAAATAGTTAATACATTATACTATTAATATATCATTTGATTATAAAAAACGGCCAGTCTTCAAATGTGTACATACAATTTTTTATAATGTGCTTACATTTTTGGAGCACCTGACTTCTCATTGCTTCCTAGAGTTTCAGGATGTTTGCTGCCGCTGGGAAAGCGAGCGTCAGAGTTGTGCTTACATTCAACTGTAGCCTGCTGTTCACCCCCAGGCTCAGGTCAAAAGCCAGGGGTGAATGACAGGGCAAGAGGGCCATGTCAGGGCCATGTTTGTTTAACTCTTGAGAGGGCAAACGAGATTCAGCAACGTTAGTAAAAATGAAAAACACAAATATCCATGATAATGATAACACAAAATGGTGTAATGCTGTATTTACTGTACATTGTCGTAACATGTGTAAATGTAACTCTATGGCAGATCAATAAAGAGCACTACATTTCAGAGAATAAGCCAGGTTTTTCTTATCATTTAAAGTCAAAATATTTTTCAAATCACTTTCATTCTAACACTCCTGAATTATTTAATTTAAACATGTAAAGCTTTGAAAATCCTTCTGTACTTCTAATGTCTACCAGTAGTATCTGGCATCCAAATATCACCATCGCATTGTTTCGAGCATGGCAACATTTAAATGCATCATTTCAGTTTGTCTCTAGGGCATAGGTGCAGTGCAAACGGAAATAATGCTGTTTTGTAGGCAAATGAAATTGAATTAGTATATCAATGAAGTCACAGTGGCTGGCATCAGTAACTCCCAACTACCTCAGTCGCACTTTATTGTGTTACATGCACCCTCAGTGTTTTTATAAGCATTCGTTTTATAGGGGCTTTATCATTTATCTCTGCTGGTGGGCTTAACTGTCTACATATGCGTGCGTGTGTATCTGTATTGTAACAACTAACTGCGTTTCTACTCAAGATAATTATTTTTGTGGTGTTGTTGTCTGTTCACAGACGCGTAGGCCAACATGGATGTGTGCTCGCCGAGACCTTATTACCTCTTCCTGTGTGGAGTGTGTTGTGTCTCGAGTGATTGGTGATCACATTTGTAATGGCACACTGCTGCACAACGCCATTATGCCCTTTGTCATCGTACCGACCCACTGACAGCCAACCAGCTCTCAGAGACAAGAGATATAAATGGCAAACACACACTCACATACACTTACCATGTATGTGAAGTGATTTTGCCACAGGAGACTACAGGTGTGTGTTTAGTAGTTTTAAGTGGGAATTAAAAGTCTCTCCAAGCCCTGGTTCCCTGAGCTCTGTGGCATATTGATTTCTTGTTGTGAGAATAACCATTCAAGCCCCATTTAAGATTTCTATCCTGCGCGTAGCCGGGAGCACACCGAGGCCCGTAAATTAGGGAAATTGCACATTCATCACCTGCATTATTTTAAGATACTTTGGGAACGCGACAGCTTGAAGATCTACGGTGGTGCATTACAACATGGCCCAACTCCTCCCTTTCCATCTCTCCCTGGCTGCCTTTCTTCTCCTCGGGGTAATGTTAGGGTCATCAGGACACGCCCATGATTTAAAGGAGTTTTTGCATTAATATCCGCTTTTGCCTTTTCTCTGTGTGTGTAGATGGTCTACACGTAAGGATGCGATTGAGAGAATTTATAAGGTATGCTCTAAATTAGCATTTGTAATGGGAGTGCTTCCAAGGTGAGACTGCAGAGGGTGAGTGAATTACAGTGCATGTAAATTACACAGGTTAAGAGAGACAGCTCGCCTCAAAGGCGTCGGCAGACAAAGTGAAGCTTTTGGTCAGTGCAGCAGTGAATCAATCAGGCCCGATTGTTGAGAAGTGCAGCACGTGGAAGCGCGTGTTGCCTGCATCATTGTAATTCGCCATGTGCAGGATGTGCCGGTGCCAGCTTATTGTACAGGCCTCTTGAAAATAGTATGTGTGTGTTTGTGTGTGATAGCGTAAACACAGATGCATTTACGCCGGCACGCGTAATCCGCAATTTCGTTTATCTGAGAAGACCAGCAATACACGGAGTCCCTCAGAAGCTCAATGGCATTACAACGCTGCATTCATTTGTGCTGGAGAGCGTTTTGTGCGAGGGCTGGCTGGTTTGAGAGTTCTTCCGAGTTTTAGACACTCTGGTCTTTTGTAACAGCTAAACAGAGATAAAGCCACCACTGTGTGGTTGTTGAGTCCTGCGCACGTAAACCTCTCGTTCTGAGCTGATTATGTGTACAGGCCAATTACGCTCCATCCATCCTGGGATATATACTCATTGTTAGGATATTTAGTCACAAAGCAATTATGTAAGTATTTTCTAAACAAACACACCTTCTTTAATGTGCATGTGTGTGCCTATTTACAATTTATGTTCCGAACTGGGTCAAATTCAAAATGCAGATCTCCAGAATGACATCAGTGCGTTAGTAGGAGAAAAGAAATATGGCCCTGCATCACATTCTGTAGGCTACACACATCATTTATAGCCAAAACTTTAACTTGAAAAAGATGCCATTAGCATCAGGGTGGAGTGGGATATTGTTTACTTCTTGCGTGCGTGGGAGTGTGTAGGCACGTCTTGATAGTTAAATGTCTCTGCGCATACTCGTTTTCAACCTTAATAACCCCCGGTTCTGGAATGGAGGAGAGAAAATGGCTTCTTACACTTCAATTTCTCGCATATTTTCTTTGCGACTAATGAGCACCTTAAATATGGCGGAAGACTTCAGGGAAGCCTGTGAAGGCTGACATTTTCACACACAGCACCACCTTGTCACCACACATGATGTATCCTCTACCTGGTTCCTGACGTCTCGGAGCGTGCGCGTGTAGGTGTGCATGCTGAACGCTCGTTGACAGATCTGACGAGGAACATATTCAGTAACTAAACAGAGTAAACCATTTGAGAAAGTGTCCCACCATTATGAGATATATCTTATACATGCTTCTAGTTCCACTGATCTGTTCACAGAGGTTCCCTCGCTCTCGCTGTGAATCTACGCTTCTTACCCTCTCTCACACACATAAACATCTAGCATCCTGTTCAGTATGCCATTAAGATTTCTTTCTGAACACACACACACAGCTTTATACACAAACTACAACGTGGGTTTGTTGTCATCCTGGATAAGGCCCAAACAAATCTGTCCCTGCAAAATAGGAGCTAGTGCTAATTACAACAATGAAAATGGTGAAAAAGAGACAGTTAATGCCAGAGCAATTATCTGCTACATTCCATTGTAGAGAGCGAAAGGCACATCGCTCTTCAAGCTGCCTGATGGTTCCCTAGTTAAACCATATTAGGAGACGTTGCGAGTCGATGTGTCACCAAGCACGGAATTAGATGAGAGGAGTGATGGGATAGATCTTCACAAAATATAAAATATATAACGCCAATGAAGTCTGCGGCATCACAGGAAAACACTTCCTGTTTGAGAGACCAAGAACACACACAGTGTCATTCCTCTCAGTGTTGTGTGGAGTTAGGGTCAGACCACCTGACCACTCTCTTCACACTCTTGTGGTCTGCTATTTAACTGACAGCAGTTTGCTTTAATCCCTCATTTTATCCCCCGGCGCCCGACAGACTTGTGAGCCATGACACATCAAGTTATTGCAAAAAAACCCAAAACAATTTCAATTTAATGCTGCAGTAGAAAAAAGGTTATATGAAGTCATATAATGAGTGCTTCATTGTCAACAACAACAAAAAGGAAACACGGCACAGAATGCATAACAGTGCCTGTGCTGTTAACATGCCAATATTTTACACATAAGATTTCCATTCACTGGCAGCTGTCAGTTACTTCAGTAAATGAACTGCCAAAATGTAGCAGAACTATCAATTGGAGGTAAGGTAACCATGGTTACCTTTCATAGCCCCAAAAATGATGAAGCTGCAGTGTGGTTTTATGGAGGAATAATTAGACAGAACAACAAAATGTAAGTTACCAATCAAAAGGCATTCTACAATATGAAACAACAACCAAGAGTGTTTATAAATAAAAGGTTACATTGTAGATTTCCTCCTTACATTATAAAGTAGCATCTTTTTATACAACCATTTAAGTGAAATGATGGAACAAGTACTGTCTTGTACAAGAAGTTTAACCCTTTGAGCACGAGGTGGAAATAAAACTTTAGGGTGTTCTTTTCATGATTTTCCCTCTCGTTTTCATATCTTCTGATTAAATAACATATTTATAAAACTATTGTGCAAAACAATTTCATTAATGTCTTCATATATTGTGCACCAGTAGATAGTCATACTCATCTTAAATTAAAAAATATAAAATGATGCATAATTTAGACAGAAATTAGTTTATGTTTTTATGTACATATTTTTACACCGACCTGAATTCATAAAGGCCCTGATTTGAGCAAACTAAAAGACTGCTATTTTGAATTCACATATATTTCTGCACTGCAAGCTGTCCGTGTATATGGGGTGATCTGTTATGACAATGCAATTCTTTTAGAACTTGCCTGCTCAAATACATATGAACTTGGCAATTTCCAATCTCTAATTTCTCTCTTTTTATGTATTTTTTCCTTACTTTTCTGTAGGTGGTAAATATAGAATTATTTTGACGTACTCAGAGGGTTAAATTTTTATGCTGACACCAGCATACTTATGTCACATAAAAACAGAAAAAAATAAGAAAGAAGGAAAGAGAGATAAAGAAAAGCCCAGATTTAGTTATCAAATATTGAACTAAACCATTTCATTAAAGCATGCAGCTTACTGCATCTGAACGATGCCAAAAAAATCCAATTTACACAACTTTCAAATACTTACAACTTCATTTTAGGGATTTTTTTATTTACCTTCATATTTTACCAGTGACAAAAGCACCTCTTCACTCAACACTGCACAGTTAGAAAATTATCATTTGTTTTTCTCGGTTTTCCATTTTCAACTAAAAATGCAGAAAGTTAATGTCTCTAAGGTTGAATGAGTGTTCCCAGCAGGGAAACTCTAAATGATGTGCCAAAACTAAACAGTAGTTTTCTGGCATCTATGTGCAGTTAGTCCTTCGTTAGTTACTTGAAGTTCTTTGAATTCTTTTCTCCTTAAGAAATGTTAGTCAGGCTTGAAAAAAGGACAGAGATAGGGAGACGAGACACAGAGTTTTTCTCCTTGGCCATTGCTAAGGTTTCTCAAGTTCTGAAACATACATAAGATGGTCCTCAGGGGATTTGCCATGGGTCTTACTCAGATGGAGCTTGACAGCATGCTTGCTGGCAAAAGTCCGATTACACAGTTTACACTGATAAGAGGTGCCACTTGACTCCTCATCTGGGGAAGGGGATGGGGAGAGTGAGTGAGGGCTGGGGTTTGGGATTGAATGGGCCAAAGAATGCGCTTGGGATGAGAGCAGTTTCTCAGAGAAACCCTTGCTGTGACGTGAGATCTGGTTAACAAGCTGCTCTCCAGATAACTTAGCCAGGTCTCTGAGCCGGAAGCCCAGATGTGACTCGAGATGGCTGACGTAGGTAGAGGGCGAACGGATCTGAGATGCACAGTCACTGCAGAAGAAGACAGGGTGGCCAGAATCAAGATTTTTTAAAAACTTTGTGCCACCTGTCCGCCTCAGTTGGTATTTCACGTTGGCCAGCCAGTGGCTGATGGTGGTCATTGAAAGGCCAGTAAAGCGGGAAATATGCATGCGCTCCTGTGGACTGAGATCTGACATAATGTATTTGCCATCACCCGTTTGACGCAAACTGGAAGCAAACTGTGCTTGCAGGATGAGTAGATGCTGAGGGTTCCAGTTGGATTGCCGGCCCTTTCGTTTCTGAGCAGGAGAAATCTCCTCAAATTCCTCAGTTGTCGACCCGTCTATATCCGAACGCTCTGACAGACTTGTCGGCGTGGAGGACTTGGATGTGTGGCTTTCTGTGAGGTTACGTAGCATATCAGAGATGTCAGACAGGGCATTCTCACGCAGAGGTGAGTTGGACATGAAGGAAGCCACAGCAGAAGAGGTTTTGGCCATGGTGATGGTTGATGCAGGTGAAATTGAGGTGGGAGTAGAGGTGGAGGAGGACAGGGCAGCAGATCCCAGGGAGGTGCTCTTTTCATTCTTGCCTTTGGTCAGATCAATAGGCTGGTCATTGTTGATGTGGTAGAAGTAACGATCCAAGTGCTCATTTGTTTTTTTGGTGTGAGAAGGAGTGGAAGCAGCTACTGCTGCCTTCTCTGCCAAGCTGTTGCTCATTTTGAAGAGCATGCTCATGGGGTCAAGGGATGGCAGGGCAGGTTTGGCTGCTTTGCCAAGGTGAACATTCATGACAGACTGAAGCGCACTTAAAGGGTTAACAAATGGCTGCTCAGGAGGGTGATCTGTTATAATAGCAGTGCTGCTGCATAAGGTAGAAACAGGAGTTTTGATAGCGTGGTCGGTGCCATTTTCCACAGACTCTTTAGTTAGAGCTTCACCATTCGAGTCTTTATGGGTGTTTCCCCCACCATTGGTCTCAGGAGTTTTGGCCCCTCTCCTTTCTTTAGGGGACTCCCCTCTGGCAGATTCCCCTGCATCGCTACTGCAAGGAGAGGGTGTGGTCCGTCTAAGAGGGGAAGACCTAGTTCCAGGATCTCTCATCTTTTCCTCTACTTTGGCCACTTTTTCTGTCACTTTTTTGACAAGCTCTTCCATGGCATGAAAGTTGTTTTTGGGCAAAGGGGACGTTTGGCAACTAGGCGGAGAGATCAGCGGTTGGTTTTTGGTAGGAGATAGGATCTCTTCTCCAGAAAACATATATTTCAGAGGTGAACTTTTCCCAGAGTTACGAAGAGAAAGTTTCATGATGTTTGGAAGCTGGTAGGCAGCGTGAATACTGGGGTAGCCACCCCAGCTGGGTGTGCCATTCTGTGCTTTGTTGATGGCAGATGTTACTGTATTCTCAAGAGACTTCAAAATGTCAAACCCCCCTTTGGGACTTTCTTCAAGATCTTCCTCTGTCAAGTACGGATATTTGGATGAAACTTCAAACTTCTCTTCACTTTCACTTTCTGTTGATTTCTTGTCTTTACAATTGGTTGACTCCTTGGTACATTCAACTTCCTTCTCCTCCTTTTTTATCTCCATGGGCGTGATTGCAGGGGAAATACTAGCAGGAGGAGGTGGGGAGAATGCCGTGGCAGCCAGTGGTACAGACTGTACTTTCTCATCATTGGCAGACATGGTGATTAGAGCTGTTGCGGACATAGATTCCATTATAGGTTTGCCTTTCTTGATCGCGGAGTTAGTGACCTTGATGAAGTGTCCTGTGACCATCATATGAGCTGTAAGCTCCTGCAGTGTGTCGTGCGAGCTTCCACACTCCATACACTTCAGTATTTGGGATTTCCGTGATTCAAATTGCCACGCGTAGCTAGCACCGTTCTGGTGTCCATACCGATTGTTGGGTGTGATGTAGGGATTGGGGGTCTTCGCCAGGAGGTCATTGGCGTCAGATAAAGAGGGCTTGGGTGTACCACCATTGGAGTCTGGTGAGCTGGGGAGTTCTAGCTCAATAGGGGCTCTTTTACGAGCTGATGATATAATCTTGGCTGCCACAGGTGTAACAGGTTCCTTAAGAGGCACTTTCTGGTAGTGTTTCGTCTTGATCATGTGAACACTAAGGTCCTGCAGCGACTCAAAGGAATGGCCACAGTACATGCACTTAAGAACTTTCTGTGCATCCTCTTTCCCCTCCATCTCCAATAGGGAACGTTTGCGGGGCTTTGACCAGCGCCTTGTACCTTCACTGTCTTTCTCATGGTTGTCATCTCTGTAGTGGCCCATCTCGTTCATGTGTACAGTAAGTTCAACAAGAGTGTCATAAGCAGCACTGCAGTCCTTGCAACGAAACTTGCTTGCCCCAGTGAAGATGGAGCCGTAGAGTTTGGTGCTCTGTCGGTAAAGCTGCACAGTACTGAAGAGGTTTGGCTCGGATGCTGGATGCAGCAGTCTGCTCTGGTTCTGTGAAGCATTCTGCAAGGTCTTAGCCACAGCTGTCTGGTGCCAGTCGTAACCACCACTACCACAGCTACTGCTGCTGCTACTACTGCTGCTGCTACTACTGTGACTACGTGGGGGCTTTTCAGCTGGCTGCTGGGGGGCATTCAAGTTCAGCGATGACCAATAGGAGTTGGTCAGGAAGCTTGTGTAGATAGCTTTCATCTGCTCTAGGCTGTCGGGGCCTAATGGTGCAATCTCCTCACCGCTTGGCGTGGTTGTTGTTGTCATCATCATCGATGAAGTTGAGGAAAGTGAAGTGAGAGGCTCCTTGGCTGAGATGTCCTCTTCATTCTTTACAGAGGCAGTCTCGAAGTCTGACATGCGGTCACTGGACTCACTCAGGTGCGACTCACTGTCCATTTCATGGCTGGAGAAATCAGCAGGTGGAGAGTCGTGGAAGCCAGGCCTGTCTTTAAGGAGTAAGTCCTTGTCCTGGCACACATACTTCATGGCAGGTTCCTCCTCCACAGCTGAATCCTCACCCTCGACATCCTCATCTAGTAAGGCAGCCTCCTTCAGCTCATCTGGCACATATGCTGCAGGTAAAAAAAGAGAAGAGAAAGACATGTTATCATAGTGTCCAATTATGAAGATTTGACACATTGCATTCCCACAATGCCTTGCATAGTGGATAGACAGCTGATAGAAATGTCAGGCATCAGTGTTTTCCTCCAGCACTGACAAACAAAACAATCAGTCAGACGTTTTTTTTCCATATCATAAACTGCTGCAGTAATTCCTTCTCGACTTTGCTATTGCATTACATTACCACATGGAATTAAGTTATATTCCTCCCTTTCTTTGTTCTGAAAAGACAGAATGGTGGGGAGGGAGGTAAAGAACAGAAAAAATGATTCTTCAAACCGAAGTTGCCACCTTATTCTTCTCAAGGGGCAACAGCTTGAAATTAAAACTAAATTTGAAATTAATGAAGCACATTCTGGAGGTGGCAATAATAAAGTTATTATTTACAGTTTAGCCTGGAGAATGCTGCTGCTTACGAAAAGAAATGGTCATGTTATACACAAAGCAGCATGATGAAATAAGAAACAAATGTATTCTTTAAAAGTTGTTCTACAGGATGAAAACAGAACAAGGGAGTGAGAGTGTGTGTGAGAGAGCAATGTAATACACTGAAATAATTCCATGCATTCCTAACTGCATTTGTTAATCTCTCTTTTGACCAGGTATGTAAACATCAGAGAGGGAAGACACTCTATTGGACACACTGGTTTTCTCCGAACACATTCTATCATGTCTAAATACCCCAGACGTCAAACTTATCAAACAACTTAAACACACAGCGTGTAGAATTTATTCTAAATTATTTCTAGTAATTATTTCTATTTCTAAAGAATCAACTACTGAAATAATGTTATTAATATTAGCCCCAAAACGTGGACGCTTAACAGAAACTGAAATAATAAAAGTAAATAAAACACAACGCAATAAACTTTCAAGATCCCTAACCCTCAACCCCTTTATTTTTGCTTCCAAGCTTAACTAATTTAGTTGTTGATATACATACCTTTACATGTGCAGCATCATTTTAAATTAATTTCATATTAAATAATCATAATTACTATTATTATTATACTAAAAAGGAAACATAATAGTAACTGTAAATAAGCCGTAGCCATTTCATATTCTGACATACTGAAATACAAAAACGTAATTAAGAAATTGCATAAGTCTTCGAACAAAGGCCATTCAATATGTGACAGTAAAAATTTTTACAGCATTAT